>NC_091983.1:54126664-54771809 GCF_044704955.1 Pristiophorus japonicus
TCTGATTGATGCTGACACCGAGTATCAAATGCAAGCGTGAAAATCCATTCCCAAAATCTAGTATGAGCAGAATTTTGTTTAAAAGTGTTCTTTTAAAACCTGAGCTTTCCTCAATATCCTGTTTGATCTGTTCACATGCAAGTATATGCAAATTCCATTCATGCAGAAGAGAAAAGTTTATGCAAACAGCAGCCCCTGTTGTGCTCTTAAAATGAGGTGTGAATAGGGCTGCAATCATTTTGGCAGGATGATGTCACTGCCTATTGTGTACTTCGAATTAGGTTTTTGTCTTTTCCTTCCAATAGAAAGACATGAAAGTAATTTAACTGTTCAGCTATTTGCTTTTATGTGTTAATGCAGGTATATTGTATGGAATGCAATAGTGATGTGCTGGCCTGAAATAAAAGCCCTCTACTCCAAAAAACTTCTTTTTTGGGTTTAACTGGATGCTAACGTCACTAGCTCCTGATTTGTGACACCCTTGCGGAGGGTGCCAACATCCCTGAGCACCCTACTAAACCGCAATGTAAAAGCCATTTTACAATGCGACCACTGCCGATAGCCTTGATCTTGGCGACTGTATTGTAAAATAAATGAGTTGGCACTGCTCCATCTGTTGGTGTGGAGAGCCACCTTGTACATAGGATATACAGCACAGAAACAGGCCATTCGGCCCAACCAGTCCATGCCGGCATTTATAAGGACATAAGAACATAAGAAATAGGAGCAGGAGTAGACCATATGGCCCCTCGAGCCTGCTCCGCTATTTAATACGATCATGGCTGACCCGATCATGGACTCAGGTCCACGTCTCTGCCCGTTCCACATAACCCCTTATTCCCTTATCGGTTAAGAAACTGTCTATTTCTATCTTAAATTTATTCAAAGTCCCAGCTTCCACAGCTCTCTGAGGCAGCGAATTCCACAGATTCACAATCCTCTGAGAGAAGAAATTTCTCCTCATCTCAGTTTTAAATTGGCGGCCCCTTATCTAGGATTAGACCTATTGTGTTCCTAATACAGATGAGACTGCACACAGGGAGGTTAAAGTAACAGTGACCTCAGTCTTTATTAAGACACTCCAGAGTGGGGAACAGGCCTTATATACAGTGCTCCCAAGGGATGCTGGGATCCCTTGGGACTTCTGGGGATGCACTCCCTGGTGGCGGAACATGGGAGTGCATGCTTTACAGATACACATCACTCCCTCCCCAAAGTCAAAGTGAAAGCTATTTACAAGGTGAGGCGTTCAGGAGCCTTTCTTTCTCTGGTGGACTGCCTCGGTACAAATGTCTGTTCTGGTGTGTTGGCTGTGCCCTCACTGGGCTGGTGTGTTGTTGGCCCTGCAGGGCTGCTGGGTGAGCCTGGCCTTGCTGGGCTGTTGGGCGTGATGGGTTCAATTTCCTGGTCCGGGGTGTTGTCATTGATCCTTTGGGTGTGTGTTGTGGGCTCGAAAAAGGTGGTGTCTGCTGTGGGTTGTTCAGGGCAGTCTGTGAACCGCAGCCTCGTTTGGTCCAGGTGCTTTCTGCAAATTTGTCCATTGTCTAGTTTGACTAAAAGCACCCTACTCCCTTCTTTAGCTATCACCGTGCCCGCGATCCACTTGGGACCATGTCCATAGTTTAACACATAGACCGGGTCATTCAGATCAATTTCCTGTGACACAGCGGCGCGACCATCGTTTACATTTTGTTGCTGCCGCCTGTTCTCTACCTGATCACGCAGGTTGGGGTGAACCAGCGAGAGTCTGGTTTTTAGTGTCCTTTTCATGAGTAGCTCAGCCGGGGGCACCCCTGTGTGTGAGTGGGGTCTCGTGCGGTAGCTGAGTAGTATTTGGGACACGCGGGTTTGGAGTGAGCCTTCTGTGACTCGTTTAAGGCTCTGTTTGATTGTTTGTACTGCTCGCTCTGCCTGCCCATTGAAGGCTGGTTTAAACAGGGCCGAGATGACATGTTTGATCCCATTGCGGGTCATGAATTCTTTAAATTCTGGTGAAACATGGCCCGTTGTCACTGACCAGTATGTCAGGCAGGCTGTGGGTAGCAAACATGGCCCTCAGGCTTTCA
Organism: Pristiophorus japonicus; assembly: GCF_044704955.1. Classification (NCBI taxonomy): domain Eukaryota; kingdom Metazoa; phylum Chordata; class Chondrichthyes; family Pristiophoridae; genus Pristiophorus; species Pristiophorus japonicus. The sequence continues at coordinate 54,128,731 of NC_091983.1, forward strand.
ATGGTGGTGGTGGCGGTGCTTCCCGACATTATTTCACATTCAATCCATTTTGAAAAAGCATCCACCACCACCAGAAACATTTTACCGAGAAACGGGCCCGCATAGTCGACATGGATCCTCGACCATGGTCTGGAGGGCCAGGACCACAAACTTAGTGGTGCCTCTCTGGGCGCGTTGCTCAACTGAGCACTCATGCTGCATTGCCGTACACAGGACTCTCAGTCAGAGTCGATACCGGGCCACCACACGTGGGATCTGGCGATCGCTTTCATCATTACTATACCCGGGTGAAGATCCAAGATGAACGTCTCCCTGCCCTTTTTGGGTAGCACTACGTGGTTACCCCACAACAGGCAGTCTGCCTGAATGGACAGCTCGTCCTTTCGCCACTGGAACGGCTTGATTGGCTCTTGCATTTCAACGGGGATGCTGGCCCACCTCCCATGCAGTACACAGTTTTTTACTAGGGACAGCAGAGGATCTTGGCTGGTCCAAGTCCTAATCTAGCGGGCCGTGACAGGTGATTTATCATTTTCAAATGCTTCCATGACCATCAACAAGTCTGCGGGCTGCGCCACCATCAACAAGTTTGCAGGCTGCGCCATTTCCACCCCCGTGGTAGGCAATGGTAGCCGACTGAGAGCATCTGCACATTTCTCGGTGCCTGGCCTGTGGCGGATGGTACAGTTATACACTGATACCGCGATTGCCAACCTTTGTATGCGGGCTGAGGCATTAGTATTTATCCCCTTGTTTTCTGCGAACAGGGATATGAGGTGCTTGTGATCGGTTTCCAGTTCAAATTTGAGGCCAAACAGGTACTGATGCATTTTCTTTACTCCGAACACACACGCTAATGCCTCTTTCTCAATCATGCTGTCGGCCCTCCTGGCCTTAGACAAGCTCCTGCAGGCATAGGCGACAGGTTGCAACTTCCCCGCAACGTTAGCTTGTTGTAATACACACCCGACTCCGTACGACGACGTATCACATGCTAATACAATTCTTTCTCATGGGTTATACAATACAAGCAGCTTGTTGGAGCATAAAATGTTTCTGGCTTTCTCAAAAGCAATGACTTAGAACATAAGAACATACGAATTAGGAACAGGAGTGGGCCATCTAGCCCCTCGAGCATGCTCCGCCATTCAACAAGATCATGGTTGATCTGGCCGTGGACTCAGCTCCATTTACCCGCCCGCTCCCCATAACCCTTAATTCCCTTATTAGTTAAAAATCTATCTATCTGTGATTTGAATACATTCAATGAGCTAGCCTCAACTGCTTCCTTGGACAGAGAATTCCACAGATTCACAACCCTCTGGGAGAAGAAATTCCTTCTCAACTCGGTTTTAAATTGGCTCCCCCGTATTTTGAGGCTGTGCCCCCTAGTTCTAGTCTCCCCGACCAGTGGAAACAACCTCTCTGCCTCTATCTTGTCGATCCCTTTTATTATTTTAAATATTTCTATAAGATCTCCCCTCATCCTTCTGAACTCCAACGAGTAAAGACCCAGTCTACTCAATCTATCATCATAAGGTAACCCCCTCATCTCTGGAATCAGCCGAGTGAATCGTTTCTGTACCCCCTCCAAAGCTAGTATATCCTTCCTTAAGTAAGGTGACCAAAACTGCACGCAGTACTCCAGGTGCGGCCTCACCAATACCCTATACAGTTGCAGCAGGACCTCCCTGCTTTTGTACTCCATCCCTCTTGCAATGAAGGCCAACATTCCATTCGCCTTCCTGATTACCTGCTGCACCTGCAAACTAACTTTTTGGGATTCATGCACAAGGACCCCCAGGTCCCTCTGCACCGCAGCATGTTGTAATTTCTCCCCATTCAAATAATATTCCCTTTTATTGTTTTTTTTTCCAAGGTGGATGACCTCACATTTTCCGACATTGTATTCCATCTGCCAAACCTTAGCCCATTCGCTTAACCTATCTAAATCTCTTTGCAGCCTCTCTGTGTCCTCTACACAACCTGCTTTCCCACTAATCTTTGTGTCATCTGCAAATTTTGTTACACTACACTCTGTCCCCTCTTCCAGGTCATCTCTGTATATTGTAAACAGTTGTGGTCCCAGCACCAATCCCTGTGGCACACCACTAACCACCGATTTCCAACCCGAAAAGGACCCATTTATTCCGACTCTCTGCTTTCTGTTAGCTAGCCAATTCTCGATCCATGATAATACATTTCCTCTGACTCCACGTATCTTTATCTTCTGCAGTAACCTTTTGTGTGGCACCTTATCAAATGCCTTTTGGAAATCTAAATACACCACATCCATCGGTGCACCTCTATCCACCATGCTCGTTATATCCTCAAAGAATTCCAGTAAATTAGTTTAACATGATTTCCCCTTCATGAATCCATGTTGTGTCTGCTTGATTGCACTATTCCTATCTAGATGTCCCGCTATTTCTTCCTTAATGATAGCTTCAAGCATTTTCCCCACTACAGATGTTAAACTAACCAGCCTATAGTTACCTGCCTTTTGTCTGACCCCTTTTTTAAACAGAGGCGTTACATTAGCTGCTTTCCAATCCGATGATACCTCCCCAGAGTCCAGAGAATTTTGGTAGATTATAACGAATGCATCTGCTATAACTTCCACCATCTCTTTTAATACCCTGGGATGCATTTCATCAGAACCAGGGGACTTGTCTACCTTGAGTCCCATTAGCCTGTCTAGCACTACCCCCGAGTGATAGTGATTATCTCAAGGACCTCCCTTCCCACATTCCCGTGACCAGCAATTTTTGGCATGGTTTTTGTGTCTTCCACTGAGAAGACCGAAACAAAATAATTGTTTAAGGTCTCAGCTATTTCCACATTTCCCATTATTAAATCCCCCTTCTCATCTTCTCAGGGACCAATATTTACTTTAGTCACTCTTTTCCGTTTTATATATCGGTAAAAACTTTTACTATCTGTTTTTATGTTTTGCGCAAGTTTACTTTCGTAATCTATCTTTCCTTTCTTTATTGCTTTCTTAGTCATTCTTTGCTGTCATTTAAAATGTTCCCAATCTGCTAGTTTCCCACTAACCTTGGCCACGTTATACACATTGGTTGTTAATTTGATACTCTCCTTTATTTCCTTGGTTATCCATGGCTGGTTATCCCTTCTCTTACCGCCCTTCTCTTTCACTGGAATATATTTTTGTTGAGCACTATGAAAGAGCTCCTTAAAAGTCCTCCACTGTTCCTCAATTGTGCCATCGTTTAGTCTGCGTTTCCAGTCTACTTTAGCCAACTCTGCCCTCATCCCACTGCAGTCCCCTTTGTTTAAGCATAGTACGCTCGTTTGAGACACTACTTCCTCACCCTCAATCTGTATTACAAATTCAACCATACTGTGATCACTCATTCCGACAGGATCTTTTACTTGGAGATCGTTTATTATTCCTGTCTCATTACACAGGACCAGATCTAAGATAGCTTGCTCCCTTGTCGGTTCTATAACATACTGTTCTAAGAAACAATCCCGTATGCATTCTATGAATTCCTCCTCAAGGCTACCCCGTGCGATTTGATTTGACCAATCGATATGTAGGTTAAAATCCCCCATGATTACTGCCATTCCTTTTTCACATGCCTCCATTATTCCCTTGATTATTGCCCACCCCAAATTATTATTTGGGGGCCTATAAACTACGCCCACCAGTGACTTTTTCCATTTACTATCTCTAAACTCCACCCACAATGATTCAACATTTTGTTCATTGGAGCCAATATCGTCTCTCACAACTGATATCATCCTTTATTAACAGAGCTACCCCACCTCCTTTCCCTTCTTGTCTATCTTTCCGAATTGTCTGATACCCCTGTCTGTTTAATTCCCAGTCTTGGCCACGCTGCAACCACATTTCTGTAATGGCCACCAAATCATACCCATTTGTAATGATTTGTGCCGTCAACTCATTCAGTTTATTTTGAATGCTGCGTGCGTTTAGGTAGAGTGTTTTAATACTAGTTTTTAAACAATGATTTTTAGTTTTGACCCTTTTTGCAGCCCCTTTATATAATACATATTGTCCCTTCCTATCACCTTATGGTTTACACTTACCCCAGTGCTACTCTGCTCTGTTGCCTCCTGCCTTTTGCATTCTTTCTTAGGGTCCTGTTCATCTGAGCTCTCACCCACTCTAACTCGCTCAGAACCCTCTCCTGGCTTCCGAATATTCCTTGCATTGACGCACCGAGCTTTCAGGCTTGCCTTTTTATTGCACTTTGACCCTTTATAATTTTGCTGTACAGTGGCCCTTTTTGTTTTTTGCCTTGGGTTTCTCTGCCCTCCACTTTTACTCATCTCCTTTCTGTCTTTTGCTTTTGTCTCCATTTTGTTTCTCTCTGTCTCCCTGCATTGGTTCCCATCCTCCTGCCGTATTAGTTTAACTCCTCCCCAACAGCACTAGCAAACACTCCTCCAAGGACATTGGTTCCGGTCCTGCCCAGGTGCAGACCGTTCGGTTTGTACTGGTCCCACTTCCCCCAGAACAGGTTCCAATGCCCCAGGAATTTGAATCCCTCCCTGCTGCACCACTGCTCAAGCCACGTATTCATCTGAGCTATCCTGCGATTCCTACTCTGACTAGCACGTGGCACTGGTAGCAATCCCGAGATTACTACGTTTTAATTTAGCTCCTAGCTCCTTAAATTCGTCTCATAGGACCTCATCCCTTTTTTTACCCATATCGTTGGTACAATGTGCACCACGACAACTGGCTGTTTACCCTCCCTTTTCAGAATGTCCTGCACCCGCTCCGAGATATCCTTGACCCTTGCACCAGGGAGGCAACCTACCATCCTGGAGTATCAGTTGCAGCCGCAAAAACGTCTATCTATTCCCCTTACAATTGAATCCCCTATCACTATCGCTCTCCCATTCTTTTTCCTGCCCTCCTGTGCAGCAGAGCCAGCCACGGTGCCATGAACTTGGCTGCTGCTGCCCTCCCCTGATGAGTCATCCCCCTCAACAGTACTCAAAGCAGTGTATCTGTTTTGCAGGGGGATGACCACAGGGGACCCATGCACTACCTTCCTTGCACTGCTCTTCCTGCTGATCTTCCATTCCCTAACTGGCTGTGGACCCTTCACCTGCGGTATGACCAACTCGCTCCACGTGCTACTCACGTCATTCTCAGCTTCGTGGATGCTCCAGAGTAAATCCACCCTCAGCTCCAATTCCGCAACGCGGACCGTCAGGAGCTGGAGGCAGATGCACTTCCCGCACACATAGTCGTCAGGGACACCGGAGGCGTCCCTGATTTCCCACATAGTACAGGAGGAGCATATCACGTGACCGAGCTCTCCTGCCATGTCTTAACCCTTAGATTAACTTAAATTGGCAACAACAGTGCTAAAAGTTGCTCACTGATATAGAAGAGAAAAAAGAAAAACTACTTACCAATCACCAGCCAATCAATTACCCCTTTGGCTGTGACATCATCTTTCTATTTCTCTCTACTTTTTTGCCTTCTCCCTGTCGCTGCTCAAGCTGGGCCTTTTGTAGGCCTCTCTGACTCACGGACTCCCGACTCAGCGACGCACCTCCCGACCTCGCGGCCTTTTGTAGGCCTCTCTGAGTCACGGACCCCCGACTCAGCGACGCACCTCCCGACCTCGCAGCCTTTTGTAGGCCTCTCTGACTCACGGACTCCCGACTCAGCGACGCACTTCCTGACCTCGCGGCCTTTTTTAGGCCTCTCTGACTCATGGACTCCCGACTCAGCAACGCACCTCCCGACCTCGCGGCCTTTTGTAGGCCTCTCTGACTCATGGACTCTCGCCTCAGCGACGCACCTCCCGACCTCGCGGCCTTTTGTAGGCCTCTCTGACTCACGGACTGCCGACTCAGCGACGCACCTCCCGACCTCGCGGCCTTTCCCATACCCAGTTCTCACCTTTACGCAATAACACATGTAGGGGCTCTAAGAGGGTGCTTAACCCCGGTAGGAAGTTACCAAATAGTTGAGGAGTTCCAGGAACGACCGCAGCTCCACGATGTTCTGTGGCCTGGGCGCATTCCTGATAGCCTCTGTCTTGGCATCTGTGGGCCGAATGCCATCCGCGCGATCTTTCTCCCCAGAAACTCCACTTCTGTTGCCATGGAGATGCATTTCGACCTCTTCAGCCGCAGCCCTATGCGATCCAGTCGCTGGAGGACCTCCTCCAGGTTTTGTACGTGCTCAACGGTGTCCCGACCCATGACCAATATGTTGTCCTGAAAAACCACCATGCATGGTACCGACTTGAGTAGGCTCTCCATGTTTCTCTGGAAGATCGCTGCAGCTGACCGAATTCCAAATGGGCATCTGTTGTAGATGAACAGTCCCTGGTGCGTGTTGATGCAGGTGAGGCCCTTCGAAGACTCCTCCAGCTCCTGCATCATGTAGGCCGAAGTCAGGTCGAGCTTGGTGAACGTCTTGCCTCCTGCCAGCGTCGCAAATAGGTCGTCTGCCTTCGGTAGCGGGTATTGGTCCTGTAGCGAGAAACGATTAATGGTTACTTTATAATCACCGCAAATCCTGACTGTGCCATCACTTTTGAGTACTGGAACAATCGGGCTGGCCCACTCACTGAATTCCACTGGGGAGCTGATGCCCTCAAATTGCAGCCGCAGCTCGATTTCCACTCTCTCCCTCATCATGTGAGGTACCGCTAGCGCCTTGTGGTGAATGGATCGTGCCTCTGGGACCAAGTGGATCCGCACCTTCACCCCGGAAAAGTTTCTAATGCCTGGCTCAAAAAGGGAAGGAAATTTGTTAAGAACCTGGGTACATGAGGCCTCATCGACATGTGATAGCGCTCGGATGTCATTCCAGTTCCAGCGGATTTTGCCCAGCCAGCTCTTTCCAAGCAGTGTGGGGCCATCGCCCGGGACAAGCCAGAGTGGCAGTTCGTGCACCGTGCCCTCGTAGGTGACCTCGACCATGGCGCTGCCCAGGACAGTGATGAGCCCTTTGGTGTACGCTCTCAGTTTCGTGTGGATGGAGCTCAGGACTGGTCTGAGTGCCTTGTTGCACCACAGTCTCTCAAACATCTTTTTACTCATGATGGATTGGTGAGCGCCAGTGTCCAGTTCCATTCCATTCAATTTTACATTTAGCATTATAGGTGGACATTTCATCGAAAATGTGTGCACCCCGTGTACTTCAGCATCTGTCTCCTCTCTCTGAGGCTCGAAATTGCTTTGATCCACCATGGACCAATCTTCCTCTGCCACATGGTGGTTAGCAGGTTTTGCAGAGCTTGCAGCTCATCTGCAAGCTCGTTGGAGGTGCCCCATTGTTCCACATACCCTTTGAAGCGGCAAGAATAGGCTGAATGGAAGCCTCTACAATGCCAACAAGGTGTGAATTGCCTTGCATTCATCCTTTGTTGCAGATTCTGAGTCATCTGGGTCACCTGAGGCCTGCTGGTAGTTGCAGACTCATGGTTTTTGCCCTGTACATTTCTGCTCGCAAACACAGTTCCAGTTATTTTATGAACATTGCTAGCACTTGTGTGCTGAGAGATTTTTTTGGTGTTATCACTGGTGGACATAAACGCCTGTGCTATCGCAATGGCCTTACTGAGGGTCGGTGTCTCTACAGTCAAAAGTTTTCGTAGGATGGTCTCGTGGCCAATGCCCAGTACAAAAAAGTCTCTGAGCATTTGCTCCAGGTAACCATCAAACTCACATTATCCTTCAAGTCGCCTTAGCTTGGCGACGTAGCTTGCCACTTCCTGACCTTCAGATCGCTGGCACGTGTAGAACTGATACCGCGCCATCAGCATGCTCTCCCTCGGGTTAAGATGCTCCTGAACCAGTGTACACAGCTCCTCATATGACTTATCTGTGAGTTTCACCGGAGCCAGAAGATTCTTCATGAGGTTGTAGGTCGGTGCCCTGCAGACTGTGAGGAGGACCGCTCTCCTTTTTGCAGCGCTTCCTTCTCCGTCCAGCTCGTTGGCTACAAAGTACTGGTCTAACCGTTTGCATAGGCTTCCCAGTCCTCACCCTCTGAGAACTTCTCCAGGATGCCCACAGTTTGCTGCATCTTTGCGTTGGATTGGTATACTCGTCACCAGTTATTGTGTTCCTAACACAGGTGAGACTGCACACAGGGAGGTTAAAGTAACAGTGACCTCAGTCTTTAATAAGACACTCCAGAGTGGGGAACAGGCCTTAGGGATCCCTTGGGACTTCAAGGGATGCACTCCTTGGTGGCGGAACATGGGAGTGCATGCTTTACAGATACACAACAATACCCTCTAGTTCTAGTCTCATCTATCCACTCGAGTCTCCTCCAGTCTTTCCTCATCTAAATCTATCAGCATAAGCCTCTATTCCCTTCTCCCTCCTATGCTTGTCTCACCGCCCCTTAAATGCATTTATACTATTTGCTTGAACCACTCCCTGTAGTAGCGAGTTCCACATTCTCACCACTCTCTGGGTAAATAAGTTTCTTCTGAATTCCCTATTGGATTTCTTGGTGACTATCTTAGATTGATGGCCTCTAGTTATGCTCTTCCCCACAAGTGGAAACATTCTCTCAGTATCCACTCTATCAAAACCTTTCATAATTTTAAAGACCTGTATTAAATCACCCCTCAGCCTTCATTTTACGAGGAAAGAGAGCCATTCTGTTCATCCTTTCCTGATAAGTATACCCTCGCATTTCTGATATCATCCTTGTAAATCTTCTCTGCACCCTCTCTTCTATATCTTTTAGAATATGGCAAACAGAACTGTACACGTAGTGTGGTCTAACCAAGGTACGATGCAAGTTCAGCATAACTTCCCTCCTTTTCAATTGTATACCTCTAGAAATAAACCCGAGTGCTTGGTTTGCTTTATTTGTGGCCTTGCTAACCTGTGTTGCAACTTTTAGTAATTTGCGATCCATTTGTCCTTCTATCCCACCTAGAGTCGTAACCTCCAAGTAATAATTTTTCCTACAAAAATATAATACCTCACATTTAACTGTGTTGAACTTCATTTATTAATTATATGCCCATTCTACAAGTTTATTAATGTCCTCCTGTAATTTGTTGCAGTCCTCCTCAGTATTGACCATCCCCCACAATTTAGTGTTATCCGCAAATTTAAAAATAGTGTTTTTGATTCCAAAGTCTATATCATTAACATAAATTGTGAATAACAGTGGTCCCAGCACTGATCCTTGTGGACCACTATCCACCTTCTGCTACTGTGTTACCTTTACCTGTCTTGAAGCCAGCTAGCTATCCCTTCTGCTACTTATCCCCTGACTCCGCATTCTCTGACCTCGTTCATCAGTCTATTATGGGGTACCTTATCGAAGGCCTTTTGAAAATCTAGATAAATTACCTCTACTGCATTACCATTGTCTAGTCTCTATTACCTTTTCAAAAAATTCAATGAGGTTGGTCAAGCAAGACTTTCCCTTTTGAAATCCATGCTGACTATTCATTATTATACTTTTGGTTTCTAAATATTCTTCTACTTTTTCCTTTAGTAGGGATTCCATTATATTTCCTACCACCAATGTTAAGCTGACTGGTCTATCATCATCATAGGCAATCCCTCAAAATCAAGGAAGACTTGCTTCCACTCTAAAAGTGAGTTCTCAATTGACTGCACACTCCAATATGGGAATTGCAGTCTCTGTCACAAGTGGGACAGACAGTGGTTGGAGGAAAGGGTGGGTGGGGAGTCTGGTTTGCCGCATGCTCCTTCTGCTGTCCACTTTATTTCTGCATGTCTTCGGCGACAAGACTCGAAGTGCTCAACGCCCTCCCGGATACGCTTCCTCCTCTTCGGGCAGTCTTGGGCCAGGGTTTCCCAGGTGCCGGTGGGGATGTTGCACTTCATTAGGGAAGCTTTGAGGGTGTCCTTGAAACATTTCCTCTGCCCACTGAGGGCTCGTTTGTCATGTAGGAGTTCCGAGTAGAGCGTTTGCTTTGGGAGTCTCATGTCGAGCATTCGGATGATGTGGCCTGCCCAATGGAGCTGGTCGAGTGTGGTCAGTGCATCGATTGGCATGTTCCTAGACATGTTCTATCCCCCTTCTTAAATATAGGTATTATGTTAGCTATCCACTAGTCCTCTGGGCACTACACCTTTTCTAACAATTTATTATGTGTAGTAATGCCTTTGCTATCTCTTCCCTAGTTTATTTTAAAATGTGTGGATGTAGTCCATCCAGATCAGGGGTTTTATCCTCTTTAGGTTTGATTCGTTTATTTAATCTATCCCCTCTTTTTAGTTTAATGCACTTATCTCATTAGTAATCTCATGATCCAAGGTCATGTCCACCTTTTCTATCTCCCTGGTAAATACTGAAGCAAAATAATTATTTCATATTTCTGCCATCTCTCTATCATTACCTGTGGAGTTATCTTGTCTATTCCTTAATGGCCCTATTCCCATCCCAATCTTCCATTTTTTATTGATGTGCTCGTAAAATATTTGATTATTTTATTTTATGTTCCTTGATAATTTAATTTCATAGTTCCTCTTTGCTTTTCTAATAGTTTTTTTACTTCTCTCCTAATCTATTTGTATTGTCCCTTATCATGCACTCCACTGCTGTCTATGTACTTAATATATGCCTCTTTCGTTACCCTCAATTGTTCCCTTTTGTCTTTATTCATCCATGGAGTCTCATTAGTGTTTAGTTTGTTCTTTTTTTTTAGCAGAATATATTTTTCCTGCACTCTGTTGAATACCGTTTTAAATGTTTCCCATTGCTGTTCTACATTATTGTTTGCCAATATTGTTGCCCATTTTATAGTCCCAAGTTCTATTCTCAGCCCCTCAAAATCAGCTTTTCTCCAATCTATTACATCTAATCATACTTATGTCCTTCTCAATTATCATCTTAAAGCGTATTTATTATGGTCACTATTATGGTCACTGTTGCCTAGATGTTCCCCAACTTCTCATATCTACTCTGGTTCATTCCCCATTACTAGATCCAAAAGTGAATCCTCCCTTGTTGGGCTTTTTACGTATTGAATTAGAAAGGAGTCTTGTACCCATTGTTGGAACTCCATTCCCTTATCCTCTTTATCTACCTCTTCTGTCCACAGTAGTTGAAACCCTCATGATTATTATTCTATGTTTTTTACTCATTTCCCTAATTTGTTTGCATATTTCTTCCTCCACCTCCCTTCCACTATTTGGTGGTCTGTAGACTATGCCTATTAGTGTGATTGATCCTTTAATGGCTCTGAAATTCCAATGTCCCAGGTCCGTATGGAGTTTCTACGGACCCGAGAAGGCATTGGAAAAGCCGGTTTTCAGCGCACAATGCGCATGCGCAGAAACCGGCTTTTCTGATCTGTCCAGCAGGAGCTTGACAGGTCTTGCCCGTGCGATGTGTTCTCGCACAAAATTCCGACTTTTAGAGATCTTCTGCCCAGAAATAGGGCACAAAAGCTCTGTGTGAGATAAAGCAGGCGTACAGCCTGCATTCTGTGTGCATCTAACAGCTCAATAGCCTTCAGCATAAGCAGCAGTCGATTCTGAGGAATTCTGTCGAGTAAAAGCTTAACACAAACTAAATAAACAGCTGGAAATGGAAACAAGTAGCTTCCTTTCAAAGTAATGAGAGATTCAAATCGTCCAACTTTTATAACATTTGAGGTACCGTATTGACTATGATCAACTTTAAAGTCAGTCACTCAGTACCAAGCTCAGTAATTGTGTTGAGATAGAATGCTTTCCAAGGGTAATGCAGAATGTAGAGGATGGCTTCTTGAGAATAATAGTGCAAAGGCTTTCCAGCAATTGTAGTGAGTCCCAAAATATGGTCAAAAGTTTCCACAAACAATCTCAGTTGAACAGCGTACTTTCAACCACGTACTTCCACCTTGGTGAATGGGTCCTGATAAACTGTACCTTTTACATAGGGGCTCAGCTTCTCGAGAACAGATGAGAAGGCAGCAGTTTTGGAATTTAAGATAAGTGCTGTCATCCCATCCTAATTCCGTCATTTGTATGCTGCTGCACTAGGAGGGCAGTTGTTTCTTCAGTGTGTTCTGTCATACACTGGCCCAGCCAACAATCCCTGTCCCCGCCAGCTTACACCCTCCCGCAAACCAGAAATGTTGTGGCCATCAATCTTATAAACATTTTCTCCTCCTTTCATTTGTACATGCAATTTAGAAGTCGCTACTTTTTATTTGCTGGCTATGCTATTACACACTGCACAACCACGACCTGTTCAGAAATGCAAGATATTTTAAAAGACTTTATATTGCTTTAATTAACTTTTAAATCTGTTAAAATGTTTAAAATAAGTTCGACAATCTTTAAACTATTCTAAAAGATTAAAAAATCATTGAAAAATCTCACCTTTCAAAGACTTGTAGTGATCTCTAAACCAGCTGCAGCACTGACGTTAAAAACAATTGGGGGCATGACCTATGTAAATGAGCTCCTTTTGACAGCTCCTGTGAGCGGGGACAGACTCCGAAAGAAGCCACAGGCTTCGCGCGTGCTGCGTTCCCGGGCGGCGTGACGTCATATGCTGCCCAGGAATCTTCATCACTCTATCGGAAGTTCAAGAGGGCGCAGGAGAGAAAGGTAAGTGCGCATTTTTTTGCTTTATTTTACCAGATTGCCCGCGGGAATGGTGTTACAGGAATTTCAGAGCTATTATCTTTAATCTCAATCCATATGGATTCTATTTTTTCTTGCTGATAGCTACATTACTTTTTTCTACTGCCGTTATGTTATCCCGATAAGTACAGCTACTCCATCTCCCCTTTTCCCCCTCTGTCTTTTCTAAATATGTTATACCCTGCAATGTTTAATTCCCAGTCCTGATTTTTCTATCGCCATGTCTCAGTAATCACTACTATGTCTGCTTTCTCGCAACGTATGATTGTCTCCAGCTCCCCTGTTTTATTAGACATTGTGTGCACTGCTGTACAGATTGTTTAACTCATTTTTAATAGGATTTACTCACTTTATGTTTAACAATCTTTTTAGACTCCTATTCTATAAAACGATTTATTCCCTTGCCATCAGTGTCCTCCCTTACTTTATTCTTTCCTATGCTCTCGTTTCCTGTTTTGTTTAAATTTAGGCTGTTTATGTTTTTTGTAGATTCCTCCCCCCCCCCCCCCATCTCACTAATTTAAAGCATTTGTCACCTCCCTATTTACCTTTTCTGCTAGAACACAGGTCCCATTGCTCAGGTGGAGCCCATCCCATTGGTACAGCTCCTTCCTGTCCCATGAAAAGGAACCCATCTTTCCCACACCAGCCCTTTAGTCACGTGTTAATTATCCTGATCTGTCTGCTTCTATACCAATTTGCATGTGGCTCAGGCAATAATCCAGAGACCTTCAAGTCCTGCTTTTTAACTTAGAGCCTAATTCCTGATACACTTTCAGCAGGACCTCCTCCCTGTTTCTACCTATGTTGTTTGTTCCAACATGGACCACGGCAACTGGATTTACCCCCTCCCTTTCCAAGTTCCTCTCCAGCCGCCGTGAGATATCCCTTACCCTGGCATCGGGTAGGCAACACACCCTTCGGGATTCTCATTCTTGGCTGCAGAGGACGCCATCTAGCCCCTTAATTATAGAGCCCCCTATTCCTCCCCCTCCCTTATGTGTCAGAGTGTCTCCAACTCACACTCCAGCTCAATGACTCTGAGCAGAAGAGATTTGAGATGAAGACATCTCCTGCAGATGTGTTTGCTCGGAACAATTTTGTTGTCCACCAAATCCCACATACTGCCGTCCAGACACACAACCTGCTCTGCCATATCTTAGTCTAACCTTGTTTGATTTATTTAATGAGTTAAAATCTTTATTCAACAATTATTTATAGACAACGCCGATACCCCTGACCCATGGGGAAGCATCAGCACCGACAGCGAGCAGATAAAAGTGCGAGCAGCCCCAGCCACCGCAGGGAGCAGCGCGAGCAGGTAAGAGAAGGCGACAAAGGAGAACAGGGCGACTACATGCGACGTCACAGGAAAGCAGGGAAGTGATTGATTGGTGAGTTTTTCTCTCTCTTTATTTGCTTTAAATTAAGGGCCTTAGATTAGGGGCCAGGATTAATAACTAAAAACAAAATCTAATTAAATAAATACATTAGCGATGGCAGGACAGGCGATGTGTTTCTGCTATTACATGTGGGAGCTGGTTGACCCCATTGAGATCCATCATGACCACATCTGCAGCAAGTGTCTCCAGCTGGAGGAACTTCGGCTCCGTGTTGATGAGCTGAAGTCCGAGCTGCAGACACTACGACACATCAGGAGGGGGACAGTTACCTGGACGCCGCGATCCAGAAGCTAGTCACACCAATTAGAGTAATTAATTCAAATTCAATCTGTGGTCAGGGACAGGAGGGTGTGACTACGAACGAGGAAGGTATGGGGACTCACGATGGAGTGATGGAGGAGCCTTGTCCCTTGTTCTTGTTCAACAGGTTCGAGCTCTTACTCACTGTGTGGACGAGAGCAGGGACTGCAGAGAGGATGAGCAAACTGACCACAGCATTGTGGTACAGGGGGCCATTCAAGTGGGGGGAGTAAAAAGAAGTATTGTAGTGGTAGAGGACAGTATCATTAGGGGGATAGATAAGGTTCTCTGCAGCCGAGAGCGTGAGTTCCGAAGGGTGTATGGCCTGCCGGTGCCAGGGTTAAGGACATCTCCTCAGGGCTGGAGAGGAACTTGGAATGGGAGGGGGAAGATCCAGTTGGTTGTGGTCCAAGTGGGTACCAACGAGGCTCTGCTGAGGGATTATGAGCAGCTAGGGGCCAAATTAAAAAGCAGAACACAAAGGTAATAATCTCTGGATTACTACCTGAGCCACGAGCAAATTTGCACAGGGTAAATAAGATCAAAGAGTTAAACACGTGGTTCAAAGACTGGTATGGGTGAAATGGGTTTTGGTTCATGGGACACTGGCACCAGTACTGGGGTAAGAGAGAGCTGTTCCGAATGGATGGGCTCCACTTAGACTGTGCTGGGACTAGGGTCCTGGCGAATCAAATAAATAGGGCTGCCGAGAGGGCTTTAAACTAATTAGTGGGGGGAGGGTTCAGGTGAGCGGAAATTTATAAAGTCAAAGTATAAGGAGAAGGCAATAGATCAGGGTAGCACTGGGGGAAATGAAAACCAGAGCGTGACAGGAAGGGAGAGAATGTATAAACATAAAGGAGAATCAGAAAGTGTGGTCAAAGCAGGAAAAAATGGTAAAAAAACAAATTTAAAAGATCTTTATCTGAATGCATGTGTCGTTCATAACAAAGTAGATGATTTGAACGCACAAATAGATACAAATGGGTATGATCTGATAGCCATTTCAAAGACTATGGGCTAGATTTTATACTTTTGTGCAGATCGTCCAAAAATGGGCGGTATTTCCGACGTGGGCGGTAAAAATGGGTTTTCAGATCGCCGGCTTGTCGCCCATTCTCAAAACCCCCAGTCTCCATTTTTGAAATTGGGCATTACCGCGATCGATATGAAATGGGCGTTAACGTTAAATCTCTCTGTCCTTCTGCTGTAACGTGTCGCCGCCTTTAGCAACGGCATGGCAACGCTCGATTCCCGTGATTCAGGAGATGAAGGGTAATCATGACATGTGCAGAAGAGGAGACAGAGAGAGAAGGAGCTGAGAGGGACTGAAGGCATGTGTGGGTGTGGTGTGGCTGCTTTGGGAGGAAGGAGGGAGAGTTTAGAGGTTTAGAGCAAATAGGGAAACAAAAATTAGCTGTTACCAGCCACATATTTGCCTGAATTTCACCTATAATGGAGAGGGAGGAGGAGGCATCACAGCACTCTGTGGAGACTGATGCTGGCGAGAGCAGTGAGCTGGAAGAGGAGCACATTGGAGGACGCAAAAGAGCCAGGAGGTTCTCGGACGAGGCAAATGCTTCCCTCCTGCAGGAGGTCGAGACACGTTGGGATGATTTGACACAGGGAGAGCGTGGGAAGCCCACCCCAAAGACCGACCAGAAGATATGGATCGAGATAGCAGAGGTGGTCTCGTCGGCGACCAACGAGGGGCATGAGGGCAACCAATGCCGCAAACGATGGAACGACCTTATGGGATCCGTGAGAGTAAATGTTACATTTATTTACATGTATATATGTATTTATATAATTTGATTTGTAACAGTCATGAGTGACTATCAGCAAATGTGAGATCTTTCACTTTTACCGGGAATGTTGTTCTCAAAGCCTACGGTCACGGTGCACATCTTTAGGTAAAGAATGATAATGATCATAATAATCATGATTACATCTGTCGGTTATGTGTTGTATCAGTCTCTGTGACAGTACCTAGCAATGATATCACGCAATAATCTTGTGCCATGTCGTCATGTCACCTTTTACAGAAGAAGGTATCGACGATGAGTTCTGTGCAGAGACGAACGGGTGGGGCGCCACCAGTCCCCAGTGACATCACTGACCTGGAGGAGTGGGTGCTCACATTCATGGGGAAGCACCCCCGGACAGCCACGGAAGCATCTGCAGACCCTGAAGTGATGCCACGTGAGTAAAGTTTACACCATTGCGTGATGTAAAGTCAATAGATGCCACACCAACTCATATCTGAACAATCATATATGATAGATGATTTCTAAAATTGTCCTAGAAATAATGCTGGCCTAATGAAAATCATTGCAATGCAGAATGTGTTGATGGTCATGAAATGTGATGTCTGTGATGATTTTGAGGGCAGTGGTGCTTTTGTCGGGCATATGCTGTGTGTAGTGCTGGACTCACCTTGTCACCCTAGCACCCCCTTCTCCTCTAATAACCTCATTTGTGTTTTACAACGCAGTCAGCAGCGCGGCCCCAGGCAAGATCACAGAGGCCAGAAGGTGGGGGCGCGAGGCCGGACTTGCCGGACGATCCGATATCTGCTGAGGAGCTCCGATTCTCACCCGTCAATCCGCTGGGTCTGTTCTCTATGGATGAGAGCGCCGACTTCGAGGAACCTGCATCATCACACTCCAGAAGTCAGTCCACCCCAAGGCCATCTAGTGGTCCTCCGGTCATTCCTGCCTCCACTCTGGAGGTACCGGCCCCAAGTACCTCACCACAGGGCACCCCATTTGTCCCCAGGCTGGCGCTGACCCCGCGGAGGTCTCGTGGCAGGTCTGGTCCACGAGCGCCACATGAGAGCGGAGAGATGGTACAGTTGTCCAGGAGGACTGCAGACATTGGTGACCAGCTCCACGATGCATTGGGGGGCATATCCCGACAGCTGGCCACCATGACTGAGTACGTTCCACGGATGGCGGAGGCCCTGGAGGCGATAGCCAGGAACACTGCTGGCACAGGCCTCCCAATGGTCCTGGAGCGCGGCACTCCACCCCTAGGGTCTGCACCACCACTGCGAACGACAGATGAGAGGCAGGACCAAGATCTTGCTTCTGGATCAGAGAATGTTCCCCCCCCTAAGCATCCCCTGCTCCTGTACCCGTGCAACCACAGCCTCTGCCTTCATCCCCCCCAATGAGGCACTGCCTGAAGAACTCTTCGGCCAAGCAGTGTGGAGCGAGGAGGGGAAGGGGTAGAGGTGGGGAGAAGAAGGAGAGGGGGGGAAGGAAAGTGAGGTGCATGTCCGCAGGTGATGGCTGTGTTATATCTCCATCTGGATGTATGCAATTTGTTGTAATTTGTGGGGGCTGGGGACCACCCTCCTGCTTTGCATTTGTATTCTGTGTTGCTGGACATGTTGAACATTTGATTAATGTAAATGGTGAAAAAAGTGAGGTGTGGGAGGGGGTTGGTGGTGGGGTGTTTTTGCCCATCATATTTATGATTTCAGACCAATGTTGGTTTAAATTTTTTTTTATTGAACATAACCTTGTTGCGCATTGTCTCAGATAGCTGGACCGTTACACACTGGTGATTCCTAAACATGAAAGGGTTAAATAAAACTTAACTTCAATCAACGTAAACTTTAACTGGCAACAAAGTGATGGCCACCATTGATGGCTGAGCTGCACACACACAGCAGTGTGTCAGCGTTGTCACTCACAGCAATATTCTTTCAGGCAAATCGTTCAGATATCAGCTCCTGACATAAGAGTCTTGAAGCTATGTAGCCACCACAGGCCCTTTCCTGCGATCTGGAGGGGACGTGGGCATGGTTGCATAGCCAGCCTGATTGTCTGGCCCTAGGTCAGCGTCCAGCCCCTCTTCCTCTCTCTCCTGAGGTGGAGCATCAGTCCCTTCTGGCAATTCTTGTCCCCTCCTGATAGCCAGGTTGTGCAGCATGGAGCACACAACCACGAATTTAGCTACTTGCTCAGGTTGTATTGTAGCTCCCCTCCTGAGTGGTCCAGACATCTGAAGCGCTGCTTAAGCACAGTTACTGTTTTCTGGACCACATTGCATGTGTCTCTGTGGCTCTGGTTGTATCCCTTCTCGCAAGATGTGAGTCTCATCGAAGCTGCCCGGACATTTGGCATTCACTGCCATTATGATCTGATTGTGGTCGACAACTAGTTGGACCTTCAGGGAGTGAAATCCTTTTCTGTTACGAAAAAGCTCTGGGCCCTGAGTAGCTGCCCACATGGTGATGTGAGTGCACTATATTGCTCCCTGCTCCCTGGGGAACTTAGCAATGCAGTAGAATGCTTCAGCTTTGTCAGTCTGAGCCTCCGTGGTCATGGGGAAGCTGATAAAGTCCATCCTTCAAGCGTACAGAGCTTCTGTGACCTGTCTAATGCAATGATAGATGGCATGGTGAGACAGAGGGAAAATCTCGACCACGAAGACCTGAAAGGAACCGGATGCATAGAAAGACAGTGCCGCGGTGATCTTGACCTCGACCGACACTGATGTCCTGATGGCAGGTTGCATATGTGGCCTGATGAGCTCACATATTTCATTGATCACCACCTTGTGGAAGCGCAGTCTCCGAAGGCAGGTGTGCTTGGACACGTCGAGGTAAGGCCCCTTTTCCCTGTAAGTGCAGGGTTTGCATGGTCTGGACCTCCTCCTCATTCTTGCATGTCTTAAATTGGGCACATAATGTTGTGCATCACACATTGAGCCATTTGCACTCTGCAACATCTGCGCATTAATTGATGCAGGCTGAGAAATGACTAGCCCCATTGCAATGAAAGTATAATAGCGATTGATCAGAAGCAATAATTTCCTCACTAAAATACACCTAGGGTAAACCCCCAATAGTCCAGAGACTGAAAATATGTCTGTTGAGATGGTCACTTCACCTGAGAAGAACTCCAGAGTCAATGCAAACTCCCCCGAAGTTGAAGCAGCCTTTTGAATGAAGCTACCTGCGATTTTATAAATGGCGCCCACACCGCTGTGATTCGTTCAGAACAGTTCCGCTTTTTCTGAGCGGTGTTTTGGGCGAGCGATATTGTGCAAGGTGGTGAAGGTGAAGCTGGTTGATCTCCTGGGCGCTAGTTTTGGCAAATATGATATTTACGACAAAAAAAAGTGGCTGGTCGGTATTATTGAATCTTGGCATTAACTACATGCGGAAGCTAACGCTGGACGATGTTACGGGCGTTGATTCAGCCCCAAATAAGTGGGTGGGTGGTATTATATTTTTCCAGCGTTACGCACATGGCAAAAGTAACG
This sequence comes from Pristiophorus japonicus, assembly GCF_044704955.1. NCBI lineage: Eukaryota > Metazoa > Chordata > Chondrichthyes > Pristiophoridae > Pristiophorus > Pristiophorus japonicus. Next base: position 54,148,314 of record NC_091983.1, read on the forward strand.
CTCAGCGATAAGTGTCCGAAAAATGGCCATCAGTTTCCATTTTGTGCCTAAATGGGTGATATCTGTGCATTATAAGTCATTTCAGCGGTAAAATGGACGTTAAGTGGGGTTATGCATACAAAAAAAGAAGAAAATCTAGCCCATGGTTGCAAGATGACCAGGTCTGGGAAGTCAATATTCTGGGGTATTTGACAATTCAGAAGGACAAACAGAAAGGAGGTGGGGTAGCTTTGTTAATAAAGGATGAGATTAGTGCGTTAGTGAGAAACAATATTGGCTCAGAAGATCAAGATGTTGAATCAGTTTGGAGATAAGGTGGAGATAAGAAATAATAAGGGAAAAAGTCGCTGATGGGCATAGTCTATAGGCTCCCTAACAGTAGCAACACTGTTGGACGGAGTATAAATCAAGAAATAATGCAGCCTTGTAAAAAAAGGAACGGTAATAATCATAGGCGATTTTAACCTTCATATTGATTGGACAAAGCAAATTGGCCAGGTAGCCTTGAGCAAGAGTTCATAGAGTGTATCTGGGATAGTTTCCTTGAACAGTAGGTTGCAAAACCAATTAGGGAGCAGGCTATCTTAAATCTGGTACTATGTAATGAGACAGGATTAATAAATGATCTTGTAGTGAAGGAGGGGGAGGGTGAACATCCAGTTGTTGTGGTGCATATAAGTACAAACGATATAGGTAAAAAATGGGATGAGGTCCTACAAGCTGAATTTAGGGAGCTCGGAGTTAAATTAAAGAGTAGGACCTCAAAGGTAGTAATCTCAGGATTGCTACCAGTGCCACGTGCTAGTCAGAGTAGGAATCGCAGGATGGCACAGATGAATACGTGGCTTGAGGAGTGGTGCAGAAGGGAGGGATTCAAAATTCAAATTCCTGGGACATTGGAACCGGTACTAGGGGAGGTGGGACGAGTACAAACCAGACGGTCTGTACGTGGACAGGACCAGAACCAATGTCCCAGGGGGAATGTTTGCTAGTGATGTTGGGGAGGTGTTAAACTAATATGGCAGGGATATGGGAACCGATGCAGGGAGAGAGAGGGAAGTATAATGGGGGCAGAAGCAAAAGATAGAAAGAAGAAAAGTAAAAGTGCAGGGCAGAGAAACCAGGCAAAAATCATAAAGGGCCACATTACAGCAAAATTCTAAAGGGGCAAAGTGTGTTAAAAAGACAAGCCTGAAGGCTCTGTGCCTCAATGCGAGGAGTATTCGTAATAAGGTGGATGACTTAACGGCACAGGCAGCAATTAATGAATATGATATAATTGGCTTCATGGAGACATGGCTCCAGGGTGACCAAGGCTGGGAACTCAACATCCAGGGGTATTCAACATTCAGGAAGGATAGACAGAAAGGAAAAGGAGGTGGGGTGACGTTGCTGGTTAAAGAGGAAATTAACGCAATAGTAAGGAAGGATATTAGCTTGGATGATGTGGAACTGTATGGGTGGAACTACGGAATACCAAAGGGCAGAAAATGCTAGTGGAAGTTGTGTACAGACCACCAAACAGTAGGAGTGAGGTTGGGGACAGCATCAAACAAGAAATTAGGGATGCATGCAATAAAGATACAGTCGATATCATGGGCAACTTTAATCTACATATAGATTGGGCTAACCAAACTGGTAGCAATACGGTAGAGGAGGATTTCCTGGAGTGTATTAGGGATGCTTTTGTTGAGGAACCAACTCGAGGACTGGCCATCCGAGACTGGGTGATGTGTAATGAGAAAAGAATAATTAGCAATCTTGTTGTGCGAGGCCCCTTGGGGAAGAGTGACCATAATATGGTAGAATTCTTTATTAAGATGGAGAGTGACACATTTAATTCAGAGACTAGGATCCTGAACTTAAGGAAAGGTAACTTCGATGGTATGAGACGTGAATTGGCTAGAATAGACAGGCAAATGATACTTAAAGGGTTGATGGTGGATAGGCAATGGCAAATATTTAAAGATCACATGGATGAACTTCAACAATTGTATATCCCTGTCTGGAGTAAAAATAAAACGGGGAAGGTGGCTCAACCTTGGCTAACATGGGAAATTAAGGATCGTGTTAAATCCAAGGAAGAGGCATATAAATTGGCCAGAAAAAGCAACAAATCTGAGGACTGGGATAAGTTTAGAATTCAGCAGAGGAGGACAAAGGGTTTAATTAGGAGGGGGGAAATAGAGTATGAGAGGAAGCTTGCAGGGAACATAAAAACCGACTGCAAAAGCTTGTATAGATATGTGAAGAGAAAAAGATTAGCTCAATCTCGTGTGCCCCTCTAAGAAGTTGGACGCGGACCGCTCGGGGGTCGCGTAACTATTTAGCATGGAGGAGTCTCGTTCGTTATCGGAATTAACCAGACAAATCGCTCCACCAACTAATAATGGCCATGCACCACCACCTTGCAGTCAGATTCAGGTGAATTTATAATGGGGAACAAAGAAATGGCAGGCAAGTTGAACAAATACTTTGGTTCTGTCTTCACGAAGGAAGGCACAAATAATCTACCAGAAATACTAGGGGACCGAGGGTCTAGTGAGAAGGAGTAACTGAAGGACATCCTTATTAGGCGGGAAATTGTGTTAGGGAAATTGATGGGATTGAAGGCCGATAAATCCCTGGGGCATCCCAGAGTACTTAAGGAAGTGGCCCTAGAAATAGTGGATGCATTGGTGATCAATTTCCAACAGTCTATCGACTCTGGATCAGTTCTTATGGACTGGAGGGTAGCTAATGTAACACCACTTTTCAAAAAAGGAGGGAGAGAGAAAACGGGTAATTATAGACTGGTTAGCCTGACATCAGTAGTGGGGAAAATGTTGGAATCAATTATTAAAGACGAAATAGCAGCGCATTTGGAAAGCAGTGACAGGATCGGTCCAAGTCAGCATGGATTTATGAAACGGAAATCATGCTTGACAAATCTTCTGGAATTTTTTGAGAATGTAACTAGTAGAGTCGACAAGGGAGAACCAGTGGATGTGCTATATTTGGACTTTAAAAAGGCTTTTGACAAGGTCCCACACAAAAGATTGGTGTGCAAAATTAAAGCACATGGTATTGGGAGTAATATACTGACGTAGATAGAGAACTGGTTAACAGACAGGAAGCAGAGAGTCGGGATAAACGGGTACTTTTCTGAATGGCAGGCAGTGACAAGTGGGGTGCCGCAGGGATGAGTGCTGTGACCCCAGCTATTTACAATATACATTAATGATTTAGATGAAGGAATTTGAGTGTAATATCTCCAAGTTTTCAGATGACACTAAGCTGAGTGGCAGTGTGAGCTGTGAGGAGGACGCTAAGAGGCTGCAGGGTGACTTGGATAGGTTAGGTGAGTGGGCAAATGCATGGCAGATGCAGTATAATGTGGATAAATGTGAGGTTATCCACTTTGGGGGAAAAAACACAAAAGCAGAATATTATCTGAATGGTGGCAGATTAGGAAATTGGGAGGTGCAATGAGACCTAGGTGTCATGGTACATCAATCATTGAAAGTTGGCATGCAGGTACACCAGGCGGTGAAGAAGGCAAATAGTATGTTGGCCTTCGTAGCTAGGGGAATTAAGTATAGGAGCAGGGAGGTCTTACTGCAGTTGTACAGGGCTTTGGTGAGGCCTCACCTGGAATATTGTGTACAGTTTCTGGTCTCCTAATCTGAGGAAGGACGTTCTTGCTATTGAGGGAGTGCAACAAAGGTTCACCAGACTGATTCCCAGGTTGGCAGGACTGACATATGAGGAGAGATTGGATCAACTGGGCTTGTATTCACTGGATTTTAGAAAGATGAGAGGAGATCTCAAAGAAACATAAAATTCTGACTGGACTGGACAGATTAGATGCAGGAAGAATGTTCCCAATGTTGGGGAAGTCCAGAACCAGGGGACATAGTCTAAGGATAAGGCGTAAGCCATTTAGGACTGAGATGAGGAGAAACTTCTTCACTCAAAGAGTTGTTAATCTATGGAATTCCCTACCGCAGAGAGTTGTTCATGCCAGTTCATTGGATATATTCAAGAGGGAATTAGATATGACCTTTCCGGCTAAAGGGATCAAGGGGTATGGAGAGAAAGCAGGAAAGGGATATGAGGTGAATGATCAGCCATGATCTTATTGAATGGTGGTGCAGGCTCGAAGGGCCGAATGGCCTACTCCTGCACCTATTTTCTATGTTTCTATGAATGAGTGACCATAACATGGTTGAATTTCAAATTTAGTTGGAGGTTGAAAAAGTTGGTTCTCAAACAAAGCAGACTATAAAGGTATGAGGGCAGAGTTGGCTAAAGTGGACTGGGAAAAGAGATTAAAGTGTGGGACGGTTGTTGAGCAGTGGCAGACATTTAAGGAGACATTTCATAACTCGCAACAAAAATATATCCCAATGAGAAAGAAAGACTGTAAGAGAAGGGATAACCATCTGTGGCTAACAAAGGAAATAAGGGATGGTATCAAATTGTAAATAAGGTCATACAATGTGGCCAAGACTAGTGGGAGGGGAGAGGATTGGGAAACTTTTAAAAGCCAACAAAGAATGACTAAATAAATGATAACGAAAGGAAAGATGGATTACGAAAGTAACCTAGCATGAAATATAAAAACAGATAGCAAGAGTTTCTACAAAAGGAAAAAAAGTGGTTAAAGTAAATGTTGGTCCCCTAGAGGATGAGACTGGGGAATTAATAATAGAGAACAGGGAAGTGGCAGAGACATTGAATAAATATTTTGTATCGGTCTTCATAGTAGAAGACACTAAAAACATCCCAATAGTGGATACAATCACTATCACTAATGAAGAAGGTACTAAAGACAGACAAGTTCCCTGGACCTGATGGCTTATATCCTAGGGTCTTAGAAGAAGTGGCTGCAGATATAGTAGATGCATTTGTTGTAATCTACCAAAATTTTCTGGATTCTGGGGCGGTCCCAGTGGATTGGAAAACCACAAATGTAACGCCTCTATTTAAAAAAGGAGGCAGACAGACAAAAAGCAGCAAACTATAGACCAGTTAGCTTAACATCTTTCGTTGGGAAAATGTTGGAGTCCATTATTAAGGATGTAGTAGCAGGACATTTGGAAAAGCATAATTCAATCAAGCAGAGTCAGCATGGTTTTATGAAAGGGAAATCATGTTTGACAAATTTTCTGGAGTTCTTTGAGGATGTAATGAGCAGGGTGGATAAGGGGGAACCAGTGGATGTGGTATATTTGGATTCCAGAAGGCAGTCGATAAGGTGCCACATAAAAGGTTTATGGCAGCAGATAAAAGTTCACGGGATTGGAGGTAATGTATTAGCATGGATTGAGGATTGGATAACTAACAGAAAACCGAGAGTTGGAATAAATGGGTCATTTTTCAGTTGGCAAACATGACTAGTGGGGTGCCGCAGAGATCGGTGCAGGGTCCCCAACTATTTACAATCTATATTAATGACTTGGATGAAGGGACCGAGTGTAATGTAGCCAAGTTTGATGATGATACAAAGATGGGTGGGAAAGCAAATTGTGAGGAGGACACAAAAAATCTACAAAGGGATATAGACAGGCCAAGTGAGTGGGCAAAAATTTGGTAGATGGAGTATAATGTGGGAAAATGTGAGGTTATCCACTTTGGCAGAAAAAAACAGAAAAGCAAATTATAATTTAAATGTAGAGAAATTGCAAAGTGCTGCAGTACAGAGGGACCTGGGGGTCCTTGTGCATGAAACACAAAAAGTTAGTATGCAGATACAGCAAGTAATCAGAAAGGCAAATGAAATAATGGTCTTTATTGCAAGGGGGATAGAGTACAAAAGCAGAGAAGATCTGTATCGGTGAGGCCACACCTTGAATACTACCTACAGTTTTGGTCTCCGTATTTAAGAAAGGATATACTTGCATTGGAGGCTGTTCAGAGAAGGTTCACTAGGTTGATTCCGGAGATGAGGGGGTTGACTTATGAAGATAGGTTGAGTAGGTTGGACCTATACACATTGGAGTTCAGAAGAATGAGAGATGAGCATTTTGAAAGATATAAGATAATGAGGGGCTCAACAAGATGGATGCAAAGAGGATATTTCATAGGGGAAACTAAAACTAGGGGACATAGTATCAGAATAATTTAAAACTGAGATGAGAAGGAATTCCTTCTCTTACAGGGTTGTAAATCTATGGAATTCTCTGCCAAAAGAGAGCTGAGAAGGCTGGGGCATTGAATATATTTAAGGTGGAGATAAACAGATTTTTGAGCGATAAGAGAATAAAGGGTTATGGGGAGCGGGCAGGGAAGTGGAGCTGAGTCCATGATGAAATCAGTCATGATCTTATTAAATGGTGGAGCAGGCTTGAGGGTCAAATGGCCTACACCTGCTCCTATTTCTTATGTTCTTATGTTATATTAATTTATTTATCTAGTTTAATTTTTAATTTAATAAATTATGTTATAGTTTCCCGCTCTTGGCTTAAACCACTGTCCTAGCTTCGAAAAAAAAAAAAATGTTGATACTCACCAACCAGAGGAGTCTTCTAGATACAGGAAAGAAAGAAAGACTTGAATTAATGAAGAGGATTGATGAGGGTAATGTGGTTGATGTTGTGTATATGGACTTTCAAAAGGCATTTGGCAAAATATCACATAATAGAATGTTAGCAAAATTAAAGCCCATGGGATTCATCATCATCACAGGCAGTCCCTCAAAATCGAGAAGACTTGCTTCCAGTTTAAAAATGAGTTCTTAGGTGAGTAAACAATCCAGTATGGGAATTACAGGGCCCAAGTTTGCTCCCACGCTTGGAACGGCGCACCTCCGTACCTCCATGAGGTGCGCTGACTTTTTAGAACCGAAAACGCGCCTAAAAGTTACCGAGGTATTCTCCCCGCAGCTGGAACGATGCAGGCCCTTGGCGTAGCACAGCAGAAGGAATGGGGGGGCGGAGCCCGGTCCCAGCACTGAAAACAGTGCCGGAACTCTGCACATGCGCGCTAGTGTGTGCGCGCATGTGCAGTAGCTCCTCGCCCCCGAATCTTTGCAGGCTGTGTGGGAGGGGCCCGAAGCACGCCACCCGTAGCCCTGGCCAAATGGGCTCCTCACCATTTGATCAAAACTGCTTTGACTGTTGGAGAGGAACAGGAAAGGATAAAGATGCCAAGTTCCGTTTGATTCCTATTGAGAGCAGAATCCACAGGCTGGCTCATTATTACAAGTCCAAGGGGGTACTTCCACCTAACTGGAAGTATGAATCCTCCACAACTTCCGCACTTGTAGCCTCAGAAGTTTCTTCATTGGTTTATTGGATCTAAAAAAAATAAAATGCTCCCCCTCTCCCCCTCCCCCCCTCCTCGCCCTCTCCCCCTCTCCCTCCTCCCCCCCTCTCCATCTCCCCCCTCCCTGCACCCCTTTCCCCTCCCTCCCCTTCTCTCCCCCCTTTCCCCTCTCCCCCTCCCTCCGCCCCTCCTTCACCGATGCCGTGTTGAGCTTAGCCTCCCGGTCTGTGTCTACCGCCCCTAGCCCTGGCCGAATGGGCTCCCTCATCGGCGGCCCACTGACTTCCCTTCACATAAAGGTAGGACTTCTATGTTTCATTTGTTACTGATTGATTGATTGCTTATTACTTTGGTTTTAGTCTATTAGGTGCAGGGTTCCTTCTATTTTTTTATTTGTTAATTAATTGCTTATTACCTTTTGTGCTTTGTTTAGTGCTTTGTAAGTCTTGGTGCTTGGTGCAGGTCCTGTCAGCTTCCTTGCATTTTTTTATTTGTTATTGAATCCTTATTTTTGTGCTTTGTTTAGTGCTTGGTGCTTTAAATGTACTGCTTTGTTTCGTGTTTAGTGCTTTAAATGTACTTATGCTTCTTTAATGTTGTTGTGAAGGTGTTTAGTGCTTTGCAAATTCCTCTCACTTCCCTTCCGCCTAGCGCCCCCCCCGCCCCCAACTCTGGTTACCTGCGCTGATTTCTTAAGTTTCCGCACGTTTTTCTGAGCATACAAAAGTGGCCTGATACGCTGGCCTAACTTAGTTAGGAGTAACTTTTCACTGGCGAAACTTGCTTAATTGGCCTAAACAAGCGTAAGTGGCTGGTAACGCCCCCTTTTGAAAAAAAACTGAACTAAAAAAAACTGAACTAACTCACTTAAACTGGAGCAAATTAAATGGGGAGAATTGCAATTTTTAAGATAGAAACATCGAAACATAAAAAATAGGAGCAGGAGTAGGCCATTCGGCCCTTCAGCCTGCACCACCATTTAATATGATCATGACTGATCACGCAACTTCAGTATCCCATTCCTGCTTTCTCTCCATACCCCTTGATCATTTTAGCCATAAGGGCCACATCTAACTCCCTTTTGAATACATCTAACGAACTGGCCTCAACAACTTTCTGTGGTAGAGAACTCCACAGGTTCACAATTCTCTAAGTGAAGAAGTTTCTTCTCATTTTGGTCCTAAATGGCTTATCCCTTATCTTTGTGACCCCTGGTTCTGGACTTCCCCAATATCGGGAACATTCTTCCTGCATCTAACCTGTCCAATCCCATCAGAATTTTATATGTTTCTATGAGATCCCCTCTCATTCTTCTAAATTACAGTGAGTATAAGCCTAGTCGATCCAGTCTTTCTTCATATGTCAGTCTTGCCATCCCAGGAATCAGTCTGGTGAACCTTCGCTGCACTCCCTCAATAGGAAGAATGTCCTTCCTCAGATTAGGAGACCAAAACTGTACACAATATTCAAGGTGTGGCCTCACCAAGGCCCTGTACAACTGCAGTAAGACCTCCCTGCTCCTATACTCAAATCCTCTCGCTATGAAGGCCAACATGTCATTTGCTTCTTCACCGCCTGCTGTACCTGCATGCCAACTTTCAATGACTGATGTACCATGACACCCAGGTCTCGTTGCAACTCCCTTTTCCTAATCTGCCACCGTTCAGATAATATTCTGCCTTCCTGTTTTTGCCACTGAAGTGGATAACCTCACATTTATCTACATTATACTGCATCTGCCATGCATTTGCCCACTCACCTAACCTGTCCAAGTCACCCTGCAGCCTCTTAGCATCCTCCTCACAGCTCACACTGCCACCCAGCTTAGTGTCATCTGCAAACTTGGAGATATTACATTCAATTCCTTTGTCCAAATCATTAATGTATATTGTAAATAGCTGGAGTCCCAGCACTGAACCTTGCGGTTCCCCACTAGTCACTGCCTGCCGTTCTGAAAAAGACCCGTTTATTCCTACTTTTTGCTTCCTGTCTGCCAACCAGTTCTCCATCCACGTCAATATATTAACCCCAATACCATGTGCTTTAATTTTGCACACTAATCTCTTGTGTGTGACCTTGTCAAAAGCCTTTTGAAAGTCCAAAGTCGAAATACACCACATCCACTGGTTCTCCCTTGTCTACTCTACTAGTTACATCCTCAAAAAATTCTAGAAGATTTTCAAGCATGATTTCCCTTTCATAATCCATAACTCCAAAAAAATCTAGTTACTCCAAAAAAATAGGAGCAACTGCTGGGGAAACTTGGGCCCACAGTCTCTGTCACAGGTGGGACAGATAGTCGTTGAAGGAAAGGCTGGGTGGGACTGGTTTGCTGCATGCTCCTTCTGCTGCCTGCACTTGGTTTCTGCATGCGGCTTCAGCGTGGATACAAAATTGGCTGTGGGATGGAAAGCAGAAATTAGACGTGACTTGTGGATGGTTGCTTATCAGACTGGAGGGAAGTATACAGTGTTGTTCCTCGGGGGTCGGTGTTCAGACCACTGCTCTTTTTGATATATATTGAAGACCTGGACTTGGGTATACAGTGTTAAATGTTAAAGTTTTGCAGATGACACAAGTAAACAATGAAAAGAATAGGAGCAGACTTCAGGAGAACATAGGCAGACTGGTGAAACGGGCAGTGAAATTTAACGCAGAGAATTGTGAAGTGATACATTTCGATAAGAAGAATGAGGAGAGGCAATATAATTAAATGGTACAATTTTAAAGGTGGTGCAGGAACTGAGAGACCTGGGAGTGTATGTGTAAATTAAGGTGGCAGGACAAGTTGAGAAGGCTGTTAAAAAGCACATGGGATCCTTGGCTTTATTAATAGAGGTATAGAGTGCAAAAGCAAGGAAGTTACGCTAAACCTCTATAAAACACTAGTTCGGCCTCAGCTGGAGTATTGTGTTAAATTCTGGGCACCACACTTTCGGAAGGATGGCAAGGTTTTAGAGAGGGGGCAGAGGAGATTTACAGGGTTTAGGGACTTCAGTTATGTGGAGAGACTGAAGAAGTGGGGGATGTTCTCCTTAGAATAGAGAAGGTTGAGAGGAGATTTGATAATGTGCAAAATTATGAACAGTTTTGATGAAATGAATAAGGAGAAGCTGTTTCCAGTGGCAGAAGGATTGGTAACCAGAGGACACAGATTTAAGGTGATTGGCAAAAGAACTCGAGGCGACATGAGGAAACATTTTTTTATATCGAGAGTTGTGATCTGGAATGCACTGCCTGAAAGGGTGGTGGAAGCAGATTCAATAGTAACGTTCAATAGGAAATGAATACATACTTAACCGTAAATAATTTACAGGGCTGTGGGGAAAGAGCAGTGGAGTGGGACTAATTGGATAGCTCTACCACACAGCCGAATGGCCTCCTTCTGTGCTATAACATTATATGATTCTATGATTTATATTGAGCCTTTCATGACCTCTGAACATGCTAAAGCATATTACAGCTAGTTAAGTACTTCTGAAGTGTAATCACGTTTGTAATGTAGGAAATGCAACAGCCAATTTGCGCACAGCAAGCTCTCACAAACAGCTATGAAATATCTGACCAGATAATCTGTTTTCTTTTAGTTGTTGATTGAGTGATAAGAACATAAGAACATAAGAAATAGGAGCAGGAGTAGGCTATTTGACCCTCGAGCCTGCTCTACCATTTAATAAGATCATGGCTGATTATGGACTCAGCTCCACTTCCCTGCCGGCTCCCCATAATCCTTTATTCCAAAAATCTGTCCATCTTCACCTTAAATATATTCAATGACCCAGCCTCCACAGCTCTCTGGCGCAGAGAATTCCATAGATTTACAACCCTCTGAAAGAAGAAATTGCTCCTCATCTCAGTTTTAAATGGGCAGCCCCTTATTCTGAGACTGGGCTAGAACTTCCACTTTTGTGATTATCTCCCAAAAATGGGTGATATTTCTGGCGTGGGTGTTAAAAAAGGGTTTTCAGATTGCCAGCTTCTCGCCCATTCTCAAAGCACCTCGTCTCCATTTTTGAAAATGGGCGTTACCGCGAGCGATATAAAATGGGCGGTAGTGTTAAATTTTTTTGACCTTCTGCCGTAAAATGTGGCCGTCCTTAGCAACGACATGACAATGCTCGATTCCCGCGATTCAGGAGGTCAAGGGTCATCATTACATGTGCAGAAGAGGAGACAGAGAGAGAGGGAGCTCAGAGGGACTGAAGGCATGTCTGGGTGTAGTGTGGCTGCTTTGGGAGGAAGGAGGGAGACTTTAGAGCTCCACAGCAAGTAGGCAAACAAAGATTAGCTGTTGTCAGCCACATATTTGCCTGAATTTGGCCTATTAATGGACAAAGAGGAGGAGGCATCACAGCACGCTTTGGAGACTGATGCTGGAGAGAGCAGTGAGGTAGGAGAGGAGCACATTGGAGGGCGCAAAAGAGCCAGGAGGTTCTTGGACGAGGCAAATGCCTACCTCCTGCAGGAGTTCGAGTCACACTGGGGTGATTTGACACAGGGAGGGTGTGGGAAGCCCACCCTAAAGGCATACCAGAGGATATGGGCCGAGATAGCAGATGTAGTCTCGTCAGTGACCAACGAGGTTCGTGAGGGCAACCAATGCCGCAAATGATGGAATGACCTTGTGGGATCCGCAAGAGTAAGTATTACATTGATTTACGTGTACTTATGTATTTATAGATTTTGATTCGTAACAGTCATGAGTGATTATCATCAGATGTGAGGTCTTTCACTTTTACCGGGAATGTTTTACTCAAAGCCTGCGGTCATGGTGCATGTCTTTAGGTAAAGAATGATAATTTTCACAATAATCATGATTACATCTGTCGGTTATGTGTTGTATCACTCTCTGTGACAGTACCTAGAAATGATATCATACCTTTTGCAGAAGAAGCTATCGTCGATGAGTTCTGTGCAGAGGCGAACGGGTGGGGGGCCACCAGTCCCCAGCGACATCACTGAGATGGAGGAGCAGGTGCTTGCACTCGTGGGGAAACACCCCCGGACAGCCACGGATGCATCTGCAGACCCAGAAGTGATGCCACGTGAGTAAAGTTTACACCATTGCGTGATGTAAAGTCAATAGATGCCACACCCACTCATATCCGAACAATCTTATATGATATATGATTTCTAAAATTGTCATAGAAATAATGAGGCCGAATGAAAATCATTGGAATGCAAATGTGTTGATGGTCATGAAATGTGATGTCTGTGATGATTTTGAGAGCAGTGGTGCTTTTGTCGGGCATATGCTGTGTGTAGCGCTGGACTCACCTTGTCACCCTAGCACCCCCTTTTCCTCTAATAACCTCATTTGTGTTTTCCAGCTCAGCCAGCAGCGCGTCCCAAGGCAAGACCACAGAGGCCAGAAAGTGGGGCGCGGGGCCCGACTCTCCGGATGATCCAACATCTGGTGCTGAGGAGCTCCGATTCTCGCCTGTCAATCCGCTGGCTCTGTTTTCCATGGATGAGACAGTGGACTTCGAGGAACCTGCATCGCCACGCTCCAGAAGCCATTCCACCCCAAGGCCATCTAGTGGTCCTCCGGTCATTCCTGCCTCCACTCTGGTGGTACCGGCCCCAAGCACCTCGCCACAGGGCACCCCATTTGTCCCCAGGATGGTGCCGACCCCACGGAAGTCTCGTGGACACGGCAGATCTGTTCCACGAGCGCCACATGACAGCAGAAAGATGGTACAGTTGTCCAGGAGGACTGTAGACATTGGTGACTAGTTCAATGAAGCATTGGGGGGCATATCCCGACAGCTGACCATCATGACCGAGTACATTCTGCGGATGGCGGAGGCCCTGAATGCGATCGTCAGGAACACTGCTGCCACAGGCCTCCCGGTGGTCCCCGAGCGCGGCACTCCACCCCTAGGTTCCGCTCCACCACCATCAACGACAGATGAGAGCAAGGACCATGATCCTGCTTTTGCATCAGAGAATGTTGCCCCCTCGGCACCCCCCGCTCAATTGTACCTGTGCAACGACCGCATCTTCCTTCATCCTCCCAATGAGGAGCTCCTCGGCCAGGCGCCGTGGAGCGAGGAGGGGAAGGGATAGAAGTGGGGAGAAGAAGGGGAGCGGGGAAGGAAAGTGAGGTGCATGTCCGCAGATGATGGCTGTGTTATATCTCCATCTTGGTGTATGCAATTTGTTGTAATGTGTGGGGGCTGCTGCTGCTTTGCATTTGTATTCTGTGTTGCTGGACATGTTGAACATTTGATTGCTGTCAACGGTGGAAAAAATTCGGTGTGGGCGGGAGTTGAGTGTTATTGGCTGTGATACTTACGATTTCAGACCAATGTTGGTATAAAATTTTTGTTATTGAACATAACCTTATTGCGCATTGTCTCAGATAGCTGCACCGTTACACACTGGTGATTCCGTAACATGAAAGAGTTAAATACAACTTAACATCAATCAACGCAAAGTTTAACTGGCACCAAGATGATGGGCACCATTGATATCTGAGCTGCACACAGACAGCAGTGTGTCAGCGACGTCACTCACATCAACGCTCTTTCAGGCAAATCGTTCAGATATCAACTCCTTATGTAAAAGTGCGATTTTAAAAATGCCAGCCACACCGCTGGCGTTTGTTCAGAACAGTTCCACTTTTTCCAGGCGGTTTTTTGGACGAGTGATATTGTGGGTGATATGTGTGCGAGATGGTGAAAGTGATGGTGGGCGATCTCCTGGGCGTTAGTTTCGCCAAATGTGCTCTTTACAACAAAAAAAGTGGGCGGGTGGTATTACTGAATCTCGGCGTTAATTCCGTGCAGAAAGTAACGCAGGGCGATATTATGGCCGTTGATTTTGCCCATTCTGCTGATTCCGCCCCAAAAAAGTACGTGGGTGGTAATATTGAATCTCGACGTTAATTCCCCGCGGAAAGTAACGCTGGGCAATATTACGGGCGTTGATTTCGCCCATTCTGATGATCTCGCCCCCAAAAAGTTGTCGGGCAGTAATATTTTTTCCCAGCGTTAAGCACATGGGGAAAGTAACGCTCAGCGATAAGTTTCCTAAAAATGCCCGCCAGTTTCCATTTTGTGCCAAAATGGGTGATATATGGGCGCTATACGTCATTTCAGCGGTAAAATTGGCGTTAAGTGGATGTTAAGCATGCAAAAAAAGTGGAAGTTCTAACCCATAGTCCCCTAGTTTTAGTTTCCCCTATGAGTGGAAATATCCTCTCTGCATCCACCTTGTCGAGCCCCCTCATTATCTTATATGTTTCAATAAGATCACCTCTCATTCTTCTGAACTCCAATGAGTATGGGTCCAACCTACTCAACCTATCGTCATAAGTCAACCCCCTCACCTCCGGAATCAACCTAGTGAACCTTCTCTGAACAGTCTCCACTGGGGTGAACTACTTTGCTCTTTGAATAGTGCCATGGATCTTTTACGTTCGCATGAGAGGGCAGACGGGTCCTCGGTTCAGCATCTCATCTGAAAGATGGCACCTCCGACAATGCAGCAGTCCCTCAGTACTGCCCTTAAGTGTCAACCTCACATTATGTGCTCAAGTCTCTGGAGTGTCAACTGAAGCCACAACTTAGAGGTGAGCATGCTCCCACTGAGCCACAGCTGACACTGTGACACTGGAATCCCAGGACAACAAATATAGATGCTGCAGTTGGAGTCACTGGCTACCATTTTGTTCTGCCTGAGGGCAAGCTGAGTGTTTACACCAATCATACAGGCTAACAAGTCTGTGTGGATTTCCCCTGGGAGTTAGGAACAGCCCAACAGTTAGAAATGAAGTCGCGAATCATGACTGCCAAACGAATGCACACATGCGGACTTGTCTAATGCTCCACTGTTGTGCAATCCACTGTGCATTATAAACAGAGCAACAACAACAACTTACATTTATATAGTGCCTTTAACGTAGTAAAATATGGGTGGGTACGGTAGCATAGTGGTTATATTACTGGACGAGTAATCCAGAGGCCTGCACTAATGATCTGGAGACATGAGTTTAAATCCAACCACGGCAGCTGGGGAATTTAAATTCAGTTAATTTAATAAATCTGGAGTTAAAAAGCTAGTACCAGTACTGGTGAATATGTGACTATCGGATTGTCATAAAAACCCATCTGGTTCACTGATGACCTTTACGGAAGGCTATCTGCTGTCCTTACCCACTCTGGCCTACATGTGACTCCAGACCCACAGCAATGTGGTTGACTTTTAACTGCCCTCTGAAATGACTTAGCAAGCCACCCTGTTGTACCAAAGTGCTACAAAGAAGTGGTTCAAGAAAGCGGCTCACCACCACCTTCTCCCGGGCAATTAGGGATGGCCAATAAATTCTGGCCTGCGATGTCCACATCCCATGATCGAATAAAAAGAAAATCCCACAGCGCTTCACAGGAGCGTTATCAGACAAATTTCAACACTGAGCCACATAAAGATATTTTAGGACAGGTGGCCAAAACCTTGGTCAAAGAGTTAGGTTTTAATGAGCGTCTTAAAGGAGGAGAGAGAGGTAAAGAGGCGGGTTTAGGGAGGGAATTCCAGAGCGAGCGACTAGGCAGCTGAAGGCACGGCTGCCAATAGTGGGGTGATGGAAATCGAGGCTGCATGTGGGGTTACAATTAGAGGAGCGCAGAGTTCTCGGAGAGTTGTAGGGCTGAAGGAGGTTACGTGGAGGGGGCGAGGCCATGGAGGGATTTGAACACAAGAATGTGAATTTTAAAATCGAGGCGTTGCTGGTCCAGGAGCCAATGTATGTCAGTGAGCACAGGGCTGCTGGTACGAGTTAGGATATGGGCAGCAGTGTTTTGGATGAGCTCAATTTACGAAGGGCCGGTCAGGGGAGTGTTAGAATAGTCACCATGGCAGAAACCACACCACCTTGTAAACTTGTTGCTGAAGCAGTTCTGTAATGTAACAATGAAGTGAAAAGCTTGGCATGTTACCTTGTCAGTGTGATTTTTGTACAGATCGCATACTGTGGTACAAATTGGTTGTAACATTGCAATGGAGCAGAGAAGCCAATTCATGGACATTCTGTAAACATAAGCAATCGTAAGATATCCATAACATACCATACAATATTTCAAATTTCTCAGTTGGTAATTCAAACCATACTGCATTTGCCAGTGTTGTATCAGTCCCACTGGTATGATCTGGTGCGAATTTTGCACAATTAATATAACCCAATTAATAGCAGAGTATATGTGCCTGAAAAAATTTAGAGTGATTTTAAGAGGGATCATGTACAGTATTAATATCAGTCGTATTGAAACTTTCTCAGACACCAGCGCATTCAGCTGTTTTGGAATCTTCTAGTCATTGCTGAAGGGGTTTTCCATTTCTTGAATTTCCTCAGTGTTAACCATGGTCTGAAAATCTTGCCAATAAGTAATATGCACCTATGGTCAGGATTTACCATATTCCCCTAAAGTATGTTTACATAAAACTCTACAAAAAACATCATGCTTTTCCTTTACAAAAAATAATCATGCTTCTGTGCTGAAGCTTTTGCCAGCCATATTTGACCAATATTACTGGATGTGCATTGAAAAAAAATCTTCCCCTTTTATGGATTATTTCGAAAAGGCATTTTCACTTGTTAATCGCAGATACCAAATTCTACTCATACATTTCAAAACTTGCCCAATTCATACCAAACGATTGAAAAGAGACATTTTTCTGCTCTGAATACAGCTGCGAAGGATCGCACTGATTTCTCTTTTCTCCTCCTTCCCTCTGAGGAATCATTGAGCCTCTGCTTATCACCTTCCTCCCCCACCCCAGTCTGAGTGGCTAAGATTGAGGAATTTTGTGAACAGCACCCTCCCCTTTAATTGCACAGAGCCATCACACCACCCAGACAGCTCACTGAAAGAGCATATTTAAGGAAAGGCTTTTTTTTGGCTTCTGATTTGTTTTAGTATAATGTTGAAATCCTATGCAGTACGTTATTTCATTATACGGTAGCTAATAGTGCGCACAATTGCTTACTCAGTATTGATAAAGGTATTCAATTTTTTCTCGTACTTTCGCTCATGCTTTCACCCCTTAACTCTGCCCTCTTTTCCCGAATGTGGAATTTCTATGTTCCTGCTACAACGCAGTACTACAGGCAGATTTCACAACACTGGCAGCAGTGGGACAACAACAGCACATCTCATTGTGACCTGAGCTTTTTGGCTTTGGACCTTTTCCCAAATTGCTAGTCTTCCGTCCCCGTAACATTTCCATCACAAAGACCACCTCAGTAACATCACCCGCCTCCACCTCAGCCCATTTGCTGATGAAACCTTCATTCATGTCACTGTCATCCCCAGGCTGAACAATTCCAATGCTCTCCTGGATGGGCTCCCATCCTCTGGCTGCTGTAAACTTCAGCTCATCCAAAACTCTGCTGCCTGTATCCTGTTATGCATTACGTCCCATTTGGACATCACTACTGTCCTCACTGACCTACAATGGCTCCCGATGCCTCCAATTTAAAATTCTATTCCTTGAATTTAAATTCCTCCGTGATCTCGCCCCTCCCAATCTCTGTAACCTCATCCAGTGCTACAACACCAACCTCCTGGGTCTTTTGTTCCTCAGTCTTCGGCCTTTTATGCATCGACTTTCCTCTTGCAGTGTTAGCTGTGGCTCAGTGGGTAGCACTCCCGCCTCTGAGCCAGAAGGTTGTGAGTTTAAGTCCCACTCCAGGGACTTGAGCACAAAAATCTAGGCTGACGCTCCAGTGAAGTACTGAGGGAGTGCTGCTCTGTCGGAGGGGCTGTCTTTCGGATGAGACATTAAACCTGTCTGCTCTCTCAGGTGAATGTAAAAGATCCCATGGTACTATTTCGAAGAAGAGCAGGGAAGTTATCCCTGGTGTCCTGGTCAATATTTATCCCTCAATCAACATCACTAAAACAGATTATCTGGTCATTATCACACTGCTGTTTGTGGGAGCTTGCTGTGCGCAAATTGGCTGTCGTGTTTCCCACATTACAACAGTGACTACACTCCTAAAGTAGTTCATTGGCTGTAAAGCACTTTGAGATGTCCGGTGGTTGTGAAAGGCACTATTTAAATGCAAGTCTTTCTTTAGTCTTTTTTCTCACACACCATGGTATTATCAGGTGCCTAGCCCCCACACTCAGGAATAACCTCCGTATACCTCTCTGGCTCTCTACTTCTCTCTCCTTTAAGATCCTCTTCAAAATCCACATCATTGACTGTTTTTGATCAAGCCCCCTAATCTGTCCTTCTTTGGCTGGCCTTCCAATTTTTCATACATTCTTGTGAAGCAACTTGGGAGTTTTTTTTAATGTTAAAGGTGCTACATAAATGCAGGTTATTGTTTTGCTTTTACAGTCTGACTAAGAGCTTAGTCTGCCCGCAGCCAGAAATATGGCCACCCACGAATTCCAGCATAATAACCAGCATCAACCATTCCTATTTGCTGGATGTAGTATTGTGTCGGTGATGGTGGGGAGATAAAAAAAACTCCACACGGTGGGTCTCCATGACCCCAGAGCACCTAAAGCCACGTCAGCAACACCTTACATTTATAAAGTGCTTTTAAATTCAGAAATAAAAACCCAAGGCTGCTCGCAGAAGGTGTATGGGAAATGAATATTAAGAATGGAAAGGAGGTTGCAGATGGGTGACCAAAAGCTTGGTTGAAGAGATGAGGTTTTGAGGGGGAGGTTTAAAGGAGAGAGAGAGGTGGAGATTTCGGGAAGGAATTCCAGAGAGCCTTGTCCAGATGACAGTGGTGGAGTGGTGTCTGTCACCAGCCACTGCACTGTGACATTAATGCAGCATCAGGTGTAGCACAGGCATTGTTCTGTTTTGTAGAAAAATACCTTTTCTAAAGATTACTTAATAACTGATTTAAAATCCTCGGTTTAATTTATTTCAAAAGGGTGTATTTTGGTGGTTTCCTCCAATTCCGTCCCTGTTTTGTCTTCCTGTCTTGAAGGGTGCGAGCAGTGCACGGGGGTATTGGAGACTGCATTTTGGCTGGGAAAAGGGATGTCCTGACAACTTATCTCCATCTTGCCCTTACCTAATGTTCACACACTGCAGAGGTTATTGGGCAGCAATTAGCAGCAGGCTCGTTGGCCGTTTGTTCCCCAATATTTAGTGACACCCCAACTACTGCCTCAGCTGAGATCAACGAAGTACAACTTCAGGGATTGAATCTGGGCCATCCCTGATCTGTGTGGCTCAGTATCAGACCTGGCGGTTTATTCACCTACTAATCCATCAGTGAAATTAAAGGGCTGCTTTTTCTCTTGCCTATTTTCTCTGTCAGTTGTGTCCCCTCTTTTCCTTCTCTCCAGAAAGCAATGGCCCTGAAATCCCGGTCCTCTGGTTCCTGCGGGCACTCGACAGAAAAAGGTAAAAAAGATGCGCACCTACCTGTTCCTGCTGTGCCCACCAGCGATCCCAGTCCTGAGGCCTCCTCTCCCTGCGCATCAGAGCATGTGCTCATCGGGACATCCGTATGCTGGAGCTGGAGTCACATGGCACTGGGCAACCAATCAAGGTACAGTATTTTCTCATTCATAATAATGGGAATTCCGTAAGTAGGAGTTCTCATTATTATGATTGAGAAACACCTCCCCCCCAACACCAAAACACCAATAAAAAATTAAAAAAACACGACATATTTAAGATTAATTTAAATTAAAGTTAATGTCTTAAAAATATATATATTTCTTTGATTTAAATTTTTTTTAAATTTTGGTTTAAAATAAATGTACCTTAATGGGCAGGGTTTTTAACGTTAAAATGTGTTTTAAAATTTTAATTTTACTATGTATTTGTATGTTTTATCAGACGCAAGAGTTTTCAGGACATCCGCTGGGCAAGGTATGGGTAAATACTGCAATCTTGCCCATACGAATGTCCTGGCTGCCGAGATGCATTGGATCTGTCAAACATAGAAACATAGAAACATAGAAAATAGGTGCAGGAGTAGGCCATTCGGCCCTTCTAGCCTGCACCGCCATTCAATGAGTTAATGGCTGAACATGCAACTTCAGTACCCCATTCCTGCTTTCTCGCCATACCCCTTGATCCCCCTAGTAGTAAGGACTTCATCTAACTCCTTTTTGAATATATTTAGTGAATTGGCCTCAACAACTTTCTGTGGTAGAGAATTCCACAGATTCACCACTCTCTGGGTGAAGAAGTTTCTCCTCATCTCGGTCCTAAATGGCTTACCCCTTATCCTTAGACTGTGACCCCTGGTTCTGGACCTCCCCAACATTGGGAACATTCTTCCTGCATCTAACCTGTCTAAACCCATCAGAATTTTAAACGTTTCTATGAGGTCCCCTCTCATTCTTCTGAACTCCAGTGAATACAAGCCCAGTTGATCCAGTCTTTCTTGATATGTCAGTCCCGCCATCCCAGGAATCAGTCTGGTGAACCTTCGCTGCACTCCCTCAATAGCAAGAATGTCCTTCCTCAGGTTAGGAGACCAAACTGTACACAATACTCCAGGTGTGGCCTCACCAAGGCCCTGTACAACTGTAGTAACACCTCCCTGCCCCTGTACTCAAATCCCCTCGCTATGAAGGCCAACATGCCATTTGCTTTCTTAACCGCCTGCTGTACCTGCATGCCAATCTTCAATGACTGATGTACCATGACACCCAGGTCTCGTTGCACCTCCCCTTTTCCTAATCTGTCACCATTCAGATAATAGTCTGTCTCTCTGTTTTTACCACCAAAGTGGAGAACCTCACATTTATCCACATTATACTTCATCTGCCATACATTTGCCCACTCACCTAACCTATCCAAGTCACTCTGCAGCCTCATAGCATCCTCCTTGCAGCTCACACTGCCACCCAACTTAGTGTCATCCGCAAATTTGGAGATACTACATTTAATCCCCTCGTCTAAATCATTAATGTACAGTGTAAACAGCTGGGGCCCCAGCACAGAACCTTGCGGTACCCCACTAGTCACTGCCTGCCATTCTGAAAAGTACCCATTTACTCCTACTCTTTGCTTGACAAATTAGAAAAGCCAGTTTTCAGCGCATGTGCATTGTGCACTACAGATGCTCCAGATTGGTCAGAATCACTGTAATTCATAAAGTATGACTCAATCTAACTACTTTGTTTATTCCTATTACTTGAAAGCTAAATTCTATAGTGGTTTACCAGTGAGAGAAAGACTTCACTTAAACTAAAATGATCGCCACTATTAAAAATCAATGATAGTGCCTGATGTCTCACTCAGTGTGGACCCGGGAGGCCAGAATTTCTAGGCCATTGACTCCTGGTTCTGGTACAGTTCCATAAGTAGTAGTTGCCCTCCATTACTTCTCTCAGGTACCTGCTCTGTATGGATGAATCTTGCCATTGTGCGTTGGCAAGCTATTCAACTGTGGGAGGGAGAAAACTCATAGCTCAGCCTGGACCTGTCCTTACCCAATGTCTATGAACTCACCTTTCTAGCAGGACAGTGATTCAGGAGCAGGAAACCCAGCTGATTTATTTCCTCTCCCTAACCGAGGTGCATGAAGGTCAATTGTAGCACCCCTGATGCCGCCCAATGAAATTAAATAACTCAGCAAAGGCTGGGGACTGACTATCGAATAATTTTTATCTGTAATTGGCTCAGCTAATTCACTGCCTTTAACCAACCAAGGCATTAGGAAGCTGGTTTAATGATTTATAACATGTTTATGATCCTGTTCCTTACTGGTTTCCTGACAATTTACACTGGTGGTGCTTGCAGGTATTGTCTAAAAACAACCTCTTGGCCAATGCCTATTGATCCTCTCCTGACCTAATTGCACATGGCAACACTCCAATCTGAAGATGGGGAGTGGGGGGTTGGTAAGAATCAGGTTATAGTAACAAACACTACAGATGCTCCAGATTGGTCAGAATCACTGTAATTCATAAAGTATGACTCAATCTAACTACTTTGTTTATTCATATTACTTGAAAGCTAAATTCTATAGTGGTTTACCAGTGAGAGAAAGACTTCACTTAAACTAAAATGATCACCACTATTAAAAATCAATGATAGTGCCTTATGTCTCACTGCTGGACAGTGAGTAATTTAATATCAATACTCTGGTTTGAATTTAATGGTCAAAGATTACAAAGCAAGAAAGCAGTCTCTGCCGTGGCTTCCCGACTCCCCACACACTTGCTCCCACCCCTCCAAACAACCCCTCCCCTGCCATCATTCATCAAGCTGTAATCCTGGTTATATTTCTGTGTTTAATCATCCTGTAAGTCTCCAGGTTTATCCTCCTACATTAGACCTGTCAGAGTATCTTTAGTTATTATCTGCCTTCATGGAGTGTAATAAAAAAGAAGCCTTCTTAAAACCTGGGGCTAAACCCTGGGATCTGCTGAATCGTATGTGGGATGTGATAAAGGGGCCTGAACTGCTTCTGTGAAACCTTTCTAATACCTACTCTGTTTTCCATGTGATAGTGAGGTTTAAATCAGCACCAAAAGTTTTCGAGCAGAAGTAAAGCATTCGAATGGTGCGGTTTGCAAAATCTGTGCTAGGAATGATTGTATTGTACACTTATATGCAGTGCAATGCACACAGGCTGATTGGCTTATTGGCTTCGATCCAAGTGAGTGAACCAAACTCATTTAACACTAACTCCACTTGCCAGTCATACTCAATACCATAATCTCATTGTGCAGTATTAAAATGGATGGTAGCTCAGAGGAAATTTATCTACACCATTTATAATATTTCACAATGTATTTCACTGTCATTCAAAAGTGCATCTGAGAGGCAGCAAATCCACTGACACAGTGAGCAGCTACACAGTTCGTTGCCTGACTGAAATATATCTCCTTGTTATTGCTACCAGAGTCAGCTGCAAATACTTTGACAATTTTTTGGGATATTGAGTTTATAATCAATATATATTGACACAGAACTATGAAACTAGAGTATTCTAATTATAATGATTTTAGATTTAAACAAGGAAAAGGATAGCTTACGTCACAGCTTCTTGTATTTTTTGAACACCTTTAACAAAGTAAATGTCCCACCCAAAACACTTCAAAATAGGCAGCACGGATGCCAATTAGTATAAGGAGAGGAATTGCAGGAAATGAACAAAAGGATGGTCAAAGAGGTATGTTTCTGAAGGTAGGGAGAGGGGTAGCCAGGTGGAGAAAGTTTCAGAGAGAGCGGACAGCATCTTGAGAATCCGCCTGGCCCAGTCCACCGGTGTCTCGCCATCTCCGGTACACGGGAACTCTCAGCACGGAGTCCACGCCCCTGGCTCCACCCCTCACGAGGCCCCATAGAAACTACTGGAGTAGCTGGGACCCGGCGTACCTAGGCTCTGACCTAATTTGTGGTCCTTCTGCCTTCTGCTACCGTTTCAGCGGGAGTATTTTTTAAAATATATATTCATCCTCTGGATATGTTTGACACTGGCTAACCTGGACGTTTTGACCCAGTGATGATGAAAGATATGCATCCACTGGCTCCTCCAATATCTCATCCAAGTGCTCATTTTGTAATGCGCGAGGCCAGAAAATGAATGTCAACAGATTAGTCGACTGGAAAGCATCACAACTGAGCTTGATCGTGCTCTCACTCAATGTCTCAATGTGTACAGACTGGGCGGCGGGGGGTATAGTGATCATCTTCTAGATATCAGGAGCACCGAGGCCAATTATACCAGCCCAATTGTCGCCGCAGCTGAGACTGGGGAGGGGGGGGGCGGAGGGGAGAGGGGTAGCGGAGGTTGGAATTGTAAATAAAAATAGATTAAAAAGGTAAAATAAACTTAGAATGTCATGCGGGGTATGTTCAATATGAAAAAAAACAAGCAAAACACAATATTTGATTTTCAAGAATAGGATATTAATTTGGAAATCATTTGAACTATATGTGGGCTTGTATGCATGATGTGCTTTTTAATTCATAATGTTTCTGAGCGTGCACCAATCCATACTTCTATTAAGAAGGTATTTGAGAATTAAATGCATTGGTAAATGTTATTTTCAAACAATAGTGAATGGAATACATTGGCTCCATATTGGACTACACATAACAATGTAAGAAAGCAGAGACTAATACCTAAGAGCAGGTTCTACGAATTCCTCCTAAGGCTTTCCTAAACCACATAAATTCCATGAGTACTGTATCATCATCTAACACCATTATTTTAACTATTCCAGCTCCAGCTCCTTTAATAGCTCAGTGGGTAAAGACGCTGAATAATCCAGTATGGAGCCACACAGGCCAGAAGGTCCCAGCTTCAATCTTTATCCTGCACTGAGATAGCAATTGGCTTTAGTGCCCCAGGAGGGGGAAAATGTCAGGCATGGTTCCCATTTCTGTTGTTAACCAGTGAATCAGTAAAATAGCTGTTGACACGAAAAGATAAATGCAGCAATCCCATGCTCCTGAGCAGAGAGCCTTGCTCAAAGACAGCATGAACTGGAGATGGGGCTACAGCCCAGAGCCTCAATTATCCAACATGGCACCCTGCTAGGAGCACGGAATTGGTCAATGTACCCTTCACTGCTGGACTCACACATGAAGAAAGACCATTTAGACAAACTGAGGGCTGCTGGAGCATGTGGAGCTGGGTCCTACCCAGCAGTGCCTTGCAGAGGGGGAAAATCAATAAATTAAAAAATACGTAACAACAACAATGTACATTTATATAGCACCTTTAACTTAGTAAAATGTCCCAAGGTGCTTCACAGAAGCATTATCAAATAAAAATACCTCCTTGAGTATGTCATGCCTTTCCGCATTCTGAATAAGTAAAGCTTCAATATGTGCGTGCTGTGTTAGGTCTAGTGGTGATGTTGGCAATGGAGGTGTTACAATTGCCCTCAATGTCCAAGGGTTAGCAGCAGTACATCAGCCAAGGCTCCTGTTCAGTAGGTCATTGGTAGAGCTGACTCTTTTAAAATCACAAGTCAGTCATGTGCCTCTTTTTTAAAGGGGCACTTCAGTCCTATGTTCCTGATCTTTGGGCCCCTTTTTAAAGGGGCATAACCAATAAAAACTGTAAATGAACAAATTTTAATAAAACTTAACCAATCAAATTAAAATTTGCTTTCCAGGGGTGATGATGCAATCCAGTCCCCCCGGTGCCCACTGCTCGCAGAAGGCCTCAAGCATGCTGGTGGACAAAGCATGCTCCATCTCCAGGGACCCCCTGGTGTGAACGTAGCCGCGGAAGAGAGGTAGGCAGTCGTGCCGAATTGCCCCCTCGACCGCCCGCTGCCTGGACTGGTTAATGGCCACTTTGGCCAGGCCCAGGAGCAGTCCCACGAGGAGGCCCTCCAACCTGCTCTCTCCCCTCTGGACCGGGTGCCCAAAGATCAGGAACATGGGACTGAAGTGCAACCAAAAATTGAGGAGCAGTCCCCTCAAATAGTGGAAGAGGGGTTGCAACCTCTCACATGTTGTGGATATATGGAACCCGGCTCCCATTGGTTGAGCTGATCTCCATCCAGTGAGCCCATGATTGACAGTACTCATGCTTGGATTGAGCTCAGTTGTGATGCTAACCATTGTTCAATAGTCTGATAATGCCCATTGACTTATCTCACATATATGAAGTAAGAAAAGGAAAACTTGTCTTTATATGAGCTCTTATCAAATCTTCATTTCACCCAAAGCCAATATACACACTCCCTTCACTACCAGCACACTGCGGCTGCAGTATATATGATGTGCAGAATGCACTGCAGTAACTCACCAAGATTACTTTGCCAGTAGTTTCCAGCCTGTGACTTCTACCAGCAAGAACTAGAGTAGCAAGATCATGTGAACAGTACCACCTCCAAGTTCCCCTCCAAGTCAAAAACCACCCGAGTGAGGACATATATCGCTTTTCTTTCATTGTTGTTGGATGAAAATTTTAGGTAGATCTCCCTACCTAACATCATCATCAGAGCATCATTATCACAAAGATTGCAAGCAATGCAAGGAGAATTCCCACTACCATTTTCTCTGGGCAGCAAAAAAGCAGTTTTGTCAGCATAACCCACATCCTGAGAACAAACTCAATAAAAACACTTCATAATCAATATTACTTTTTGAAGTGAAGTGACTGTTGTTATTCAGACAAATATGGAAACCAATTTGCAAAGAGTACAGGCTCACAAACATCGATTGAGAGGAATCACTGGTTGATTTGTTTTTGATTATGTTGAAGGAGGAAACCAACCTATAATCCCGTGGGAAAACAAGAAAGACTTGCATTTATACAGCGCCTTTCACGACCACCTGACGTTCCAAAGCGCTTTACAGCGAGTACTTTTTGAAGTGTGGTCACTATTGTAATGTGGGATCTTTTACATCTACCCAAACAGGCAGACAGGGCCTCAGTTGAACATCTCATCTGAAAGACAGCACTACTTCAGTACTATAGTGAAGTGTCAGCCTAGATTATTTACTGGAGTAGAACTTGAACTCACAATTTGCTGACACAGAAGCAAGAATACTGTCAACATTAGTGGCACACTATGGGTTTAAGTATTTCAGCCCAGACTATGTAGTGAATGTATCCAAGTAGCACCTGAAAATGTTCCACATAAAACAAGTTTGTAATTCTTATTGGACATGAAACCACAACATAAAACTCCTCACCTAATTCAGCCAAATCAAGCTTATTCTGCACCTGGATTATATATATAAAAAGAAACAAAGCCTCACATGAAGGGATAGAAAATTTATTGGTACATATCTGCAAAAATAATTCGTAGTAACTATTGATCTTAGAGAAGTAACTGTTCCTGGAAAAGATCTACCCTCTCGAGCCACAATTATTTCTACACTATCTTGGGTCAGAGCGATCTAACCCGCTTTAATACCTAGTTCCTCAGTCTAGCCCCTCTTTAAACAATGGCAATCAAATAGATTTCCAGTCCATTTTTTTAGATCAACACTGTCATTTAGATCAAAAAAGGGCGAGGAAGAGCTTGTGATGGAACATGAGTTACCAGTGGGCTACAGCCCAAGATAGGACAATCATCATCATCATTATTGTTGCAACGAGACCTGGGTGTCATGGTACATCAGTCATTGAAGGTTGGCATGCAGGTACAGCAGGTGGTGAAGAAGGCAAATGGCATGTTGGCCTTCATAGCTAGGGGATTTGAGTATAGGAGCAGGGAGGTCTGACTGCAGTTGTACAGGGCCTTGGTAAGGCCTCACCTGGAATATTGTGTTCAGTTTTGGTCTCCTAATCTGAGGAAGGACGTTCTTGCTATTGAGGGAGTGCAGCGAAGGTTCATCAGATTGATTCCCGGGATGGCAGGACTGACATATGAGGAGAGACTGGATCAACTGGGCCTGTATTCACTGGAGTTTAGAAGGATGAGAGGGGATCTCGTAGAAACATATAACATTCTGACGGGACTGGACAGGTTGGATGCAGGAAGAATGTTCCCGATGTTGGGGAAGTCCAGAACCAGGGATCACAGTCTAAGGATAAGGGGTAAGCCATTTAGGACCGAGATGAGGAGAAACTTCTTCACTCAGAGAGTTGTTAACCTGTGGAATTCTCTACCACAGAAAGCTGTTGATGCCAATTCATTGGATATATTCAAGAGGGAGTTAGATATGGCCCTTATGGCTAAAGGGATCAAGGGGTATGGAGAGAAAGCGGGAAAGGGGTATTGAGGGAATGATCAGTCATGATCTTATTGAATGGTGGTGCAGGCTTGAAGGGCCGAATGGCCTACTCCTGCACCTATTTTCTATGTTCCTATTATAGGCAATCCCTTGGGATCGAGGAGGATTTGCTTCCACTCTTAGCATGAATTCTTAGGTGGCTGTACAGTCCAATACGAGAACCACAGATTCTGTCGCAGGTAGGACAGATAGTTATTGAGGGAAAGGGTGGGCAGGGAGCCCGGTCTGCCGCACGCTCCTTCCGCTGCCTGCGCTTGATTTCTGCATGCTCTCGGCGACGATACGCGAGGAGCTCAGTGCCCGCCCGAATGCACTTCCTCCACTTAGGGCGGTCTATGGCCAAGGACTCCCAGGTATCAGTGGGGATGTCGCACTTTATCAGGGAGGCTTTGAGGGTGTCCTTGTAATGTTTCCTCTGCCCACCTTTGGCTTTTTTGCCATGGACGAGTTCAGAGTAGAGCGCTTGCTTTGGGAGTCTCGTGTCTGGCATGCGAACTATGTGGCCTGCCCAGCGGAGCTGATCAAGTGTGGCCAGTGATTCAATGCTGGGGATGTTGGCCTGGACGAGGACACTAATGTTTGTGCATCTGTCCTCCCAGGGGATATGCAGGATCTTGCGGAGACATCGCTGGTGGTATTTCTCCAGCGACTTGAGGTGTCTACTGTACATGGTCCACGTCTCTGAGCCATACAGGAGGGCGGGTATTACTACAGCCCTGTAGACCATGAGCTTGGTGACAGTTTTGAGGGACTGATTGTCAACACTCTTTTCCTCAGGTGGCCGAAGGCTGCACTGGCGCACTGGAGGCGGTGTTGGATCTCATCATCAATGCCTGCTCTTGTTGATAGGAGGCTCCCGAGATGGGGGAAGTGGTCCACTTTGTCCAGGGCCATGCCATGGATCTTGATGTTTGGGGGGCAGTGCTGTGCGGTGAGGACAGGCTGGTGTAGGACCTTTGTCTTACTAATGTTTAGCGTAAGGCCCATGCTTTCATACGCCTCGGTAAATACGTCGACTATGTCCTGGAGTTCAGCCTCTGTGTGTGCACAGACGCAGGCGTCATCCGCGTACTGTAGCTCGACAACAGAGGTTGGAATGGTCTTGGACCTGGCCTGGAGACGGCGAAGGTTGAACAGCTTCCCACTGGTTCTGTAGTTTAGCTCCACTCCAGCGGGGAGCTTATCAACTGTGAGGTGGAGCATGGCAGCGAGGAAGATTGAGAAGAGTGTTGGGGCAATACTTACTATGGGAATAACAAGATGCAGAGGCAGATGCTCATCGGGTCTAACCTGGATCAACTGTTCTTTTCAAGTTTACACTATCTACATCAGTCATAATTCATCAGATAATACTAATGGATATGTTATGCTTTAGAAAGTTTATAAGCCTGACCTTCAGGAATAACGAGCATATTCCATGATTGACGGTGGAATAGGTGAGTTAATTCCTTTGTGAGAAACTGATCCATCAATCTCTCATGCCTTCACTGATCGTGACTTAATGACCTTTCACAATCAAAGAACAATCATATTTCATTATCTTTTATCATATTTTTTCCTTCCAGACTTCTCCCACCCCTTCTTCAAGCTTTGTCAGTTCTACAGATGCTGGCAGTCAAGCAGGCCATCCTGATCTTGTTCTTCATTAATAACCTCATGTAATCACTTTCCAACAGGGGTCACTGATTAATGGTCAGGATTGGAATTCCTGGCTGACTTTCTTTTTCTCTCCCTAACCCAGGAACAGCAAGGTTAATTGCTGTATCCTATTGGTGTCCTAACTAAAATTGGGTAAATTAGCACTGTCCAGAGATTCAATCTGGGACAGCTGAAAACTATCTGTTGGAGCTCCATAATATGCAATTATCAGTATGACACACTCTACCAATATTTCTATATAGCGATTCATGTTCTCAAAATCTTCCTGGAGGCATTAGGCGTGGAGAAGATGTTTCCACTTGTGGAGGGAGATCAAAACTAAGAGCCATAAATATAAGATACTAATAAATCCAATAGGGAATTCAGGAGAAACTTCTTTACCGAAAGACTGATAAGAATGTGAAACGTGCTACTACATGCAATAAATGAGGTGAATAGCATAGATGGACAGGTGGCTTTGCTGGTTTTTAGCTTGTATCTGTAGTGTGGCAGCTACAATCCAAAAGAACGTAGATCAAGTACATCTCTGTAATCATCACCCATCTGCTACATTTAATTTGACATGTGCAAGAGCTTCCTGCTTCATTGGCTGAATGTTCAACGCTTGATGCTCTAGGCAGGTAGGAGATGATATAGTCGACCACAATGTCCCCATGTTCGGGAAGGAAAATATGAGCCAGAAAACCTGCTTCTGAACAATACGCAATGGCCTTGGTTGGAAAATGTGAAACATTGGATGTCAGATGAAGACAAGATTGGGCACAGCGATATTGCCCTCCATGGTCCCATAGCTTTTTGATGTTTGCTCACTATGCTCACACATAGTGGCCATTTGGATGAGGTACTAGTGTCAGTGAACTATACTGAAGTATGAGTCATTGCCTTCTGGAGAGAGGTAAAAGGGCAGGAAAATGAGGGGAAGGTCGAAAGAACTGAAAGTCCTGGCCGTATACTTGATCATCAGCATAAGTTTTGGCCATGATCATTCAGCTGGTGATCTTCTTGCCAATGTTACACACCTCTGGAACTTTGCTTTTGAACACTTACACTTGGCCTTACACGTCTTCACTATTAAAGCTGCCTCGAAAAAGCTAATTTTCTCCTTTGGACCAAACAGCTTTTTCTCCCTTAATAACCTAACACTCTATAAAGTTCTTGTAACACCTCCCTCACACTATTGGACAGGAAACAAGAAAAACTTGTCTTCTGATTAGCAATCCTCTCACCCATAGGCGCCAACCTCTCAGTTGCAACCTTTTATTGTCTTTTTATTTTATGAATATTACTGTGACGGTTGCCCCTTCTGAACATTCCTTCCTTGATTCTCCCACATTCTAAATACACCGTCCTAAATACTCTTCTTCCTGCATCGTTACTATATTGGAATCAAGACTTTATTGCAATGTTTCATAGTCAAGTTCATTCTTTCTCAGGTACTCAAAACCGTATCTCCACACCGCTCTAAGTTGTCCCTTTTTCCTACAGTCTATAAGCTTTTAACACCAAGGCTTGGCTTCACCAAACTGTTTCTTGATTTATCTGCTCTCTCCTACACTTTTCATGGGCTCTGTTTTCCTCTTTGCCAATTTTGGCACCCAGGAGGATGTACGGCTGATTTTTTTTGTGTCCGATTGCGCCGAAAAAAAAAATACAACTTTTGCTAAAGCAAAATTAAATTTTGGCGCTGTGGTACCCAAAGTTAAATCTGGGGGTGGAGCTTCAAATGTTCACCGAAAAGTCAGTGAGCATGCGCCGGAAAATTAAACTTTTTCCACGTGACGGGCGTGTCCGCGCATCCACAGTGAACTTCCTGGTCTAGATTAAGAGCTTGTGAGAGCACATTGGGATTGGAGCTGGATCTGGACATTTAAATTTTAGCTGCAAAAGATGGATCTAAAGGAAGGAGAAAGAGAAGGGGAAGGGGGAAGGGTCAAGTGATTTCTAGCAGAAGAAATTGAGCCCTTGGTAGACATCATTGAGAAGAGATGGGATGTGCCTGAGAACAAAGGAAGAATGGGACAAAAGAAACTGAAACCCTCTCTGCTAGCAAAACTTTGGGACCAAATTGCAGAAGAGCTTAATGCAGTGGCTATGACCTCGAGAAGCGGCATGCAGATCAAAATTAAATGGCTGGACCTTGGCCAAGCAGTTACTGTAAATAATGTTTTTATTTATGCACTGCAATTACATTTGAAAATGTGACAAATATGTGCATATGTGTGTGTTTGTGTGGCCACCACAGCAGAGGGACCCTCTTAAAAGGTTCTATTTTCATCTTTGCAGAGGAAGGTGTCACGGATCAACAGAGAAAGATCCAAAACGAGAAGGTTTGCCAAGTAGGCTGCAACGAACAGCCGTGGAACAGAGGATCGCTGATATGATTAAATCTTGCAAGAGAAGATCAACAACCAATGTGGACACTGGGCCCAGGTTACCAAGAGAGGGTAAGCCCTGCAAATTGCACAGTCTGGGTTGGCATCGTGTTCTTTGAAAAGAGCCTGCACTGCGTGACCCGCATACTAATGTCCCCCTGCCCCCTCTGGCCCCTCCCCTGCTGCTAACCAAACATCTGCTCTGTTATGTTTTGCAGATGTTGCGCATCAGGAAGAGACAGAAGCTGAAGCAGAAGATCAGGAAGCTGTCAGTCCAAATATTCTTCATCAACTTCAGGACGAGGATATGCTGGACAATGAAGGGCAGTTAGGAAGACCCCAG
Source organism: Pristiophorus japonicus (assembly GCF_044704955.1). Lineage (NCBI taxonomy): Eukaryota > Metazoa > Chordata > Chondrichthyes > Pristiophoridae > Pristiophorus > Pristiophorus japonicus. Next base: position 54,180,588 of record NC_091983.1, read on the forward strand.
TAATGAGATGGTTACATTGGAATTGGAGCCGGTGAACCCCCTGAGGATGCCAAGCCCTTTGCTGAGCAATACAACCGATGCAACATTTTATGGGGTACAATTTGAGGCTGCGGGTCCCATTGGGTTGCAGCAAGCCACATCTGGGAGACGACAGAGGAGGGTGGGAAGGAGAGCTCAATGTGAAATGCAGGATGCAGGGGACATTGGACAGATCATGGGAATGAGTAAGGAGAGCATTGAGCAAACGAGATCACTCCTGGACACCATGGGTGGGGTGAGGGTAGAATTAGCGGGACTGTCGGTAGAAGTAGCTACACTGTCTGGAGGAATGGGAGCAGTGTCGGGTCAGATGAGGGAGGGGATGTCGGAGATTAGAGAGGGAATGTCAGAGGCAGCTGATGCAGTGCCAAGACAGATTAGGGAGGGAATGTCGGAGATAGCTGCTGCAATAAGTGGACACACCCAGGCTGTCATTGCCCAACAGCAATTGGCAGCATCAACTGCTGACACTCATTTTCCAATCCCCAGACCGACCTCAGATAGTGTGCCGCGGGTTGATCCACAGGCTGAAGAACAGACCGAAGAGGAACCCGGGCCTTCCACTATGCTGTTTTCTAGGTCTGTCCCTGTCCAACCCCACCAACAACAAAAGTGTCTTCGTGCCGAAAGCAGAAAAATCTTGGGGTCAGGGTGAGGAAGTCGAAGTCTGAGGCAACGGGCATGGGTAGGGGTAGAGATGGCAAGAGGGGCGCACAGCGCTAAGGTCTTTGAATAAGGGCGAGGAGAGATGGCTGCAGCTAGAGTTTGTTTGTTGCTGTTACTTATTATTTTCTTCATTGAAAAGTTTACAGTTTGATACAATTTTTAAAATTAAAGTTAAGTAAAACTGTACAAATGTTTAATAAACCTATTTATTTTTAATATTTAAGCAGAATCGTGCACATAACTTTTTGAATTAAAGCAATATAAACCAAGACAACATTACGTACATTATTATGTACATTATTTTTTCACACTAACAGGCGCAAAGAGTCAACAGTGTCGGGCCGTTTAGCTGTCAGGCAGCAAAGCGATCATGGATTAATGGCTGACGCAAGTCTCTAGCTATGGCTATAGGTGCACGAGGCCACCTCCTCCGCCATCATCCTGCGGGTTGAGGTGGTGGCATGGGATCATCCTCCTCCTCCTCCTCCTCGTCTTCGTTGTCAGCCACTTCGTTCTCCTCTTCCCTCCGCCCCCCTTCTCCCCTCAGGAGGATCTTCATTGTCCAGTACCTGTCCCCTCATGATGGCCAAGTTGTGCAGCATGCAGCACATGACAGTGAACTGACCGACGTGGTGAGGGGCATATTGCAGGTAGCCTCCAGAGTGGTCCAGGCATCGGAAATGCTGCTTCAGTATGCCAATTGTCCGCTCTATGATGCTCTGTGTCATTATGTGCGACATGTTGTACATGCTCTGGCTCGGTGTGGGGATTGCGTAGGGGGCTCATAAGCCAGATGGCGAGCCTGTACTCTTTGTCCCCGAGCAACCAGCTGTGTCCTTCTGGCAGCTCCTGAAACATCGTAGATATAACGCTCTCACGTAGGATGAAAGTATCATAGATGCTACCTGGGTATTTGGCATCCACTGCCATGAACTGATGCAGATCGTCACAGGCGAGATACACATTTAGGGAATGGAACCCTTTTCTGTTGTGATAAACCTTGGAGTCGCCCAAAGGTGCTCTCAAGGCGATGTGGGTAGAGTCGATCGCACCCTGTAACTTTGGGAAGCCAACAATTCTGGAGTATCCCACAGCCCTGTCTCGCATTGCCTGCGTGGTCATAGGGAAATTGATGAACTGGTCCCTTTTGGCATACAATGCAGCAGTCACCTGTCGAATGCAGCAATGTGTGGTGTGCTGCGAGATGCAGCACATGTCCCCAGTTGCTGCTTGAAATGAGCCAGAAGCATAGAAGGCAAGTGCTGCAGTGACCTTCACTTTCACAGGTAGGGCAGTCCTCCTGCCATTTCTTGGCCGTATGTCTGCCCTGACTAGTTTGCAGCCTGCAAATGCAATCTGCCTCACTCAGATGTAGGTATTAGCGTCTTTCCCTGTAGATTCGATCAGAGTATGGCCTCCTCCCCATTAATGCCCGAGCGATCTGGTTTCTGGAATAGTGGCATTGAATTATCCGTTGCCTCTGCATGGCATGCATGTAAACCAACCTTACTACATGAGGCATAGTAATATTTTCACCCATAATTATTATCCTTAATTTTGTTATTCTTGTTATTATGAGACAGTACTTACTGAAGCACAGCACACACACCTTTGCTGGGTGACACCTTAGTAGAACAGATCATTCCCTGGTCTGTGCGCATGCACAACACTAAGCTCTATCTCTATGGAGACACGATGCACAGTGATTTATGGCACTAAGAGCTTTTGCCGAAATGCATAAGTTTGCTGCTGTGTTGTGCCATCTCCGATGCACAGTTCGGAGTGTATGCCGGCAGGATCGCTCCCTTGGCTGGACAGAAGCACATGAGCTTGGCGCTTGTGTTCCACCTGACCCCCTCCTGGGCGTCTTTACAAGCTGAGCTCAGTGGGGTGGGGGATTAAATCCAAGCATCGAGCTCTTGTGCTTGTGTCCAGCCGAGAGAGCGATCCTGCCGCCGGCCGGCCGGCACTCCTCGGACCCATGCCTGGAGCCCCGTGAACAATTTGTCTTTTCACATAAAATGGAAAAAATTTAATTTATAACATTCTGTGGGAAAAATTTACTTTCCAAGTTATTTTCCGAGTTCCCTCTGCAAAAATCATCATGAATTTGTGTTTTAAATTGTCTTCTTCCCTCACTCCAAAAACTCAGAAATATACTCAGCGCGATTTCCTTAAGTTAACGTAGGGTTTTTCTGATCGGTATTGAAAAAAATCAGTGTTGGCGAAAATCAGCTAAATGGCCAAAAGGGGTCAAAAACAGCGCAAAAATCAATTTTCAACCAGACCTGCACCCCAAAAAATCTGCCGTACAAAAAATCCGCATGACAGTTGCTGCCGGTGTACAAAGGAAGTTTGAGGAAGTTCGCTAAATCAAGATTGCTCAAAATAAATCAGCGGACGCCAAAAAAACTAGCGCCCAATGGTGGTGAAAATAAAGCCCCAGGGTTGGTATTGCACTCAGGGCCTTGCACCTTCAGCTAGGGTTTCTCAATTAAAAAAAATCTATTCATCAAAATCATAGAGCAAAATTCTAAAATTTTAAATAGTGATATTTTAATGTTGTTGCAGAAACTTTACTTCAATCCTGATTGAACTGTGAAAGTCTTCAGTTACTCACACCAGGGCTTCAGTTTAAATGTTTCCGTTATTTAATTTTTGTACCATAACTGATAAGTACATGAGGGAGAAAGGAATAGAAGGTTATGCTGTTAGGGTTAGATGAAGTAAGATGGGAGGAGGCTCATGTGGAGCATAAACACCAGCATAGACTAGTTGGGCTGAATGACATGTTTCTGTGCTGTAAATTCTATGTATATTAATTATACATGAAAGACAATAACTGTTTTTCTCAAAACATGGTGCTTGATAATCACCAACCATTTCTCAAAAATTTCACATCCTAAATTCAGCATATACCAAAATACATAGTTGGTATACTTCTTGCATACTTCTCAAGAACTTCCATTTCTTTTTACAAATTCTCTGGGTCATTTCATGAGTTAAAAAAAAACACGTACATTCCCACAATGTATCAGGATCAGGAGCAGCAAAGCGATCAGTAAACAGTGATTTATGATGTAATCATGTTCCCTGGGAAAACGTATTGATTTGCGTAACCTCCATCGAACTATAAAAGTCTGCAGTAGGAGATTATGGGGATTAGCCTGTGCTTGCCTTTCAATAAACATAGATCTTACTTATCACTAATTGTCTTATCAACATGTCTAGTCATAAAAATTACATTTGAAGAAAAATACTTACAGTTGTCGCATTTGACCAAATACACTTAACATTTTGTTCTAAAATGTCTCCTGCTTAATATGACATTTTCTACATTTGCTTGTACAATGAACTGATCAATAACCAAAAGGTTGACATTAAACATGATGGGGAACAGATGAGAGGCAGATGATGTTTTCTGTTTGCTAATTTGCATCATACACTAGCTGAACAACAACAACAACTTGTATTTATATAGTGCCTTAAACAAAGTAAAACGCCCCAAGGCACTTCACAGGAACTTTAACAAACAAAATTTGACACTGAGCTACGTAAGGAGATATTAGGGCAGATAGGAATTAGGTTTTAAGGATCGTCTTAAAGAAAGAAAGAGAGGCAGAGAGGCGGAGAAGTTCAAGGAGGGAATTCCAGAGCTTAGGGCCTCCCTCAGCAGCTGCAGGCACGGCCGCCAATGGTGGAGTGATTAAGATCTGGGATGCTCAACAGGTCAGAATTAGAGGAGCGCCAATATCTTGGGGCTGGAGGAGATTACAGAAATAGGAAGGAGCGAGGTCATGGAGGGATTTGAAAACAAGGATGAGAATTTTAAAATCGAACATTGATAGAATTAATGCCTTTCCTGTTCATAAAACTGAGAGGCTTGGCATATGGGGCTTTGAGTGCCACATGTTTCCTGTCAATTTCTCCTTACACCTGTGGGAACCCTGCCGGTCTGTAGAACTGGATAGCTCCTTTTTTATTTGTTTGTCTTGTTTCACTGGGAAGGATAGGAATTGTGCAGCCCTCCTCAGTAGAGCATCAGTGCCCTTGCTTTAATGGTAGCAGTTACCTAACTAATGTAACAAAGGGCTGCTGATGCTGCCTGGAAAGATCCAGATGCAAAGAAATTCAGGGCAGAGGTGATCTTGACTGGTACAATGTTGTTCTCCTGCTAAATGTCGGCTGCAGGTGTTCAACTACCAATTCACATATTTCCCCAACAGCCTCTATGGGAAAGCATGACTTTTTGAGGTACTGATTGTCAGAAAAGTCTAAGTAAGACCTTCTTGGTCTGTAGATCTTGGTGAGTGTATATGATCACGTGGAGAAAAAATGCCTTTTGTGATGCCTCACTCTAAGAGTTTCTAATCTAACCTCTCCCTCCCCATATCATACGAATGGACGGATTTCCATTGGGAAAATCATGTCCCCAATGCAAAGCAGTGTTTTGACCAGAGCTGAGTGAAACTAGCAGCAAACATCCTGACTGAATCTCCAATATACTTAAGAGATCACTATGCGGACAAAGTAACACCAACCTCCAGTAGCAGCACATAAAATGGCCTCCTCATTGTGGTATGCAACTCAAGAATACCTTCCTGCAGCTCCTGCCACTATTTATATAGTGACAGGAATTTTGGAGAGCAGAAGTTGGGGGAAATGGGTTAGATGGGTTAGCCACTTCTCATTTAAATGAGGCAGGTCAAACTCCCAGCAGCCCTTAAAGGGGACTGTTGCTTTTCGGAATTATAATTCAGGTGTAGTTTTTCTGTGGCAAATTCTCGGCCTTTTGGCTAAGATCAAGTGTAGTATCTGTTCTTATCAGTTTAATATCCCCTATGGGGACATGATATTGAATTGATTTTTGGACAGGGAGCTGGATCAGGGGCATGCCCCGTCCACTCCATGCACCGACCTGATATTGCAATATTTCCAGGAACGGTGCAACTTCGCCTCTCGGCCTTTTGGCCTAAGATCAAACACATTGGCGCAAAGTGATCTTTGGCGTTAGAGTTGATCTGGAACGAAATTGGAAAAAAAAAAAAATTTGAGGTGGTAGCTTCTAAGAATCTATTTTTACTCAGTTCGCTGCTCCAAAATGGGCAGTACTTCACAGGAAAATCCAAGCCCTGGTCTTCTGCACATGCACAAAAAATCAAAGCTCAATTTTCCAAAACAGACTCCAATGGGCCTAGTAAACAATGGAGGCAAAGCACACTATATAGCCAATTTTATGAATGTGCAGTACTGGCAAGGAGCTTTAACTGCTATTTGTGTATATTGGGAAATCCCACAGAGAGCTTCATCTGCGTATATTGAAAAATTCCAGCCATGCTGCTACAATCCATCTATTAATGGATAGAAAATGGTGAAGCAGTGTACCTGCAACTTCCCAACATGCATGACTAGTGGGTGAGGTGCCCACTATTCCCGACATTCATAAAATTGGCCTGGCTGCTCATATTGGGAATTCAGGTGTGCAACCTCCATAGTTCTTCATCCACTAAAAACAATGAACAGAAACCTGTGGGGGAAAGTGTGCCCGAATTTCCGATATGGACAGACGATCACAGGCAGTGCGCCTGTGATTTGCTGATCTGTGCAACCAGTGGGCAAGGCTTCCCACCAGCAAAGTGAACTCAGAAGAATCTTTAATATCTGGACTCACAGCTTAAAAATGGCTACTGGAATCTGAAGAAAGACCACACCTTCAGCTGCCCAGGCCCTAAGCCCTGGAATTCCCTCCTTTTAGCTCTCTGCCTCTCCACCTCTCTTTGCGCCTTTAAGACGTGCCTTAAAACCTACCTCTTTGACCAAGCTTTTGCTCATCTGTCATAATGTCTCCTTATGTAGCTCGGTGTCAATTTTTGTCCGTAATTATGCTCATGTGAGGCGCCTTGGGATGTTTTACTATGTTAAAGGTGCTATACTGTATAAATAAAAGTAGTTGTTGTTGTTGAATCAAGTATTGGAGAGTGGCCGGTGCTCATAGTACCACATCAGCACTAGGGGAAAATAGGGGAAAGAAATTGGGTACATTTTCCTGGCCCTGCGTCTTGTTGTACTGGATCAGCTCGGTGCAGCAAATACAAGAACATCGGGCCTGGTTGCCTTACAAGCTCGTACTCCTCCATATCCAATTTCCCTATCTTCACAAGACCAGGAAAATCTACCACATAATCTTTCTAATTTAGCCTTTTATTTTATTCACATTTTTAATAACATTTATGCTCATTAACAGAACAATAAATTTACATTTGTTCGCAGCATTTGAATACACAGATTATCCGTAATTTTAAACGGGAATTTAAAATGCCAGCACTTATGCGATGCTCAGTGAACAGTCGAGCGACATTTGAATAGCATGCTGTTAATTATGGGTGGCGACTCTGGCATCTAACACAAGCTCAACCTAATGAGCCTTATTTGTTTTCACCTAGTTGCCATCAATACTTCACTGCCAGTTTAAAGACAACAAGAATGTGACATCTCAAGAAGCTCGTTAGTGGCTGAGGAGAGAGAAAATAATCACTGCCATCACACCACATGACCATTGCCTGCTGTTTTGTTGTAACATGGAGCCCTTGTAAATTCACCATTCTATTCAAAAGCCCCAATAGAACTGCCAGCTCTTGCATTCTAAAGAGTGCAGCTGGACTCCTTTAAGAAAGTGATGTCCTCTGAGTATTGCAGAGCCATTTGTGTATACTTCAATTACAGTCATTGAAATCAGTCTGTTCATGAATAGGTTCAGCTGATTTGGTCCTGTCTTTGTGTGCACGGTACGATAAGAATGGCATTGTCGAGAAGAAAGACGGCAACTGCTGGAATTTTGAAATAAAGCAGAAAATGCTGGAAATATACAGCTGTTGGGTTAGCATCTGTTGGGGAAAAATAGGCTAGCATTTTTCTGACCAAAACAAAGGGGGAAAGGCAGAAACACAGATAAGACAACAAAAATTACTGGAATGATTACCGAGGAGAATGTTAGAAATATCCAGTACCTACACATATAAATTGTTTAACCTTGCAAGGCGTAAGTATAGGCAAGAACTGTAAATGGAAAATTCCTTTAAGAGGCGCCTTAAAACTTATTTCTCTGGCCAAGCTTTTAGTCAAAGATTCTAATATCTCATTCTTTGCCTTGGTGTCAATATTTGTCTGATTGCACCCTGTGAAGCACCTTGGGACGTTTTACTACGTTAAAGTTGCTATATAAATACAAGTTGTTGTTGTTTCTGTGAAGCATCGTGGAACATTTTACTACGTTAAAGTTGCTATATAAATACAAGTTGTTGTTGTTGCTGTGAAGCGTGTGGGATGTTTTACTACGTTAAAGTCACTATATAAATGCAAGCTGTTGATGTTATGAAGCATCATGGGTCATTTTACTACATTAATGGCGCTATATAAATGCAATTTGTTGTTGGTTTTACCAAACTAAACGTTAATTAAGATGAATATGGGGCCAATTTTCCTGGTCCTGTCCTGGGGCAAATGGATCGCCTGGGCACAGCAAATACAGGAAAATCAGGCTGCCTCCATTAACAGAGTACAAGCCTCCCCACCTGATTGTGTGTGCACGGTTCCCAGGTGATCCAATAACACCAGGCACAGGAACAGGAAAATCTGTCCCTTTATACTTTTAGTTTTAATAGGCTTACTCTACAAACACAATTTGTTGTCTGGCAATATTTAAAATCTGAGATAAAGGTTACTCTGTGGCAATTGGTGATTTACTGAAATAACCTTAGAAATGGTGTTCAAAATTCATAAAGCTGAAGAGCTTTTTTAATGTAGCAGAAGGTCTCAGTTCTGTCCAGGCATCTGAGCTGCTCTTATTGTCAAATGGTAGCATGGGAAAACTATGAGCAGGAGAATGACAGAATAGAGAAATCGAGATAAGGAAAGGAGAGACACCTCCCTGACAGCTCAGATAATGAGTGTATACCTGGGTCTATTGGATCACCTGCACGCAGCACACACACAAATCAGGTGGGTAGATTAGTACTCTGTTCATGGAGGCTGCCCGATTTTCCTGTACTTGCTGCGCCCACATGATCCAACCAAGCCACCCAGACCAGGGAGGTTCCACACTCAATGTCCCATCTGTGCTGATTTCAACCAGGGCAGAGGTTCTACACTGGACCGCAGTTCCCCAAAGCTGGGGTGATTCAGCTAATCTTCCTACTCTTGATCATTATCTAATGATTCTTGTTGAAAACTGTGTGTGTGTGTGTGTGTGTGTGTGTGTGTGTGTGTGTGTGAATGTCAATTAAGGACAGGATTGGGCTCAGCTCCATTTCCCACCCCTTCCCCCCTTCACCCCAGCCCACACAATTGAATAACTTGCTGCTGGCAGGGAGCCAATGTAGGTCAGCAAGCAGGTTGTTCAGATCAGATGGCTGAGTTTTGGGAAAGTTGGATTCTATGACGATGAGAAGTTGGAAAGGAGGACATTGGAGAAATTCAGCAATGAGGTGACAAAAGCATGGGTAAGGATTTCAGCGGGGATGGGGATGAGATAGCAGAAATTACAATAATGTTATGGAGGTAGAAATAAGTGGTCCAGACAAAGAATAAAATGTTGTGTTTGAAGCTCGGCTCTGAGTCAAACAGAACTCCAAGGTTTTGCGTGGTCTGTAAAATAATGAATGGTGAGTCCTGGAAGGTGACTGGCACATGTGAAACTGTCGCCCCAGCAGAGCTCAGCACCTTCCAAAGAACTTTTCTTCTTCATAAAAATTCTAATGCTTTTGCGCACCTTAGACAGAAATCCGCACGTCAACTATTTGAAAAATGAATGCACTGCATGTATAGATCCTAACTGGGTGGAATTATTGTCTCCGATAAATAGCTCTGCTATCTCCTTGCCTTTCCTGATCATTGTAGAAATGAACAAATTGAACAGGTAGCTGCCAGGGGAACAGAGACTCTGCTGAGACTCACTGGACCATCGCAGAATCCACAATCGCCAATTAATAGCCAAGAGAACCTCATAGAAAATCAGCTGAACCTATTGGGAAAAAATAAAATCATATGCATGTCCGTAAGTCCCTTCCAGACATATCTCTGAACCATATTAAAAATCTTGTGTATAGTGGGCTCTTCAAATTTCACATCTTCTTTCTGTCACAATTTTAATGTCACATTTCAGATGTCACATTTTAATGTATCATCTGACTCACTGTGAGCGATGTCATGGGGGATCTGTTTGTGAAGGCAAATAAAGTTCTGCTACTCTCTGCCAAAAATGGTGGAAGATGGATACATATGGGGAAGGGCATTCACCCTTGCCAAAATCATCCATTCCCCAACCTACAGTACTCCTATCCAAGATCCGTTTTCTAAATGATTCCAGGGGTTCGGACTCTCCGTTAGCACACATGAAATTCAGCAACATATTGCAGCATGTAATTGTTTTTTTTTAGCAATATATATCTTGCTATTCATTTGGTCAAAATTCATATGTTAGCTGCCACAGTCTGAACTGGTCCAGTTTTGATTGTAATTTGAAGTTCCATTGCAGTGTAGGAATAATTTTAGTCATTTGCAATCGTGCGATGAGTTTCACCTGCCATGACTACAATATCGTAAGTTCAGGCATGGAGGTCAATGGCCCTTACAGGATTTTTCTCCCTTAATTTTAATGGTCAGAAAATCCTACATTTCTAAAGTCCTGATATGTGCAGGTGAAGCTTTGCCCTGGCAGCACAAATGCATAACATTTACCTTGATAACTCACTTGCATCAGCAGCACTAGTGAGTTATTTGGTCTGACGTCATTTAGCGCTTGTCCCTGTTGTGCATCCTTTGTCTGCCTGATTCTGACAGTGATAAATCTCTGTTGTACCTGCAGAGAACGGTGACCATGACCTTGTCTATACTGAAGCTTAGCTCAAAGTCTCTCGTGAGACAGCATGTCACCTGTAGATCCCATTGCAACTGCAATAACTACTCCACATGATCAACAATAACAGAAAATTTGACCCTGCGTGTAGTATGTGTCGCTGTATGTATATAACGACTTAGTACGTTGACGATTCACCGTGATTTTTGCTTGTCTTCAGTCTCAGAACATTTTGATGTATTATTTAAGCCTTTGTCAGTTGAAAATCTAAAAGGCTACAATGTGATGTTTCTCACGTTAAATCAGTGATATTTTTTCATGATGGTGGTATTTTCCCATGCATTATTCTGCTGCTAAGAGGGAGTTGTACTTCAGATGACTTGCCCCTTCAGGCCAGAGCATCAGTAAATATAGTTTGAGGCCACTCAGAGTGTAACTGTTTTGTCTGGGAACCTTTCCAATTGGAATGTGCCTGTTAGTTTTAGGTTGCAGTGGAGAAGCACTCAGCAGTTCAAGACTGTTTTGCATCAACAGCAATGCGATGTCTGGATTGTGACATAGCTTCATGGGCTGAGTGACTCTCTTGCTCTCTTCTAAATGCTGTAATTCTACAATCAGAGTGTGATCTCGACATGCACTAAGATATCATTTTTAATGCATTACTAATGAATCTCCCATGATGTTATTATACTGTTCTGCGACATGGCAGTGTGGCGTGGGTGGATGGGCAGTGGAGAGTGCACATCTATAGCGAAAGAATTTAAAAATAAATTTGTAAGAGGTTTATCCAAAGACAGCAAAATGTTTTTGATTGTTTCTCAAAATCCATGGCCGATCCGATGTACTCTAACTGTAATTTAAACAGGAGTTCACCAGAATGGCTGGAAGCTAGGTCGAGACATCCTAGTGCTGATGTTGCGTGAATGGCATTATGGGGGCGGAGCCTCTGCTATCTCTTTCATGGCCATTGATGTAAGGGGAGGTGACAGGGCAAGGAGTCCTTGTTAGGGTTTCCACATCCTAGGTTGTAATGTATTTGCTTCATGGGTTCTTTGTTTAAGAATTCATAATAACATGTTGCTATTAAGAACTAGTTGATTCATTAACAAAGGTTTAATAAGGATCCTTACCAACGGATCCATCACAGACCCAATCCAGTCCAGACTGGGGTCAAACAGGGTTGCGTCATCGCCCCAACCCTCTTTTCAATCTTCCTCCACCTCACAGTCAACAAGCTCCCCGCTGGAGTGGAACTAAACTACAGAATCAGTGGAAACCTGTTCAACCTTCACTGTCTCCAGGCCAGGTCGAAGACCACCCCAACCTCTGTCGCGAGCTACAGTACACGGACGACGCCTGCGTCTGCGCACATACAGAGGCTGAACTCCAGGATATAGTCAACATAATCACACTATACATTACCAGTTCATCCACTAGGCTCATAATTATATACCTCATCGTGGATGAACTAGACCCGACTGACTGGGGTTTTATTGGGTCTTGTTAACATCACGTGACTGGCTAAGCCACTCACAATACAACAGCTCTACAACTATTTTATTGTACAACAGCTCTACAAACCTGTTAGCATACTCATAGGTGCTTACATTACATGGGGCTTTTATTTTATTTTAATACTTATTTTGGATATTAGAAATTTCAGTTACTATGATTAAAATTTTAGTGAAAACATTTCAGGAAGCATTTTGAGCAATTTGATATGCTCTCCCTATAAAATAGCAACTACTGTGACACGCTTAACATCAGAAAGGCCCATCACAGCACCACCTACAGGAATAACTGGTACTGCAGATACTTATAATTAATTTTCAATGAAATATGTGCCAAATTTAGTACATAATAATTAGTATATAATAAATAGTATATTATGATTGCTAACCACCTCATGTATTTGACTTTAGACAATAACACCTGTCTTTGTTTGATATTGTGTTTGTTGAAATTCCCAGAGGCTATAAAAGAACACATTGTAAATGATCAGTTTCCTCTTCAGCTCCCTTTATATTGGGTGAAGTGATATGTTAATGTCATTGGTTTCTGGCACAGCAGTCTCACACTGCAGGCAGCAAACCCAAAGCAAACCTATTGGATTTGTTAAAACAAAAGCTAAATACTGTGGATGCAGAATATCTGAAATAAAAGTAATAAAAATGCTGGAAACACTCAGCAGGTCAGGCAGCTAAAGTTCCACCCGATCACAGGCCGTTCCCTTGTGTTCTTTCCTTGCGCCCCCCCCGCCTTTTCCCTGGCTCTGTATTTGCTTAAAAGCTGCTCCTCGCTAACAGCTAGGTCATCACTAACTCTGTTGCTTTCTCCACAGATGCTGCCTGACCTGCTGAGTGTTTTCAGCACTTTCTGCCTTTATTATAGGATTCACTATAATTTTTTTACTGACCTGAGTGGATCCCGCAAGTTTACATTGAGGTTCACGTGTGAGCACCACATGTCATGAGCCGGCTTCATTATTGGGGTTATCGCACAACATTGTTGCGGCTTTCAGAATTACATAAATAATAAAGCCTTACGGAAGGGAACTATTAATAGTTGCAGTGTGCGGATGCTGTACGTTGCCGCACTCATTTCGGGTGAGCGGTGATGCACTGGACTCATGCCTCCACTTCCAGCATTGAATCCCACTTACATCTCACACAATTCTCTGTCAGATGCCACCTCAGCTAAGCTGGTAATTGCACTGACAGGTGAGGGAAGCAGCGGTAGCGGAGCGCTTCAATAAAGCCCGAGGCTCGGGGCCCAGACCGAGCTACTCAGGAGCAGCAGCGGGAACGGGCGGACTGTGAGAGAAGCGGCGGCAGCGGAGCGCTTCAATAAAGCCCGAGGCTCGGGGCCCAGACCGAGCTACTCAGGAGCAGCAGCGGGAATGGGCGGCCCTGTGAGGGAAGCGGCGGCAGCGGAGCGCTTCAATAAAGCCCGAGGCTCGGGGCCCAGACCGAGCTACTCAGGAGCAGCAGCGGGAACGGGCGGCCCTGTGAGGGAAGCGGCGGCAGCGGAGCGCTTCAATAAGGCTCGGGGCCCAGACCGAGCTAGTCGGGAGCAGCAGCGGGAGCGGGCGGACTGTGAGAGAAGCGGCGGCAGCGGAGCGCTTCAATAAAGCCCGAGACTCGGGGCCCAGACCGAGCTACTCAGGAGCAGCAGCGGGAACGGGCGGCCCTGTGAGGGAAGCGGCGGCAGCGGAGCGCTTCAATAAGGCTCGGGGCCCAGACCGAGCTAGTCGGGAGCAGCAGCGGGAGCGGGCGGACTGTGAGAGAAGCGGCGGCAGCGGAGCGCTTCAATAAAGCCCGAGGCTCGGGCCCAGACCGAGCTACTCAGGAGCAGCAGCGGGAATGGGCGGCCCTGTGAGGGAAGCGGCGGCAGCGGAGCGCTTCAATAAAGCCCGAGGCTCGGGGCCCAGACCGAGCTACTCAGGAGCAGCAGCGGGAATGGGCGGCCCTATGAGGGAAGCGGCGGCAGCGGCGTCAAAAGTAAGAAAGAAGTCAAAAGTAATTAAAGTGTGACATCACAGCCAAGAGGGCAAGTGATTGGCTGGTTGATTGGTGAGTAGTTTTCTTTTTCTTTATCTTTTTTCTTTTTCTTAGCAGTGAGAAACCTTGTCATTGCTGCCAAATTAAGTAATTTAAGGGGATAAGTTAAGGCAGGAGAGCCCAGACCCGTGTCATGCTACTCCTGTGCTATGTGCGAAATCATGGATGCTTTCCTGACTACTATGTGTGCGAGAAGTGTATCCAGCTGCAGCTCCTGACAGACCGCATTGCGGCACTGGAGCTGCACATAGAATCACACTGAAGCATCCGCGATGCTGAGGATGTCGTGAATAGCACGTTTAGTGAGTTGGTCACACTGCAGGTAAAGGTTACACAGGCAGATAGGGAATGGGTGACCATCAGGATGAGCAGTGGAAGGAAGGTAGTGCAGGGGACCCCTGTGGTCCTCTCCTTCCAAAACAGATATATAACCTTGGGTACTGTTAGGGGACATGGTTCATCAGGGGAAGACCGCAGCAGCCAAGTTCATGGCATCATGGGTGGCTCTGCTGCGCTGGAGGGCAGGAAAAAGAATGGTAGAGCTATAGTGGTAGGGGATTCTATTGTATGGGGAATAGATAGGCGTTTCTGCGGCCGCAAACGAGACTCCAGGAGGACATGTTGCCTCCCTGGTGCAAGGGTCAAGGATGTCTCGGAGCAGCTGCAGGGCATTCTGGAGAGAGAGGGTGAACAGCCAGTTGTCATGGTGCATATAGAAACAGAAACATAGAAACATAGAAATTAGGTGCAGGAGCAGGCCATTCGGCCCTTCGAGCCTGCACCACCATTCAATAAGATCATGGCTGATCATTCAACCTCAGTACCCCTTTCCTGCTTTCTCTCCATATCTCTTGATCCCTTTGGCCATAAGGGCCATATCTAACTCCCTTTTGAATATATCTAACGAACTGGCCTCAACAACTATCTGCGGTAGAGAATTCCACAGGTTAACCACTCTCTGAGTGAAGAAGTTTCTCCTCATCTCGGTCCTAAATGGCTTACCCCTTATTCTTAGACTGTGACCCCTGGTTCTGGAACTCCCCAACAACGGGAACATTCTTCCAGCCTCTAATCTGTCCAGTCCCATCAGAATTTGATATGTTTCTATGAGATCCCCTCTCATTCTTCTAAACTCCAGTGGATACAAACCCAGTTGATCCAGTTTCTCCTCATATGTCAGTCCTGTCGTCGTGGGAATCAATCTGGTGAACCTTCGCTGTACTCCCTCAATAGCAAGAACGTCCTTCCTCAGATTAGGGAACCAAAACTGAACACAATATTCCAGGTGTGGCCTCATCAAGGCTCTGTACAACTGCAGTAAGACCTCCCTGCTCCTATACTCAAATCCTCTTGCTATGAAGGCCAACATGCCATTTGCCGTCTTCACCGCCTGCTGTGCCTGCATTCCAAACTTCAATGACTGATGTACCATGACACCCAGGTCTCGTTGCACCTCCCCTTTTCCTAATCAGACATCATTCAGATAATATTCTGTCTTCCTGTTTTTGCCACTAAAGTGGATAACCTCACATTTATCCATATTATACTGCATCTGCCATGCATTTACCCACTTACCTAACCTGTCCAAGTCACCCTGCAGCCTCTTAGCATCCTCCTCACAGCTCACACCGCCACCCAGCTTAGTGTCATCTGCAAACTTGAAGATATTACATTCAATTCCTTCATCTAAATCATTGATGTATATTGTAAATAGCTGGGGCCCCAGCACTGACCCCTGTGGCACCTCACTGGTCACTGCCTGCCATTCTGAAAAGGACCCGTTTATTCCGACTCTGCTTCCTGTCTGCCAACCGTTCTCTATCCACGCCAATACATTACCCCCAATAACATGTGTTTTCATTTTGCATACTAATCTCTTGTGTGGGACCTTGTCAAAAGCCTTTTGAAAGTCTAAATACACCACATCCACTGGTTCTCCCTTGTCTACTCTATTAGTTACATCCTCACAAAATTCTAGAAGATTTGTCAAACATGATTTCCTTTTCATAAATCCATGCTGACTTGGATCAATCCTGTCACTGCTTTCCAAATGCGCTGCTATTTCATCTTTAATAATTGATTCCAACATTTTCCCCACCAACAATGTCAGGCTAACCGGTCTATAATTCCCCGTTTTCTCTCTCCCTCCTTTTTTAAAAAGTGGTGTTACCTTAGCTACCCTCCAGTCCATAGGAACTGATCCAGAATTTATAGAATGTTGGAAAATGATCACCAATGCTTCCACTATTTCTAGGGCCACTTCCTTAAGTACTCTGGGATGCAGACTATCAGGCACTGGGGATTTATCGGCCTTCAATCCCATCAATTTCCCGAACACAATTTCCTGACTAATAAGGATTTCCTTCAGTTCCTTCTTTTCGCTCGACCCTCGAACCCCTAGTATTTCTGGAAGGTTATTTATGTCTTCCTCAGTGAAGACAGATCCAAAGTACTTGTTCAATTGGTCTGCCATTTTTTTGTTCCCCATTATAAATTCACCTGATTTGTCTGCAAAGGACCTACGTTGGTCTTCACTAATCTTTTTCTCTTCACATAGCTATAGAAGCTTTTGCAATTGATTTTTATGTTTCCTGCTAGATTCCTCTCATACTTTATTTTCCCCCTCCTAATTAGACCCTTTGTCCTCCTCCGCTGAATTTTAAATTTCTCCAAGTCCTCAGGTTTGCTGCTTTTTCTCGCCAATTTAAATACCTCTTCCTTGGATTTAACACTATCCCTAATTTCCCTTGTTAGCTACAGTTGAGCTACCTTCCCCTTTTTATTTTTACTCCCGACAGCGATGTACAATTGTTGTAGTTCATCCATGTAATCTATAAATGTTTGCCATTGCCTGTCCACTGTCAACCCTTTAAGTATCATCTGCCAGTCAATCCTAGCCAATTCACGTCTCATACCATCGAAGTTACCTTTTTTTAAGTTCAGGACTCGAGTCTTTGAATTAACACTGTCACTCTCCATCTTAATAAAGAATTCTACCATATTATGGTCACTCTTCCCCAGAGGGCTTCGCACAACAAGATTGCTAATTAGTCTTCTCTCATTACACAACACCCAGTCTAGGATGGCCAGCTCTCTAGTTGGTTCCTCGACATATTGGTCTCAAAAGCCATCCCTAATACACTCCAGGAAATCCTCCTCCACCGCATAGGTACCAACGATATAGGTAAAAAGCGGGATGAGGTCCTACAAGCTGAATTTATGGAGCTAGGAGCTAAATTAAAAAGTTGGACCTCAAAGGTAGTAATCTCAGGATTGCTACCATTGCCACGTGCTAGTCGGAATAGAAATAGCAGGATATTTAAGATGTATACGTGGCTTGAGAAATGGTGCAAGAGGGAGCGATTCAAATTCCTGGGACATTGGAACCAGTTCTGGGGGAGGTGGGACCAGTACAAACCGGACGGTCTGCACCTGGGCAGGACCGGAACCGATGCCCTAGGGGGAGTGTTTGCTAGTGCTGTTGAGGAGGACATAAACTAATAGGGCAGGGTAATGGGAACCTATGGAGGGAGACAGAGGGAAGTAAAATGGGATCAGAAGCAAAAGGTATAAAGGAGAAAAGTAGTAGTGGAAGGCAGACAAATCAAAGGCAAAAATCAAAAAGGGCCACATTACAACATAATTCTAAAAGGACAAACAGTGTTAGAAAAACAAGCCTGAATGCTCTGTGTCTCAATGCGAGGATCATTTGTAATAAGGTGGATGAATTAACTGCGCAGATAGCTGTTAACGGATCTGATGTAATTGGGATTACAGAGACATGGCTCCAGGGTTACCAAGGCTGGGAACTCAACATCCAAGGGTATTCAATATTCAGGAAAGATAGACTGAAAGGAAAAGGAGGTGGGTTAGCGTTGCTGATTAAAGAGGGGATTAACGCAATAGTAAAGAAGGACATTAGCGTGGATGAGGTGGGTAGAGCTGCGGAACACCAAAGGGCAGAAAACGCTAATGGGAGTTGTGTACAGATCACCAAACAGTCAAAGTGCGGTTGGGGTTGGCATCAAACAGGAAATTAGGGATGCATGCAATAAAGGTACAGCAGTTAATCTACATATAAATTGGGCTAAACAAACAGGTAGCAATACAGTGGAGGCGGATTTCCTGGAGTGTATGGTTTTCTATACCAATATGTTGAGGAACCAACGAGAGAGCTGGCCATCCTAGACTGGGTGTTGTGTAATGAGAGAGGATTAATTAGCAATCTTGTTGTGTGAGGCCCCTTGGGGAGAGTGACCATAATATAGTAGAATTCTTCATTAAGATGGAGAGTGACACATTTAATTAAGAGACTAGAGACCTGAACTTAAAGAAAGATAACTTCGACGGTATGAGACGTGAATTGACTAGGATAGACTGGAGAATGATACTTAAAAGATTGACAGTGGGTAGGCAATGGCAGACATTTAAAGATCACATGGATGAACTTCAACAATTGTACATGTACATCCCTGTCTGGCACAAAAATAAAACGGCAAAGGTGGCTCAACCATGGCTTACAAGGGAAATTAGGGATAGTGTTAAATTCAAGGTAAAGGCATACAAATTGGCCAAAAAAAGCAGCAAATCTGAGGACTGGGAGAAATTTAGAATTCAGCAGAGGAGGACAAAGGGTTTAATTAGGAGGGGGACAATAGAATATGAAAGCAAGCTTGCAGGGAACATAAAAACTGACTGCAAAAGTTTTTACAGATACGTGAAGAGAAAAAGATTAGTGAAGACAAATGTGGGTCACTTTCATTCAGAATCAGGTGAATTTATAATGGGGAACAAACAAATGGCACACCAATTGATCAAATACTTTGGTTCTGTCTTCACTAAGGAAGACACAAATAACCTTCCAGAAATATTAGGGGACCAAGGATCTAGTGAGAAGGAAGAACTAAAGGAAATCCTTATTAGTCAGCAAATTGTGTTAGGAAAATTGATGGAATGGAAGGCCAATAAATCCCCAGGGCCTGATAGTCTGCATTCCAGAGTACTTAAGGAAGTGGCCCTAGAAATAGTGGATGCAATTGTTAATCATTTTCCAACATTCTATAGAATCTGGATCAGTTCCTAAGGACTGGATGGTAGCTAATGTAACACCACTTTTTAAAAAAGGAGGGAGAGAGAAAACGGAATTATAGACCAGTCAGCCTGACATCGGTGGTGGGGAAAATGTTGGAATCAATTATTAAAGATGTAATAGCAGTGCATTTGGGAAGCAGTGACAGGATCGGTCCAAGTCAGAATGGATTTATGAAAGGGAAATCATGCTTGACAAATCTTCTAGAATTTTTTGAGGATGTAACTATTAGAGTGGACAAGGAGGATCCAGTGGATGTGGTGTATTTAGACTTTCAAAAGGCTTTTGACAAGGTCCCGCATAAGAGATTAGTGTGCAAAATTAAAGCACATGTTATTGGGGGTAATGTATTGACGTGGATAGAGAACTGGTTGGCAGACAGGAAGCAAAGAGTAGGAATAAATGGGTCCTTTTTAGAATGGCAGGCAGTGACTAGTGGGGACTGCAATGTTCTGTGCTGGGACCCCAGCTATTTACAATATACATTAATGATTTGGATGAAGGAATTGAATGTAATATCTTCAAGTTTGCAGATGACACTAAGCTGGGTGGCAGTGTGAGCTGTGAGGAGGATGCTAAGAGACTGCAGGTTGACTTGTACAGATTAGGTGAGTGGGCAAATACATGGCAGATGCGGTATAATGTAGATAAATGTGAGGTTATCCACTTTGGTGGTAAAACAGGAAGGCAGATTATTTATTATCTGAATGGTGACAGATTAGTAAAAGGAGAGGTGCAACAAGACCTGGGTGTCATGGTCCATCAGTCATTGAAAGTTGGCATACAAGTACAGCAGCAGTGAAGAAGGCAAATGGCATGTTGGCCTTCATAGCAAGAGGATTTGAGTATAGGAGCAATGAGGTCTTACTACAGTTGTACAGGGCCTTGGTGAGGCCACACCTTAAATATTGTGTACAGTTTTGGTCTCCAAATCTGAGGAAGGACATTTTTACTATTGAGGGAGTGCAGCGAAGGGTTACCAGGCTGATTCCCAGGATGACAGGACTGACATATGAAGAAAGCTTGGATCGACTAGGCTTATATTCAATGGAATTTAGAAGAATGAGAGGGGATTTCATAGAAACATATAAAATTCTGACGGGATTGGACAGGTTAGATGCAGAAAAAATGTTCCCTTTGTTGGGAAGTTCAGAACCAGGGGTCACAGTCTAAGGATAAGGGTAAGCCATTTAGGACCGAGATGTGGAAAAACTTCTTCACTCAGAGAGTTGTGAGCATGTGGAATTCTCAACCACAGAATGTTGTTGAGTCCAGTTTGTTAGATATATTCAAAAGGGAGTTAGATGTAGCCCTTATGGCTAAAAGGATTAAGGGGTATGGAGAGAAAGCAGAAATGGGATACTGAAGTTGCATGATCAGCCATGATCATATTGAATGGTGGTGCAGGCTCGAAGGGCCGAATGGCCTACTCCTGCACCTATTTTCTATGTTTCTATGTTACTAATATGTGGAGTCTCGCTGCCACAAGAACAAAGTAAATCAAACAGTTTATAGGGGGCAGAATTTCCTCTACATTGCTCCTGTGGGGGGGGGGGGGTGTTGGCGGGAGGGGGGGGGGGGTGGGGGCGGGTGAGGGGAACGCTCAGTTCCCAGACACAAAGCAGAGGAAAAAGAGCACAGATCCGATCCTTGAGGCTGCGTATCCATCCCCTTTTATGTTGCCCAAGGATTTTCTCTGAGGAGGTGCTGCCATGCACAACTGCCGAGAGGATTTTGATGGGCCCTCCTGCCTCATTTTCTCCAGGTACACCGGGCAGGCCCCCATTTTGGGCTGAATTTTGGCCAGGAATTGCTCCGTTTTTTTTTTGAGTAACTTGATTTTTCTGGCATATCTTAAAAATTCCCATTTTGCACATTCAATTTGCGGCAGTGTAAGTGAGTTACGATTTTTTTAGTTTAGTTTTTCTCAAAAGGGGGCGTTACCAGCCACCTGCGCCAGTTTTGTCCATTTAGGCCACTTTGGCCGGCTAATAGTTACTCCAAATCTACTTAGGCCAGCGTATGTGGCCACTTCAGAAAACCTTTGCGGAGAGTTAAGAAATCAGCGCAGGTAGGTACATCGGAGGCCATTCGGCCTGGATAGGGCCGGTAAGGGAAGCGGAGAGGACCTGCACCTAAAGAACCAAGACTTACAAAGCTCTAAACAAAGCACAAAAAGTAATAAGCATTCAATAACAAATAAAAAATAGAACTTAGTCCTACCTCCATCTGAAAACTCGGCCTGGGAAGGCAGTGGGCCGGTCGGTGCGGGAGGCCACTCAAACTGGGATACGTGCGGGATGACAACGCATCGGGAGAACACTCGGCCAGGGCTAGGGGCAGGAGTGATTGAACTGCCGACATCAGAGCACACACAGTGGCTGCAGAAACTGTCGCTGCGCTCCTTTAGTCACATACAAGGGTCCTCGGAAAGGATGGTGGAAACATTTGAATAAGAACACGGCCTTGTGCTCCGCATCGGGATTTACCCTTTCTAACATAAATTGATTTTATAAGCCGACACACGGACGTTCAAAACTCATTTTCCACCACCTACTCCTACTCCTGTTCCTATTTTGCCGCTACTGCGCATGCGTGGACATCGCGACCCGACTCCAATGCACATTGTCAGACGTCCCGGCACTGTTTTCAGCACAGGACGCTGGCTCTGCCCCCGACTCGACTGGCCACGCTGCGTGATGGCCGGAGAGAGGCTGGATAGTGGCCAAAGTGGGGAGGAATTTTTTCGCCGCACTTCTGAACAGAGAAAAGCGCCGTATCTCCGGAAAGTGCGCCGAAAAAAGGGGTGGATCAAAATTGAGCCCTTTAAGAGGAGCCTAGCAGAAACAGGTCGAAAGGCGTTGTGACCAGTCCAAGCACAGATCAGAGGATTTACGTCCTAACTTCCAACCTGGCTTTTTACCCATTGATTTTATACACATGGCCCCCAGATCACCCATCCTTCACCTTTGTTGTTTCTTCTTCCCTTTCTGTTTTTTTTCCCTCAACCCTGCCAAAATACTTGTTTATCTTTCAGTTTTCCATTCTGACCAAGAGCTATATCTGAAACATTAAACTGACAAAAATTTGTTATGTATTTCAACATTTTCTATTTTTATCACAAAGTTGGACATTGGATATTAGTATGGTAATGTTACAGCCAGGAGCAGAAAACTGTCCCATTTAGACCCGAGGCAACCTTCCAAATAAGGAAACAGCTTGTAATCGAAATCAAACTCACCTTCCTGTCAGCATTAACATTCCACCCTCACACACATACACACGTACGCAAATTGTATTTCTCCTACAACATAACTTGGCCACCGTACAGCGACCACATGAAAAAATGTTAATTAGACAGAATGGAAAGATAAACCTGCACTTGCCCACGTCCATACACAGCGCTTACACATGCACAGTCGTTTTCTGAGCCTTTCTGTTCCCAACCAAACTTCTTCAGTCAGCTTCTACTGAAATAAAAATGGAAAAACCATTGGATGGGTGTGAACTCAGTGGGGGCAGACACAGGAAATGGCAAATTGATACAGGTCTCCTCACAAACGTCTGGGCCAATTCATCGGCCCAGCGAAGTTCAATAGATGTCAGATTCAGTCAAATTAGCACATCAGCCCCATGTCCTTTTGAAATACAGAATAGGGTATATTTATGTTTGAAATTAAGTCAGCATGTTTAGATGAAATGGGGAAATAAGTCATTGATGTGGGTTTAACTCGAGAAATCATGATGAATAGTCGTATTTCTGCATTTGAACTAATTGAATTTTAAAGGTTACACGACAACTTTACATTTATTTAGTGGCTTTAACATAGTAAGACTTAGTAATAAAGGTCTTTCACATGTGACAAGCAATGCTTGGAGGAGTTAGGGCGTGTGAATGTAGGCACGGACGGAAAAGTAGGTTTTGCGGGGCCTTTTGAAAGACGGGAAAGAATTAACAAGGCAAGGGTTATTTGGGGACAGAGTTTGAGAATATGGGGTCAAGGTGGCTGAAGACTGTCACCAAAGGTGGAGCAGAGGGAAAAATGGATGTACAGGAGGGCAGAGACTGAAGAACAGATGGATGGAGATGGTTGCAGAGGTAAGGAGGGGTGAGACCATTGAGAGATTTGCAAAGAAAGACAAGGATTTTGAATTGAATGCATTTAGGACAGGGTGACAATGAAGGCCGACACAGACAGGGACAATTAGAAAGTACAATGTTGTATGGGACAGAATATGGATGACAAAGCTCTGGATGGATTGGAGTTTATGTAGAATGGAACTCAGGAAGCCAGCAAAGAGAGTTTTGGAGAAGTTGAGCTTGAGGATGACAAAAATGGGGGTGAGAATTTCAGCAGCAGGGAAAATGAAGTTAGGGTAGAGGTGGAAATAGACAATCTTAGTGATAGACAGGATATGGGGGTTGAAGCTAAGCTTAGAGTCCATCAAAATGCCACAATTGCATACTGTCAGATTCAGATAGAGTGAGCAGCCAGGGCAGGATTGAATCGGAGCTAGTCTAGGGAGCTTTAGTCATCTAGTTTAGCTTTGGTCTTGCTGATGTTAAGTTGAAGAAAATTCTTACTAAATGTTACAAATTTCGATCTGTTGTAGATACCTTCTTGTGTACCCTCAAAGCCTCCCTGATAAAGTGCAACATCCCCACTGACACCTGGGAGTCCCTGGCCAAAGACCACCCTAAATGGAGGAAGTGCATCCGGGAGGGCACTCAGCTCCTCGAGTCTCGTCGCCGAGAGCATGCAGAAATCAAGCACAGGCAGCGGAAAGAGCGTGCGGCAAACCAGTCCCACCCATCCCTTCCCTCAATGACTATCTGTCCCACCTGTGACAGAGACTGTGGTTCTCATATTGGACTGTTCAGCCACCTAAGAACTCATGTTAAGAGTGGAAGCAAGTCTTCCTCGATTCCGAGGCACTGCCTATGATGATGATGCTGAGGGTTCAGTGACAGTTGCCTCTGCAAGTGACCTAAATGTCCTATTTTTGTGGGTTTGATAATAATTGCAGAGCTGCTGTATTTCACAGCGAGAGAACATACAAAGCAACTGTTAAGATCAGATTCATTAGGCTTAATCAGTACAACTTTTCTTTGTGTAATGATAAAAAAACATGCCATGCTTCCCGACATCACTTGCTCATCTTGCATTACATAAACTAGATATCTTCTACCTTTTCCTCCAGCATTTCTGACATTCTGAGCTTGTCTAATATTTTTGCAGCTCTCTCTTTTAAAAGCCTGACTACCATCTGCACATCTGTTGAAGAAGACTCCCGCTGCCCGTGTCCCTAACTCTCTCTCCACATCAGGCAGGGATCAAAGGACTTTCCAACACTAGGGGTTAGAACTTCTACTTTTATCGCCAAAAAATGGGCATTATTTCCGGTGTGGGCGGTAGAAAAGGGTTTTCATATCGCCGGCTTCTCACCCATTCTCAAAGCACCTAGTCTTCATTTTTGAAAATGGACGTTACCGCGACCGATATGAAACATAGAAACATAGAAAATAGGTGCAGGAGTAGGCCATTCTGCTCTTCGAGCCTGCACCACCATTCAATATGATCATGGCTGATCATGCATTTCAGTACCCCATTCCTGCTTTCTCTCCATACCCCTTGATCCCTTTAGCCGTGAGGGCCACATCTAACTCCCTTTTGAATATATCTAACGAACTGGCTACAACAACTTTCTGTGGTAGAAAATTCCACATGCCTACAACTCTCTGAGTGAGGAAGTTGCTCCTCATCTCGGTCTTAAATGGCTTACCCCTTATCCTTAGACTGTGAACCCTGGTTCTGAACTTCCCAAACATCGGGAACATTCTTCCTGCATTTAACCTGACCAATCCCGTCAGAATTTTATATATTTCTATGAAATTCACTCTCATTCTTCTAAATTCCATTGAATACAAGCCTAGTCGATCCAGTCTTTCTTCATGTGTCAGTCCTGTCATCCCGGGAATCAGTCTGGTGACCCTTCGCTGCACTCCCTCAATAGCAAGAATGTCCTTCCTCAGATTAGGAGACCAAAACTGTACACTATTCGAGGTGTGGCCCTACAAGGCCCTGTACAACTGTAGTAAGTGGTAGCTATTGTGTTCCTAACACAGATGAGACTGCACACATGGAGGTTAAAGTAACAGTGATCTTAGTCTTTATTAAGACACTCCAAAGTGAGGAACAGACCTTAGGGGCCGGCTTATATTCAGTGCTCCCAAGGGATGCTGGGATCCCTTGGGGCTTCAGGGGATGCGCTCCCTGGTGGCGGAACATGGGAGTGCATGCTTTACAGATACACATCACTCCCCCGCAAAGTCAACGTGAAAACTATTTACAAGTTGAGGCGGTCGGAAGTCTTTCTTTCCCTGTTGAACCGCCTGGGTACAAATGTCTGTTCTGGTGTGTTGGCTGTACGCTTGCTGGGCTGGCGTGTTCTTGGCCCTGCAGGGCTGCTGGTTGAGTTTGGCCTTGCTGGGCTGTTGGGTTCAATTTCCTGGTCCGGCCTGGTGTCGTTGATCCTTTGGGTGTGTGTTGTGGGCTCGAAAAAGGTGGTGTCTGCTGTGGGTTGTTCAGAGCAGTCTGTGAACCACAGCCTCGTTTGGTCCAGGTGCTTTCTGCAAATTTGTCCTTTGTCTACTTTGACTACAAACACCCTTCTCCCTTCTTTAACTATCACAGTGCCCGCGATCCACTTGGGACCATGTCCATAGTTTAGCACATACACAGGGTCATTCAGATCAATTTCCCGTGACACAGTGGTGCAACCATCGTTTACATTTTGTTGCTGTCACCTGCTCTCTAACTGATCATGCAGGTTGGGGTGAACCAGCGAGAGTCTGGTTGCATGAGTAGCTCAGCTGGGGGCACCACTGTGAGCGAGTGGGGTCTCGTGCGGTAGCTGAGCAGTACTCGGACAGGCGGGTTTGGAGTGAGCCTTCTGTGACTCGTTTAAGGCTCTGTTTGATGGTTTGTACTGCCCGCTCTGCCTGCCCATTGGAGGCTGGTTTAAACGGGGCCAAGGTGACATGTTTGATCCCATTGCGGGTCATGAATTCTTTAAATTCGGCACTGCTGAAACATGGCCTGTTGTCACTGACCAGTATGTCAGGCAGGCCGTGGGTGGCAAACATGGCTCTCAGGCTTTCAATGGTGGCGGTGGCGGTGCTTCCTGACATTATTTCACATTCAATCCGTTTTGCAAAAGCATCCACTACCACCAGGAACATTTTACCGAGAAACGGGCCCGCATAGTCGACATGGATCCTCGACCATGGTCTGGAGGGCCAGGACCACAAACTTAGTGGTGCCTCTCTGGGCACGTTGCTCAACTGAGCACACACGCTGTTTTGTCGTACAAGGACTCTAAGTCAGAGTCGATACCAGGCCACCACACGTGGGATCTGGCTATCGCTTTCATCATTACTATATCCGGGTGTGTGCTGTGGAGATCCGAGATGAACGTCTCCCTGCCATTTTTGGGTAGCACTACGCGGTTACCCCACAACAGGCAATCTGCCTGAATGGACAGCTCGTCCTTTTGCCGCTGGAACGGCTTGATTAGCTCTTGCATTTCAACGGGGATGCTGGCCCAGCTCCCATGCAGTGCACAGTTTTTTACTAGGGACAGCAGAGAATCTTAGCTGGTCCAAGTCCTAATCTGATGGGCCATGACAGGTGATTTATAATTTTCAAACGCTTTCATGAACATCAACAAGTTTGTGAACTGCGCCACCATCAACAAGTTTGCAGGCTGCGCCATTTCCACCACCATGGTCGGCAATGGTAGCCGACTGAGAGCATCCTCACAGTTCTCGGTGCCTGGCCTGTGGCGGATGGTATAGTTATACACTGATAGTGCGAGTGCCCACCTTCGTATGCGGGCTGAGGCATTAGTATTTATCCCCTTGTTTTCAGCGAACAGGGATATGAGGGGCTTGTGATCGGTTTCCAGCTCAAATTTGAGGCCAAACAGGTACTGATGCATTTTCTTTACCCCGAACAC
Organism: Pristiophorus japonicus; assembly: GCF_044704955.1. Classification (NCBI taxonomy): domain Eukaryota; kingdom Metazoa; phylum Chordata; class Chondrichthyes; family Pristiophoridae; genus Pristiophorus; species Pristiophorus japonicus. Next base: position 54,207,814 of record NC_091983.1, read on the forward strand.
ACACGCTAATGCCTCTTTCTCAATCATGCTGAAGGCCCTCCCGGCCTTAGACAAGCTCCTGGAGGCGTAGGCGACAGGTTGCAACTTCCCCGCAACGTTAGCTTGTTGTAATACACACCAGACACCTTACGACGACGCATCACATGCTAGCACGAGTCTTTTACACGGGTTATACAATACAAGCAGCTTGTTGGAGCATAAAATGTTTCTGGCTTTCTCAAAAGCAATTACTTGTTTTTTTCCCCATACCCAGTTCTCACCTTTACGCAATAATACATGTAGGGGCTCTAATAGGGTGCTTAACCCCAGTAGAAAGTTACCAAAATAGTTGAGGAGTCCCAGGAATGACTACAGCTCCGTGACATTCTGTCACCTGGGCATGATCCTGATAGCTTCTGTCTTGGCGTCTGTGGGCCGAATGCCGTCTGTCAGGATCTTTCTCCCCAAAAACTCCACTTCCATTGCCATGAAGACGCATTTTGACCTCTTCAACCGCAGCCCTACGCGATCCAGTCACTGGTGGACCTCCTCCAGGTTTTGTAGGTGCTCGACGGTGTCCCGACCCGTGACCAATATGTCGCCCTGAAAAACACCGTGCGTGGTATCGACTTGAGTTGGCTCTCCATGTTTCTCTGGAAGATTGCTGCAGCCAACCGAATTCCAAATGTAGATGAACAGTCCCTTGTGCGTGTTGATGCAGGTGAGGCCCTTCGAAGACTCCTCCAGCTCCTGCGTCATGTAGGCCGAAATCAGGTCGAGCTTGGTGAACGTCTTGCCTCCTGCCAGTGTCGCAAATAGGTCGTCTGCCTTAGGTTGCGGGTATTGGTCCTGTAGCGAGAAACGATTTAAAGTTACTTGATAATCGCTGCAAATCCTGACCGTGCCATCACTTTTGAGTACTGGAACAATCGGGCTGAATTCCAATGGGGAATTGATGCCCTCGCGTTGCAGCCTGTCCAGCTCAATTTCCACTCTGTCCCTCATCATGTGAGGTACCGCTCGTGCCTTGTGGTAAATGGGTTGTGCCTCTGGGACCAAGTGGATCCGCACCTTCGACCCGGAAAAGTTTTCAATGCCTGGCTCAAAAAGGAAATGAAATTTGTTGAGAACCTGGGTACATGAGGCCTCATCGACATGTGATAGAGCTCGGATGTTATCTCAGTTCCAGCGGATTCTGCCCAGCCAGTTCTTTCCAAGCAGTGTGGGGCCATCACCTGGGACAATCCAGAGTGACAGTTCATGCACCGTGCCCTCATAGGTGACCTTGACCATGGCGCTGCCCAGGACAGTGATGAGCTCTTTGGTATACATTCTCAGTTTCATGTGGATGGGGCTCAGGGCTGGTCTGAGTGCCTTGTTGCACCACAGTCTCTCAAACATCTTTTTACTCATGATGGATTGGCTAGCGTCAGTGTCCAGTTCCATGGCTATGGGTAAGTCATTCAATTTTACATTTAGCATTTTCGGTGGACATTTCATCAAAAATGTGTGCACCCCGTGTACTTCAGTATCTGCCTCCTCTCTGAGGCTTGAAATTGCTTTGATCCATCATGGACCGATCTTCCTCCGCCACATGGTGGTTAGCATGTTTTGCAGAGCTTGCAGCTCGTCTGCAAGCTCGTTGGAGGTGCCCCATTTTTCCACAGCTCTTGCAAACATACCCTTTGAAGCGGCATGAATAGGCTGAATGGAAGCCTCCACAACGCCAACAAGGTGTGAATTGCCTTGCATTCATCCTTTGTTGCGGACTCTGAGTCATCTGGGTCACCTGAGGCCTGCTGGCACTTGCAGACTCGTGGTTTCTGCCCTGTACCTTTCTGCTCGCAAACACAGTTATGAACATTGCTAGCACTTGTGCGCTGAGAGATTTGTTTGGTGTTATCACTGGTGGACATAAACACCTGTGCTATCACAATGGCCTTACTGAGGGTCGGCGTCTCTGCATTCAAAAGTTTTCGTAGGATGGTCTCGTGGCCAATGCCCAGTACAAAAAAGTCTCTGAGCATCTGCTCCAGGTAGCCATCAAACTCACATTGTCCTGCAAGTCGCCTTAGCTCAGCGACGTAGCTCGCCACTTCCTGACCTTCAGATCGCTGGCACGTGTAGAACCGATACCTCGCCATCAGCACGCTCTCCCTCGGGTTAAGATGCTCCCGAACCAGTGTACAAAGCTCCTCATACGACTTATCTGTGGGTTTCACCGGAGCCAGAAGATTCTTCATGAGGCTGTAGGTCGGTGCCCCGCAGACCGTGAGGAGGACCGCTCTCCTTTTTGCAGTGCTTCCTTTTCCTCCAGCTCGTTGGCTACAAAGTACTGGTCTAGCCGTTCGACGTAGGTTTCCCAATCCTCACCCTCCGAGAACTTCTCCAGGATGCCCACAGTTTGCTGCATCTTTGCGTTGGATTCATATACTCGTCGACAGTTATTGAGTTCCTAACACAGGTGAGACTGCACACAGGGAGGTTAAAGTAACAGTGACCTCAGTCTTTATTAAAACACTCCAGAGTGAGGAACAGGCCTTAGGGGCCGGCTTATATACAGTGCTCCCAAGGGATGCTAGAATCCCTTGGGACTTCAGGGGATGCGCTCCCTGGTGGCGGAACATGGGAGTGCATGCTTTACAGATACACAACAGTAGCGGTTCAGCGGTAGCATTAAATTGTTTTGACCTCCTGCCGTAAAGTGTGGCCGTCCTTAGCAACAGCATGACAATGCTCGATTCCTGCGATTCAGGAGATCAAGGGTCATCATGATATGTGCAGAATAGGAGACAGAGAGAGAGGGAGCTCAGAGGGACTGAAGGCATGTCTGGGTGTGGTGTGGCTGCTTTGGGAGGAAGGAGGGAGACTTTAGAGCTTCACAACAAGTAGGCAAACAAAAATTAGCTGTTACCAGTCACATATTGGCCCAAATTGGGCCTATAATTGAGATGTAGGAGGAGGCATCACAGCACTCTGTGGAGACTGAGGCTGGAGAGAGCAGTGAGCTGGGAGATGAGCACATTGGAGGGCGCAAAAGAACCAAGAGTTTCTCGGACAAGGCAAATGCCTTCCTCCTGCAGGAGGTCTAGTTACGCTGGGGTGATTTGACACAGGGAGGGCGTGGGAAGCCCACCCCAAAGGGCTACCAGAGGATATGGACCGAGATAGCAGAGGTGTTCCCGTCAGCGATCAAAGAGGTTCGGGAGGGCAGCCAATGCCGCAAACAATGGAACGACCTTGTGGGATCCGCAAGAGTAAGTATTACATTGATTTAAATGTACTTATGTATTTATATAATTTGATTTGTAACAATCCTGAGTGACAATCATCAGATGTGAGGCCTTTCACTTTTGCCGGGAATGTTTTACTCAAAGCCTGCAGTCTCGCTGTACACCTTTAGGTAAAGAATGATAATTTTCATAATGCTCATGATTACATCTGTCGGTTTTGTGTTGTATCAGTGTCTGTTACAGCACCTAGCAATGATATCACGCAATGATCTCACGCCATGTCGTCCTGTCACCTTTTACAGAAGAAGCTATCGACGATGAGGTCCGTGCAGAGGCGAACGATTGGGGGGCCACCAGTCACCAGCGACATCACTGACCTGGAGGAGCAGGTGCTCGCACTCGTGGGGAAGCACCCTTGGACAGCCACGGATGCATCTGTAGACCCTGCAGTAATGCCACGTGAGTAAGGCTTACTCCATTGTGTGATGTGAAGTCAATAGATGCCACACCCACTCATATCCGAACAATCATATAAGATAGATGATTGTCATAGAAATAATAGTGGCCTAATGAAAATCATTGGAATGCAATTGTGTTGATGGTCATAAAATGTGATGTCTGCGATGATTTTGATAGCGGTGGTGCTTTTGTCGGGCATATGCTGTGTGTAGTGCTGGACTCACCTTGTGACCCCAACACCCCCTTCTCCTCTAATAACCTCATTTGTGTTTTGCAGCTCAGCCAGCTGCGCGTCCCAAGGCAAGACCACAGAGGCCAGAAGGTGTGGGCACTGGGTAGGAGTTGGTAGACGATTCTACATCTGCTGAGGAGCTCCAATTGTCGCCCGTCAATCCGCTGGGTCTGTTCTCCACGGATGAGAGCATGGACTTCGAGGAACCTGCATCACCACGCTCCAGAAGCCATTCCACCCCAAGGCCATCTAGTGGTCCTCCAGTCATTCCCGCCTCCACTCTGGAGGTACCGGCCCCAAGCCACAGGGTATCCCATTTGTCCCCAGGACGGTGCCGACCCTGTGCAGGTCTAATGGACGTGGCAGATCTGTTCCACGAGCGCCACATGACAACAGAGAGAGGGTGCAGTTGTCCAAGAGGACTGTAGACATTGGTGACCAGCTCATCGAAGCATTGGGGGACATATCCCGACAGTTGGCCACCATGACCGAGTACATTCCGAGGATGCGGAGGCCCTGGATGCGATAGCCAGGAACACTGCTGCCACAGGCCTCCCAGTGGTCCCCGAGCGTGGCACTCCACCCCTAGGTTCTGCACCACCACTGAAAACCACAGATGAGAGCAAGGACCAAGATCCTGCTTCTGCATCAGAGAATGTTGCCCCCTCGGCACCCCCTGCTCCCGTATCCATGCAACGACCGCATCTGCCTTCATCCCCACCATTGAAGCACCGCCTGAGGAGCTCCTCGGCCAGGCGCCATGGAGTGAGGAGGGGAAGGGTTAGAGGTGGGGAGAAAAAGGGGAGGGGGGAAGGAAAGTGAGGTGTATGTCTGCAGGTGATGGCTGTGTTATATCTCCATCTGGGTGTATGCAATTTGTTGTAATGTGTGGGGGCTGGGGACCACTCTCCTGCTTTGCCTTTGTATTCTGTGTTGCTGGACATTGAACATTTGATTGATGTCAATGGTGGAAAAAGTGGGGTGTGGGCAGGGGTTAAGTGTTACTGGTTGTGATACTTATGATTTCAGACCAATGTTGGTATAACATTTTTGTTATTGAACATAACCTTGTTGCGCATTGTCTCATATAGCTGGACCATTACACAGTGGAGATTTCTTAACATGAAACGGTTAAATACGACTTAACTTCAATCAACGTAAACTTTAACTAGCACCAAGGTGATGGGCACCATTGATGTCTGAGCTCCACACACACAGCAGTGTGTCAGCGTTGTCACTCACATCCATCAACACTCTTTCAGGCAAATCGTTCAGATATCAGCTCCTCACATAAGAGTATTGCAGCTATGTGGCCACCATGGGCCATTTCCTGCGGTCTGGAGGGGGTCGTGGGCATGGTTGCACAGTCAGCCTGATTGTCTGGCATTAGATCAGCAGCCAGCCCCTCGTCGTCCTCTTCCTCTCTCTCCTGAAATGGAGCATCAGTGCCTTCTGGCAATTCTTGTCCCCTCCTGATAGCCAGGTTGTGCAGCATCGTGCACACGACCACGAATGTACCTACTTGTTCGGGGTTGCATTGTAGCTCCCCTCCTGAGTGGTCAAGACATCTGAAGTGCTGCTTAAGCAGAATTATTTTTTGGTGGCCCCGTTGCAGTCAAAGTATAATAGCTGTCATGTATGTAACCACAATGTAACACCACTGTATTACTGTATACACTCAACCTAGATGCACACCTTGACCACAAGGGGTGAACTTGTGGGAGGCACTCCTTACATGATCACACAGGTATAAAAAGGGAGGTCCCACGCAGGGTCATCGTCTTTGGAGTCCTGTGACTAAAGAGTGAAGGTCACAGAGTGACCTTGTCCCCAGAATGTGCCTCGTGTGGTTTCATACTGTAGTGTAAGGACTTTACATTGGTGACGAGAAATGGGAATTCACCCGAAAAGCCGGCGGATAAAACCTTTGAAGAACTTAGCAAATTGATCGGGGAGCATCTCAAACCAGCGAGTAGCATACATATGGCCCGACACAGATTCTACATCCAACGACGTCGTGAAGGACAGAGCATACCGGACTTCGTAGCGGACCTCCGCCGTTTGGCCAGCCTCTGTAAGTTCACAGACGCCTGCAGGGGGGAGATGCTAAGGGACTTCTTTATCGAGGGCATCGGTCATGCGGGAATTTTCCGCAAATTAATTGAGACCAAGGATTTGACCTTGGAAGCGGCGGCATTGATAGCTCAAACTTTCATGGCGGGGGAGGAAGAGACGAAAATAATACACGCGCGCAATTCTGCCTCTAACGCGCCGATGGATCAGGGAGTCAACATCATCAATGCGACTCAGAGCCCCGCAGGCAGGCAGGGGCAGGCCGACACTCCCCAGTCAGCAATAGACCCCAGAGTAGGACTTCAACAGAGACAATGGCAGGCTGAACGGATCACACCATCACAGTGAACAATGCGGCCTGGGATGGGGCCATTGACACCCACTAACAGAGTACTTAAGAGCAGTCCAAGGGACAGTCAGCACGGAATGCCTGGCCATAGTCCCTTTGTTCCCAACAATGGAAACTTTAACTCATGCTGGAAGTGTGGGGGAAAACACTTAACTCGATCTTACAGATTTCAACAGTTTGTCTGCAGAAGCTGCAATCTCAGTGGCCACTTAGCTCGAATGTGCAGGAAGTCTGCAACCAGACTAATATATGAGGCGGATGGACCAGAAGAGGGTTCTATGAGACAAGATGACTTTTGGGGAAAATCGATGGACGCCAAGGTTCAACGGGTCCATGTGGCGAATATTCACACTTCATACACCAAAACGTCACCAATGATGATGAGGGTTTTATTAAATGGTATTCCTGTATGCATGGAGCTGGACACTAGGGCCAGCCAGTTACTCATGGGCGTTCAGCAATTTAAGAAGCTATGGCCACTTAAAGCCAGTAGACCCAAATTAGCATGTATTGAGACACAATTACGGACTTACACCAAAGAAATCATTCCGGTGCTAGGCAGTGCAATGTTGGCTGTCACACACAATGGGTTAGTGAATCGGCTGCCGCTCTGGATTGTCCCAGGCAATGGTCCCGCACTGTTGGGGAGGAGCTGGTTGGCCGAAATGAACTGGAAATGGGGGGATGTTCACGCAATGTCATCTGTGGTGCGAAGTTCGTGCTCACAAGTCCTACAACAATTCGATTCACGATTCCAACCTGGCTTCGGGACTTTCAAAGGCACTAAAGTAGTGATACACATCACCTCGGACGCCAGGCCAGTGCACCACAAAGCCAGAGCGGTGCCGTATGTGATGCGGGAAAAGATCGAGAGCGAATTGGACTGGCTGTTGAGAGAGGGCATCATCTCGCCTGTTGAATTCAGCGACTGGGCGAGCACCATCGTTCCCGTCCTAAAAGCGGATGGCTCTGTCAGGATCTGTGGCGACTACAAGCCCACCATCAATCGGGTGTCGCTACAAGATCAATACTCGCTCCCGAGAGCGGAGGACCTCTTCACCACGCTGGCAGGCGGCAAGCTGTTCATCAAGTTGGACCTCACTTCAGCCTATATGACCCAGGAACTGGCCGACGAATCTAAACTACTGACCACCATCACCACGCACAAGGGACTGTTCGTTTATAACAGATGGTCATTTGGCATTCGATCAGCGGCCGCGATTTTTCAACGATACATGGAAAGCCTGCTTAAATCCATTCCTGGAATGGTCGTGGTCTGGGACGACATCCTCATCATGGGTCGAGACACCGAGGAACACCTCCACAACCTGGAGGAGGTGTTACGCCGACTGGACCGGGTAGGCCTGCGACTCAAAAAGTCGAAATGTGTGTTCTTAGCTCCTGAGGTTGAGTTTCTAGGCAGGAGGGTTGCTGCAGATGGGATTCGGCCCACCGAATCCAAAACAGAGGCGATTCAATGAGCACCCAGGCCCTGCAACACACTGGAGTTGCGTTCATTCCTGGGATTGTTGAACTTTTTCAGGAACTTTCTGCCGAACTTGAGCACGTTGTTGGAGCCACTACACGTGCTCCTGCGTAAGGGTTGCGATTGGTTTTGGGGGGACTGTCAGGAACGGGCTTTTAATCGGGCGTGAAACCTACTTTGTTCAAACAAGTTGTTGACCGTGTACGACCCCTGTAAAAAATTGGTTCTGACATGTGATGCATTGTCCTATGGGGTTGGGTGCGTGTTGCAGCAGGGCAATGCTGAGGGTCAACTACAACCTGTGGCTTATACCTCCAGGTCGCTCTCTCAAGCAGAACGGGGATATGGGATGGTCGAGAAGGAAGCGCTTGCATGTGTCCACAGTGTAAAAAAAATGCATCAGTACCTCTTTGGTAGGAAGTTTGAATTAGAGACGGACCACAAGCCATTAACATCTCTGTTGTCAGACAGCAAGGCTATCAATGCCAACGCATCAGCTCGCATACAACGATGGGCTCTCATGCTGGCTGCTTATGACTACTCCATCCGGCACCAGCCCGGCACTGAAAATTGCGCTGATGTACTCAGCAGGCTTCCACTGGCCACCTCTGAGGGGGCAGTGGAGCAAAGCGCTGAGATGGTCATGGCTGTCAATGCCTTTGACAGCGCAGGCTCCCCCATCACAGCCCGCCAGATCAAAATCTGGACAAACAGGGATCCCCTCCTATCCCTGATTAAGAAAGTCCTGACTGGGGATTGGGCGCCCGCACATGGAGCATGCCCTGAGGAGGTCAAACCGTTTCACAGACGGATGGATGAGCTCTCCATCCAAGCCAACTGCCAACTATGTGAAAGCCGGGTAGTTATGCCCCAGAAGGGCAGGGAGGCATTCATCAGGGAACTCCACAGTGAGCACCCAGGCATTGTGCTGATGAAGGCCATTGCCCGGTCATACGTTTGGTGGCCTGGAATTGTTTCTGACCTGGAACATTGTGTTCGCAGGTGCATGACGTGTGCCCAGCTGGGTAATGCCCCCAAGGAGGCCCCGCTCAGCCCGTGGCCCTGGCCCACCAGGCCATGGTCACGCATTCATGTTGACTACACGGGCCTGTTCATGGGTAAGATGTTCCTTATTGTGGTAGATGCGTACTCGAAATGGATCGCGTGCATCATTCTGAATTCATGCACGTCATCCACCACCGTGGAAAGCCTACGTGCAATCTTTGCAACCCATGGCTTGCCGGACATCCTGGTTAGTGATAATGGCCCATGTTTCACAAGCTACGAATTCCGAGAGTTTATGTCAGGCAATGGCATCAACCACGTCAGGATTGTGCCGTTCAAGCCTGCCTCCAATGGCCAGGCGGAACGTGCGGTCCAAATCATTAAGCTAGTTATGCTCAGGATTCAAGGACCCTCCCTACAATGCCGCCTATCGCGTCTCCTGTTGGCCTATAGATCTCGACCGCACTCGCTCATGGGGGTCCCGCCCGCAGAGCTACTAATGAAATGGACACTCAAAACTCAGTTGACCCTCATTCACCCAGTCCTGACCGACATAGTTGAGGGCAAGCGCAAGTCACAACATGAGTATCATGACCATAATTCGAGGGGGAGATGTATAGAAATAAATGATCCTGTATTCATCCTCAATCACGCCATGGGGCCCAAATGGCTTGAGGGCACTGTAATTGACAAAGAGGGGAATAGGGTCATCGTGGTAAAACTCAACAATGCCGTAAGCATCTGGACCAAGTAAAAAAAAGGTTCAGCATCGACACTGAGGAACCTGAAGAAGACCATGAGATGGAACTCATACCACCGCCAGTGAACGAGCAACAAAAGCAATCAGAAGAATGCACAGTCCCTGCGGTCAGCCCGGACAGGCCGGAATCACCACAGGTGACAGACACTTACGTCAGTGTCCAACAACCAGAGCCCCAACTGCGGCGCTCCACGAGGGAGCGTAGACCACCTGAAAGACTAAACCTATGATCCCAATAAGACTTTGGAGGGGAGGGGGGTGGGGGAGTGATGTCATGTATATAACCACAATGTAACACCACTGTATTACTGTATACAGTCAACCTAGATGCACACCTTGACCACAAGGGGCGAATTTGTGGGAGACACTCCTTACCTGATCACACAGGTATAAAAAGGGAGGTCCCACGCAGGGTCATCGTCTTTGGAGTCCTGTGAATAAAGAGTTAAGGTCACAGAGTGACCTTGTCCCCAGAATGTGCCTCATGTGGTTTCATGCTGTAGAGTAAGGACTTTACAATAGCGATTGATAAGAAGCAATGATTTCCTCACTAAAATACACCTGGAGTAAAGCCCCAATAGTCCAGAGTCTGAAAATATGTCTGTTGAGATTTTCACTTCACCTGAGAAGAACTCCAGAGTCAATCCAAACTCCCCCGAAGTTGAGGTAGCCTTTTGAATGAAGCCACCAGCGATTTAAAAAATGTCAGCCACACCGCTGGCGTTCATTCAGAACAGTTCCACTTTTTGTGGCCGTTTTTTTGGGCGAGCGATATTGTGGGTTATATGTGTGCGAGGTTGTGAAAGTGATGGTGGGTGATCTCCTGGGCGTTAGTTTCGCCAAATGTGCCCTTCACGACAAAAAAAGTGGACGGGGGGTATTATTGAATTTCGGCGTTAATTCCGTGCGGAAAGTAACGCTTGGTGATATTATGGCCGTTGATTTTGCCCATTCTGATGATTCCGCCCCAAAAAAGTGGGCGGGCTGTAATATTTTTCCCGGCATTAAGCATATGGGGAAAGTAACGCTCGGCGATAACTTTCCTAAAACTGCCCGTCAGTATCCATTTTGTGCCAGAATGGGTGAGACATGGGCGTAATACATGATTTCAATGGTAACATGGGCGTTAAGTTGCCTTTAAACAGTGCAAAAAAGTGGAGGTTCTAGCCCAATGAGAATGAGGTGTTTTTTTCAGTTACCCAGACAAGCTGAAGCATTGTTTATTGTTTAGTTTCTGTGGAGGACAATATCCATTTAGCACATTAACCATGTTCATTTAGATGCCATTTTGTTTGAACTTGTGAGAATACATTTCGCTAAAAACACATTATAGCAACTTATTTTCTAATCCTGGTCCTTAAAATGGTCAAAGGCGCTAAAACAAGACATTCATCTACGACTAGATAGTAGACAAACAACACAACAGTGTTCACAGAGTCTATGTATTTGTAAAACATGTCCATGAGTAGCATCGTTTTTTGGCCAATGTTCTTCCCCTTTCTGCTCCCTCCTCCCTTGAAGGTGTTGATTTTTGCAGGAAATAATTCCACAGGTGCCAGCAAGCCTCTCGTACCTTGTCCAATGTGGCTTTCCCGCAGGTGTGAATTTGGACAATGCATCATCAAGTTGTTCAAACATGGAAGGCATCACAGCCAAGCTCCATCCTGCTCTTGTACAATATCCACACAGATACATTCCAACAAAGGTCATTGGATAACCTCCGGATTGGGAACCCTGGCTAACTTTCCCCTTTCTCATCCTGGATTACTGAGCCTAAAAGTAGAGCCCTAACATTTACCCCTGTTGACGTCAGGTAACTGAACATGGACCTGAATTGAGCCTTGGGACTTCACTGCATGCATTAGTGCTACACTGGACATTGTCTTTACCCACAAGCTCCATCAGGGGAGCATATAATTAGAACTTCACTTACAGATATTATTTCTACTGGTTCACAGTGATATTTACCAACTTCAAGAACATTACGTGGAAACATAGAAAATAGGTGCAGGAGTAGGCCATTCGGCCCTTCGAGCCTGCACCACCATTTAATAAGATCATGGCTGATCATTCACCTCCGTACCCCTTTCCTGCTTTCTCTCCATACCCCTTGATGCCTTTAGCCGTAAGGGCCATATCAAACTCCCTCTTGATTATATCCAAGGAACTGGCAGCAACAACTCTCTGCGGTAGGGAATTCCATAGGTTAACAACTCTCTGAGTGAAGAAGTTTCTCCTCATCTCAGTCCTAAATGGCTTACGCCTTACTCTTAGACTATGTCCCCTGGTTCTGGACTTCCTCAACATCAGGAACACTCTTCCTGCATCTAACCTGACCAGTCCTGTCAGAATGTTATATGTTTCTATGAGAGCCCCTCTCATGATGTAGTCCTTACTACTAGGGAGATCAAGGGGTATGGCGAGAAAGCAGGAATGGGGTATTGAAGTTGCATGTTCAGCCATGAACTCATTGAATGGTGGTGCAGGCTCGAAGGGCCGAATGGCCTACTCCTGCACCTATTTTCTATGTTTCTATGTTCCTATCCTTCTAAACTCCAATGAATACAGGCCCAGTCGATCCAGTCTCTCCTCATATGTCAGTCCTGCCATCCTGGAAATCAGTCTGGTGAACCTTCGCTGCACTCCCTCAATAGCAAGAACGTCCTTCCTCAGATTAAGAGACCAAAATGGAACACAATTTTCCAGATGAGACCTCACGAAGGCCCTGTACAACTGCAGTAAGACCTCTCTGCTCCTATACTCAAATCCCCTAGCTATGAAGGCCAACATACCATTTGCCTTCATCACCACCTGCTGTACCTGCATGTCAACTTTCAATGACTGATGTACCATGACACCCAGGCCTCGTTGCACCTCTCCTTTTCCTAATCTGCTGCCTTTCAGATAATATCCTGCCTTCATGTTTTTGACACCAAAGTGGATAATCTCACATTTATCCACATTATACTGCATCTGCCATGCGTTTGCCCACTCACCTAACCTGTCCAAGTCACCCTGCAGCATCTTAGTGTCCTCCTCACAGCTCACACCACCATCCAGTTTAGTGTCATCTGCAAACTTGAAGATATTACTGTCAATTCCTTCATCTAAATCATTAATGTATATTGTAAAGAGCTGGGGTCCCAGCACTGAGCCCTGTGGCACCCCACTAGTCACTGACTGCCATTCTGAAAAGGACCTGTTTATCCCAACTCTCTGCTTCCTGTCTGCCAACCAGTTATCTACCCACATCAGTACATTGCCCTCAATACCATGTGGCTTGATCTTGTACATCAATCTCTTATGTGGTACCTTGTGAAAAGTCTTTTGAAAGTCCAAATACACCATATCCACTGGTTCTCCCTTGTCCACTCTACGAGTTACATCCTCAAAAAATTCTAGATTTGTCAAGCATGATTTCCCTTTCATAAATCCATGCTGACTTGGACCGATCCTGTCACTGCTTTCCAAATGCGCTGCTATTTCATCTTTAATAATTGATTCCAACATTTTCCCCACTACTGATGTCAGGCTAACCGGTCTATAATTACCCGTTTTCTCTCTCCCTCCTGTCTTCAAAAGTGCCATTACATTAGCTACCCTCCAGTCCACAGGAACTGATCCAGAGTTGATAGATTGTTGTAAAATGATTACCAATGCATCCACTATTTCTAGGGCCACTTCCTGAAGTACTCTGGGATGCAGACTATCAGGCCCTGGAGATTTATCGGTCTTCAATCCCATCAATTTCCCTAACACAATTTCCCGCCTAATAATGATTTCCTTGAGTTCCTCCTTCTCACTAGACCCTCACTCCCCTAGTATTTCTGGAAGGTTATTTGTGTCTTCCTTCGTGAAGACAGAACCAAAGTATTTGTTTAACCGGTCCACCATTTCTTTGTTCCCCATTATAAATTCACCTGCATCTGACTGCAAGGGACCTTCATTTGTTTTCACTAATCTTTTTCTCTTCACATATCTATAGCAGCTTTTGCAGTCAGTTTTTATGTTCCCATTAAGCTTACTCTCATACTCTATTTTCCCCCTCCTAATTAAACTCTTTGTCCTAGTCTGTTGAGTTCTAAATTACTCCCAGTTCTCAGGTTTGCTGCTTTTTTTGGCCCATTTATATGCCTCTTCCTTGGATTTAACACTATCCTTAATTTCCCTTGTTAGCCACGGTTGAGGCACCTCCCCCGTTTTATTTTTACTCCAGACAGGGATGTACAATTGTTGAAGTTCATCCATGTGATCTTTAAATGTTTTTTATTTTCTATCCACCGTCAACCCTTTAAGTATCACTCGCCAGTCTATTCTAGCCTATTCACGTCTCATACCATCGAAGTTACCTTTCCTTAAGTTCAGGACCCTAGTCTCTGAATTAACTGTGTCACTCTCCATCTTAATAAAGAATTATACCATATTATGCTCACTCTTCCCCAAGTGGCCTCACACAACAAGATTGCGAATTAGTCCTTTTTCATTACACATCACCCAGTTTAGGATGGCCAGCCCTCTAGTTTTTTCCTCAACATATTGGTCTAGAAAACCATCCCTAATACACTCCAGGAAGTCCATCCCTTATACACTCCACCGCATTGCTACCAGTTTGGTTAGCCCAATCACTATTTAGATTAAAGTCGCCCATGATAACTGCTATACCTTCATTGCACGCATTCCTAATTTCTTGTTTGACACTGTCCCCCACCTCACTACTATTGTTTGGTGGTCTGTTCACAACTCCCACTCGCGTTTTCTGCCCTTTGGTATTCCGTAGCTCCACCCATACTGATTCCACATCATCCAAGCTAGTGTCCTTTCTTACTATTGTGTTAATTTCCTCTTTAACCAGCAATGCCTCCCCACTTCCTTTCCCTTTCTGTCTATCCTTCCTGAATGTTGAATACCCTGGATGTTGAGTTCCCAGCCTTGGTCACCCTGGAGCCATGTCTCCGTAATCCCAATTATATCATAGTCGTTAATAGTTGCCTGTGCAGTTAATTTGTCCACCTTATTATGAATACTCCTCGCATTGAGGCATAGAGCCTTCAGGCTTGTCTTTTTAACACACTTTGTCCCTTTAGAATTTTACTGTAATGTGGCCCTTTTTGCTTTTTGCCTTGGGTTTATCTGTCCTCCACTTTTATTTTCTTCTTTCTATCTTTTGCTTCTGCCCCCATTATACTTCCCTCTGTCTCCCTGCATAGGTTCCCATCCCCCTGCCATATTAGTTTAACCCCTCCCCAACAGCACTGGCAAACACTCCCCCTAGGACATTGGTTCCAGTCCTGCCCAAGAGCAGAACGTCCAGTTTGTACTGGTCCCACCTCTCCCAGAACCGGTTCCAATGTCCCAGGAATTTGAATCCCTCCCTTCTGCACCACTCCTCAAGCCACATATTCATCTGAGCTATCTTGCGGTTCCTACTCTGACTAGCACATTGCACTGGTAGCAATCCTGAGATTACTACTTTTGAGGTCCTACTTTTTAATTTAGCTCCTAGCTCCCTAAATTCGTCTTGTAGGAACTCATCCCATTTTTTACCTATATCGTTGGTACCTATATGCACTACGAAAACTGGCTGTTCACCCTCCCCCTTCAAAAAGTCCTGCAGCCGGTCCGAGACATGCTTGACCCTTGCACCAGGGAGGCAACTACCATCCTGGAGTCTTGGTTGCGGCCGCAGAAACGCCTATCTATTCCCCTTACAATCGAATCCCCTACCACTCTTTTTCCTGCCCTCCTGTGCAGCAGAGCCACCCACGGTGCCATGAACTTGGCTGCTGCTGCCCTCCCCTGATGAGTCATCCCCCTCAACAGTATCCAAAAGCAATGTATCTGTTTTGCAGGGGGATGACCGCAGGGGACCCCTGCACTTCCTTCCTTGCACTGCTCTTCCTGTTGGTCACCCATTTACTATCTGGCTGTGCACCCTTTACATGCGGTGAGACCAACTCGCTAAACGTGCTATTCACGTCATTCTCAGCATCGTGCATGCTCCAGAGTGAATCCACCCGCAGCTGCAGTGCCGCAATGAGGTCCATCAGGAGCTGGAGGCGGATGTACTTCCCTCACACAGAGTCGTCAGGGACACAGGAAGCGTCCCTGACGTCCCACATAGTACAGGAGGAGCATAACATGTGTCCGAGCTCTCCTGCCATGACTTAACCCTAGATTAACTTAATTTGGCAACAACAATGCTAAAGGTTACCGACTGATAAAGAAAAGAAAATGAAAAACTACTTACCAATCACCAGCCAATCACTTACCCCCTTGGCTGTGACGTCACCTTTCACTTTCTTTCTACTTTTTTGCCTTCTCCCTGCAGCTGCACCAGCTGGCCTTCTCGACCACGAACTCCCGACTGCTGAACTCGCGGCCTTTTTATAGGCCTCCGACCCCGGACTCTCGCCTCCTTGACCACGAACTCCCGACTGCTGAACTCGCGGCCTTATTTTAGGCCTCCGACCCCGGACTCTTGCCTCCTCGACCACGAACTCCCGACTGCTGAACTTGCAGCCTTTTTATAAGCCTCCGACCCCGGACTCTCGTCTCCCCACGTTGCCGCTCCGCCTCCTCGATGTCCCGCTGACGTCCCGACAACGTTGGGCCTTTTATAGACCTCCCCACACTGCCGCTCCGCCTCCTCGATGTCCCGCTGGTCTTCCAACGACGTTGGGTTTTTTATAGGCCTCCCCACGCTGCCACTCCACCTCCTCGATGTCCAGCTGGCCTCCCGACGATGTTGGGCCTTTTATAGGCCTCCCCATGCTGCCGCTCTGCCTCGTCGATGACCCCCTGACGATGTTGGGCCTTTTATATGCCTCCGCACGCTGCCGCTCCGCCTCCTCGATGTCCCGCTGGCCTCCCGATGACATTGGGCCTTTTATAGGCCTCCCCACGCTGATGCCCCACCTCCTCGATGGCCTGCTGGCCTCCTGGCTGTAAAGTCCTTATTCTACAGTAAGAAACCACATGAGGCACATTCTGGGGACAAGGTCACTCTGTGACCTGGCTCTCTTTATTCACAGGACTCCAAAGACAGTGACCCTGCATGGGACCTCCCTTTTTATATCTGAGTGATCAGGGAAGGAGTGTCTCCCACAAGTTCACCCTTTGTGGTCAAGGTGTGCATCTATATTGAGTGTATACAGTAATACAGTGGTGTTACATTGTGGTTACATACATGACACCAACCATGTTGGGCCTTTTATAGGCCTCCCCACACAGCCGCTCCGCCTCCTCAATGTCCCGCTGGCCTCCCGACGACGTTGGGCCTTTTATAGGCCTCCCCATGCTGCCGCTCCACCTCTTTGATGTTTCACATTGAGTGAAATATTAGCAAAAATTAATGCTGTCTATAATTTAGCTTGAATTTGCACTTTTCCAGCCCTAAAAACTAGCTGTATAACCACCTAACAACATAGAGTCCCCTTTATGTAGTTCTGAATCCTTAATTTAATCACCAAATCAATCACTGGTGCCACACTGTAAACATGATGCAGGCACCCAGGAGGGTCGTCATAAAATATTGTATTTTTTGGGCATGACTGATAATTTCACAGCTCATAGGACTGCTATTTCCCACTTGTGAAATCAAAAAGAAACATTTACAAGAGTGAAATTAAATTGAAAGGGTGAACAGCATCAGTTTCTATTTCATGTTTGTAACATTTGCTGTTATTTCTTTTTATTTCAAGTGCAGCACCGTGATCCAGAAAATCACTTTGTGTAGGTTGATAGTGTTTTTTTTTTTTCGTAGCCAATCTTTCCAATTCTTTGTCAAATCACAAACGCCAGAGGTCACCTTGCACACATCAAGGATCACTCTGTACCAATGCTCTTAGCCAAAAGGCCTAGAGCCACTGCACCGTTCCTGGAAGTACTGCAATACCAGGTTCGTGCCATGAAGGTGGATGGGTCAGGCCCCCCACACACCTCCGTGGAGGTGGATGGGTCAAGCCACCCACCCACCTCCTATTTCCAAAAAGCATAGGAGAACCACCTTCCTGATCCAGGGAGAACCACTTTGGGGTCATGGTTACTCCCCTGTCAGGTCAGTTACGCATGATCTTAGTGTTACACCACCTTATAGTCCTTTATTTTGAGGTGGAGGTGGGGTGGGTAGCTGCTGGTAGAAAAATATGCACGTTCTATCACCCTTTACACTGATGGTTATTCTTTCAACTCCCATTTTTCCCTCTCATCACCTCTGAGCAGATGCACCTGATCTCGGCTTTTTGCTTTGCTTTTGGAATATGGCTGAGATGAGAGGTCAGCGGAGACAGGGATTGAAGTCATGTTCCATTGGTGCTCCAACGCACATGGGGCTAGATCTTGAATTTATGCAATAGTTAAAAACGGGTGATAGAAAGTCGGCAGCCCGTTTCACATCACATCTTTGGAAAACGAGCTGCTGACTGGCCTTCACCTGTTTTACACTGTCGCACAAAGTCAAGATTTATTCCATTGTGTTCCCACTGTTCCAGAATTTATTTAACAGAGGCTTGCAAGCAGCTCTCCTGATAGCTCACTGCGTAGAGTGGTGCTGAGCCATTCTGATCTGGTGGAAGGTTGCAGATTCAATTCCGTGCTGTTTGCTGATCTCAACCAGAACAGCAGGTTACTATCCCTGGGATAGGAAGGGGAATAAACTGCCAGGGTTCCTAAACCTGCTGGAAAGTATACGTGTGTGTAAAGTTTGGATGAAGACAGGAGCAGGCTCAACGCCTGTTGCTCCATTTCATATGAAGAATAAGCACTTTGGCAAAGTACCGCAGGGCTGTCAGTGACTACGAAACTATATTGCAGTATGACTTACTATCTTCAGGAGAGTGGAGATAATAGGAAAAAAGGTGGAAAAAATTGAAAAAGACACTCACAAATGTCAAATAGGATGAACAGTAGCTCAGAGTTCCTTTTATAGATATCCTTTAAACAGATGGACATTAACTGGCTGTGCATTAAACCATTTGGGTTATTTGTAAAGTACTCTTGGAGCTTGGATGTGAGACATTGAATGCACAACTGAGCAGTCAGTCAGAAATGGCTCTTCTGAACTCCCGCTATAACATAATTTCCCTGGGCTTCTGCCAATCTCCAACAAAGTTATGGCAGGAGACCAGGAGAATTTCCAGGCCACATGTACTGCATCATTCATTAATCCCCATCTTAGGCATGTGAACACTATAGATAACGTTCAGTCAATCCAACTGTGAAAAGAACAAGTTGCAACGCTAATGGTGGGAGTAAGGCATAGAAAGGCCTGCTGCACTGATGAGACCCATCAGACTATTGTGGACAGCAGAAAGGAACTGAAAAATGGACTGAACCATTAAACATTGGGTCCAGGACACTTGGGAGACAATCACATGGGAGGTCAACAGTCTTCATGACCCACTGTTCTTAGAGGGATGTATGTCTAATTTGAAGAAAATGTCCAAAGTAAGCAACGAGGATCATTGTCAATGACATTACATTGCTATATATGAATATGATTGACCATTATCTTGCATTGGTAGAAATGCCTATCCACGGGGTCATAGATGTCAACATTATTTGCGTGAATGCTTTCACATAGGTATTGTTAACCTAAGCATGCCAGTATCTTGCTGGAAGTGAAAGAGAAAAGTGAAATAATGAGGATATTTCTGAACTATTGCAACAAGCTTGGAAAGGCAGTTCTGCTTATTAGCAGCTGCGAAACATTTGTTCCCGAGCCACTTTCTTGGGTAGATAGAATATTGCACAAACTTTGCTTTTCCATCTTCAGCTAGCAAGATATTTTACATTTCATTCTACTAGACCTGGCAATAGAAGAAAATATCTCACGTGGAAATATGTTTACAGTCGCACAGATTTAAATCAGCTAGTCACATTATACTTAAATAGCAACCAAGGTTAGATACAGCAGCTGTAATGAACTAATAATACTTGTTGTCATCCCATTCATCGTCAGATTAACAGGAGTCAAACTAGGGAATTGGAACATACAGCCAATGAAGAGTCACTGAGTTCACACAAGTCCAAAATAGATGACATGATCTCATGTTATCTCAAGGTAAATTATTTTCTCCCTAAATCTGTGTCTGTTTTTCATGTTAGTGATGTATTGACTGAACAATTAGATTCTGATAAGATGATGTGGTCGAAATTCACTTGCGCAAGAAAGCTGGCGCACCTCCTGACATTTTGGTGCCATCACCGGCTAAATTTTTTTGTCGGTGCCCCAATCGATTTTCAGGTCAAAACATTAAAGAATGGGTTCCTGCGCTAACGAGCGCATCCAAAGTGCACTTTGCAGTGGTGTGGGTGTGTTAATTGAAGCGGGATCCCCACGGAGAAATTCAGCATGCTGGTAATGTGTATCTAACGAACCAGCTGCTCCCTGGCCTTCTTAAAGGCCAGCGTTTGCAGCTAGGCCCCGAGGAGGGAAGGAGTTTATTTGAGGATGGCTGGTGTTAGAGGAGCAAGGAGGGCAAGCTGCTTCACAGATGCAGAACTAGACAACCTTACGCGGGGTGTAGAGGGCAGGAGGAGATTGCTGTATCCCGACGTGGGGAGACTAGCTCGACAGGTCTTGACTAATGCATGGAGGGAGATAGCAGAGGAGGTCTCAGGCACCTCCATTTATTAGAGGACTCTATGCAGTGCAGGAAACGATTCCACGACATAATCCACCTTATGAAAGTGAGTACCTCTTCCAGCAATTGCTGACCTTGCATCCGTAAGCCTCTCTGTTATATATGCAGACTATAGATATACTCTCTGTGTAGTCACTGTATCGTTGCATAAGATGAAGACTTGTTACCTGATGTACTATCTATAAGGTTTACACTGTGTATATACTATGCTGGCACCACTAGAGGGTGCAACTGGTGGAGACCGGGATTTCCTGACCCTGTGGCAGAGGCTGTCCACCAGAGGGCACTGCAGCGGGAGACCTGAGGGTCATCTGCATAGGTGTGCAGGGCCCAGTATAAAAGGTTGCCCACCATGCTTGTGCCTCACTCTGGAATTACGAATAAAGGACCAAGGTCACCACAGTTTGAGTACAACACATTGCCTCGTGGAGTCATTCATAAGTGCATTATAGACATAACACTCTCCTTCAACATTCTCTTATTTCCCCTACTCACTGTTTAGTTACTCAAGCAGCATTCCATTGGTCACGCCTCTATACATATATGTGTGTGTTCTCGTAATGGAGGCTCCCTTTCATCTCACACGTACAGCTGCATGTCAGGGACAAACACTTGTGCACTCATTTCTGATGTGTCATCACATTGGTACTCACCAACCATTCTTTCTTTTGCAGGCCAAACTGGCTCACAATGGAGCCGAGCAAAGGAGGACCGGTGGTGGTGAGACAGACACGCAGGTCCTCACACCTCTGGAGGAGAGGGCTGAGGCGCTGGTCGGCGGACACGGTGCCTTCCCTGTGGGCCAGGGTACTGCTGACGCCAATGTGAGTAAGTGAAGGCCCTTCTTTAATGTACTCTCTCCTTGAACGCGCAGTGCCTGCTGTTCCTCTTCTTCATAGAAGTCTGCTAGTTGCATCCTCCATGCCTTCATCCCCCACCTCCCCCTTACGGCAGCCCTTCTCCCATCAATGCTAGCAGATAACACGCCCCCTGTGGCCTGCGATGTGGGCAGCATGGGTAAGTGAGGCTGTCCTTGAGTGCGCTCTCGACTTGAATGCACTAACGCCTACTGTGCCTTTCCTTCTGGAAGTCTGCTATTTGTAGGTTCCATGCATCAATCCCCCACCTCCCCCTCACGGCAGCCCTTCTCCCATTTATGCTTGCAGATGACAGACCGAGTGGCAACACACCCAGCACAGTCACCAGTGATGAGAGATGTTGCACACCAGCTGGAGGCCTGCATCACACCCTTTGACATAAGTCCTGAAATCTCAGGTCGCAGCAGTGAGGACATTGAGGGTTAGTTTGGGGATGCCACTGAGGAGGAAGAGGAAGAGGAGGACACTAATGGTACCAACACGTCACTACTTCCACCCACATGCACCAGCTCAGATATTGGGAGTGCGCGGTGTGATATAGATGAGGTAGTACAGGGGTCTGCACTGGGTGTTGCATCGGGGCCTAGCGGGCTGCACCATGGTGACGGGGCTAGGCAACCTCAGGTGTCATCTCTCCAGGGACTGAGTCCGCACCGGAGTTCTGCCGAGGAGGACTCAATTGACGCCATCGATGTAGCGGCATACGAAAGAAGGGCGGAGGCCATGCATTCCCAGATGTTAGGGACACTGACAAGGGTACAGGAGAGGCTGTCGGAAGTGGTGAGGAGCCGCCTCGTGCATAGTCGACAGCTAGTGTGCAAGCGATGGTGGACTCCCAGAGTGACCGTGCAGATCCAGCTGTGATGCTGCAACCTGCAGGTGATGTGGCAGATAGCATTTCACCACAGGGCGAGGGAACGAGCGCATCGGTGCTGCTTTGGAGAGAATGGCCGCGGCCCTGGAAGCGCAGATGCTCTTATGCACTCTGGGTAACAGGCCACGGAGCGTCAAACTGCTGCCAGGTCTGCTGGTTTTGAGACTCTGGCTGCTCTCATGCAGTCTCAGCTCGATGCCACCCGACACCTCTGTGTTGCCTTCGCGTCTGGGTCCACCATGGGCCACAGGGGACCTTCTGGTGTCGCGCCACACCACCGACCTGACCTCCCTCAGCTTGGTGGTGGTGGTAGTGTGTCGCCCCCGGTGAGTGACTCAGGCTCCTCCGACCAGGATCCTGATGATGTGCTCTCTCGGGATCATAACATTCCTGGCCCCAGACCTGCCACTCCGCCAGTGCCTCCACGAAGGGCCTCACCTAAGCCAAGCCAGACTGAACCCTCTCAGGAGAGTGCTACCCAGTCCTTCCAGGCAAAAAGGTGTTAAAGGGTATACAACAAGGACGTCTGTAGCTCCCACAACAACCACCGCAGCCTTCCCAGACCCATGATGCAGCCACAGGGGAGATACTTAGGCGTAGGTGTTATAAGGACATGCACAGGGGTAAAAAAAAGATTATGTGTGTTAGTTTATGGTAGTCTTTTTGTTTCTGTTGTGTTTTTGCACTGACTTGCATCATTTAATACATTTTTATTTTTGGCACGTTTTATCTGACCAGTTGTTTCATTTAGGAGTGGGCAATTCTGTGTGAAGGCACTCATTGGGATGGCCATGGAAAGTGGGAGCTGAAGGGTCATGTGTGGATGAGATTATCTGAATTGAGCAGCTATCAGACATAGCTGCACCTCCCTTGCAGTGTTGCGATGGGGACAGCACCTCCTGATTGGGTGGCGATGGGGATCCTCCTCCTACTCCTGCACCTTCTCATCATCAGGTGATACTGCTGGCTCGACATCCAGCGGCTGTCCCCTTATGAGGGCCAGATTTTGCAGCATGCAGCAGACTACCACGAATATGGAAACCTGTTCAGGAGCATACTGCAAAGTACCACCAGAGTGGTCCAGACACTGGAATCTCTGCTTGAGGATCCCAATGCAGTGCTCGATAATGCACCTGATGCCAGAATGAACGTCATTGTAGGCATGCTCTGCCGTTGCCCTGGGGTTCTGCAGGGGAGTGAACAGCCAGGTGGACAGGGGAAATCCCTTGTCGGCAAGCAGCCAACCGCAATCCTGATTTGGGCCGGTGAAGTGTGCGGACACACTGGTCTGGCTGCTGCCTGGGTACTTGCATCAACTGCCAGGATCCGACGCTGGTGGTCACACACAAGCTGGACATTGAGGGAGTGGAACCCCTTGAGGTAGATGTCATGTACGTACATGCTGTTTGTAGCCACCAGATGGCGTCATTGCTGGATACCACTGAGCAGCACGCCGATGGTGCTGCTCTGGTATAAAAGGCCAGCCATTTTGTGAGTCAGGCACTTTGGGACTAAATAAAGCACAGGAAAGGTCATACCTTGCTTAGTTAAACAGTACTCAGTTTGAGCCTTTATTGCATACATAACATTTGGCGATGAGAATCCAAGAACCTTTGGTTGCAAAATGAGCACGATTGGATTTTTAGAGTGATCGTGGAGGGAGAAGATTGGGCAGACTTTGTGAGCCATTTGAACCAGTACTTCGTGGTGAACAAAATGAAGGGGGCCGACGATGCAGATGGGCACCGGGCCGTGTTCCTCACTGTGTGCGGTTCAAAGATCTACGGTCTGATAAAGAATCTACTCATACCTAGTGATCCAACAGAGAAAATGTACGAGGAGTTGTGTACATTGGTACGGGAGCACCTCAAGTCAGACGACAGCATTATCATCTCAAGATACAGGTTTTATACACATGTTCGATCGGAGAGCGCAGCAGAATTCATTGCCGATCTGAGACATCTAGCAGGACCGTGCAAGTTCGGGACGTGTTGGCAGACATGCTGTGGGACTTCTTTGTTATCGGTATCAACCACGAGGTGATCCTGCGCAAACTTCTGGTGGTGGAGGAGTTGGATTTAAAAAGGGCCATCCAGATCGCTCAATTATGTATGGCGATGGACAGGAGTTTAAAGCAAATATCGGTGAAGAACCGAACCTCGGCAAGTACTGTAAATGTAATTGATTGTATCCGACTTCTTCGTGTTGGCATTGTGGGGGAAATCATCGGCACCAGCGGTGCCGATTTAAGCAATATCATTGAAAAGGCTTTCTGAGAGTAGGGCATCTCCAGCGCAAGTGTCCGCAGATGAGCAAGCGAGCTGCGACACACTACGTGGAGGATGAGAGTTAGACTAGCGTGGATCCGGATACGCAATCCGAGATGCCAGAGGAGGAAGAGTATGGACTGTACTCTTTCATAACCAAGAGTAAAACAATTTTGATTAACGTGAATTTTAAAGGGATACCGGTATCAATGGAACTGGACACAGGGGCGAGTCAATCGATCATGAATGAGAGGGCATTTAATAAGCTGTGGGATACTAAGACTGTGAGGCCCAGGCTGAGCCCTGTTAATGCCAAGCTGTGCACGTATACCAAAGAACTGATAAAGGTGATTGGCAGTGTACAAATTAATGTGTCGTATAACAGTGCGGTTCACGAGTTACCGCTGTGGATTGTTCCAGGCAATGGCCCAACGCTGCTCAGCAGGAGCTGGTTGGAGAAAATCAGATGAGACTGGAACGGCATAAAGGCATTGTCGTCGGAGGAAAATACATGTGCCCAAGTATTGAGCAAGTTCCCCTCGCTTTTCGAATCAGGTATCGGCAACTTCACGGGAGCCAAGGTGCAGATCCACGTGGATTCAGATGCAAGACCCGTCCATCATAAAGCTCGGGCAGTGCTGTATATGATGAGGGAGAAGGTCGAAATTGAACTGGACAGACTCCAGCCTGAAGGGATCATATCACCGGTCGAATTTAATTAATGGGCCAGCCCCACACTTCCTGTGCTGAAAAGTGATGGCACAGTCAGAATTTGTGGAGACTACAAGGCTACGATCAACAGGGTTTCGAAACAAGATCAGTACCCGTTACGAAGGCTGATGACTTGTTTGCGATGCCAGCCGGAGGGAAGTCGTTCACAAAACTGGACTTGCAGTCGGCCTATATAATACAGGAGCTGGTCGAGACATCGAAGAGACCTACGTGCATTAACGCGCACAAAGAATTGTTCATTTACCACAGGTGCCCGTTTGGAATTCGATCGGCTGCAGCAATATTCGCGAGGAATATGGAAAGTTTACTGAAGTTTATTCCCAGAACCATCGTGTTCCAAGATGACATCCTGATCACCGGTCGTGACTTGAGGGAACATCTTAACAACCTGGAAGAGGTTTTACTGCGTTTGGACAAAGTGGGACTCAGACTTAAACGCTCAAAGTGTATCTTCATGGCACCGGAGGTCGAATTCCTCGGGAGGAAAATCGCCGCTGATGGCATCAGACCTACTGACGTGAAAACCAAAGCCATCAAGAATGCACCCAAGCCGCAGAACTTGATGGAGCTGCGTTTGTTCATGGGTCTACTCAACTACTTTGGTAACTTCCTACCTAAATTGAGCACCTTACTTGAACCACTGCACATGCTATTGAGAAAAGGCAACAACTGGGTGTGGGGCACATTGCAAGACAGAGCTTTCGAGAAAGCCACCAATCTGCTTTGCTCGAACAAGTTGCTGGTACATTATGACCCATGTAAACGTTTAGTTTTGGCCTGTGACGCATCGTCATATGGAATTGATTGCGTGTTACAACAAGCCAATGAGTCGGGGAAACTTCAACCTGTCGCGTTTGCATCCAAAAGTTTGTCTAAAGCAGAATGACCCTACAGTATGGTAGAAAAAGCAGCTTTAGCGTGTGTGTACGGTGTTAAAAAGATGCATCAATACCTATTCGGTCTGAGGTTTGAATTAGAGACCGATCACAAGCCGCTCATTTTGTTGTTTTCCAAGAGCAAAGGTATCAATAACGTTTCATCCTGCATCCAAAGGTGGGCGCTGACATTATCTGCCTATGATTATGTAATTCACCACAGAATTGGCACAGAGAATTGTGCCGATGCTTTGAGCCGGTTGCCGTTTCCACAACTGCCACAACCAGCAGAATTAATGTTAATCATGGATGCTTTTGAGAGTGAAGGTACCCCTGTCACGGCTCAACAAGTTAAGACCTGGACCAGCCAGGACCCGATATTATCCGTGGTAAAGGGTTGCATCCTCAAAGGGGATTGGTCTGCCATACCTAAGCAAATGTGCGAGGAGGCCAAACCGTACATTCGTCGCAAGGACGAACTGTCTATTCAAGCAGATTGCATATTGTGGGGCAATCATGTTGTAATGCCTAAGAAAGGGAGAGAGAAGTTTGTGTGTGAGTTACATAGCACACATCCTGGTATAGTGATGATGAAGGCCATTGCCAGGTCCCATGTATGATGGCCAGGAATTGATTCTGAGCTGGAAGCATGCGTGAATCAGTGCAACACTTGCATGCAGCTCAGCAAAGCACCAGCGGAATCGCCACTGAGTCTGTGGTCATGGCCATCCAAACCTTGGTCTAGGATCCATGTAGATTCTGCAGATCCCTTCCTGGGCAAGATGTTTTTAGTGGTGGTGGATGCTTATTCGAAGTGGATAGAATGCATAACATGTCATCCAGTACGTCCACAGCATCCATAGAGAATCTCAATGTCATGTTCGCGACACATGGTCTGCCTGACATAGTGGTGAGTGACAATAGGTCATGCTTCATCAGTCAGGAGTTTCAGGAGTTTGTAAAACTTAACAGCATAAAACACGTAAGGTCAGCACCATTCAAGCCTGCGTCCACCGGGCAAGTAGAATGTGCAGTACAAATTATCAAGCAAAGCATGAGGAGAGTATCCAAGAGTCACTGAAGACCCGCTTGTCTTGCATACTGCTGAGTTACAGGACAAGACCCCACACACTCACAGGGGTTTCGCCTGCTGAACTCATGATAAAAAGAGGTCTTAAGACCAAGTTATCCCTTGTACACCCAGATTTAAGTAATCATGTTGAATACAGAAGACAGAGTCAACAAGGGTACCACGATCGCGCAACTGTGTCACGCGAGATTTCTGTTAATGATCCTGTATATGTGTTGAATTATGGTCAGGGTCCCAAATGGATCGCTGGTACGGTCCTGGGCAAGGAGGGCAACAGAATATTTGTTATTAAGCTCAAGAATGGGCAAACTTGCAGGAAACACATGGATCAAACAAATCTGAGGCACACAGACGAGCCAGAACAGTCGGACGAAGAAACCGTCGATGACCAACCAACCTACCAGCAGCCTTCAGTGGACTCAAGGGTCATCAGTGAACCCAGAATTTCCATCATGGACCTGTTCAATAAAAATGGACTTGCAATACCTGACATGGCCACTGCCACCCACAACAAGTCAGCCATCCAGCCACCAGCCACCAGCCACAACAGACTCCGCACATTCACCCAAGGCCGGAATTGAACTGAGATGGTCAACCCGGGAATGTAAAGCATTGGACCGCCTCAACCTGTGAAAGACTGTGATAAGATCTCAGAGGGGAGGTATTGTCATGTTTGTACATGCTGTTTGTAGCCACCAGATGGCGTCATTGTTGGAGGCCACTGAGTAGCACCCCGCTGGTTCTGCTCTGGTATAAAAGGCCAGCCATTTTGTGAGTCAGGCACTTTGGGCCTAAATAAAGCAGAAGCAAGTTGTACCTTGCTTAGTTAAACAATACTCAGTTTGAGCCTTTATTACATACATAACAGTAGACAAAGATCTCGAGGTGGTGTCGTGCCCTCAGCTCAGCATGTGTGCAGTTGATCGCACACTGCA
Organism: Pristiophorus japonicus; assembly: GCF_044704955.1. Taxonomy (NCBI): domain Eukaryota; kingdom Metazoa; phylum Chordata; class Chondrichthyes; family Pristiophoridae; genus Pristiophorus; species Pristiophorus japonicus. Next base: position 54,235,684 of record NC_091983.1, read on the forward strand.
CCCTCGGGAACCCTGCAATGTGGGCAACTCCGGCCTACCACTCCACCTGCTTGTCCCTTGTCATCGGGAATGAGATATGGTCCACTCTTCTCATGTACAGTGCATCGGTAACCTGCCAGATGGAGCGATGTGCAGAGAATTGAGAAATGTTGGCAATGTCTGCAGTCGCAGACTGGAAAGACCCCGTAACATACAAGTTCAGAGCTATGGTGACCTTGGTCCTGAATCATGGGTGAGGCTCCAGATCTTGGCGCAACACATTGCAGAGCTCCCTCAGTACCTCCTTTCTGAATCTCAGCCTTTGCAGGCATTGCTCATCACTGAGATCGAGGAAGGAGAACTGACGTCTGTAGACCCTTTGAGGGTAAGGCCACCTTCCCCTAGTTCTGTGTTGGCCACCTCCCTTGGCAGCTGGATGATGGCCATCTCCCTGGTCCTCCTGATGGTCGTGTGCCTCTGCAGGTTGTTGCTGGCAAGGCTCCTGGCCCAGTATGTAGTGGGGAGGGTCAGCGTACCCGATCCTTCTCCTGACACCATCTCCCTCCTCAACACCCTCTCTACGTGCAGGTCAGCACACATCTGCAGGCCCTTCTGGATATTGGGCAGGCATGGCTGCTGCCTCCCTTGCCCGCTGCCTCTCTGCACGTTGCTGATGGCACCGTCTTTTCCTACGTGCCGCCCTGCATCTGTCAAGGTATACAAGGCATTCCCCTGCCAACACTAATCCCATTGTGTTTGAAGGCTGCCCCTGACAAGCAGGCCTCTGGAACATAGAATGAGGCCTACAGGCCTCCACTAATGAGTCAGAGCTCAAAATCCTGAAAACTCTCCAAAAAATTATAATGAGCACTCAGCAGGTTGAACAAATACAAAAAACCAAGAGCAAAGTTTTTCAGCAAAAATACCTTTGGTCGTGGGAATCCTCCATTGTCCTCCTCTAGCGGTGTCGAGTATCAAGCCAAAGTTTACTGACCAAAAAAGCTGGCAGGGGCACTGTTCAAAAAACCCTCCCTTTTTAAACCTCAATATGGATGGCGTGGCCGGGTAGCAGCAGTGCGCACCCGGATGACGTCACCTCGGCCGTAAGCCCCTTACAGCGGCTTCAGTCGGCCGATTTCAACAGAAGAGATCACTGCGGAAACCCCCCCCCCCACACTGAATATGTGGGGGGCGGGGGGGGGGGGGGTGCGCCAATGGACCAGAATGCGTCAGTCAATCGATATTGCCGATTGGCTGGCAGAAACCCGCGGTAACGGTTCCTCACCGGACCCTGAATTTCGGACCCGATAAATGTTATCAAATTACATGGAAACATTGGATGACATTGTGATTGGAAGCAAATATTATCTGCTTTGTCCCTCTTTTACACCGGAACAGAGAGGACAAGATCGACAAGATGAAGCAGCACTTATTTTTTACCTCCTCCTTTCCGCAAATCACTGGCTCCTTGCTGGTGTTGAGATACGTGAATGCTCTCTGTTTTCAAGGATCTGTCAAGGTTATACATATTTGTATGAGATACGATATTTTACTTTTCTCTTTGCTCTTTTATTCCAACACTCCACTGGCTGGCCTTCCCACCTTCTACCCTCTATAAACTTGAGCTCATCCAAAACTCTGCTACCCGTATTCTAACTCACACCAAGTCCGCATCACTCATCATCATCATCACAGGCAATCCCTCGGAATCGAGGAAGATTTGCTTCCACTCTAAAAATGAGTCCTTAGCTTGCTGAACAGTCCAATACGAGAACCACAGTCTCTGTCACAGGTGGGACAGATAGTCGTTGAGGGAAGGGGTGGGTGGGACTGGTTTGCCGCACGCTCTTTCCGCTGCCTGCACTTGATTTCTGCACGCTCTCGGCAATGAGACTCGAGGTGCTCAGCGCCCCCCTGGATGCACTTCCTCCACTTAGGGCAATCTTTGGCCAGGGACTCCCAGGTGTCGGAGGGGATGTTGCACTTTATTAGCGAGGCTTTGAGGGTGTCCTTGTAACGTTTCCTCTGCCCATCTTTGGCTCGTTTCCCATGAAGGAGTTCCGAGTTGAGCGCCTGCTTTGGGAGTCTCGTGTCTGGCATGCGAACAATGTGGCCTGCCCAGCAGAGCTGATCAAGTGTGGTCAGTGCTTCAATGCTGGGGATGTTTGCCTGGTCGAAGACGATAACATTGGTGCATCTGTCCTCCCAGGGGAGGACATCATCCCTGTGCTCACGGACCTATATTGGCTCTCGGTCTGGCAACGCCTCGATTTTAAAATTTTCATTCTTATTTTCGAATCCCTCCATGGCCTAACCTGCCCCTTTCCCTGTAACCTCCTCCAGCCCAACAATCAATGTTCCTTTTAAGATGTGTGCCGCAGCTCCCACACAGCCGGCTCACCAGATTTAAACATGACAAACTGTGCATGTGCGGCATTTTGAATGGGCCGCACACACAGAAAAAAATTAAAGGGTCCATTCCCTACAACCCTCCGCGATCTCTGTGCTCCTCCAATTCTGGCCTCTTGCGTATCCCCAAATTTATTAATTCATGGAAACATAGAAACATAGAAAATAAGTGCAGGAGTAGGCCATTCGGCCCTTCGAGCCTGCACCACCATTCAATATGATCATGGCTGATCATGCAACTTCAGTACCCAATTCCTGCTTTCTCTCGATTCCCCTTGATCCCTTTAGCCGTAAGAGCCACATCTAACTCTCTTTTGAATATATCTAACGAACTGGCCTCAACAACATTCTGTGGTAGAGAATTCCACAGGTTCACAAGTCTCTGAATGAAGAAGTTTCTCCCCATCTCGGTCCTAAATGGCTTACAGCTTATCCTTCGACTGTGACCCCTGGTTCTGGACTTTCCCAACATCGGGAACATTCTTCCTGCATCTAACCTGTCCAATCTCATCAGAATTTTATATGTTTCTATGAGATCCCCTCTCATTCTTCTAAATTCCAGTGAATATAAGCCTAGTCGATCCAATCTTTCTTTATATGTCAGTCCTGTCATCCCGGGAATCAACCTGGTAAACCTTCCCTCAATAGCAAAAATGTCCTTCCTCAGATTAGGAGACCAAAACTTTACACAATATTTAAGGTGTGGCCTCACCAAGGCCCTGTATAACTGCAGTAAGACCTCCCTGCTCCTATACTCAAATCCTCTCACCAAGAAGGCCAACATGCCATTTGCCTTCTTCACCACCTGCTGTACCTGCATGCCAACTTTCAATGTTCAATGACTGATGTACCATGACACCCAGGTCTCGTTGCACCGCCCCTTTTCCTAATCTGTCACCATTCAGATAATATTGTGCCTTCTTGTTTTTGCCACCAAAGTGGATAACCTCACATTTATCTACATGATACTGCATCTGCCATGCATTTGCCCACTCACCTAACCTATCCAAGTCACCCTGCAGCCTCTTACCATCCTCCTCACAGCTCACACTGCCACCCAGCTTAGTGTCATCTGCAAACTTGGAGATATTATATTCAATTCCTTCGTCCAAATCATTAATGTATATTGTAAATAGCTGGGGTCCCAGCACTGAACCGTGCGGTACCCCACTAGTCACTGCCTGCCATTCTGAAAAGGACCCGTTTATTCCTACTCTTTGCTTCCTGTCTGCCAACCAGTTCTCTATCCATGTCAATACATTACCCCCAATAACAAATGCTTTAATTTTGCATACTAATCTCTTGTGTGGGACCTTGTCAAAAGCCTTTTGAAAGTCCAAATACACCACATCCTCTGGTTCTCCCTTGTCCATTCTACTAGTTACATCCTCAAAAATTCTAGAAGATTTGTCAAGCATGATTTCCTTTTCATAAATCCATGTTAACTTGGACCAATCCTGCCACTGCTTTCCAAATGCGCTGCTATTTCATCTTTAATAATTGATTCCAACCTTTTTCCCACTACCGATGTCAGGCTAACCGGTTTATAATTCCCTGTTTTCTCTCTCCCTCCTTTTTTTTTAAAGTGGGGTTACATGAGCTACTCTCCATTCGATAGGAACTGATCCAGAGTCTATAAACTGTTGGAAAATGACCACCAATGCATCCACTATTTCTAGGGCCACTTCCTTAAGTACTCTGGGATGCAGACTATCAGGTCCCGGGGATTTATCGGCCTTCAATCTCATCAATTTCCCTAACACAATTTCCTGACTAATAAGGATTTCCTCCTTCTCGCTAGACCCTCGGTCCCCTAGTATTTCCGGAATGGTTATTTGTGTCTTCCTTAGTGAAGACATAACCAAAATATTTGTTCAAATCGGTCTGCCATTTCCTTGTTCCCATTATAAATTCACTTGATTCTAACTGCAAGGGACCTACATTAGTCTTCACTAATCGTTTTCTCTTCACATATCTATGGAAGTTTTTGCAGTCATTTTTTATGTTCCCTGCAAGCTTACTCTCATACTCTATTTTCCCCCTTCTAATTAAACACTTTGTCCTCCTCTGCTGAATTCCACCGTGAGCGGCCATGCGTTCAGTTGCCGAAGCTCTAAGCTCTGCAATTCCCTCCTTAAAACTCTCCACCTCTCTCTCCTCTAGGACAATTCTTAAAATCTACCTCTTTGACCAAGCTTTTGGTCACCTGTCCTCTTATCTCCTTAGGTGGCTCAGTGTCAAATTATTTTTGATAATGCTCCTGTGAAGCGTCTTGGGGCCTGTTGCTGCATTAAAGGTGCTATATAAATGCAAGCTGAACTTGCTGATATTGTACTTTTTACTCCCTCCCTCTTATTTTGTTTCTTCCTCTCCTTTTTACTTATTTTTCTGTTTTTTGCTTTTAGTTTTATCTTCCTTTGTCATCCCATGTATTTTTCCCCTACTAGCTCTTTTCTAACCACATGCTATTCTATTGACATTTTCTTTAGGAACATGCATAGAGACAAGTCGACGGGGACCTTCAGATTACAATAGCCATGTAAAAGGAAACTGCAAAAGTCACATGGCCTGTGGGTGTGTGTGGCGGGTGGCAGGGATGGGGGGGATAACATTGCATTAGGGCTGAGGAAAGTGTGAAAGTGCAATTAAGCCTGAGCTGATCTCCATTGGGCTGCAATAAGAACAGAAGAACATAAGAAATAGGAACAGGAGTAGGCCATATGGCCCCTCGAGCCTGCTCCGCCATTTAATAAGATCACAGCTGATCTGATCGTGGATTCAGCTCCACTTCCCCGCCCGCTCCCCATAACCCCTGATCCCCTTATCATTTAAGAAACTGTCTATTTCTGTCTTAAATTTATTCAATGTCCCAGCTTCCACAGCTCTCTGAGACAGCAAATTCCACAGATCCACAAATCTCAGAGAGAAGAAATTCCTCCTCATCTCTGTTTTAAATGGGTGGTCCCTTATTCTAAGATCATGCCCTCTAATTTTAGTCTCCTCCATCAGTGGAAACATCCTCTCTGCATCCACCTTGTTAAGCCCCCTCATAATCTTATATGTTTTGATAAGATCACCTCTCATTCTTCTGAATTCCAATGAGTAGAGGTCCAACCTACTCAACCTTTCCTCATAAGTCAACCCCCTCACACATTACTTTTCCTCCCATCTTTGTATCGCCAGCAAACTTGGCTATGTTACACTCAGTCCCTTCTTCCAACTCATTAAGATTGTATCAACCGGCCTTGGCACCAGTGGGCCAGCAGAGGAGAAAAAGGGGGAAAGTACTATATTCGGTGGAAATAGCAATAAAGAAAGTATTGCATTCATATAGCACCTTTCATAACTTCAGGATGCCCCAAAGCACTTCATATCCAATGAAGTACTTTTGAAGTGTCGTCTCTGTTGTAATGCAGGATACACGGCAGCCAATTTTCAGCAAGATCCCACAAACAGCAATGTGACAATGACCAGATAATCTGTTCTTAGGTGTTAGTTGAAGGATAAATATTGGCCAGGACACTAGGAGAACGTCAAAATGGTGTCATGGGATGTTTTGCACCCACCTTAGAGGGCAGATGGGGCCTCGGTTCAACGTCTCATCCAAAAAGACGCCACTTCTGAAGTGTCAGCCTAGATCTGGAATGGGATTTGAACCCACAACCTTGTGATTTGGAGCCCTGTTACTGGATATTAACCAGATAAAAATTGCAGTCTACCAAACCTTAACAAGGACACTTCTGCACTAACATAAAAAAAACAGAAAATTCGCTTTTACAGATCTTCTATCCAAGAAAGTTTTACATGAATTTTGAAAACTCTTTTAAAAGTACTGTATATACAATTATGTTAACCTGTCCTTTTTTGTTAAATATCCATTCCCCCCTCCTCTTCTGAAGGTGCTGACTGATGCTTGTCCACAGCTCTATGCTCACTGGTGGCTCCCCCAGTAACTCATCACAGGGCCATTCTTCATATGTAATCCTACACAGCAACCTATTCGACAGTGATGGCGTTACAACTGATTCTGCGTTCGCCCATTGTCCACAGGTGCACTTTTCAGTCAGGATCACTGGATTGTGATCCGGAGCAGGGACACTGACTGATTTTTTCCCTTCTTCACCCAGGGATACTGAAGCCAGTTATAATGTTCCTGGTTGAGATTAGGTAATGTGACACAGATCAATAATCTAACTGGACATCTTCTAGTCTCTGTGGTTCAGCAGACATTAGATGGGTGTGTTTCCCCATGCTGCCATTTGGGACCGTAATTCCGTGCCATTGACTCTCCACCCGTGGTTCTCGTGGCGTTGTCGGCGTCAACAAATGTAACTTTACTAGCCACTACTCTGCCAACAACAGGAGCGACTCACTTTTCCATTGGGTCTCCCAATCTGCCCTGATCCACTGTTGATTTTCTAAACATGCTTTGCTGGTTCAGAGGCACATATGCTTCTATCGTGATGTATAATTGTATCAAGGTGCACTGGGCTGGCTCATGTTTGCAGGCCAGGCACTCAGATTTCTTCTAAATTTGAAGAATTCCCTATACTGTCTTTTGCCTTTGCTCGCCCAAAGGCCCACTGGAGGCTGATTCAGAAAATGGAAAGTGAATCATCTGTTTGGTTACAGTAGATGGGTCAACTGAGACACGATGGGGGAGAAATTCGATGCATTTGTGCCTCCCGTTGGCACCCACGGGGCACAAACGACTTTTCACTCGAGCGCGGCACCACTAACGACTCCTGCAAAATTCCGTGGGAGTTTAGCGACAGTAGTAACCGGTAGCGACCTGCTCCGCTGCGCCGGTGATGACAATGTCCCGTTTTCGCCCCGAGTGAAAACTCGGTAGCACTCCCTGAAGCTGCACCAGGCGAAGCCAGCGACAACTTCAGGGGCCGCATACTGGGCTGTAGGCCGCTCGCAGGGCGAAATTTAAAAGGAAGGTGAAAAAAACTGGCTGACTTACCTGCCGGATGTTGAATCTACACATTTTCTGGTCTCTGTGGTTCAGCAGACATTAGATGGGTGCATTTCCCCAGGTTAATAAGGCCATAAAAAAGCAAACCGAGCTCTAGGACTTAGTTCTAAAGGGATAGAATTGAAAAGTGGAGAGGTTATGCTAAACTTGTATCAGACCTTGGTTACACTACATTTGGAGGACTGTGTACAATTCTGGTCACCATATTATAAAAAGGATATCGAGGCACTGGAGAGGGTGCAAAAAATATTTACAAGGATGATATCAGAAATGTGGGTTATACCCATCAGGTAAGGATGAAGAGGTTGGGTCTCTTTTCTCTTGAAAAGAAAAGGCTAAGGCATTTTACTAGAGTAGATACAGAGAGAATGTTTCCACTTGTTAGAAAGAACAAAACTAGAGGCGATCAATATAAGATAGTCACCAAGAAATCAAATAGGGAATTCAGGAGAAAATTCTTTACCCAGAGGGTGGTGAGAATGTGGAACTCGCTACCACAGAGAGTGATTGAAGCAAATAGAATAGATGCATTTAAGGGGAGGCTAGATAAGCATAGGAGGGAGAAGGGAATAGAGAGTTATGCTGATAGATTTAGATGAGGAAAGACCGGAGGAGGCTCGAGTGGAGCATAAACATCGGCATGGACTGATTGGGCCGAATGGCCTGTATGACCTTTGCTGCATATCCTATGTAATCCTATGTCATACTTTGCACAGGACCCATGAATCGGGAGTTGGTGGTGCAAGCGCTTCACTGAACCATGTGGTGGATGATGACAGCCTTCGCGCCCACCATCTTAGCTCTTAGATCACAACGAATGTCGTCTCACAGGACACCGAACTTGTCGTTAAATCGACAGCAAACCAAGCAAATCGAATGGTCCCCTCCAAAGAAACCTACATGTCGGCCTAGCCATCTGAATATGGCACCTTAACATCGAAGGCATCTCTCGTTCAAAATGCAAAGCCTCGAAAGGTTATTAAGAAAACACAGCGTGATATTCTGGTGCTTCAAGAAACACACATTGAACACATCCACCAGTTTGACACAATCGCTTTCAATAACCATTCCAAATATGGCCTGGCATGCTATATTAAACAAGGCATTGAAGGCTGCACTGAACTTGAGCCAACCAGTATTGCCAGAGTTTTCACTACAACAGTACGCGTAGAAGAGCTAACAATCTTCACTGTCTACAAACCACCACTTGTACAGTGGCCCGACCCACCGCTCCCTCCTAGTCAACATCCATTCATCCATCTTGGAGACTTTAATAGCCACCACACAATGTGGGGCTATGCAGACACCAACTATAATGGAGAAGCAATTGTACAGTGGGCTTCACTAAAGAATACATTTCTCCTTTTTGATGCCAAAGATCGAGGTACGTTTCATTTGTCAAGGTGGCAGAGAGAATATAACCCAGACCTATGTTTCTTCTCAAAGGCAAAGGAAAAACAATCATCGCCACAAGGACCATTCTTGACAACTTCCCCAGTAGTCAACAGAGGCCCTCAACTATCAATGTTGGCATTGGAATTCCTGTCATTTCATCAACACCGGAACCACGATGGAACTTCAAAAACGCAGACTGTAAAACCTTCCAAAGGTCGGTTGACACCATCAGGTGGATTCCACCAACAACCAATCACTTCAACAGATTCATAGGAATGATTAAAGCTGCCGCAAAACGCAGTTACCTCAGGGGTTTAGAAAGACATATGTTCCTTGTTGGACGGAAGAAAGTGAGGCTCTCTACCAGGAGTATTTGCTGAACAAGATTCCAGCCACAGCCACCGCAATGCTGGAGTCCTTGAACTCGGTGAGACAAAAAAGGTGGAGGAGCCTTGTGGAGAAGACTAACTTCACTCGCTCCAGCAGGAAAGTATGGACCCTGCTCCGTCAACTTGACGGGGCACATCCCGACAATAAACACAGGATGACCATCAGAGCGGACGTCATTGCATCCCACTTGGCACAAACATCAAAGACCCCGGTGAACACAGAATTCCGATGCCAGGTGAAGCAGCAGCTTTCGACAAACTTGTCGCAGCACGAAGATCGTCAACTATGTCTATCTATTCACCTCGGACGAACTAAACGCAGCCCTGTCAACAACCAAATCTGGAAAAGCTGCTGGCCCAGATGGTGTTTACCCAGAATTCTTAAAAGCAATGGGACCTAAAGCGCAGAGATGGTTGACCTCCTGCTTCTCTGAGGTACTGGCGACTGATAAAATTCCAACTATTTGGAGGGAGATTAAAATAATTGCCCTCCTGAAGCAGGGGAAGAATGTTTGTGAAACCTCCAGCTACCAGCTGATCTCCTTACTTTGCACTTGTTATAAAGAGCTGGAGAGGCTATTTCTCCGCAGACTAACCCCCATCATCGAGCCAACTATCCCTAAGGAGCAAGCAGGCTTCCAGAGCGGCCGTAACTGCTTTGACCAAGTGGGATGTTTAACAATGCATATCGAAGCAGGCTTCCAGCACCAGCTCAGGACCGCCGTAGCACTCGTGGACCTGTCAGCGGCATATGACACAGTATGCAAGCATCGATTGCTTTTCAAGCTCTCCACCATTTTACCCTGCAGAACAACAATCCATCTTCTCAACTCCATGCTTAGCAACCGACGCTTCTGTGTGTACTCTGGCACCAAGAAGAACAGATATAGGACATTGAACAATGGACTCCCATAGGGTTCTGTCCTGACATCCATGTTATTTATATCAGTGACCTGCCCGAAATAGAGTCCCGCAAGTTCGTATACGCTGATGACATTGCCTTGGCCATGCAAAACATGAATCTGTCCATCACCGAAAAGACCCTGTCCAGTATTTTATAGAGGATGGAGGCCTACTTCCGCCAATGGTGACTTCGGCCAAACCCACAAAAGACCATCACTTCAACATTCCACCTCAACATCCATCAAGAAAACCAAGCTTTGAAAGTCTCCTTTTGCGGCGCAGAGGTAAAACATTCCAAAAAAACCCTCCTATTTAGGCGTCATGCTTGATCACACCCTGTCATATAGATAACATCTCCAGAACCTTGGGAAGAAACTAAAGAGTAGGGACAACTTGATCCAGAAACTTGCCGGATTCACAAGGGGAGCAGACACTCATACCCTCCGTACGGCAGCACTCGCCCTGGTGTATTCTACAGTGGAGTATTGCTCTCCGGCATAGCTATCAAGTCTGCATGTCAAATCTATTGATGTCCAGCTGAATTCTGCTATGAGAATTATCACTGGTACGCTTTTATTGACACCAACATCTTGGCTGCCCGTGCTTGCAAACATGGTACCACCACATATATCTATGCCACGAATATGCAGTCTCCAGAGAATAAAACCGCTGCACCAGCAAAGAATTGCCGATCCAGGCTGACTTGAACAACCTACCACCAACCTGTCTCAAATCAAGAAGGTCATTTTGGACCGTCGCCGAAGCCCTTCAGCGATCTCCCCTCAGCTTTGATGACCGATGGCAAAATGCTTGGAAGAACTGCGACATACTGAATGGATTCCTAATAGAGGACCCCACAGTACAACCTGTAGGATCAAACCTTCCTCGCAAACAGTGGACAAACATCAACTGCCTCAGAACTGGTCATGGTAGATGCTGCCACCTACTCCATAGATGGAAGATTATAGCATCCCCATCATGCAACTGTGGAGCTCCTGATCAGACCCTGGAGCACATCTTTGAGCACTGCCCTCAGAGGAAATTTGCAGGCAGCATATAAGATATCCACGCTGTTACACTGGAAGCTTTGGCCTGGATATCCAACTTAGATATTGACATTTGATTTGCTTTGTTACTACCATACGAAAGAAGACGACTAAACCATAAAAGCAATGTGTGGATGTGTAGAAAAGAAAACACAAAATATTGATGTTCCCACTGAGAGCATTAAGTGTAAACTGAGTAATTCAGTTAATGAAGCATTGGAAACAAATTCTTAGCCTAGATTAAGATATCAGAGCTCAGTATAATCACAACATAAGGTATAGGATTGGACTGGATTAATAATAAGCAAATTGTAATGAATTCAGCAATGAGGTAGTTAGTGTAACACATTAACTGGACAATAGAGTAGGAACAGTTTGTTTCAGGTTTTGTAGATGAATTTTGTTGTTTGTGTTTATTAAACTATTAATAAGGCAGCAAATGGTGGGTCATATTGCATGACACAAATGCAACATTAAATGTTTGTGGGTATTCTTGAGGTGTGTGGATTGTATTGCGCATAACAGAAAATTTCGAGACTTTAACTACGAGGGGAAAACTTTTCAACAAACATTTACTAGCCCCAATCAGCAATGGCTCAATGATAATTTACAGCTCGCTAGAGTTTATCGAGGCCTGTGAGAACTCACTGCTGTAATGATCCTGTCTTCCTGTCTGTAATTGACGCTGATAAGTAACAGCCCGAGTATCTCACTTACAAAGTCAAGTGTCAGACCAATACATTGAAACAAAAGTCTGGACTAGAGTATTATAACTGCTGGAATAGATAAATGAAATCTCCTTTATTTAATTGTAGGAATCATGCTTTTAGACTCAGATATAGAATCCACATTTTAATGGAAGAGTTATGACCTTTTCAGCATAGTAAGAAGTTACCAATTACGTGAGTGTTTCAGGAGAAAAAAAGACGTATCATTGGTTTAGCAACAGAATGTGCAGCTGATGAGCACCAAACAGAAAGTAACCCACTTAGCAAAATGCTAGTGCATTTTACAGTGACATGATTGACTGAGCACTTTAGCTGGTAAAACAGAAATTACTTATTTTAGAAATTTGTAGATGTGTCTTTGTTATATTTAGAATTCTACCGAATAAATTGCCTTTAAAAGGGGAACTCACTTCTGATGGAAATAATTTCTCTTCTTAATAATTTAATTTTTTTACAGAAAATAATATACATGCCAGAAATGTAAACTTTGTTGCCAGCAATGGCACTTTAGTTGGTGTTCCCTCTCTACTGGGCTTCTCCAGGGACAGGGAGCATCCCTGCGCACCCAGGGCTGCATCTATAGTATAGAGTGGATGGTAGAGGCTGGTGGGGGCAGGATTTCAGACTCGCCTGGAAGCTGTATCAGGCTGCAGTACCCTGGAAAGCCACAGCACTGGCTGAGAAGTTTTACTAAAACATCAATGAATATGCTGATGTTATGTATATCACTTTCTTCTATGAAAAGGTGAAGTACTTAGAATAGAAAGAAAGCCTCCAGGCTTCCCTTCTCTTTTGAGTAATTACTGGTGCAGACACATATCAAGAAAAGAATTTGCATTTGTCAAAGTGCAATTTTCAGAGCATTTCTTTTAAGAAACTCAACACATGGAGAATAAAATACGTCGGGACATCCTAATTAAGATAGATGTCCACGTATAGTGTTCATAATGGTTTTATCTTAGAAAGTATGGATCGTCTGTTACTGAGCGATGGGGCCAGAGTGCTGCACACGGCAAGGCCCTGCAGAATGTCTAACAATCTTTCAACTATTCCTAGACATTTATAGCAAATGCCAGACACACCAGTGGAAATAAAGCATGTTTACAATTCCTTTTGAACCATGAAATGTATGCTGTTCTATCCAAATAATTGACTCAAAAACAATTTAATTACAGAATTTATAGGAAACAAAAATGTCAAATTGCCATTTTTGGTAAAGAACAAGTCTCCATTTCAGTTTTTCAGTGATGGATGTACTAGTGTTTGCTATGTGGCAAACTGATGGCAGATTGCACAGCATACTTCCAGGACTCTGTGAAATTAAGGTATTCTGGAAAGAAACATAACAAATACCAATCACTTAAATGTTTAACCCATGGATGCTTGAATCCTTAGTAGCTTCATTTAAAAAAAATAATTCCTTTTTTTATGCCAAAGTCTTCTTCGCCCCGGAGAGCATCGAGTCCTACTGGGGTATAGTTTTCGGGAACCAGTTGCTCTTGAGTATCTTGCCCAAGTGGCTATAGTTCACGTACTCCACAGTAAGTGTCAGCAAGTTACTTGACCTGTTGGGACATCACAGTAAAGCCCAGTCCTGTCCTTATCCAACATCCTCACAAGTGTAGTTAAAACATGGATGACCAGGCAACAATCGGGAGGGAGAGCCCCGGCTAATTTTTCCTTCCATAATCTAAGAGTGCTGGAGCCAATTGCAGCGTCCCTCCTACTGTCTTGGCTGAGCTCAGGTACCTCGGCACAGATTGGGTATGAACCTGGAACCTTCCTGTTCCCCCTGTACACCTTAACCAGATGAACAATTAGGGGAGCTGGTGCTCCATGTTTCTATTATAGTGCAGATACAGCAGATACAGCAGGAGCATTAAGGTTGGGGCGAAGGAGCTGTGAGAGATTGTGGAGGGATGTGATCGTGGCCCAAGGGAGGCATGAGTTCGGGCCCAGGGGCAGCATGGGCCAGCTCACACTGTGATATGTGTGCGCACTAGGTCCGTGCAGCAGAGCTGGTCTCCAGTTGTCTTGGTTAATTCTTGCCACTGGACCAAGACCTAGCTCTGTCAAGCCTATATGGTGGCTGGGGTGCAATGGCCACCACACGTTAAAAAAATCCACGTACAGGCATCTTCCGCTCTCGAGAATGTCATTTGGGTTCTTCATTCGAAACACCTGTGAACTCATCCTTTTTTTTGGCGTGGAAGCAAGTCATCCTTGTTTCAAGGGACCACCTATGATGATGATGATAATGCAGCAGTTCCGCACTTATGAACAGCTCTTTGAAATGCATAGAAACTGTTTGGAACCCAGGCAGATGAAGGTTTGTCTGATGGTGATCTTGGATAATTGCTCATGTTGTTTGATATCCTCAGGGAAAATAATCATGAGAGGAAGTCCCTGATGGCTTAGGTGTTAGATCTGCTGTCTACTGTGCTAATGAACTATACAGACCAGCAAGGTCTCAGGTTCGACTCCCTATTCTTAGCTGAGTTAAGCTGTTCACAGCTGGGACAGCAATAGGAATAATCTATTGACCTTAGGGCTCCTGTGTTAGGAAGGGGGAAAATAAATCAGCCAGGATCCTAACTCCCAATTGCTATCCAAGAACCCCGCTGGATAGCACACATTTAGGCTCAGAACAGGATCAGGTCTGGCTGTGATGCTCTCCACGAATGCATGGCCTGCTGATGTTCAGAAATGAAGGAGGTTACTAGGCTGAGGTAGAGGAGGCTGCTCTGGTGTGTGCCAGCAGTTTCAGGAGAGGAGCGAAAGAAATGGGATTAAAGAAGAAGCAAAAAATAAAATGAATGCAATAATATAACATAAGTTAAACTGTTAAAGATGCTGCCTAGTATAGATCAGGAAAATTTCAGGTTTGATTCTTGGACATGTTGCAGTGACTGATTGTGTTCCATTTTTGCTGATTCAGTAAAATAATGGTGTTATACAAATATAAAGGCGAAGTAGTACTCTGTAATTAGAGATTCAACATGTCACGCTTGACCTTACGAATCCTCGACTTAGAACTCACTGTGAAGTTGAGGCACTGGTGTAATCAATCTTGGTCTCAGTGTAAGGCCGATGCAAAGCACCTAAAATTCGTTTAAAACCACAGAAATAGCCCACTAAGAATCATCACTCCACAGCAACGCTCTTAAAAAGAGTTTTCACTTAAACAGGTTATAGCTGAGTCTGCTGATTGCAGACGTCTAGCCTGAAACCCACTGGAATTTCAAGAGTTGCAATAAAAAGAAAGAAACAAATGCGCCAGATGGGAAAAAGAGTTAATTAACCTCAGTGGCTGGTTGCATTTTTTTTTTACAGTCACATTCAGTTTTCACATTTGAGGATTTAAGTTATACAGAATTGGTGTACTTGGTTGACACAGAAGATCTCTATTGGTGCATTGAGTGACCTACATATTTGGACTGTGACAAAGCTGACTTGTTGAATATTTGCCAAGAATCCCAGTTATTCAGGCTGCGTGAGATATATATGTATATATATAGTTTAGGATTTGTGTTCTCTAGGTACAGTGCCCTCTGCAGGCTTTCTGATCATATCTGCTGCAATAAGCATAATGAAAAGCTGCACAATCTGCGTTTAATTCTCATTGCTCCCGATCACCAATCAATGGGCCCAAATTTGGCCCTCCATTTTTTTTGGCTCACTTACATGAGGTGCACCGACTTTCTGCTCTCAAAACGGCGCTGAAAATATATCGCCGTATTCTCCCCGCTCTGTGGACTGTCCTTACGCTTGGCGTGGCGTGGCAATCACAGTGGGGAGCGGAGCTAGGGCCGTGCGGCTGAAAGAATGCCGGCAGGGGGACGGCGCTAGGGCCCAGCATGTGCAACAGTGCCGGCAGCGTTGCACATCCGCATTGGAGCGTTCGCGCATGCGCCTGGGCATCCCACCCATCCCACCTATCCCCAGCCGAGTGGCCTTTCGCACCGGTATTGCTTTAGCATCAGACCTATTGTCCAGAGAAATAACTGCAATTGTTGAGTATGAGGGCACCTTGAAAAGCTGACCACAGAATGGCTGCAGCCCTGAGAAGTATGCAGATAGAAGTAAAGATTCAATCAAGCTCCTTCAATCTTAATCACTGGATTCAATTCAAGCAAATCTCATGCAACCTGATTTTAATTCTATGAATTATGACACTACCATTCAAATTTATTATCATTTCTGAAGTCCATACAAATGATACATGCTGTTGGGAGTATATTTAGTTCTCTGATGAGCTTTCATTTTTAAAATGTACTTTTTTTAGTCTAGCACGGATGTTTTGGATTGTTGAATGGCCTTTTTGTCAGCATTGTTTATGATTTATTTTGAGGTGTCATGGCAACTATCAAAACTTACAATAAGTACATAATAGACTTTTACACTTAACACATTAAGGCTCCTGCAGCCTGTGTGTTCCCAGCCCCTCTTTAAGTTCCCTCTTGCAGCCTCCTTCTGTGAGCTCAGCCTGCTGCGTCTCGTGTGTGGCCAGTTCACTGCTCCCACCCGGGCTTCCCACCCACCGCACCTATCCCCGGCCGAGTGGCCTCTCACACCGGCAGGCCCGCTGACTTCCCGGGCCGAGTATGAAGGTAGGACTTAAGTTTTATTTTTTATTTATTTTTTATTATTGATAATTTTTATGCTTCTTGAATGTTGTTAAGAAGGTGTTTAGTGCTTTGCAAGGTCCTCTCCACTTCCCTTCCTCCACCCCACCCCCCTCCCCATTTCTGGCTACTTGCACTGATTTCTTTACTCTCCGCAAGGGTTTTCTGTACGGCCACAAGTGGCCACATACGCTGGCCTAAGTTAGTTTGGAGCAACTATTAGCTGTCCAAACTGGTTTAAATGGCTAAACAGGTGTAGGTGGCTAGTAACGGCCCCTTTTGAAAAAAAACTAAACTAAAAAAACTCCTAACAAACTCACTTGCACTGGCACAAACTAAATGTGCAAAATGGGGATTTTTAAGATACTCCAGAAAAATCAAGTTGCTCCAAAAAAAACAGAACAACTCCTGGGCAAATTTGGGTCCAATGTCACCTGCATTCAACAATGGTAAAACAGAAAGGTGGAACTTTCTTGGTCTGAAGGAAGTGGCAATCCTTTGAACCTTGCACTGTTTTCCTTACATATTTATGAAATACTCCCAAAATCTTAATGAGCAAATTCATTAACTAATGGAGTGCTGGGCCATACGTACTGTGAAATTCCCAAGGTCAACCCCTGCTTTTCGCTGAGTTAGTTGACCCTAACCAGGCAGTGACAGGGATGCTACAATTGGATTCAGCTGGGTTCTCACATTTGATCGCCAACCAATAACCCTTGTTAGAAAGCACGTGTTTTGCATATTGATGAGGACAGGATTGGGATCAGTTGTAATGCCCTTAACAGTTGAATAGCCTTTTGAGGGGGTGGACGCTTTCCCTAATGGATAAGGCGTCTGACTTCGGTTATAACGGCATTGTTATCAGAAGATTGCATGTTCGAGTCTTGCCGTGGTCAACTTGCTCGCTGCGTAAAATTTTAGCTCCTGAAATTCTGGCTGCACTTCAGTCCCACACTCCTGATCTTTGGGCACCTTGTGTGGAGGGGAGCGGGTAGGTCCGAGGGCCTCCTCGTAGGACTGCTCCTGGGCACGGCCAAGGGTGCCATCAGCCGGTCCAGGCAGCGGGCGGTCGAGGGGGTCGTTCAACCTGACTGCCTGCCTCTCTTCCGCGCGTACATCCGCGCCAGGGTGTCCTTGGAGATGGAGCACGCGGTGTCCACCGGTACGCTTGCGGCCTTCCGCGAGAGGTGGGCACCGGAGGGACTGGAGTGCATCATCACGCCCGGCAACCAAATTTTAATTTGATTTGATGTTTTAAAGTTTAATTTGTTTTAATTGCCGGTGTTTTTAGTGTCCCCCTCCCCTTTTATAAGGGGCACTTGGAGAAAAAAAAACATATGATTTTAGTGCCCCAAAAAAACTCAAAAAAACCCCCAAAAAAAGGGTCTTGGAAATGTTTGGTGTGCCCCCCAGATCGGGGGGGACACGATTTAATGATTTAATGTTTTAGTTTCCTCCCAAAAAGAAAAAAAAAATAGCCTCTTGAAACAAAATTTTAATTTGATTTGATTTGATTTGATATGGTTCACTTCAATGTTTAACTGTAAATTTGTGGTTGTTGGTGCCCTCAAAAAAAGGAGACACTTGATTGAAAGTTACTTTTAAAATTGTTGTAAAATAACTTTTTTTAAAATAGCCTTTTGATATTCATTGTCTTGGCTCACACATGAGGAATAGCCATTTGGCAGGGTACCAGAGAGCTGCTGGCACCCATGAAACAATAAGCCTTTGGGAGAAATTGGGAGAAAATTGAGAAAACGATTTGCGACGAATTGCAATATTTGTATGTGTTTGGTCTTTTTTCCTGGTAATAGAAAACATGATTAAATCAATACAATCCATTGTTGTTGTCTATGTCATTGAGCTTGTGGCAAGCTTCTGGGTCCTTGAGTTATTGCCACAATGGTAAGAGGAGAGAGAACCAGAGATCCCGTGAGTGTTGAGAGGTGTAATGGTAGACTACAGAGGGGTGGAGGATTAAATTAGTTATAGACATATGATGCCTGCTCCACCACTCACATATCATCCCTTAGTGGCCCAGGAAATCTCCCAGCAGATGATGCGTTTAACTACCCAGTTGTCTGGAGCAGTATTCTAGAAAGACTAAAGAAGAATGTATTTTCATGATGACCGTGTAATCAGTCGCAAAATCTGGATCTGAGCAAAGCACAATGGCATTACTATATCAGGAAGAGAATGATCATTCCCCATGCATGGGTCCAAGAGAAATAGCACTGGGATCTGAAAACAGTATGATGGTAGTTTGGTTCCAGTGTAAAGCTTGTGGCTCAGTATTGTTCATCCATGCCTTTGACACCTCTTGACTTGACTGTTCCAATGCTCTCCTGGCCAATAGCCCATCCAAAATTGGCTCAGAGGCAGGAAACAAAGGGTAATGGTTCATGGGTGTTTTTGTGACTGCAAGGCTGTATCCAGTGGGGTTCTGCAGGGCTCAGTGCTGGGTCCCTTGCTTTTGTAGTATAGATCAATGACTTGGACTTGTATGTTGGGGTTATGATTAAGAAGTTCACAGATGACACTAAAATAGGCTGTGTGGTTGATACTGAAGAAGAAAGCTGCGGACTGCAGGAAGATATCAATGTACTGGTCAGGTGGGCAATCTGGATAAGTGTGAGGTAATGCATTTGGGAAGGTCTAACAAGGCAAGGGAATACACATTAAATGGTATGACACTGAAAAGTGTGGCGGAATAAAGGGACCTTGGAGTGCAGGTCCACAGATCCTTGAAGGTAGCAGGCCAGGCAGATAAGGTGGTTAAGAAGACATATGGAATATATGCCTTTATTAATCAAGACATGGAATACAAGAGCAAGGACATTATGCTTGAACTGTATAAAACACTGGTTAGGCCGCAGCTGGAGTACTGTGTGCAGATCTGGTCACCTCTTTATAGGAAAGATGTGATTGCACTGGAAAGGGTGCAGAGAAGATTTACAAGAATGTTGCCTGTACTGGAGAATTTTGGCTATGAGGAAAGATTGGAGATGCTGGGTCTGTTTTCTTTGGAACAGAGGAGGCTGAGGGGAGACCTGATTGAGGTGTATAAAATTCATCATCAGCATAGGCGGCCTGGATAAAATGGATAGGAAGGACCTGTTTCCCTTGGCAGAGGGGTCAACAACAAATGGGCATAGATTTAAAGTAATTGGGGGGAGGTTTAGAGAAGATATTTTCTTCACCCAGAGAGTGGTGGGGGTCTGGAACTCACTGCCTGAAAGGGTGGTAGAGGCAGAAAGCCTCAACACATTTTTAAAATACTTGGATGTGCACTTAAAGTGCCGTAACCTACAGGGCTACAGACCAAGGGCTGGAAAGTGGGATAGGCTGGATAGCTCTTCGTCGGCCGGCACGGACACGATGGCCTCCTTCCGTGCTGTAAATTTCTATGATTCTATTCTATGATCTTCCACTCAATAAATGGCAGTTCATCTAAAACTCTGTTGCCTGCATCCTATCTTGCACCAAGTCCCACTCGCCCATCATTCTGTCCTCACGGGCCCACATCGGCTCTAGGTCGTCAATGCCGCAAATTGAAAATCCCTACATGGATTCAATCCGCCCTATTTCTGTAACTTTCTCAAGTGCTACAACCCTCCCTGAACTCTTCATTCTGTGACATCCTCCTTGCCTTCATACCACCATTGACAGCAATGCCTTCAGTCACTTTAACCCCATGCTCTTTAAATCACATCCTAAACGCCTCTGCCTCACGAACTCCCTGTCCCTCTTTAAGACCCACCTTACATCCCACCTCTCTGACTAAGATTTTGTTCACACTTTCTAATATCTGCTTAATTGGAGCAGTGTCCCCTGTTTTCCTTATACCCCTAAGTACCTTGGGATGTTTTTCTACATCAAAGGTGCTCTATAAATGCAAGATTTTGTTGTTGTTCAACTAACTTCCAAACTCACAGGTTTGTTATATGATGGGATACTAACATTAAAGATATAAGGAGCTAGTGAGAAGTGATTTATTTTCTATAAGTGGACATTCTGAGCTTCCCTGATGGCCCAGCAACTTTATCCGATCAATATCTGAGACTTGAGATAGGCTAGAAATGTCCCAACTTCATAGAATAATAGAATGATACAGCACAGAAGGATGCCATTTGGCTCATCACACCAGTGCTGGCTCTTTGAAAGGTCTATCCAATTCATCCCACTCTCCTGCTCTTTCCCCATAGCCCTGCAAATTTTTCAAAGTATTTATCCAATTCTCTCTTGAAAGTTACTATTGAATCTGCTTCCACCCTCCTTTGATTCCCAGTCTGCGTTCAGATAGATTATCTCAGCAGGGTAGCAATTAGTGGCATGACAATTTCCTGACCTGCACTTTCTGCTAATGCCACTCCTCACTGGGATTGCAGAATCAGCCCTAATATGCCAACAAGGAGTCAATCGTGCGATATTGTGCGCACTCGGTCCGTGCAGCAGAGCAGGTCTCCAGTCGTCCTGGTCAACCCTTGCTACTGAATTAAGGCCTAGCTCTGTCAAGCCCATGTGGTGGCTGACGTGCAATGGTCACCATACGTTAAAAAAATCCACGCACAGGCATCTTCCACCTCTTCAACTGGAGTTCAGGACTGGAACATTAGGTCCTTCATTGAAACATCTGTGAACTCATATGGAAGTCAGTCATCCTCGTTCGAGGGATCGCCTATGATGATGATGAGTGGTGTTTAATGTGACTTTTGGGTGACCAACCAGTAGAGCACACTGGCCTGTATATGAACAACAACAACTTGTATTTATATAGTGCCTTTAACATAGTGAAACGTCCCAAGGCACCACACAGGAGTATTACGAGATAAAGAATTTGACACCGAGCCGCACAAGAAGAAATTAGCATCGGTGACCAAAAGCTTTGCAAAAGAGGTATGTTTTAAGGAGCGTCTTAAAGAAGGAACGAGAGGTAGAGAGGCGGAGAGATAGTTTCAGAACTTGGGGCCTAGGCAACAGAAGGCACGGCCATCAATGGTTGAGCGATTATAACCAGGGATGCTCAAGAGGGCAGAATTAGAGGATCGCAGGCATCTCGGGGGGTTGTGGGCTGGAGGAGATTACAGAGATAGGAAGGGACAAGGTCATGGAGGGATTTGAAAATGAGGCTGAGAATTTTGAAATCGAGGCGTTGCTTAACCGGAAGCCAATGTAGGTCAGCGAGCATGTGAAGAAGCAGCCACGATTTTGAGAACGTGAGCTGCAGAGTGCCAATTGGACAGACTAAAGCAGCTGGCTGGATTGAGGTCTACACCAGCTGCCAGCGAGGTAAGTTCAGGATGGGGCGGACTGGGTGGGGGTGGAATCGTATAAGTGGAGTCCCAGAGTGACAGTCGTCCTGAATAATTTTGCAAAGCCTGGAGCAGCAATCCTGCAAAAATAATTCCACACTTACATTTGCTGGACCTTTTCAGCTCTCTCGCCCTCGGAATCGATCGGAGCCTGTATCAGTTACAATGGAAATCATGGTTTTATTTATGTTGTAGGACCCTGATTTGCATATTAAAAGGCCCCTAATGCCTGGAACAGACAGGCACTTTGGACACTGGCAGTAGGTCCCTTTCAAAATGGAGCCAGCCACATCGCTGAGGTTAATGGAGCCGTAAAGCTACCAAACCCATTTTGATGCTGTTACTGTCCCATTAACGTCAGGCGAAGCAATTGAAAATCCACCTCAATTACTGCAGGAGGAGGGAAGGGGAGAAAATTAACAAGAAAAATAAATCACTAATGAAAGCCACAGCAGTAAAACCAAGACATTTCCTTTTGGGAACACACATCAACAATCAAATCACTCTGGGCAGTTATACTGGCGCAGTGCCTCTTTGGGAATGATGTAAATGTCCCAGGAGTAGTAGCTTGATCTCATTTTGTTCAATTACCTTTGATTTTGAGCCCATCAAAGCCACACCTGAAATACATCAATAAAGGTGCTGCTTGCTCTTCACCTCACTAGTTGGAAAGTTAACTCTGTAATTAACCAGGTTGCTGTCTACATTCTGTTTGGAATAGTAAAAGAACACTCCAAGCCTCAACCAAGGAATATCCTGCTTTACTTCATTGACCCTATCATGCCTACAAAGCAGGAAGGGATAGGCAGAGATCTTTAACCTGGAACTGCAGTTGTACCTCTTAACTCACCTAAGAATTCCTTCATTGTATATACAGTGCTTGTTGGAGCAAAGATTTGAGATGACTGACATTGTTTTTGAAACACTTTGAAAATATTTTTGAAGTTTTCAAATGGTCTAGTGTATAAAAGGTATCACTCAATGTTGCACTATACAATACTTTCAGTTCCAGTCTTTTGTGATCTCAATGAGAGTAGCATTTAAAGCACTACAATTGGCTCTGTCAGCAACTTTGACAGGGTTCCCACTCCTGACTGGTATCAGTGAAACTTGCGGCAAAGTGCATGTGTGTGGATATCATGCCTGAGAGCTTCTGCTCTGTTTGGTTTTGTGACACAACTGATGGAACCTTTATAGAAACATAGAAAATAGGCAGGAGTAAGCCATTCGGCCCTTTGAGCCTGCACCACCATTCAATATGATCATGGCTGATCATGCAACTTCAGTACCCCATTCCTGCTTTCTCTCTATACCCCTTGATCCCTTTAGCCATAAGGATCATTAGGCTTGGGGGGACATCGATGATAATTTCCGACAGTAAAATTACACCTTTCTATTAAAGCATGTAGAATAATAAGGGTCAGAGCTCGGTATGCCTTTAGTCCCACTGCTTTACTCAAAAGATAAATTTACATATGGTGGAAGACATTCACTGACTTGACTTTTTAAGGTGAAACCTATTATTTAATTTTTGGACTGTGGAGTCGCTGGCAAGGCCAGCATTTATTGCCCATCCCTAGTTGCTCTTGAGAAGGTGGTGGTGAGCTGCCTTCTTGAACCGCCGCAGTCCGTGTGGTGAAGGTGCTGTTAGTAGGGCATTCCATGATTCTGACCTGATGAAACTCATTTTTACTCATTCTCCCCAGTAAAAGTATCACTTGAGAATTAAATCAAGGGTGAAGCCTCCTATTAGTTTGCCAGAAATAGTTAAAGAGAGAAGAATGTTACATACTGCGCACACATCTATGACCAATTTTGAGCAATGTTCACGTGATGGACACCTGGCATGAGAAGGTATCTCTGCTTCCTTTGCACAGCTGTCAATTGGCACAACATCGATGTATTTCTAACATGGCCTGCTAACAAGTGATAACACAAACACTTATTATAAATTCTCTTAATTGGATTTCTCATTGTATACTAAGATCATTTTAAGTTTCTAAAGACCTTCTCCAAAAAAATGAACAATGTAATGCTGCATAATTCTCACCAAAACAGTCACAATTGTGATTTCAATCAACATTTAATTATTATTATGAGTTAACATTCTAGAAGGCTAAAATATCAAATTAGAGAGGCTTCTGCATCAATCACGGCTTTTATTGTAAAATCTTTTCATTTTTTTCCAATTTCCCCCCGCTCCTCCCCCTCTTTGTGGGTCATCAATCTGAAAACCTTCCCCTACCACTGAGGCCTTCTGATTCTACACTAGGCTGCACATGATAATTAAACCTTGGGGTTTTGAGATGTTAGGCTGCATCTTGAAGCAGTGCAGCTCTCTGTCGCCCCACTAAGATCTCTCGCCACATGCTGTGGGAATTTTTCTTTAGTTACACTTGGGTTCCCAGGTAAACAAGCTTGAAAACATTGGCAGAGAGGAAATTAACACCTATTCTACTTGTAATGAACTGTTCACTTTAATGAGAAATAAACTGGATGCAATCAGCAGCTGCTGCAGAATTGGGTAGTTAGAGTAATCTTAAAACACATGTGTTTCCTGCAATCTGTGTTTTAACCTAGATAGAAAGATCCAGGAATTTAATAGGACTGGATCCATTTGACTGACATGTATAAAACATAGGTTATGGAAGCATCTGGAATGGATTGTGTTTCATAAAACAAATGCCAGTCTTCAATTCAGCACTGATTAATGAATTGTAAGTTTTGTTAATCAGATATTAACCCATAAGCAATGTTTGAATATCAAAATTCTGTTATCTTGTTATTCAGTCTTCAGTATAATAACTCAATTTTTAAATGCTGGATATTTTCCCCCCTCCCAATCCTTGTCATAGAATCATAGAAATTTACAGCACGGAAGAAGGCCATTTTGGTCGATCGTGTCCGTGCCGGCCGACAAAGAGCTATCCAGCCTAATCCCACTTTCCAGCTCTTCGTCTGTAGCCCTGTAGGTTACGGCACTTTAATTGCACATTCAAGTACTTTTTAAATGTGGTGAGGCTTTCTGCCTCTACCACCCTTTCAGACAGTGAGTTCCAGACCCGCATCACCATCTGGGTAAATAAATTTCCCCTCATATCTTCTCTATACCTCGCCTCAATTACTTTAAATCTATGTCCCCTGGTTGTTGGCCCCTCTACCAAGGGAAACAGGTCTATCCTATCTACTCTATCCAGGCCCCTCATAATTTTATACACCTCAATCAGGTCTCCCCTCAGCCTCCTCTGTTCCAAAGAAAACAGACCCAGCATCTCCAATCTTTCCTCATAGCCAAAATTCTCCAGTCCTGGCAACATTCTTGTAAATCTCCTCTGCACCCTTTCCAGTGCAATCACATCTTTCCTGTAATGTGATGACCAGAACTGCACAGTGGGGCCAAGTTTTGGCCTGAGTTGCTCCTGTTTTTTTGGAGCAACTGGTTTAGAATGGAGTATCTTAGAAATTTGAATTCTCGGCATTTAGTTTGCTCCAGTTCTAGTCAGTTAGAACAGTTTCACTTTGGAACAGAATTTTTTTTTCAAAAGGGGGCGTGTCCAGCCACTTACACCTGTTTTCAACGTTTAGGCAGTGAAAACTTACTCCAAACTAACTTAGAATGGAGTAAGTGAAGATTTTTGTACGTTCGAAAAAACCTTGTCTACACTTTAGAAAATCAGGCGTAGGTTACAAATTAGGCGTAGGAAATGTGGAGGGGTGGGGGGTTTAAAGGGAAGTATACAAACATTAAACTCTTCAGTTTTACAAATAAAGAGCCATCATCAATAATAAATGATAAATACATCAATAAATCAACCATTAAATCAATCAAAAAAAATTTATAAAAAATAAAAAAAAATTAAAAAATCAATAAATAAAACATTTTCTACTTACCGACTGCAGCACCGGGAGTCCTCCAACAGCATGCTGGGATGGACCCCCCCAGTGTGTCTCTGTCAGTGTCTCTCTCTCTCTGTCTGTCTGTGTGTGTGTCTCTCACTCTCTGTCTGTCAGTGTCTGTGTTTCTGACAGCGAGGGGAGGGGGAGAAGGGGGGTGGGGGGGGAGAGGGGGGTGGGGGGCAGGGGGAGAAGGGGGGTGGGGGGGATGGGGGGAAGGAGAGAGGAGGGAGGGAGGGAAGGAGAGGAGGGATGGAGGGAAGGAGAGAGGAGGGAGGGAAGGAGAGAGGAGGAAGTGAGGGAGGGAGGGAAGGAGAGAGGAGGGAGGGAAGCAGAGAGGAGGGGAGGGAGGGATGGAAGGAGCGAGGAGGGGGGGAGGGAGGGAAGGAGAGAGGAGGGAGGGAGGGAGGGAAGGAGAGAGGAGGGAGGGAGGGAAGGAGAGGAGGAGGGAGGGAAGGAGGGAAAGAGAGAGAGGGAGGGAGGGAGGAGGAAGGAGAGAGGGGAGGAGGGGAGGAGAGAGGGAGGAGGGAGGAGGGAAGGAGGGAAGGAGAGAGAAGGGAGAGAGGGAAGGAGAGAGGAGGGAGGGAGGGAAGGAGGGAAGGAGAGAGGAGGGAGGGAGGGAAGGAGAGAGGGGGGGGGGAAGGGAGAGAAGGAGGCTGAACGGCCAGGCCCAAGACCTCGGGCTGGATTTACAGGTAGGTGGTGTCGGGTCTCGGGGAGGGGGTCGCGAGGTCCGGGGGGGGTGGAGAAGAGAGAGAGAGTCGCGGAGGTCCGGGGGAGGGGGTGGAGAAAGAGAGAGTCATGGAGGTCCGGTGGGGGAGAGAGTCGCGGCGGTCTGGGGGGGGAGCGGAGGTCGGGTCGCCGGGGTGGGGGGGCGGGGCGGGAGAGCGGGGGTCAGGTCGGGTCCGGTCGGGTGGGAGGAGCCTTATCCACGCAGCCCCAATGAGGCCATTCGGCCAGGGCTAGGAGCTGCGTGCTTCAGGCCCCTCCCACAGGTTGGGGCGCCTGGAGCTACTGCACATGCGCGCCCACTGTAGCATGCATGTGCAGAGGTCCCGGCACTGTTTTCAGCGCAGGGACCTCGCTCCGCCCACTACAGCTCGTGCTGCGCTGCGCTGCGCTCAGCTCCAGAAGGGAGCTGCAGGGAGCCGGAGAATAGGTAATTTTTTTTTAGGTGCACTTTCTGGTGCGAAAAACGGACGTCCAGGTCCAGGCTGCGCCGTTTTAGGCGCGGCCCGAAACTTGGGCCCTATATTCCTGCTGCAGCCTAACCAGTGTTTTATATAGTTCAAGCAAAACGTTTTTGCTCTTTTATTCCAGGTCTCGACTAATAAGGGCAAGCAGTCCATATGCCTTCTTAACCACCTCATCTGTCTGGCCTGCTACTTTCAAGGATCGGTGGACCTGCACTCCACTTTGTTCCTCTACACTTTTTAGTGTCATACCATTTAATGTGTATTCCCTTGCCTTGTTAGACCTCCCCAAATGCATTACCTCACATTTAGCTGGATTGAATTCCATTTGCAACTGCTCTGCCCATCTGACCAGTACATTGATATCTTTCTGCAGTCTGCAGTAAATACATTGACTATGACTTGGAGTTCAGCCATTGTATGTGCGCAGACTTAGGTGTTGTCCCCATACTGTAGCTCGACAACAGAGGTTGGGGTGGTGATGGACCTGGCCTGGAGATGACGAAGGTTGAACAGGTTCCCACTGGTTCTGTAGTTTAGTTCCACTCCAGTGGGGAGCTTGCTAACTGTGAGGTGGAGCATGACAGTGAGGAAGATTGAGAAAAGGGTTGGAGCGATGATGCAGCCCTGTTTGACTCCGGTCCGGACGTGAATTTGGTCTGTAATGGATCCATTGGTAAGGATAACGGCCTGCAAGTCATCATGGAGCAGGCGGAGGATGGTGACGAACCTTTGAAGGCATCCAAAATGGAGGAGGACGCTCCATAGACCCTCGCGGTTGACAGTGTCAAAGGCCTTTGTAAGGTCGAAGAAGGCCATGTATAAGAGCTGGTGCTGTTCCCTGCATTTTTCCTGCAGCTGTTGCACTGCAAAAATCATGTCTGTTGTGCCCTGTAGGAGACGAAATCCGCACTGTGACTCCGGGAGGAGCTCCTCAGCTACAGGGAGAAGACAGTTGAGGAGGACTCTAGCGACGACTTTCCCAGTGGCTGATAACAGGGAGATTCCTCTGTAGTTGCCGCAGTCGGACTTGTCCTCTTTTTTAAAGATGGTCAAGATCACTGCATCTCTGAGATCTCCCGGCATGCTCTCATCCCTCCAGTCAACGTATTTACTGAGGCGTACGAAAGCATGGGCCTTATGCTAAACATCCGTAAGACAAAGGTCCTCCACCAACCTGTCCCCACCGCACAGCACTGTCCCCCAGTCATCAAGATCCACGGCGCGGCTCTGGACAACATGGACCATTTCCCATACCTTGGGAGCCTCTTATCAACAAGAGCAGACATTGACGACGAGATTCAATACCGCCTCCAGTGCACCAGTGCAGCCTTCGGCTGCCTGAGCAAAAGAGTGTTTGAAGACCAGACCCTCAAATCTGACGCCAAGCTCATGGTCTACAGGGCTGTAGTAATACCTGCCCTCCTGTATGGCTCAGAGACATGAACCATATACAGTAGCCACCTCAAGTCGCTGGTGAAATACCACCAACAATGTCTCCGCAAGATATTGCAAATCCCCCTAGGAGGACAGATGCACCAACGTTTGCGTCCTTGACCAGGTCAACATCCCCAGTATTGAAGCACTGACCACATTTGATCAGCTCCGCTGGGCAGGCCACATTGTTCGCATGTCAGACACGATACTCCCAAAGCAAGCGCTCTACTTGAAACTCCTTCACGGCAAACGAGTCAAAGGCGGGCAGAGGAAACGTTACAAGGACACCCTCAAAGCCTCCCTGATAAAGTGCAACATCCCCACTGACACCTGGGAGTCCCTGGCCAAAGATCACCCTAAGTGGAGGAAGTGCATCCGGGAGGGCGCTGAGCTCCTCGATTCTCATTGCCGAGAGCATGCAGAAATCAAGCGCAGGCAGTGGAAAGAACATGTGGCAATCCTGTCCCACCCACCCTTTCCCTCAATGACTACCTGTCCCACCTCTGACAGGGACTGTGGCTATCGTATTGGACTGTTCAACCACCTAAGAACTAATTTTTAGAGTGGAAGCAAGTCTTCCTTGATTCCAAGGGACTGCTTATGAGATGATGATGTAGTCCGCAGCTTTCTTCTTCATTATCAACCACACAACCGATTTTAGTGTCAATCTGTAAACTTCTTAATCATACCCCCAAAATTCAAGTCTAAGTCATTGATATATACCACAAAAAGCAAGGGATCCAGCACTGAGCCCTGCAGAACCCCACTGGATACAGCTTTCCAGTCACAAAAACACCCATCAACCATTACCCTTTCTTTCCTGCCTATGAGCCAATTTTGGATCCAACTTGCCACTTTGCCCTGGATCCCATGGGCTTTTACTTTCATGTCCAGTCTGTCACCCAGCATCATTCCTGGGCTAAGAGCACAGGCACATGATTATTTCTGAGATTTCCACAAATTGCTCACAATGCACACACAAGAACGGCCCCTTGAGAAAATGTCCTGCTCTCTCTCCCCCCAATTTGATAAGGTGGGGATTGGCATCCAATTATTTCCTTATGGGCAAGATCAGGGACTCAAGAGAAATCATGGATGTAGAAAAAGATCTATGTCCAAGTGTTGAAAGGTCATGTAGTTTTGTGACTATATAGTTTAGATCAGGGACAAATGTAGAAGTTAACACCACAAATCATTACATGATTTGAAATTCCATTGAAGAGATTTGCATACTTATGTTGCTTGTGAAGCCTTCAACAACAATTGCAATTAACTGTTGTTTATGCAGACTATGGATGTAATCTCTGTGTAGTCACTATGTGGTTGCATAAGATGGAGACTTGTTTACCTGATGTATTGTCAATAAGGTTTACATGTGTATATACATGCTGGCACCACTAGAGGGTGCAACTGGTGGAGACCGGGGGTTTCCTGTCCTGGTGGCAGGGCCCAGTATAAAAGGCTGCACACTATGCTTGTGCCTCATTCTGGAGTTACGAATAAAGGACCAAGGTCACTACAGTTTGAGTACAACACATTGCCTTGTGGAGTCACTCATAGGTATATTACAGACAAAACAATTGGCGACGAGAATAAGGACTTTCACGCGATTATGGCTACCTTTGGAATACTAAAAGACTTCGCAGAGGATGATGATTGGGATGCCTTCACGGAAAGGCTCGAGCAATATTTCGTGGCAAACGACCTGGCAGGGGAGACGGACGCATCGGCCGAGAAGCGCAAGGCTATTCTGCTGACCAGTTGTGGATCCAAGGTCGACCACCTCGTCATGGATTTTCTGGTACCCACGAAGGCCAAGGATAAGACATACAATGAGCTGACTGAACTAATTCGTGACCAACTAAAACCAAAAGGGAACATCCTCACGGCCAGGCACAGATTCTACACTCACCGCAGACCTGAGGGCCAGGAGATTGCAAAATATGCTGCCGACCTCAGGAGACTTGCTGTGTGATTTTGGCACGCACCTCAACGAAGCATTGCGAGACCTTTTAATTATGGGAATTGGCCGCGAGGGCCTCCTTCACAAGCTATTATCTGCCGACACCACAGTCAACCTGCAGAAAACCAGCATCATCAGTCAGGTGTTCATGACCTCGACCTGCAGTACCAAGCAAATTATTCATCCTGTGGACTCAAACCCAGTTAGTGCTGTACACAGAATGGTGCCTTTCTCAGGCAAGACTGTAGAACGTGGCTCTGCCCCAAGGCAGAGAGCACAGACCTCAGGGTTCCAGAACTCAGAGTCCGTCAAGGGGTGCGAATCAAGTAGCATCATGCTGGCGTTGCGGAGGAAACCATAGGGCTCACCAGTGTCAGTTTGCTGAGTACGTATGCAAAGCCGGTAACACGAAGGGCCACCTCCAGCATATGTGTTAAAGAAATACGCCTCACCATCTAGCAGAGGAGTTGGTAGATGACTTTGAATCCAGCGGGGAGTATGATGATTTGGCCAGAGAGGTAGCTCAGCCCCAAGAAGAAGTGTATGGAGGGTCTAGTAAGAAGGAGGAACTGAGGGAAATCCTTATTAGTTGGGAAATTTTGTTGGGGAAATTGATGGGATTGAAGGCCGATAAATCCCCAGGGCCTGATGGACTGCATCCCAGAGTACTTAAGGAGGTGGCCTTGGAAATAGCGGATGCATTGACAGTCATTTTCCAACATTCCATAGATTCTGGATCAGTTCCTATGGAGTGGAGGGTAGCCAATGTAACCCCACTTTTTAAAAAAGGAGGGAGAGAGAAAACAGGGAATTATAGACCGGTCAGCCTGACATCGGTAGTGGGTAAAATGATGGAATCAATTATTAAGGATGTCATAGCAGCGCATTTGGAAAGAGGTGACATGATAGGTTCAAGTCAGCATGGATTTGTGAAAGGGAAATCATGCTTGACAAATCTTCTGGAATTTTTTGAGGATGTTTCCAGTAGAGTGGATAAGGGAGAACCAGTTGATGTGGTGTATTTGGACTTTCAGAAGGCTTTCGACAAGGTCCCACACAAGAGATTAATGTGCAAAGTTAAAGCACATGGGATTGGAGGTAGTATGCTGACGTGGATTGAGAACTGGTTGTCAGACAGGAAGCAAAGAGTAGGAGTAAATGGGCACTTTTCAGAATGGCAGGCAGTGACTAGTGGGGTACCGCAAGGTTCTGTGCTGGGGCCCCAGCTGTTTACATTGTACATTAATGATTTAGACGAGGGGATTAAATGTAGTATCTCCAAATTTGCGGATGACACTAAGTTGGGTGGCAGTGTGAGCTGCAAGGAGGATGCTGTGAGGCTGCAGAGTGACTTGGATAGGTTAGGTGAGTGGGCAAATGCATGGCAGATGAAGTATAATGTGGATAAATGTGAGGTTATCCACTTTGGTGGTAAAAACAGAGAGACAGACTATTATCTGAATGGTGACAGATTAGGAAAAGGGGAGGTGCAACGAAACCTGGGTGTCATGGTACATCAGTCATTGAAGGTTGGCATGCAGGTACATCAGGCGGTTAAGAAAGCAAATGGCAAGTTGGCCTTCATAGCGAGGGGATTTGAATACAGGGGCAGGGAGGTGTTACTACAGTTGTACAGAGTCTTGGTGAGGCCACACCTGGAGTATTGTGTACAGTTTTGGTCTCCTAACTTGAGGAAGGACATTCTTGCGATTGCGGGAGTGCAGCGAAGGTTCACCAGTCTGATTCCCGGGATGGCGGGACAGACATATCAAGAAAGACTGTATCAACTGGGCTTGTATTCACTGGAGTTCAGAAGAATGAGAGGGGACCTCATAGAAACGTTTAAAATTCTGATGGGTTTAGACAGGTTAGATGCAGGAAGAATGTTCCCAATGTTGGGGAAGTCCAGGACCAGGGGTCACAGTCTAAGGATAAGGGGTAAGCCATTTAGGACCGAGATGAGGAGAAACTTCTTCACCCAGAGAGTGGTGAACCTGTGGAATTTTCTACCACAGAAAGTTGTTGAGGCCAATTCACTAAATATATTCAAAAAGGAGTTAGATGTAGTCCTTACTACTAGGGGGATCAAGGGGTATGGCGAGAAAGCAGGAATGGGGTATTGAAGTTGCATGTTCAGCCATGAACTCATTGAATGGCGGTGCAGGCTCGAAGGGCCGAATGGCCTACTCCTGCACCTATTTTCTATGTTTCTATGAGTGTATACCTGCACCACCGATTGTCCTCCAGTGAAGATGGAAGTCGAGATAAACGGCGTTCCAGTCTTCATCGAAGTGGACACGGGAGCGAGCCAGTCAGTGATGAGCCAGGATGCCTTTGAGAGGCTATGGAATGAAAAACGACCCGAGCTGGTTCCAGTACAGGAAAAGTTGTGCATCTACACCATGGAGCTGATCCCAGTCCTTGGTGGTGTGGATGTAAGTGTAATCCATAATGGCGTGGTGCACAAGTTACCTCTGTGGATTGTTGCAGGTGATGGTCCAACGCTATTCGGAAGATGGATGGGGAAGATCCAGTGGAAATGGGAAGACCTCTTCACTCCAGCAATCAATGTCCCCTGTCCTCAGAGGCAGAGCAAAATCTCACCTTCGCTTGGGCCAGGCACCAGAGAACAGACCAGCGCCGCACCTGAGGCACAGACCGTCCATTACGACTGCGTGGCAATGACCCAACCGGAACGACCTAAAAGTACCTTCCCGGCTCCAGTGGCAGGACTCCTGGGGAGGAAGATCGAATTCACAGGCACTCTTCCAGCTTTGGTGGCAGAATCGCGGGAGAGAAGGATCAAGGCAGTCGACCTCGAGGTCAGAGGCAAGATAGCATCCCTGCTGCCGCGAGGGGTAGTGTGGCTAAAAAAAAAGATGGCCACGGCAATATCACGAGATGCAACACTGAAGGACCAACACATGGTGTTGAACAAAGGATCTGAGTGGGGTAAAGCCAGCAGGGTTCTCTTAAAGGAGACCTGCAACCAACTGAACTAAAGAGACATTGTATGTAACGCAATCAATGTAACGAACCGATTAAGATTGTGAACAAAATGTTGGTGCGAATTGTCGGTACTATTCCTAATGTAAAGAACAAAATGTTGTTGCAAGCTGTTGGGAATAGAGTGTCCCCAAAAGTAGCAAGTGAGCGACCTCAGGAGGGTGAAGGCACTGATCCTGATAACCTGCCCCAGGTCTATCCCATGCCGTAGGCACACGATGGCACTATTCACCACGGACCTGGAAACGAAAACGGCGCCAATACGCAGAGTCGGCCGCCTTTGCCCATCACCCGGGTGGAGATGGTGCAGCCCCCAGACTCAGTCGCTACCTCGGCCATGTCCATGAGCAAAAAGTCAGAACCAACGAGTTCCCCAAATGGGACCTGGAACAGCCAGGTTCCTAACACTGTTAGAGAGCAGGCAGAAGATTCTGCAGCCCTCAAAGGAGGACAGGGAGGCCGCACACATCTGTGGCTCTGCCCACCACTGGGCAATGGCAAAGGCCCTGAGTCCTGGCAAGGTGAGCAAACCAAGCCCACCCCACTTGCAGAGGGCGCAGCGCCGCCATCAGATGATTAGGACCCCGTCCGATTGCTCTGGAACTAGTGTCCTCGCATACCTGTACTGCTACCTCAGTACTGACCATGACTGAACCATGAATGCAATCTACCCAATCCTGGCGCACGACCATAAAACCTAATGACTGTAACTCACTGAACCAAGGTGTCACGATACAAACTCTAAAAAAAAATGTTTTTCTTCCATTCTTTGTACTTGCACTGTGTCTGATCCTGTATGTTAATGTAACGGGCCAGCTGCATGATCTCGCTGTTGGGAGGTCGGGGGTGGGGGGTGGAATGAATATATGTAGCCATGGACTCACACATGGATCACACCCAGAACCCATTGAAACCTCCACTGCATCAGCGAACCATCCAAACTAGTAACCATTCGTTGTGGCGAAAGGACTTGGGGGTTAACAGGGAGAGAGCCAAGTCAAAGCACAGCCAAGGTGCAAGGGCTATTGCCACTTAATTCTGGGGAGAGCTAAACCAGAGCACATATTCCATAGGTAATTGGCACAAAGGATTTGGGGCCGAGTGATATTGTTTATGCAGACTATGGATGTACTCTATGTGTAGTCACTGTGTGGTTGCATTACATGGAAACTTGTTTGCCTGATATACTATCAATAAGGTTCACACTGTGTATATACATGCTGGAACCAGTAGAGGGTGCAACTGGTGGAGTCCGGGGGTTTCCTGCCCTGGTGACAAGGCCCAGTATAAAAGGCTGCACACCATGCTTGTGCCTCACTCTGGAGTTAGAAATAAAGGACTAATGTCACTACACTTTGAGTATGACACATTGCCTCGTGGAGTCATTCATAGGTACATTACAGACACAACATTTACTTAGCACCTTTAACATGACAAAATGTCCCAAGATGCTTCACAAGAGCAAGAGAAATTGGAAACCGATTAAGAATTGGGAGGAGAGTTGGCAGAGGTAGTCAAAGGCAAGGTTGAAAAGAGATTTTGAGGAGCCTTTTGAAGGTGGGGAGCTGGGTTTGAGGAGAGATTTTCAGAGTGCAGGCCTGGGATGACTGAAGGTACTGCCACTATTGGTGGAGTAGAGGGACTGACGGACTCACAATAGACCAGACCCAGAAGAGTGGAGCATATGAGGCAAGGTGCAAGGCTCAGGAGGTTGCAGGTGTAAGATGAAGTGAGACCATAAGAGAGAGGTGAGCATGATATTCTTCACGAAAGGATGCAATGGCAGAGTTCTGGGTGAGTTAGTGTTTGTTTAAGGTGAGGAGTGACAACATCAAGCGTGGAGTTAATGAAGGCACGGATCAGGAATTTCTGTTCAGCAAAATTTAATTATCAAATAATTAACAGAAAAACTGCAGGCAAAGCAACTCTAATAGAATTCAGGTAAAAACAAATTCTTGATAACAGGCAAATCTAGCTTAAATACCTCCGTAAAGATTTTATAGATCTGTAGAATGCATTTTCATTTGTGGAAAGCATGTGGAAAACACATTTTTATGGATCTGTAAAAGCTTTGTGAATAGAGGCTTCATTTCTTTTTATACAATCTTCTCTTTTTATGACTCCTTTTACAGTTGTATGGGTATTAGCTACCCTCAGGTACTTCACCCAAATGATATATTTTCATGTATGCACTTCAACGGCGATTCTTGCAACTATTCAATTATGATGGGGGCGTCAACTTGTCCTCACCTAACATCCACACACCCACTTCTAGTGGGCTGCACTCCTTCGCATCCTGCAGCTAGAAACAAGAACTGCCAAAGCTTGCTTGCTCTGCAGTGAGGGGGGAGGTGAAGGTGAAGGAAGTGCTCTTGCTCTCCTGTAGGCCTAGCAAGCAATGGATTAGGCAATTTGAACGAATCCAACCACAATCCTTGTGGTCTACTGAAGCACGAGTTGAATGCGGGGCATGCCGAGAATATGTATAGGTGGGTCTCTTCTGACTGTAGCCCTTTCTGTAAGAGATGTGAAAATTATAGAGCTTGTATAGGAAGCGGGATGTACAATGTGTGATTAGAATTAGCCATTGCCTATTTGCTATAGATGGTCATGCTGAGGTTTAGCTTCATGTCATTTACAATTTCTCCTGTGTTGTCTGGCAGCCTAGGTCTCATTCTCTGGCTCTCTTTCCGTTCTCTGTGTTGTATGGAGGAGAACATGTTGCACAGTCTGGAGAGTTGTCTGCGGAAGTCTGTTGGGGAGTTAGGGCAGAGATGGTACAGGGGTGCAACATCTTTTGGGCAGCAAATTTCTTTTTAAAAAGTAAGTCTTCTAGTTTATGAAGCAGTGTGGCTTTTCTGGTCCTTCCTCATAAGAACATAAGAACATAAGAAATAGGAGCAGGAAAAGGCCATAAGGCCCCTCGAGCCTGCTCCGCCATTTAATATGATCATGGCTGAACCGATTATGGACTCAGGTCCACTTCCCTGCTCGCTCTCCATAACCCCTTATTCCCTTATCATTTAAGAAACTGTCTATTTCTGTCTTAAATTTATTCTATGTCCCAGCTTCCACAGCTCTCTGAAACAGCTAATTCCACAGATCCACAACCCTCTGAGAGAAGAAATTTCTCATCTCAGTTTTAAATGGGCAGCCCCTTATTCTAAGATCATGCCCTCTAGTTCTAGTCTCTCCCATCAGTGGAAACATTCTTTCTGTATCCACCTTGTCAAGCCCCCTCATAATCTTATATATTTCGATAAGATCATCTCTCATTCTTCTGAATTCCAATGAGTAGAGGCCCAACCTACTGAACCTTTCCTCATAAGTCAACTGCCTCATCTCTGGAATCAACCTTGTGAACCTTCGCTGAACTGCCTCCAAAGCAAGTCTAGCCTTTCGTAAATATGGAAACCAAAACTGCACGAGTTATTCCAGGTACGAGTATGAGAGGAAGCTTGCCGAGAACATAAAAACTGACTGCAAAAGCTTCTATAGACATGTGAAGAGAAAAAGATTAGTGAAGACAAATGTAGGTCCCTTGCAGTCGGATTAAGGTGAAATTATAATGGGGAACAAAGAAATGGCAGACCAATTGAACCAATACTTCGGTTCTGTCTTCACGAAGGAAGATACAAATAACCTTCCGAAGGTACTAAGGGACAGTGGGCCTAGTGAGAAGGAGGAACTGAAGGATATCCTTATTAGGCGGGAAATTATGTTAGGGAAATTGATGAGATTGAAGGCCGATAAATCCCCGGGGCTTGATAGTCTGCATCCCAGAGTGCTCAAGAAAGTGGCCCTAGAAATAGTGGATGCATTGGTGATCATTTTCCAACAGTCTATCGACTTTGGATCAGTTCCCATGGACTGGAGGGTAGCTAATGTAACACCACTTTTTAAGAAAGGAAGGAGAGAGAAAACGTTTAATTATGGACCGGTTAGCCTGACATCAGTAATGGGGAAAATGTTGGAATCGATCAAGAAGGACGAAATAGCAGCGCATTTGAAAAGCGGTGATAGGATCGGACCAAGTCAGCGTGGATTTATGAAAGGGAAATCATGCTTGACGAATCTTCTGGAATTTTTTGAGGATGCAACTAGCAGGTTGGACAAGGGAGAACCAGTGGATGTGGTGTATTTGGACTTTCAGAAGGCTTTTGACAAGGTCCCGCACAAGAGATTGTTGTGCAAAATCAAAGCACATGGTATTGGAGGTAATATACTGACGTGGATAGGGAACTGGTTGGCAGACAGGAAGCAGAGAGTCGGGATAAATGGGTCCTTTTCAAAATGGCAGGCAGTGACTAGTGGAATGCTGCAGAGCTCAGTGCTGGGATCCCAGCTCTTTACAATATACATTAATGATTTGGATGAAGGAATAGAGTGTAATATCTCCAAGTTTGCAGATGACACTAAACTGGGTGACGGTGTGAACTGTGAGGAGGACGCTAAGAGGCAGCAGGGTGACTTGGTTAGGTGAGTGGGCAAATGCATGTCAGATGCAATATAATGTGGATAAATGTGAGGTTATCCATTTTGGGGGCAAAAACACGAAGGCAGAATATTATCTGAATGGCGGCAGACTAGGAAAAGGGGAGGTGCAACGAGACCTGGGTGTCATGGTTCATCAGTCACTGAAAGTGGGCACGCAGGTACAGCAGGCGGTAAAGAAGGCAAATGGTATGTTGGCCTTCATAGCTAGGGGATTTGAATATAGAAGCAGGGAGGTCTTAGTGAGGCCTCACCTGGAATATTGTGTTCAGTTTTGGTCTCCTAGTCTGAGGAAGGACGTTCTTGCTATTGAGGGAGTGCAGCGAAGGTTCACCAGACCGATTCCAGGGCTGTCATATGAGAAGAGACTGGATCAACTGGGCCTTTATTCACTGGAGTTTGGAAGGATGAGAGGGGATCTCATAGAAACATATAAGATTCTGACGGGACTGGACAGGTTATATGCGGGAAGAATGTTCCCGATGTTGGGGAAGTCCAGAACCAGGGGACATAGTCTGAGGATAAGGGGTAGTCCATTTAGGACTGAGATGAGGAGAAACTTCTTCACTCAGAGAGTTGTTAACCTGTGGAATTCCCTGCCGCAGAGAGTTGTTGATGCCAGTTCACTGGATATATTCAAGAAGGAGTTAGATATGGCTCTTACAGTTAAGGGGATCAAGGGGTATGGAGAGAAAGTAGGAAAGGGGTACTGAAGGAATGATCAGCCATGATCTTATTGAATGCGGTGCAGGCTCGAAGGGCCGAATGGCCTACTCCTGCACCTATTTTTCTATGTTTCTATGTTTCTATGTATGGCCTCATCAATACCCCATGCATCTGTCGCAAGACTTACCTGCTTTTATATTCCATGCCCTTTGCAATAAAAGCCAAGATTCCATTGGCCTTCCTGATCACTTGCTGTACCTGCATACTAACTGTTATGTATGTAACCCTTGGCAACCTGTATCACATCACCACCAGAGGGCCTACCTGTTGGAGTCCCAAGGGATCCCAGCATCCCTTGGGAGCAAGGTATATAAGCAAGCGTCCCACGCTGTACCAGCACTCAGGAGTTTAATTAAAGGAGCTAAGGTCACAGTTACTCATTGCATACAGTACTCAGTTGTATCACTTTGTTATGAGCATAACAATTGGCGATGAGGTAACGAACAACCACGCGAAAATGCAAAGAACTGTTGGTATCCTGGAAAAATTCTCAGAAGAGGATGATTGGGAGGCCTTCATGGAGTGACTTGAGCAATACATTGTGGCTATTGAGCTGGAAGGGGATGAGAACGCTGCCAAACGAAGGGCAATCCTTCTTACCGTCTGTGGGGCAACAACCTCATGAAAAATCTTCTAGCTCCAGTGAAACCAACAACCAAATCCTGTGAAGAACTATGTACGCTGGTCGGGGAGCACCTAAATCCGAAGGAAAGCGCTTTGTTGGCGAGGTATTGGTTCTACACGTGTCAACGGTCAGAAGGCCAGGAAGTGGCAAGCTATGTCGCTGAACTAAGGCGCTTTTGCAGGACATTGCAAATTCGTTGGATTCCTAGAACAAATGCTAAGAGACTTCTTTGTGCTTGGCATTGGCCATTAGGTTATCCTTCGCAACTATTGACTGTTAAAACACCGAATCTCAGCAAAGCCATAACGATAGCCCAGGCATATGCCCGCCAGCAATAACACCAAACAAATTTCGCAGCACAAAGAGGTTTTGGCTAGTACTGTACACAAAGTAATGTCGTTTTCAAGCACGAATGCATATGGCAGAAAGTACACGCCGGCAGCTGCACAACCTCAGATGACCCAAAATCCGCCATTAATCATTAATGAGAGGCAGTTAACACCTTGTTGGTGCTGTGGAGGTGATCATCGGCCACATCAATGCCGCTTCAAACACTATGTGTGCAAAGGCTGCAGAACAATAGGACACCTCCAGCGAATGTGCAGACGAGCTGCAAACCCTGCAAACCACCACGTTGCAGAGGAAGATCAATCCATGGTGGATCAGGCTGAGCTAGAGACTCGAACCGAGGAGGCAGAAGTGTACGGGGTACACACCTTCACCACAAAATGTCCACCGATCATGTTAAAAGTTGAACTGAACAGAATTCCAGTATCCATGGAACTGGACACAGGTGCGAGTCAGTCCATATTGAGCAAAAAGGCCTTTGACGGGCTATGGAACAACAAGGCACACAGGTCCAAGCTTAGCCCCATTCACACCAAGCTAAGAGCTGATTCCTGTTTTTGGCAGCACAGAAGTAAAAGTCTCCTATGATGGAGCAGTGCACAAACTCCCACTATAGATTGTGCCAGGGATGGCCCCACACTGTTCGGCAGAAGCTGGCTGGGGAAAATCCACTGGAACTGGGATGACATCCAAGCGCTTTCATCCATCAACGATGCCTCATGTGCCCAGGTTCTGAGCAGATTCCTGTCATTGTTTGAGCCAGGCATTGGAAGCTTCTTGGGTGCGAAAGTGCAGATCCACTTGGTTCCCGGTAACCGGCCCATTCACCACAAGGCATGGGCAGTACCATATATGATGCGAGAGAAAGTGGAAATTGAGCTGGACAGGCTGCAGCGAGAAGGCATCATCGCGCCGGTGGAGTTCACCGAGTGGGCCAGTCCAATTGTTCCGGTTCTCAAAGGCGTTGGCACGGTCAGAATTTGTGGGGACCATAAAGCAATGATTAACCATTTTTCGCGACAGGATCAGTACCCGCTACCCAAGGCAGACGACCTATTTGCGACTCTGGCTGGAGGAAAGACATTCACCAAATTGAGCCTGACCTCGGCCGACATGATGCAGGAGCTGGAGGAATCTTTGAAAGGCCTCACCTGCATCAACACACACAGAGGTCTGTTCATCTACAACAGATGCCCGTTTGGGATTCGTTCGGCCGCGGCAATTTTCCAATGGAACACGGAGAGCCTGCTAAAGTTGGTTCCACGCATCGTGGTCTTCCAAGACAACATACAGGTCACAGGTCGGGACACCATCGAACACTTGAAGAATCTGGAAGAGTTTCTAAGTCGGCTAGATCTTGTGGGACTCAAGTTGAGACGCTCAAAGTGTGTTTTCCTGGCGCCAGAGGTCGAGTTCCTAGGAAGAAGAATCGCGGCAGACAGCATCAGACCCACCAACGCCAAGACGGAGACCATCAAGAACGCGCCGAGTCCACAGAACGTGATGGAAATGCGGTCGTTCCTGGGACTCCTCAACTATTTTGATAATTTCCTACCCGGGTTAAGCACCTTGCTAGAACTCCTACATGTACTATTGCGCAAGGGAGATGACTGGGTTTGGGGGAAATCACAAGAGGCTGCTTTTGAGAAAGCTAGAAATCTGTTATGTTCCAACAAACTGCTTGTTCTGTATAACCCATGTAAACAATTAGTGCTAGCTTGTGATGCGTCGTCATACGGGGTCGGGTGTGTGTTACAACAGGCTAACGAATCGGGAACATTGCAACTGGTCGATTTTGCGTCCAGGAGTTTGTCAGCATGATTGAAAAAAAACTCTGGTGTGTTTACGGAGTGAAAAAAATGCACCAATATCTGTTAGGTCTCAAGTTTGAGCTAGAAACTGACCATATCGCTATTCTCAGAGAGCAAAGGGATTAACACCAATGCCTTGGCCCGCATCCAAAGATAGGTGCTCACGCTGTCGACATACAACTATGTAATTTGCCAAGAACGAAATTCATGACCCGCAATGGGATCAAGCATGTCACATCTGCCCCGTTCAAGCCCGCATCCAATGGTCAGGCAGAAGTGGCAGTCCAGACCATCAAGCAAAGGTTGAAACGCATGTCGGAAGGCTCCCTGCAGACCCGCCTGTCCCAAGTCCTGCTCAGCTACTGCACCAGACCCCACTCGCTCACCGGGGTTCCCCCAGCCGAACTGCTCATGAAAAGGGCGCTCAAAACAAGGCTCTCTCTTGTCCACCCTGATCTCCATGATCACGTTGAGGACAGGCGGCATCAACAAAGCATGTACCATGACCATGCAAACTTGTCACGCGATATTGAAGTCCATGACCTTGTATTTGTACTCAACTATGGACATGGTCCCAAATTGCTTGCCGGCACAGTCATAGCCAAAGAAGGGAGTAGGGTGTTTCAGGTCAAATTGGCCAATGGACTAATGTGCAGAAAGCATTTGGACCAAACCAAATTGTGATTCACAAACGGCCATGAGCAACCCGAAGAGGACACCACCAACTTCGACCCTCCAACACACACACAAGTGGCAACCGACATCATGTTTGACCATGAAGCCGAACTCACCATCCCCAGCAGCCCGGCAAGGCCAGCTGCCCAGCAGCCCAGCAAAGAACGAACCAACTCACCCAGACCTGCACTTGTACCGAGACGATCGACAAGGTAGCGAAAAGCCCTAGATCGTCTCATCCTGTAAACAAGTGTACTATTGACTTTGGGAGGGAGAGATATTATGTATGTAACTCTTGGCAACCTGGATCACACCACCACCAGAGTGCCTACCTGTTGGAGTCCCAAGGGATCCCAGCATCCCTTGGGAGCAAG
This sequence comes from Pristiophorus japonicus, assembly GCF_044704955.1. Taxonomy (NCBI): domain Eukaryota; kingdom Metazoa; phylum Chordata; class Chondrichthyes; family Pristiophoridae; genus Pristiophorus; species Pristiophorus japonicus. Next base: position 54,277,997 of record NC_091983.1, read on the forward strand.
GTATATAAGCAGGCCTCCCACGCTGCACCAGCACTCTGGAGTTTAATTAAAGGAGCTAAGATCACACTTATTCATTGCATACAGTACTCTGTTGTATCACTTTGTTATGAGCATAACACTAACCTTTTGTGTTTCATGCACAAGTACCCCCAGGTCCCGCTGGCCTGCAGCACTTTGCAATTTTTCTCCATTTAAACAATAACTTATTCTTTGATTTTTTTCTGCCAAAGTGCATGGCCTCACACTTTCCAACATTATACTCCAGCTGCCAAATTTTTGCCCACTCACTGAACCTGTCGATGTCCTTTTGCAGATTTTGTGTGTCCTCCTCACATTGCTTTTCCTCCCACCTTTGTATCATCAGCAAACTTGGCTACGGTACTCTCAGTCCCTTCCTCCAAGTCGTTAATATAGATTGTAAATAGTTGGGGTCCCAGCACTGATCCCTGCGGCACCCCACTGGTTACTGATTGCCAACCCGAGAATGAACCATTTATCCCGACTCTCTGTTTTCTGTTTGTTAGCCAATCCTCTATCCATGCTAATATATTACCCCCCAACCCCGTGAACTTTTATCTTGTGCAGTAACCTTTTATGTGGCACCTCAGTTGTATGGGATAAATAAACGTGACCCTGGGGTGCGAGAGTGGACTAGGCTGCTAGCCAGGTTATGGTATCATAATGCGTCATGCTTTTCTTAACCAATTTGCTCCTCTCTTCCTAGCCTGAAGTCTTTGGCTTATACTGGGTAAGAATCCATAGGTGCTGTGTGCCCTCTACTAACTCATTCAAGATGCATTTCTTCATCGTATGCGGCATCACAGTTGAACGCTATGTTGGTCCCCACTTGAGGTCCATACACTTTCTAACAGTAATCACTGGATAGTGGTCTGGAACTGAAACCCTGGATTGTTTTCCCCTCCCTAGCACAAGGGTGTTGAAGATGTTCCATCTCAAGTGCAACGTCTGCTGAGGTCAGATAACTTACTGTAGAATCAACCACTCAGAGAAAAACAAGAGAGAGAAGTTCTTTTTAAATCTCGTTCATGGGATGTGGGCGTTGCTGGCAAGGCCAGTATTTATTGCCCGTCCATAATTGCTCTTGAGAAGGTGGTGGTGAGCTGCCTTCTTGAACCGCTGCAGTCCGTTTGGTGAAGGTTCTCTCACAGTGCTATTAGGGAGGGTGTTCCAAGGATTTTGACCCAGCGACGATGAAATAATGGCAATATATTTGCAAGTTAGGATGGTGTGTAACTTGGAGGGGAACTTGCAGGTGATGGTGCTCCCATGCACCTAATGTCCTTGTCCTTCGAGCTGGTAGAGGTCACGGGTTTGGGAGGTGCTGCCGAAGAAGTCTTGTAGATGGTACACACTGCAGCCATGGTACGCTGGTGGTGGAGGAGTGAATGTTTAAGGAGGTGGATGGGGTGCCAATCAAGTGGGCTGCTTTTTACTGGTTGGTATCGAGCTTCTTGAGTGTTGTTAGAGCTGCACTCATCCAGGCAAGTGGTGAGTATTCCATCACACTCCTGACTTGGGCCTTACAGATGGTGAAAAGACTTTGGGGAGACACTCGCCGCAGAATACCCAGCCTCCTACCCGTTCTTGTTGCCACAGTATTTATGTGGCTGGTCTAGTTAAGTTTCTGGTCAATGGTGACCCTCAGAATATTGATGGGGGATGCAGCAATGATAATGCTGTTGAATATCAAGGGGCGGTGGTTAGACTCTCGCTTGTTGGAGATAGACATTGCCTGGCACGAATGTTACTTGCCACTTATCAGCCCAAGCCAGAATGTCTTAGAAACATAGAAACATAGAAAATAGGTGCAGGAGTAGGCCATTCGGCCCTTCTAGCCTGCACCACCATTCAATGAGTTCATGGCTGAACATGCAACTTCAGTACCCCATTCCTGCTTTCTCGCCATACCCCTTGATCCCCCTAGTAGTAAGGACTTCATCTAACTCCTTTTTGAATATGTTTAGTGAATTGGCCTCAACAACTTTCTGTGGTAGAGAATTCCACAGGTTCACCACTCTCTGGGTGAAGAAGTTTCTCCTCATCTCGGTCCTAAATGGCTTACCCCTTATCCTTAGACTGTGACCCCTGGTTCTGGACTTCCCCAACATTGGGAACATTCTTCCTGCATCTAACCTGTCTGAACCCATCAGAATTTTAAACGTTTCTATGAGGTCCCCTCTCATTCTTTTGAACTCCAGTGAATACAAGCCCAGTTGATCTAGTCTTTCTTGATAGGTCAGTCCAGCCATCCCGGGAATCAGTCTGGTGAACCTTCACTGCACTCCCTCAATAGCAAGAATGTCCTTCCTCAAGTTAGGAGACCAAAACTGTACACAATACTCCAGGTGTGGCCTCACCAAGGCCCTGTACAACTGCAGCAACACCTCCCTGCCCCTGTACTCAAATCCTCTCGCTATGAAGGCCAACATGCGATTTGCTTTCTTAACCGCCTGCTGTACCTGCATGCCAACCTTCAATGACTGATGTACCATGACACCCAGGTCTCGTTGCACTTCCCCTTTTCCTAATCTGTCACCATTTAGATAATAGTATGTCTCTCTGTTTTTACCACCGAAGTGGATAACCTCACATTTATCCACATTATACTTCATCTGCCATGCATTTGCCCACTCACCTAACCTATCCAAGTCACTCTGCAGCCTCATAGCATCCTCCTCGCAGCTCACACTGCCACCCAACTTTGGAGATACTACATTTAATCCCCTCGTCTAAATCATTAATGTACAGTGTAAACAGCTGGGGCCCCAGCACAGAACCTTGCGGTACCCCACTAGTCACTGCCTGCCATTCTGAAAAGTACCCATTTATTCCTACTCTTTGCATACTACCCCCAATCCCATGTGCTTTAACTTTGCACATTAATCTCTTGTGTGGGACCTTGTCGAAAGCCTTCTGGAAGTCTAAATATACCACATCAACTGGTTCTCCCTTGTCCACTCTACTGGAAACATCCTCAAAAAATTCCAGAAGATTTGTCAAGCATGATTTCCCTTTCACAAATGCATGCTGACTTGGACCTATCATGTCACCTCTTTCCAAATGTGCTGCTATGACATCCTTAATAATTGATTCCATCATTTTACCCACTACTGAGGTCAGGCTGACCGGTCTATAATTCCCTGTTTTCTCTCTCCCTCCTTTTTTAAAAAGTGGGGTTACATTGGCTACCCTCCACTCAATAGGAACTGATCCAGAGTCAATGGAATGTTGGAAAATGACTGTTAATGCATCCGCTATTTCCAAGGCCACCTCCTTAAGTACTCTGGGATGCAGTCCATCAGGCCCTGGGGATTTATCGGCCTTCAATCCCATCAATTTCCCCAACATAATTTCCTGACTAATAAGGATTTCCCTCAGTTCCTCCTCCTTACTAGACCCTCTGACCCCTTTTATATCCGGAAGGTTGTTTGTGTCCTCCTTAGTGAATACCGAACCAAAGTACTTGTTCAATTGGTCTGCCATTTCTTTGTTCCTTGTTATGACTTCCCCTGATTCTGACTGCAGGGGACCTACGTTTGTCTTTACCAACCTTTTTCTCTTTACGTATCTATAGAAACTTTTGCAGTCCGTCTTAATGTTCCCTGCAAGCTTCTTCTCGTACTCCATTTTCCCTGCCCTAATCAAATCCTTTGTCCTCCTCTGCTGAGTTCTAAATTTCTCCCAGTCTCCGGGTTCGCTGCTATTTCTGGCCAATTTGTATGCCACTTCCTTGGCTTTAATACTATCCCTGATTTCCCTTGATAGCCACGGTTGAGCCAACTTCCTTTTTTTATTTTTACGCCAGACAGTAATGTACAATTGTTGTAGTTCATCCATGCGGTCTCTAAATGTCTGCCATTGCCCATCCACAGTCAACCCCTTCAGTATCATTCACCAATCTATCCTAGCCAATTCACGCCTCATATCTTCAAAGTTACCCTTCTTTAAGTTCTGGACCATGGTCTCTGAATTAACTGTTTCATTCTCCATCCTCATGCAGAATTCCACCATATTATGGTCACTCTTCCCCAAGGGGCCTTGCACAATGAGATTGCTAATTAATCTTCTCTCATTACACAACACCCAGTCTAAGATGGCCTCCCCCATAGTTGGTTCCTCGACATATTGGCCGAGAAAACCATCCCTTATGCACTCCAGGAAATCCTCCTCCACCGTATTGCTTCCAGTTTGGTTAGCCCAATCTATGTGCATATTAAAGTCACCCATTATAACTGCTGCACCTTTATTGCATGCACCCCTAATTTCCTGTTTGATGCCCTCCCCAACATCACTACTACTGTTTGGAGGTCTGTACACAACTCCCACTAACATGTTTTGCCCTTTGGTGTTCTGCAGCTCTATCCATATAGATTCCATATCATCCAAGCTAATGTCCTTCCTAACTATTGCCTTAATCTCCTCCTTAACCAGCAATGCTACCCCACCTCCTTTTCCTTTTATTCTATCCTTCCTGAATGTTGAATACCCCTGGATGTTGAGTTCCCAGCCCTGATCATCCTGGAGCCACGTCTCTGTAATCCCAATCACATCATATTTGTTAACATCTATTTGCACAGTTAATTCATCCACCTTATTGCGGATACTCCTTGCATTCAGACACAAAGCCTTCAGGCTTGTTTTTTTAACACCCTTTGTCCTTTTAGAATTTTGTTGTACAGTGGCCCTTTTTGTTCTTTGCCTTGTGTTTCTCTGCCCTCCACTTTTCCTCATCTCCTTTCTGTCTTTTGCTTTTGTCTCCTTTTTGTTTCCCTCTGTCTCCCTGCATTGGATCCCATCCCCCTGCCATATTAGTTTAACTCCTCCCCAACAGCACTAGCAAACACTCCCCCTAGGACATTGGTTCTGGTCCTGCCCAGGTGCAGACCATCTGGTTTGTACTGGTCCTACTCCCCCAGAACCGGTTCCAATGCCCCAGAAATTTGAATCCCTCCCTTCTGCACCACTGCTCAAGCCACGTATTCATCTGCGCTATCCTGCGATTCCTAATCTGACTAGCACGTGGCACTGGTAGCAATCCCGAGATTACTACTTTTGAGGTCCTACTTTTTAATTTAGCTCCTAGCTCCTTAAATTCATTTTGTAGGACCTCATCCCTTTTTTTACCTATGTCGTTGGTACTAATGTGCACCACGACAACTGGCTGTTCTCCCTCCCTTTTTAGAATGTCCTGCACCCGCTCCGAGACATCCTTGACCCTTGCACCAGGGAGGCAACATATCATCCTGGAGTCTCGGTTGTTGCCGCAGAAACGCCTATCTATTCCCCTCACAATTGAATACCCTATCACTATCGCTCTCCCACTCTTTTTCCTGCCCTCCTGTGCAACAGAGCCATGAACTTGGCTGCTGCTGCCCTCCCCTGATGAGTCACCCCCTCAACAGTACTCAAAGCAGTGTATCTGTTTTGCAGGGGGATGACCACAGGGGACCCCTGCACTACCTTCCTTGCACTACTCTTCCTGCTGGTCTTCCATTCCCGAGCTGGCTGTGGACCCTTCTCCTGCGGTAAGACCAACTCGCTACACGTGCTACTCACATCATTCTCAGCATCGTGGATGCTCCAGAATGAATCCACCCTCAGCTCCAATTCCGCAACGCGGTCCGTCAGGAGCTGGAGGCGGATACACTTCCCGCAGATGTAGTCGTCAGGGCCACCGGAAGTGTCCCTGAGTTCCCACATGGTACAGGAGGAGCATATCACGTGACCGAGCTCTCCTGCCATGACTTAACCCTTAGATACACTTAAATTGGTGACAACACTGTTACAGGTCACTTACTGATATAAAAAAGAAAAACTACTTCCCAATCACCAGCCAATCACTTACCCCTTTGGCTGTGACGTCACCTTTTGATTCCTTTCTACTTCTTTTCTGCTTTTTCTCCCGGCTGGAGCTGCACAAGCTGGGCCTTTTATAGGCCTCACCACGCTGCTCCCGCCTCTCGCCGACTGCCGCTGCCTGTGGAACACCCGCTGGGCCTTTTATAGGCCTCACCACGCTGCTCCCGCCTCTCGCCGACTGCCGCTGCCTGTGGAACACCCGCTGGGCCTCTTATAGGCCTCACCACGCTGCTCCCGCCTCTCGCCGACTGCCGCTGCCTGTGGAACACCCGCTGGGCCTTTTATAGGCCTCACCACGCTGCTCCCGCCTCTCGCCGACTGCCGCTGCCTGTGGAACACCCGCTGGGCCTTTTATAGGCCTCACCACGCTGCTCCCGCCTCTCGCCGACTGCCGCTGCCTGTGGAACACCCACTGGGCCTTTTATAGGCCTCTCCACACTGCTCCCGCCTCTCGCCGACAGTCTTGCTGCATACTGGCATGGACTTCTTCATTACAACAGTGACTACTCTTTAAAAGTACTTCATTAGCTGTAAAGTGCTTTCAGATGTCCGGTGGTCGTGAAAGGAGCTATATAAATGCAAGTCTTTCTTTCCTTATTATCTGTGGAGTTGTGAATGGCACTGAATACTATGCAGTCATCAGTGGACATCTCCACTTCTGACTTTATGATGAAGGTAAGGTCACTGATGAAGCAGCTGAAGATGGTTGGGCGGAGGACCCTGCCCTGAGGAACTCCTGCAGCGATGTCCGGGGGCTGTGATGATTGACCTCCAACAACCACAACCATCTTCCTTTGTTCTAGGTACGCCTCCAGCCAGTGGAGAGTTTTCACCCTGCTTACCATTGGCTTCAGTTTTACTAGGGCTCCTTGATGCCACACTCGGTCAACTTCTGCGTTGATGCCAAAGGCAATCACTCTCACCACACCTCTGGAATTTAGCTCTTTTGTCCATGTTTCTACCAAGGCTGTAGTGAGTTCTGAAGCCGAGTGGTTCTGGCAGAACCCTAACTGAGCATTGGTGAGCAGGTTATTGGTGATAAATGCTGCGTGATAGCACTGATGACGACATCTTCCATCACTTTACCGATGATTGAGAGTAGATTGATGGGGGGTAATTGGCCGGATTGGATTTGTCCTGCTTTTTGTGGACAGGACATACCTGGGCAATTTTCCACATTGTCGGATAGATGCCAGAGTTGTAACTGTACTGGAATAGCTTGGCTAGAGGCACGGCTAGTTCTCGAGCACAAGTCTTCAGCATGACAGCCAGGATGTTGTTGGGGCCCATAGCCTTTGCTGTATCCAGTCATTTCTTGATATCACGTGGGGTGAATAAAATTGGCTGAAGACTGACTTCTGTGATGGTGGGAACCTCAGGAGGAGGCTGATATAGATCATCCCCTCGACACTTCTGGCTGAAGATGGATGCAAACGCTTCAGCCTTGTCTTTTGCACTCATACGCTGGTTGCAGCCATTATTGAGGATGGGGATATTCATAGAGCCTCCTTCTCTCCTTAGTTGTTTAATGGTCCACCACCGTAATAGAGAGAGAGAAGATGGATTATGAGAATAAACTAGCAAGAAATATAAAAACAGATAGTAAGAGTTTCTGCAGATATATAGGGCCCAAGTTTCCACAGGATAAAAAACGGGTGCCCCTCCGAGCTGGGCGCCCGTTTTTCGCACCTAAAACGGCGCCAGAAAAAAAACGCGCTATCCTCGAGCGCTTTGCAGCTCCTTGTCTGTTTGGCGTGGCGCCCGGGGGGGCGGAGCCTACACTCGCGCCGATTTTGTAAGTGGGGGGGGCGGGTACTATTTAAATTATTTTTTTCCTGCCGGCAACGCTGCGCGTGCGCGTTGGAGCATTCGCGCACGCGCAGTGTGAAGGAAACATTGGCACTCGGCCATTTTTGTAGTTCTTTGTAGCTGTTTAATTTTTGAAAATGTTTTAATAAAAGCACATTGCCATCAGCACATCAGCACTGAGGCTTCTTGCAGCCTTCTCACTGTCTCCTTCCCCTCCCTCCCCTCCGCGGCGGCAACAAACCGCTGTCTCCTTCCCCTCCCTCCCCTCCACGGCAACAAACCGCTATCTCCTTCCCCTCCCTCCCCTCCACGGCAACAATCGGCGGTTTGCTCCCCCTCCCTCCCCTCCACGGCAACAAACAGCAGTTTCCTCCCCCTCCCTCCCCTCCGCGGCAACAAACCGCTGTCTCCTTCCCCTCCCTCCCCTCCACGGCAACAAACCGCTGTCTCCTTCCCCTCCCTCCCCTCCGCGGCAACAAACCGCTGTCTCCTTCCCCTCCCTCCCCTCCACGGCAACAAACCGCTGTCTCCTTCCCCTCCCTCCCCTCCGCGGCAGCAACAAACCGCTGTCTCCTTCCTCTCCCTCCCCTCCACGGCAACAAACGGCGGTTTGCTCCCCCTCCCTCCCCTCCACGGCAACAAACGGCGGTTTGCTCCCCCTCCCTCCCCTCCACGGCAACAAACGGCGGTTTGCTCCCCCTCCCTCCCCTCCACGGCAACAAACCGCTGTCTCCTCCCCCTCCCTCCCCTCCACGGCAACAAACGGCGGTTTCCTCCCGCGGGAACGAACGATGGCTGAAGCACTTTCACACAGGTAGGAAGATGGTTTATTTAATATTTTCTTTGCTTATAAATGTTTATTCAGGTTGGATTTATTTGTGTAATATTTGTAGAAGTATAAATAAGGATTGATTGTAGAATTTAATGACTTCCCCCCTCCCCCACCACCTCGTTCTGGACACCTAATTTGTAACCTGCACCTGATTTTTTAATGTGTAGAACAGGTTTTTTCAGTTCTACAAAAATCTTCACTTGCTCCATTCTACTTTAGTTTGGAGTACGTTTTCACTGTGGAAACTTTGAAATCAGGCGTCAGTGGCCGGACACGCCCCCTTTTGAAGAAAAAATTCTGTTCCAAAGTAGAACTGACTAGAACTGCAGAAAAAGAAATGTGGAGAATTGCGATTTCTAAGATAGTCCGTTCTCCACCAGTTGCTCCCAGGCGCAAATCATGTGGAAACTTGGGCCCATAGAAAGGAAGAGATTAGCTAAAGTAAACATTGGTTGCTTGAAGGGTGAGACTGGGAATTAATAATGGGGAACAGAGAAATGGCAGAGACTTTGAACACATATTTTTTATCGAACTTCATGGTAGAAGACACTAAAAATATCCCAATAATAGATAATCAAGGGGCTATAGGAAGGGCGGAATTTAAAACAATCACTAAAGAACAAGAACTGGGTAAAATAATGGGACTAAGGGCTCAATTTTCCCCAGTGCCGTTTTTTGGCGTATTTCAAGAGATATGCCTATATTTTTGGCCCCGACTACTCCAAAAAAAAACTTGCAAGTTTCCCCATTCTAATTTTTCAAATTGGCACAGCGCAGCCTATCCTTTAGCTTCGGAGGGTGTAGCCTAATGTCTGCGCTGAAAAAATGATGCCTCATTGCCCCCGTCCCACCTTCTGCGCATGCGCGGAAAAAAAACAATTACGTGACTGCTATGGACGCGTATGCCCATTGCAGCTCCCGGTCTGCATTCGGCCATTTTTAAAGAGCCAGTTGTGTGTGAGAGCTTTAATTCTCAGTGGGAAAATTGGAGCTGCAATACAATATGCAACGTGGCTCAAGGACCAAGAATTTTTCACAGGATGAAGTGGAGGCACTAGTTACTGTAATTGAGGCCAGATGGCATGAGCTGGATACCAGCAGAGGTTACACAAAAGTTTCACCAAAAGAAATGAAGAAACGCTGGAAAGAACTTGCACAAGATTACTGTGCAATGGTGACCACCCCTTGGTGTGGAGGTCAGTGGCAGGACCTTGGTCAAGTAGTTAGTGTAAGTAATATTTTCATTTATTCACTGGAATTGCAATTGTAAATGTGACCATCTATATGTCCCACCCAGCAGAAAGACACCCTCTCTAAAAAGTTATATTTTCATCTTTGCAGAGGAAGGTGGCACACAACAAAAGGGAAAGAACTCGGAACAGGAGGAGGCCCGGAAAATCTGCAGCCACTGACCCCCTTGGAAGAGAGGGTCGCTGCTTTGATGGGTCCTGCCTGGAGAAAAGCAACCACCACTGCACAAGCTGGGCCCACACTTAAAGGAGAAGGTAAGTCCTGCAAATTCCACAGTCTGGCTTTGCTAAATGTTAAGTACTGCGCGGGCTAGCCATGCTTCGGTTCATGGGGATGTCTCAGTCAGCTATGCTTTGGTTGATGCAATGTGCTATCATTCATCATGGTTCTTCAAATCAGCCTGCTGCCTGCGCTGTGTGAGCCTACTCATGCCACCCACCCTGCCCTCTCCTGTGCTGCTAACCATTTGTCTGTGTTCTGTTATATTTTGCAGAACTTGAGGCTACTCCTGACAAGGCTGAAGCCAATGTGGGAGAAGATTCAGACGTGGATGAGCCTGAAGAGGAGAACATCTTCCAATCCCACCTTCCAGACCAAGAGCATGGAGGTGAAGGGGAAGGGGAGGGGATGGATGAAGCTTCCACTGTTATACTCACTCTGGAGGAAGTGCAGGTGCCGCCCATTGAGGTGCCAGGCCTTTTCCTGAGTGGTACGAGTGTTGAGACATTCCATGGTTTCTCACAGTCCGAGGCTGGGGTTTCCAGTGGGATGCAGCAAGGCACACTCAGGGTCCCACCATCTGAGGCTGCGGGTCCCAGTGGGATACAGCGAGCCACAACCAGGGTGAGGAGGGGAAGGAGAGCTTAGCGCTCTCCTGAGGTGCAGGATCTAACAGATGTGGTTCAGAAGATGGCAATGAATGCTGAAAGCATTGACCTTACACGATCATTGCTGCACACCATCAGTGGGGTGGGTGATGAGGTATCGGGACTGTCAGGAGAAGTAACAACATTCTCACAAGAAATGGGAACACTATCCGGGTACATGAGGGAGGGAATGTCGCAGGCAGCTGATTCACTGTCGGCGCACATGATGGAGGGAATGTTGCAGGTGGTTGAAACACTGTCGGCGAGCATGAGGGAGGGAATGCTGTAGGTACTTTTGACACTGTCAGGGACCGAGGGAGGGAATGTCGGAGTTAGCTGCTGCAAGAAGGGAACACGCCCAGACCCCGCGGCCATTGACAGAATCAACTGCCACTCACACTCCAATCCCCAGACCATCCTCTGAAGAGGCCCAAGCCGGACCTTCCACATTACCACTTGCCCACCCCTCCATCAAGAAGTGCGCATTACCCGAGATGCTCGAAAGAATAAGCTTGGTACCAACCCGAGAAACGCTGCGCCACCGCCTGCGGGCAGGGGTGGAGTCATCAAGACCAAGCGCAGCGGGTGGTCTTAGAATAAGGTGCAGGAGAGATGGGTGCAGCCTTTCTTTGCTGCTGCTGTTGTTGTTGTTGTTGTTGTTGTTGTTATTATTATTGTTGTTACTATTATTGTTGTTACTATTGTACCTGTTATCAAATTAAAAGATTTTTGTAAGTTATGTAAATTTACAAGTTTAAAAGTTTGTAGGTGATCTTAAAGTTTTTAAGTGATCTTAGAGTTTATAAGTGATCTTAAAGTTTGTAAGTGATCTTTACGTTTGTAAATGATCTTAACTTAAAACTTTAAATTTGATACAAGAATATTTTTATTAAAGTTAAGTTAAAGTTTAACAAACAAGTGTTAAACTTTTAAATTAACTATATTTTAAATTATAACTGAATAATTTCCATTATTTGTTCCATTAACACAACACAGCATTATGGAACAGGTCCAAACAGTAAACATGGTCCAAGTGGAATAGTTGCCGCTGAGCCTTCAGGCAGCAAAGCGTTCACGGATGAGCTGCTGGCGCAAGGTTCGAGCAATGTTAAAGGGACACAATGGCCCGCCCTCCTCCACCGTCATGCTTCAGGTTCAGGTAGTTGCATGGCTTCCTCGTTCTCCTCCTCCTGTTCCTCCTCGTCATTTGCACCTTCCTCCTCATCATCAGCCACTCTCACCTCAGGTGGGTCTTCTACTATCAGCTGCTGCTGCCTCATGATGGCTAAGTTATGCAGCATGCAGCACACAACAGTGAACTGACTGACAATCTTAGGGGAGTATTGCAACTAGCCTCCGGAATGGTCCAGGCATCGGAAATGCTGTTTGAAGATGCCAATGGTCCTCTCTAGTATGCTGCGTGTGCGACATGTTGTATTCCCGGTCAGCTTCTGTCCAGATTACACGTAGAGGCGTCAGGAACCAGGTGGCGAGGCTGTACCCTTTGTCTCCCAGCAGCCAGCTCTGCCATTCTGGCTGCTGCTGAAACATGGCAGATATAGCGCTCTTGTGTAGGATGAATGCATCATGCGTGCTCCCAGGGTATCTCGCATCAACTGACATGATGCAATGCATGTCGTCATACATGAGCAGCACATTCACGGAGTGGAAGCCTTTTCTACTCCTGTACATCTTGGAATCCTGCAAAGGTGCTCGCAAGGCGATGTGGGTACAATCAATGCAGCCCTGTACCTTTGGGAAGCCAACAATCCTGGAGAAGCCCACAGCCCTGTCATGCATTGCCTGGGTGGTCATAGGGAACTTTATGTCGTCATTCCTCCAGGCATATGATGCAGCAGTCACCTGCCGAATGCAGATATGTGTTGCATATTGAGAAATGCCGCACACATCCCCAGTTGTGGCTTGGAATGATCCAGATGCATAAAATGAAAGTGCAGCTGTAACCTTCACTTGAACTGATAAAGCAGTCCTTCTGACACTTCTAGGTTGCAGTTCTGCTTTTACTAACTCACAGATCTCAGTTACAACTTATTTGCGGAAATGCAGCCTTTTCACACAGTCTGCATCACTCAGGTGTCTGTCTCAATATACCCGATGTGGGTAAGGCCTCCTGCCCATCATCCTACATGCTCTGAGATTCCTCACGCAATGACGGCAAATCAGTCATCTCCTCCGCAGCACCATCATGCAGAAGGCTTGCATGAGGTATGGTATTGTCAATATTGCCCCCATGATTAAATTGTAGCTTTGCAAGAAGTTCAAAACAGCAGGACAAGGACTTAAAGCTTCTTTCCTCTCTTTCTCCCCAAGGTCGACGCTTTAGTATGGACCACACCCTGGTCTGCGCATGCACAATAGGCTTACTTAGAACGGGAAGCTAGGCATTGAGTGAAGACATTTGGGGCAATGAAGTCTAATGCAATTCTTTAATTTTAGATTTTTTTCAAAGTACCATCCCACCACCGACTGAATGTCTCCTCACTGGGTTCGAGGGTCAGCCGGCAGAATCGCTCCCTCGCCTGGACACAAGGGCACGGCATCCACCTCCCCTCACCCATCCGGGCTTCTTTTGAAGCTGCTGTGTAGTGTAAGGGTTCTCATCCCTTCAGCCCTTCAGTTAGGCTAACTATAGACCAGTTAGCCTAACATTTGTTGATGGGAAAATGCTGGAGTCCATTATTAAGCAGTAGCAGGATATTTGGAAAAGCATAATACAGTCAAGCAGAGTCAGCATGGTTTTATGAATGGGAAATCATTTTTGACAAATTTGCTGAAGTTCTTTGAGGATGTAATGAGCAGGGTGGATAAGGGGGAACCAGTGGATGTGGTGTATTTGGATTTCCAGAAGGCATTCAATAAGCTGCCACATAAAAGCTTACTGCTCAAGATAAGAGTTCACGGGGTTGGGGAGAATATATTAGCATGGATAGAGGATTGGCTAACTAACAGAAAAGAGAGTCCAGATAAAGGGGTCATTTTCCGGTTGGCAAATTGTAACTAGTGGGGTGCCACAGGGATCAGTGCTGGGGCCTCAATTATTTACAATCTATATCGTCATTGTTCATAGGTTTATATGTAACCTTTAGGGCTGCTGACCAAGGTACATGTGGCTCTTTGTCGGCTTGAGTGGACACGATGGGCCGAAATGGCCTCCTTCTGCTCTGTAAATTCCTGTTTCTATAGTAATAACTTGGATGAAGGGACCGAGTATAATGTAGCTAAGTTTGCTGATGATACAAAGATAGGTGGGAAAACAAGTTGTAAGTAGGACACAAAGAATCTGCAAAGGAACATAGACAGGCTAAGTAAGTGGGCAAATAGTTGGCAGGTGGAATATAATGTGGAAAAGTGGGAGGTTATCCACTTTGGCAGGAAAAATAAAAAAACTAATTATTATTTAAATGAGAGAGATTACAAAATGCTGCAGTGCAGAGGGACCTGGGGGTCCTTGTGCATGAAACACAAAAAGTCAGTATGCAGGTACAGCAAGTAATCAGGAAGGCAAATTGAATGTTGGCCTTTATTGCAAGGAGGATGGAGTATAAAAGCAGGGGTGTCCTGCTACAACTGTACAAGGTGTTGGTGAGATCACATCTAGAGTACTGCATACAGTTTGGGTCTCCTTATTTAAGGAGGGATATACTTGCATTGGAGGCAGTTCAAAGAAGGTTCACTAGGTTGATTCCTGAGATGAAGGGGTTGACTTATGAAGAAAGGTTGAGCAGGTTGGGCCTATACTCCTTGGAGTTTAGAAGAATGAGAGGTGATCTTATTGAAACATATAAGATAATGAGGAGGCTCGACAAGGTAGATGCAGAGAGGATGTTTCCCCTCGTGGGGGAATCTAGAACTAGGGGCGTAGTTTCAGAATAAGAGGTCGTGCATTTAGGACTGAGATGAGGAAGAATTTCTTCTTTCAGAAGGTTGTAAATCTATGGAATTCTCTGACCCAGAGAGCTGTGGAGTCTGGGTTTAAGTTGGAGATTTTTGAACGATAAGGGAGTGAAGGCTTATGGGGAGCGAGCAGGAAAGTGGAGCTGAGCCCAAGATCAGATCAGCCATGATCGTATTAAATGGCGGAGCAGACTCAAGGGGCCAAATGGCCTACTCCTGCTCCTATTTCTTATGTTCTTTCATGACTGGATGTGGCAGGACTTCAGAGTTTTGATCTGATCCATTGATTATGGGATCGCTTACCCCTGTCAATAGCATGCTGTTTCCACTTTTTAGCTTGCATGTAGTCTTGTTTTGCAGCTTCCCCAGGTTGGCACCTCATTTTTAGGTATGCCTGGTGCTGCTCCTGACATGCTCTTCTGCACTCCTTGTTGAACCAGGGTTGGTCCCCTGGCTTGATTGTAATGGTAGAGTGAGAGAAATGCCGTGCCATGAGGTTACAGATTGTGGTGGAATACAATTCTGCTGCTGCTGATGGCCCACTGGATGCCCAGTTTTGAGCTGCTATATCTGTTCTGAATCTATCCCATTTAACACAATGGTCATGCCACACAACATGCTGAAGGGTGTTCTCAGTGTGAAGATGGGCCTTCACCTCCACAATGACTGTGCGATGGTCACTGCTACCAATGCTGTCATAGACAGATGCATCTGTGACATGTAGATTGGTGAGGACAAGGTCAAGTAGGTCTTTCCCTGGTGCTTGTTCTCTCACCACCTGTTGTAGGATCATTCTGGCAGCTATGTCCTTCAGGACTCGGCCAGCTCGGTCCGTAGTAGTGCTTCTGAACCATTGAAGTCCCTCACCCAGAGTACATTCTGTGCCCTTGTTACTCTTGGTGCTTCTTCCAAGTGGTGTTTAACATGGAGTAACTGATTCAGCAGCTGAGGGAGGGTAATAGGTGGTAATCAGCAAGAGTTTTCCTTGGCCATTCTTGACCTGAAGCCATGAGACTTGGGGTCCGGAGTCAATGTTGAGGACTCCCAGGGCCTCCCTCTGGACTGTATACCACTGTGCCACCATCCCAGGGATGGTGATTGAGGAGTCTGAGACATTGGCTGAAAAGCTTGATTCTCAGGCTGTTGCTTGACTAGTCTGTGGGCCAGCTCTCCCAATTGTGGCACAAGTCCTCAGATTTGGTGAGGAGGACTTTGCAAGGTCAACTGGGCTGGGTGTGCCGTTGTCTTGTCTGTAGTCGGTGCCGAGTGCTCTGTCCAGTTTTATTGTTCTTCTTAGTGTTTTTTTACAACTGCAGGCAGTTAAGAGTCAACCACATTGTCGTGGGTCTAGAGTCATATATAGGCCAGACCAGGTAAGGATGGCAGATTTCCTGCCCTTAAGGACATTACTGAACTAGATGAGTTTTTAACAACAGGTTATCCGATAGTTTCATGATCACCATTACTGATCCTAGCTTTCATTTTAATTCCAGATTTATTTAATTAACTGAATTTAAATTCCCCAGCTGTCGTATCCAGGCCACTGGATTACTAATCCAGTTTCATAAGCACTATGCTACCATTCCCGTACAACAAAAACTCTTCCATTTATACAGTGCCTTTAACATAGAAAATCTTCCCAAAGCTAGGTTAAAGAGGTGGGTTTTAAGTAAGCTTTTAAGGGAGGAGAGGGAGGTGGAGAGGCGGAGGGCTGTAGGGAGGGAATTCCACAGCATATTGTTAACTGGCTGAAGCCACATCCGGCAATGGGAGGGTGAAAGGAGAGGTTGGAGGAATAGAGCTCTCAGAGGAGGTTATGGAGAGAGGAAAAAGTGAGGCTATGGAGAGGTTTAATCACAAGAATGAGAATTTTAAATTTGAAGCATTGGGAGACCAAGAGCCAATGTTGGTTTAGTGAGCACAAGTATAATAGGTGAGCGGGATTTAGTGTATGATACGATACGGGCAGCGGAGTTTTGGATGAGCGGAAGTCTATGGAAGGTTGAGGATGGGAGGCCGCTGGAATAGTCAAAGTTTGGAGGTGACATAGTCATGGATGACTGTTTCATCAGTAGGTAGGGCGAGGCAGAGGCCGGTAACATTATGGAGACGGATCGGACAGGGTGAAGTTGGATACCAAGATTGCGAACAGTGTGGTTAAACTTGAGACAGTGGCTGGGAAGGCAGATGGAATCGATGGTGAGGGTGTAGAGTTTGTGGTGGAGGCCAAAGACGATGGCTAAAGTTACAGATTAGAAGTGGAAAGCCGATCACTAATCAGATGATGTACAGCATTCCTTTTAAAGGGGCATCTTATCCATGAAAAAGTGCCTGGCAAATGCGTTGGTCGGTCAGATCAATCCTTGCATTTATATAGCCTTTTTCATGGCCACCAGACATCCCAAAGTACTTTACAGCCAATGAAGTAGAAGTTGTAATGTAGGAAACACAGCAGCCAATTTGTGCATAGCAAGATTCCACAAACAGCAATATAATAATGACCAGATAATCTGTTTTATTGATACTGGTTGAGGGATAAATATTGGCCAGGACACCAGGGAGAACTCCCCTGCTCTTCTTCAAATCGTGCCATGGGACTTTTAGATCTATCTGAGAGGGTAAGATTAACATTGCAGCTGAAAGACGGTCTGGGGCTGAAATTCAGGTCCATCCGAAACGGGGCACACCTACTGCTTTTTGGGCTCCATTACCGCGGCAATCTTTGAGTGGGGAATCCGGCCTAAATTCACTGATTTTCAAAAAATAAATGGCGCCCAACAGGAATCGGGACTTTTCAGCAGTAGTGGGGAGCAGGGAGCGGAGTTTCCACGGGGAAATTCACCTTCTGATGATGAGGTCTTAACGAACCAGTTGCTCCCTGGCCTTCTTAAAGGCCAGGATTTGTAGCTAGGCCTTGAGGAGGGAAGGCGTTTAACTGGAGGACATGGCTGCTGGACGTACTGGAGGTGTCGCAAGGAGGGCAACCTGTTTTTCTGAGCGAGAACTAGAGACACTGATGCAGACTGTGGAGGGAAGGAGGCGAGTGCTGTACCCCGATGCAGGCAGACTGACTCGGGAGGTTTTTTTATCAATGCCTGGAGGGAAATAGCTGTGGAGGTCTCAGGGACATCCATCCATGACCGGAACACCACCCAGTGCAGAAAAAGGATGAACGACATCATCCGTCTAATGAAAGTGGGTACCTGTTCCACCAACTTCCATCTGTGAGCCTCTCCTTCATCTTTTTTTCCCCCCACCTTCACTATGTAGTGACTGAAGCAGCATTTCACTGTTGAGGCCTCTATAGGGTGTTCTCGCAATGGAGGCTCCCTTTCATGTCACGGTTCCAGCTGCATGTCAGGGACACACACTTGTGCACTCATTTCTGAGGCCTCACTACTACTCAGCAACCATTCTTTGTTTTGCAGGCCAAGGTTGTGCATAATTGCTTGGAACAGAGGAGGACTGGTGTTGGTGAAACCCGGCTTCAAATCCTCACACCCTTGTAGGAGAGGGTAGAGGTGCTAGTGGGCGGACATACTTCCTTCTCTGTGGCCACCGGTACTGGCAATGATGATCCCCCTGAAGGCAGCACGGGTAAGTGAGGCTCTCCTTTAATGCTATCTCTCCCTGAAAGCGGCAGTACCTACTGTGCCCTTCCTTCTGAAAGTGTGCTAGTTGCAGCCTCCATGCGTCAATCCCTTACCTCCCCTCACGGCAGCCCTTGTGCCATTTATGCTTGTAGATGAGAGGTTGAGTGAGAGCCAACGAGCGGGTCCTAGCACTGGTATGAGTGGGAGGGCAAGGCAGGAGGACAACCTTGAAAGCTGTGAAAGTCGAGACCAGGGAGAGACTGATGATATGGAGAGTGGGAGGCGAGGCCTGGACGGCGGCCTTGAGGGGCCAGAAATCCATGGGGATCCTGAGACCATAGAGGACATTGTGGCCTCAAGTCTAGATGACATGCTGGTGCCCTCTTGGCGACAATTCAGATGAGGCAGAGGACGAGGGGGGCACTGCTGGCTCCAATGAGGCAGAGAACAAGGGGGACACTGCTGTCAGCACCGTGACACTGCTTCCACTCACACGCACCAGCTCAGATACTGGGAGTATGCGGTCGGATTTAGTTGATATAGCAGAGGGGTCACTGGGTGTTGCACCGGGGCCTAGCAGGCTGCAGCATGGTGACGAGCAGAGGGAACCTTGGGTGCCATCTCTCCGGGGTGGGGGTGGGTGGCGAGTCCACACCGGAGTTCTACTGAGGAGGACTCAGACGAGCTGATCGATGTTGGGGCTTATGAAAGAAGGGTGAGGCCATGCATTCCCAGATGTTTGGGACAGTAGCAAGGGTGCTGGACAGGCTGTCGGAAGTGGTCAGGAGCGTGGAGGAGTCCGCCTCCCGCATTGTGGACAGCCCTGCGCACTCCATGGAGCCTATCATTGCCAGTGTGCAGGCGATGGTAGACTCCCCAAGAGACCGTGCGGAACCAGCTGTGATGCTGCAACTCTTTGGTGATGTGGCAGCTGCCATTACAGCACAGGCGCAAGTGAATGAGCGTATCAGTGCTGGTTTGGAGAGGATGTCCACGGACCTGGAAGCTCAGAATGCTCTTATGCGCTCTGGGTAACAGGCCACGGACCGTCTTACTGCTGTCCTCGCTGGTGGCTTTGGGACTCTGGCTACTCTCATGCAATCTCAGCTCGATACCACCCGACACCTCAGTGTTGCCATCATGGCTGGGTCCACCACAGGCCACGGGGCACCTTCTGGTATAGCACCACAGCACTGACCTGACCTCCCTCAGATTAGTGGTGGTCGTCATGTGCCGCCCCCGGGGAGTGACGCAGGCTCCTCGAACCAGGATCCTGATGATGTGCTCTCTCCGGTTCACAACATCCCTGACCCCAGACCTGACACTCCGCCATTGCATCCAACCATGGTCTCACCCGGGCCAAGGCCAACTGAACCCTGCAAGGAGGGTGCTCACCAGTCTCCAGCCGGCCTTTCCAGGGCCAGAGCTGGTCGAGGGCATCCGAGAAGGACATCTGTAGATTCCACACAGGAAACACAGCAACCTTCCCAGACCCATGAGGCAGCCACAGGGGAGACACTGTGGTGTAGTAGTAGGATAGGCACACGTAAGAAGGGTTATAAGGAAATGCACAAGGGTGAGAAATTATGTTTTGTATTATTTTTTGCAGTTTTTTATGATGTAATAAATCTTTATTTTGTGTTCCTATATCTAGGCAGGTGCATCATTTGATGCATGAAGGGGGTCATTGGGATGGCCATGGAAAAGCAAAGCCGAAGGGTCATGTGGGCTTTAAATTATCTGAAGTGAGCAGCAACTCGACGGGTCTGCACGTCCCTTGCAGAGTTGGGATGCTTCTTCCTCCTCCTCCTCCTCCTCCACTGGATCAACCTCCAGCATACCTGACCCTCCTCCTGATGCAAGCTCCTTTCTGGCCAACCTCTCTGTGTTGAGGACTGCGGCAATTCCCAGGCCCTGCTCCATGTTGGGCAGCCATGACTGCTGCCTCCCTTGCCCGCTGTCTCTGGTCCTGTTGCTGACAGCGCCGCCTTCTCCTGCCTATCACCCTGCCTCTTGCAGTGTGCACAAGGCATTCCCCTGCCAACATAGAGCCTGTTGTGTATGGAGAAAGAGTCAGACTGAACACTGTGAGCTCAAAGTAAAGTGTGACCTTAGCCTTTTATTGCAGGTCTCCAGAGTGTCTCTCCAACCTGTGAAGCCTCTTTAAATACCTGTGCTCCCAAGCGATTATGGGATCCCTTGGGACTCCAGGGGATGAGCCCTCTGGTGGCTGTACAGAGTAAATGCAAGTATACGTAGAAACAACACTCCCCGCCACCACCCCCCCCCCTCCAACCCTGCCAAAGTCAATAGTGTAACTATTTACAATGTGAGTCGATCTGGGGCCCTTCTTGCGCTGGTTGATTGTCTCGGTGTGAAAGCTGGTGTTGTTGAATCATTTGTTGGGCCCTCGCTGGGCTGCTGTGCAGCTGGCCTTGCTGAGCTGCCTGGTGTGTTGGGCCCTGCTGGGCTGCTGTGGATGATGGGTTCTGCTTTGTGGTCAACCGTGGTGCCGGTTGCCACTGTTGTGTATGTTGGGGGATCAAAAAAGGTAGGGTCCAAGGTGGGTTGCTCAGGATAGTCCGTGAATCTGAGTTTGATTTGGTCCAAGTGTTTCCAGTGAATGAGTCCATTTGAAAGTTTGACCCGAAACACCCTGCTCCCCTCTTTGGCCACGACAGTGCCGGGAAGCCACTTGAGACCATAATTTAATACAAATACAGGATCATTGATTTCAATCTCGCATGACACATTCGCGCTATCATGGTATGCACTTTGTTGAAGTCGCCTGCTCTCTACCTGTTCATGCAGATCAGGGTGAACTAACGAGAGCCTTGTCTTAAGTGCTCTTTTCATGAGCAGTTCAGCAGATGGGATCCCAGTGAATGAGTGGGGTCTCGTGCGGTAGCTATGCAGGACTCGGGATAGGCGAGTCTGCAGTGAGCCTTCTGTTACCCTCTTCAAGCCTTGCTTGATGATTTGCACTGCTCTCTCTGCCTGACATTGGACGCTGGTTAAAACGGGGCAGATGTGACATGTTTGATCCCGTTACGGGTCATGAATTCTTTGAACTCAGCACTGGTAAAACATGGCTCGTTGTCGCGCACCAGGACATCGGGTAGGCCGTGTGTGGTAAACATGGCCCGCAGGTTTTCAGTAGTGGCAACAGACGTGCTAACCGACATTATCTCACATTCAATCCACTTGGAATATGCGTCTACAACCATAAGGAACATTTTACCCAAGAACGGGCCTGCATAGTTGACGTGTACCCTCGACCACAGTTTGGAGGGCCAAGACCATAAACTTAGCAGCGCCTCCCTGGGTACATTGCTTAACTGCAAGCATGTATTACATCTGTGAATGAAGGACTCTAAGCCCGCATCGATACCGGGCCACGACACGTGGGATCTGGCTATCGCTTTCATCATTACTATGCCCGGGTGGGTACTGTGGAGATCATTGATGAAGGTGTCTCTGCCCTTCTTGGAAACCACTATTCAATTGCCCCAGAGAAGGAAGTCTGCCTGTATAGACATTTCATCTTTGTGCCGCTGGAACAGCTTTATCTCTTCCTGCATTTCCACTGGGACACTGGACCAGCTCCCATGAAGCACACAGCTTTTGACTAGAGATAATGGGCCCAAGTTTCCACATGATTTGCGCCTGATTTTTAGGAGCAACTGGTGGAGAACGGACTATCTTAGAAATCGCAATTCTCCACATTTTTTTTTCTGCAGTTCTAGTCAGGTAGAACAGTTCTACTTTGGAACAGAATTTTTTCTTCAAAAGGGGGCGTGTCCGGCCACTGACACCTGATTTGAAAGTTTCCACAGTGAAAATGTACTCCAAACTAAAGTAGAATGGAGCAAGTGAAGATTTTTGTAGAACTGAAAAAACCTGTTCTACACATTAAAAAATCAGGCGCAGGTTACAAATTAGGCGTCCAGAACGAGGTGGGGGGGTGGGGGGGAAGGGAAGTCATTAAATTCTACAATAAATCCTTATTTATACTTCTACAAATATTATACAAATAAATCCAACCTGAATAAACATTTATAAGCAAAGAAAATATTCAATAAACCATCTTCCTACCTGTGTGAAAGTGCTTCAGGCAGGCCTTTCGGGTCCAAAGGCTGAACGGGCCGGCCCGAGACTTCGGGTAGGGCCGTCCCCAGCACCAGATTTACAGGTAGATGGCGTTGGGTTGGGTCGGGTCGGGGGGGGAGGGGGAGGGAGAGAGAGGGGGGGGAGAGAGGGAGGGAGAGAGAGGGGGGGAGAGAGAGGGAGAGGGAGCGGGGGAGAGAGGGGGGGGAGAGGGAGGGGGGGAGGTCAGGTCGGATCCAGTCCGGGAGCGGGAGTCGAGTCGGGGGGCGGGAGTGCGGGTCGGGTCGGGTCCAGTCGGGGGGGCGGGGAGCGGGAACAGGAGCGCGGGTCGGGTCGGGGGCGGGGGGGCGCGGGTGTCGGGTCTGGTCCGGAGGCGGCGGGGAGCGGGTGTCGGGTCTGGTCTGGAGGCAGGGGGGGTCGGGGGGGGAGCGGGTGTCGGGTCTGGTCTGGAGGCGGCGGGGAGCGGGTGTCGGGTCTGGTCTGGTCCGGAGGCAGGGGGGGTCGGGGGGGGAGCGGGTGTCGGGTCTGGTCGGGTCCGGAGGCGGGGGGGGGGTGGGTGGGGGCGGGGGAGCGGGTGTCGGGTCTGGTCCGGAGGCGGCGGGGAGCGGGTGTCGGGTCTGGTCTGGTCCGGAGGCAGGGGGGGTCGGGGGGGGAGCGGGTGTCGGGTCTGGTCTGGTCCGGAGGCGGGGGGGGGGTGGGTGGGGGCGGGGGAGCGGGTGTCGGGTCTGGTCCGGAGGCGGCGGGGAGCGGGTGTCGGGTCTGGTCTGGTCCGGAGGCAGGGGGGGTCGGGGGGGGAGCGGGTGTCGGGTCTGGTCGGGTCCGGAGGCGGGGGGGGGGTGGGTGGGGGCGGGGGAGCGGGTGTCGGGTCTGGTCCGGAGGCGGCGGGGAGCGGGTGTCGGGTCTGGTCTGGTCCGGAGGCAGGGGGGGTCGGGGGGGGAGCGGGTGTCGGGTCTGGTCGGGTCCGGAGGCGGGGGGGGGGTGGGTGGGGGCGGGGGAGCGGGTGTCGGGTCTGGTCCGGAGGCGGCGGGGAGCGGGTGTCGGGTCTGGTCTGGTCCGGAGGCAGGGGGGGTCGGGGGGGGAGCGGGTGTCGGGTCTGGTCTGGTCCGGAGGCGGGGGGGGGGTGGGTGGGGGCGGGGGAGCGGGTGTCGGGTCTGGTCTGGTCCGGAGGCAGGGGGGGTCGGGGGGGGAGCGGGTGTCGGGTCTGGTCTGGTCCGGAGGCGGGGGGGGGGTGGGTGGGGGCGGGGGAGCGGGTGTCGGGTCTGGTCCGGAGGCGGCGGGGAGCGGGTGTCGGGTCTGGTCTGGTCCGGAGGCAGGGGGGGTCGGGGGGGGAGCGGGTGTCGGGTCTGGTCTGGTCCGGAGGCGGGGGGGGGGTGGGTGGGGGCGGGGGAGCGGGTGTCGGGTCTGGTCCGGAGGCGGCGGGGAGCGGGTGTCGGGTCTGGTCTGGTCCGGAGGCAGGGGGGGTCGGGGGGGGAGCGGGTGTCGGGTTTGGTCTGGTCCGGAGGCAGGGGGGGGGCGGCGGGGGGAGCGAGTGTCGGGTCTGGTCCGGAGGCAGCGGGGGGGGGGGGGCGGGAGGAGCGGGTGTCGGGTCTGGTCCGGAGGCAGGGGGGGTGGGGGGGGGAGCGGGTGTCGGGTCTGGTCGGGGGGGGGCGCAGGAGCTGGCCGTGGGAGGAGCCTTATTCACGCAGCCCCAGTGAGGCCATTCAGCCAGGGCTAGGGGCTGCATGCTTCAGGCCCCTCCCACACAGTTCGGCGCCTGGAGCTACTGCACTTGCGTGCCGACTGTAGCGCGTATGCAGAGGTCCCGGCACTGTTTTCAGCGCAGGGACCTGGCTCCGCCCCTCACAGCTCGTGCTGGCTGCGCCGAGGGCCAGAGGACTTGCAAGTAGGTGGAGAATACCGAGGATTTTTTTAGGCGCACTTTGTGGCGCGAAAAACGGGCGTCCAGGTCGGGACTGCGCCGTTCTAGGCGCGTGTGGAAACTTGGGCCCAATAAGGGGTACTGCCTTGTCCAGGTTTTGAGCTGCCGGGCAATGATGGGTGATTGCTCACTCTCAAATGCTTCCATAACCATGGCTAGATCTGCAGGCTGTGCCATTTCCACCCCCGTGGTGGGCAATGGCAGCCTACTGAGAGCATCGGCGCAGTTTTCTGTGCCTGGCCTGTGGCGGATGGCGTAGTTGTATGCGGACAACATGAGTGCCCATCTCTGGATGCGGGCCGACGCGTTGGTATTCATCCCTTTACTCTTGGAGAACAGGGGTATAAGTGGCTTATGGTCAGTTTCCAATTCGAATTTTAGCCCAAACAGGCATTGATGCATTTTCTTTACCCGATAGACACATGCTAACACTTCTTTCTCAATCATGCTGTAGGCTCTCTCAGCCTTAGACAAACTCCTGGATGCATAAGCAACTGATTGCAGTTTCCCGAAATCATTAGCTTGTTGCAATACACACCCGACACCGTATGACGACGCATCACATGCTAGTACCAAACTCTTACATGGATCATACAACACAAGCAATTTGTTTGAGCATAACAATTTTCTTGCTTTTACAAAGGCATTTTCTTGGCTTTAGCCCCAAACCCCTTCGTCCTCTTTTCGTAGTAAGACATGCAGTGGTTCTAACAGTGTGCTGAGACCTGGTAAGAAGTTACCAAAATAGTTCAGGAGTCCCAGAAACGGCCGCAGCTCCATCACGTTATGTGGCCTCGGTGTGTTCTCGATTGCCTCTGTCTTTGTGTTGGTGGGCCTGATGTTGTCCGCCACAATCCTCCTTCCCAGGAACTCCACTTCAGGTGCCAGAAATACGCATTTCGAGCATTTTAACCTGAGTGCCACGTGGTTGAGTTGACTAAGAACCTCCTCCAGGTTCTGCAGATGCTCGACTGTGTTCTGACCTGTGACCAAGATGTTGTCCTGGAAGACCACGGTGTGCGGGACCGACTTCAGTAAGCCTTCCATGTTCCTCTGGAATATCGCTGCCGCCGATCGGTTTCCAAACGGGCATCTGTTATAAACAAAAAGACCTTTGTGCGTGTTGATGCAGCTGAGAGCCTTCGATGATTCCTCCAGTTCCTGCGTCATGTAGGCTGAAGTCAGATCCAGCTTCAGGAACATCTTTCCTCCGGCCAGCATTGCAAAGAGGTCGTCGGCCTTTGGTAGAGGGTATTGGTCCTTCAGGGAGAAATGATTGATAGTTACTTTGTAATCGCCACAGATTCTGACGGTGCCGTCTCCCTTGAACACTGGGACAATAGGACTGACCCACTTGTTGAACTTGATTGGGGAAATGATGCCCTCTCGTTGCAGCCGGTCTAGCTCGATCTCTACCCTTTCTCTCATCATTTATGGTTCTGCTCTCGTCTTGTGATGGATGGGTCGCGCCCCCGGAATTAGATGGATCTGCACTTTTGCTCCTTGGAATTTCCCAATGCCTGGTTCGAACAGCGAAGGAAATTTGTTTAAGACCTGGGCACACGAAGTGTTGTCAACGGGCGATAGCGCTCGGACGTCGCCCCAGTTCCAGCATATCTTTCCCAGCCAGCTCCTGCCAAGCAGCATGGGACAATGGCCCGGTACAACGCAGAATGGTAGCTTGTGCACCGCTCCATCGTAGGAGACCTTTATGGTAGCACTGCCGATTACAGGAATCAGTTCGTTCGTGTAAGTTCTTAGTTTCGTGCAAACTGGAGTTAAGTCTGGCCTTGAGGCCTTGTTGCACCACAATCTTTTGAAAGTCTTTTTGCCCATGATGGACTGGCTTGCGTCTGTGTCCAGCTCCATTGACACCGGGAGGCCATTTAGTTCAACATTCAGCATTATCGGGGGACAATTCGTAGTGAATGTGTGCACCCCATGTACCTCTGCCTCCTCGATCTGAGGCTCTGGTTCATCGTGATCCTCCGTTGATCTGTCCTCCTCTGCAACATGGTGGTTTTCAGGTTTAACAGGCTTTGCAGTTCACCTGCACACTCATTGGAGGTTTCCCATTGTTCCACAGCCCTTACAAATGTACTCTTTGAATCGGCATGAATGGAAACGATAAACACCCCCGCAGCACCAACTACACATAAACATAATTTGCTGTCTAGTGCAGCAGTCCATTAAAAAGGTGTTAATGGCCTTGCATTCATCACCCTTGATGGTGGACTCTGAGACATCTGCGGATGTGTAGCTGCAGGTATGTGTGACCTGCCCTGTACATTATGATTCGAAAACAACATCACTTTGTTCACAGTACTTGTAGCAGCACTTGTATGCTGAGAGATTTGCTTCGTATTGCCACTGGTGGCAATGAACGCCTGGGCTATCGCTACGGCCTTATTTAAGGTTGAGGTCAAAAGTTTGCAAAGTATGGTTTCATGGCCAATGCCAAGTACGAAAAAGTCTCTGAGCATGTACTCCAAATGTCCTTCAAATTCGCAATGTCCTGCAAGGCGTCTTAGCTCGGCGACATAACTCGCCACTTCCTGGTCTTCAGACCTTTTTTAGGTGTAGAACCGGTACTTCGCCATCAGAACGCTTTCTTTCGGGTTGAGATGCTCTCGGATCAGTGTGCACAAATCGTCGTACGATTTCTCCGTGGGTTTCGCTGGAGTGAGCAGATTCTTCATGAGGCCATATAGACGGTGAGGAGGATTACCCTTCGTTTGGCAGTGCTCTCTTCTCCATCTAGCTCGTTGGCCACGAATTATTGGTCAAGTCGCTCCACAAAAGTTTCCCAATCATCTCCCTCCGAGAATTTCTCCAGGATGCCCACTGTTCTCTGCATTTTTGGGTTCGCTATCTGTATTTCATTGCCAGTTGTTGTGTATAGAGAAAGAGTCAGACTAAACACTGTGAGCTCAAAGTAACACGTGACCTTAGTCTTTTATTGCAGGCTCCAGAGTGCCTCTCCAACTTGTGAGGCCTCCTTAAATACCTGTGCTCCCAAGGGATTATGGGATCCCTTGGGACTCCAGGGGATGAGCTCTCTGGTGGCTGTACAGAGTAAATGCAAGTATACATATATAATAGAGCCCATTGCATCTTTAGGCTCAGCCCTCACTTGGAGGCCTCTATGCAGAACAGAATGAGACCCCCCCAGGCCACTAGTAATCAAGGTGAGTGAAAAAAGCACTTTTCAGAAGTCGCCTAAAGTTGTCAAAAGTCCATAACAGTTTTTGGAACTCCCAACAGGATTATAAAACACCACAACATTTTCAACAAGAAATATCCCGATCGTACCAAAACTCCTTTCTCCTCTTCTAGCGGTCTCGAGCAGCCCAGCAAAGGGCTCAGACACAAAAAGCTGCCGGGGGCACCGTCAGGAAGCAGGTAGGCCTTTTTAAGGTGAATAAGGGTTGCGGGGCAGGGCGGAGCGGCAGCAGTGCGCACTGTGATTGTGTCATCATGGCCGCAACCACAGTACTGCTGCGGAAGTCAGTCGATGAGGGTGGAAGTCGGCCGCTGGAAAAAAGGTCGAACTGAATTTCGCTGGTGGCGGCCATTGGACTGGAAGTCAGCAGCTGCTCGACTCCACCGCATGGCCACCGCAATCCACTACAAATGGCCCTTATTGGGGACCTGAATTTTGGCTCCAGCACCTCCAACAGTTCAATGCTGAACTGGAGCATCAGCCGAGGTTTTGTCTTCAAGTCTCTGGAATGGGGCACGAACCCACAGCCTTCAGACATCAAAGGCAAGAGTGCTAACACTGAGCCACCCTACGTTACACTAGCATGATGAAAATATTGCATTGCTCTTGTCCCTCTTACCTCCTTCAAAAAGCTTGCAATCATTTTTCATCAAGACAGTGCTGCTTAATATACTGCTTCTTTCCAAAAGGTCTGTATGGGTCCTATAATAATCAATTAATTTTATCAATCAACCAAAACTGAGGAGGTCATGGATGAAGCTGCAGTACACTTTGTCCCTGCCCTGCCTGGTCTGTGTGGAAGGAATAGTTAGTGGTTGCAGCTGCATGTAATGCAAGATGGAGTCATGAACTTCAAGCTCCTCAGGAAGGAATTTGTCTCCCCTCATCCTCTGAGGCTGGCCAGCGCTAGTTTGGAAAGTGGAGGTCAGTAATTCTTCACAGTACACCAACAAAAGAGAATAACACGTCCCCTCCCCAATGTAATCTGAGTTAGGTCACTATTTAACTAACTGTTCAAAGGAAAACAATGTATTTTTTTCTCTTCTGATTTAACCCTTTCCCTCCTCATATATTGTCTTGTTGATTTTTCTCCCCTGTCCTCTGGACTCCTTGCTGTACAGTTCCACAGGTGCCAGGCACCCTGTAATACTTTGCACAAGTGACCATGCTTCATGTGCGAGCTTTCAACAGCGAATGTCAACAGACTATTCGACCGCATCGAGCATCACACAAAAACCCAATCCTGTCCTCACCCAACATCACCATGTGTGCTCTTCCAGCAGGAGTTTCTGGTTAGTAGTCGGGAATGGGAATTCTGACTGATTCTCCCCTCCATAAACCAGGGTGCTGAGGTCAACTGCAGCATTGATAACACAGATCCAGTTTAGAATAACTAACTGGAGATCAGTTGGAGCCTTCGTGGTTACTGCATCTCAAATACTTGCTGGACAAACTTGCTCAATCATTGAAGAAGCTATATTTTTTAAATCAATGTTCCTTAGTGATGTACTGACGATGTTTCCTTTTACTCTTACCCATATATACATTGGAGATTAGTTAATTTTTATTCATTCAAAAATGTATTATTGCAGCTCCTCTGTTCAATATTTGTTCCATTCCTACGTTAGGAAGCACTTGGTCCACACAAAGGGTAGCAGAAATCTGCAATTCTCTTCTCCAAAAGGCTGTGGATGCTGGGACAGTTGGAGCTTTCCAGACTGAGATCGATAGACTTTTGTTAGGTAAGGGTATCAAGGGATAAGGTGAGTAAATGGAATTGAGCTACAGATCTATTTGAATGATGGAACAGACTCAAGGGGCTGAATGGCCTACTCCTGGTCCTATGTTCCTACGTCATAAAATCAAAATACTTTTAAGTCCTGTATCACCATGAAGCATGGCATATTGCCATATATGTATCTTACTCATGGACACAAACTTAATGGGGAGTCCCTAACAATTGTCTACTTTGCACTTAAAGTACTGTCACATCTCTCGCACATAATTGATGAAGAGTAAATTGTGAATGTATATGACTGAAGTGTGTGCTGAACAAACCTAGTAACGAGTCCCAGCCACAGGCAAAATTACCTACATGGTTTATGATTGTCATTTTAGGTTTATGTAATATCAGAAATGTAGTAAACCACGAGGAGGAGAGTAATAGACATCAGGAGGGCAAAGGCAGACTGGTAACATGGGCAGACACATGGCAGATGAAATTTAATACAGAGAAGTGTGAAGTGATACATTTTGGTGGGAAGAATGAGGAGAATATGAACTACATGATACAATTTTAAAGGGGTGCAGGAACTGAGACTTGGGGTGTATGTACACAATTCTTTGAAGGTGGCAGGATAAGTTGAGAGGCTGTTGAAAAAAAAGCATATGGGATCCTCGGCTTTATTAATAGAGGCATAGGGCCCAAATTTGGCCCACCCGTTTTTTCGGCGCACTCACGTGAGATGCGCCAACTTCCTAGGCTCAAAACGGTGCCAAAAAGATGTCCCCGGATTCTGGCCGCTCTGTTGACTCTCCCAGGGCTTGGCGCGGCGTGGCGATTCCATTGGGGGGGGGCGGAGCTAGGGCCCTGCGCATGAAAGAATGCCGGCAGCGCTGCGCACGCGCATTGGAGCATTGGCGCATGCACAGTAGGGAATAACATTGACAATCAGCCATTTTTAAAGAGAAAGGAAGCAGATTGATTTTTGGTGCCAGAAGGAGTGCTGTGAGGAGTGCTGTGGAATAAAGCAGCTGCTGGAATCAGTGAGTGCTCTGTGTTGCTGCTAAAGTTCCAGAAGGAGTGCTGCATAGGTGAAAATCATTGCTGCATGCAAAATAAGGACTGTGTGTTTTGAAAAATCACTGAGTGTCAATTCAATACAACAATGCAACAACGTGCACCAAGAACGAAGAATTTCCTGCATGACGAAGTGGCGATACTAGTTAATGTCATTGAGAACAGATGGCAGGAGCTGGATACCAGCAACAGAGGTCGCACAAACGTGCCACCCAAAGAAATGAAGAAACGCTGGAACCAAGTTGCAGAAGATTACAGCACAGTGGTAAACACCACGAGACCCGGAAGCCAGTGTGAAAAGAAATGGCAGGACCTTGGTCAAGTAGTTAGTGTAAGTAATATTTTCATTTATTCAATGCAATTGCAATTATAACCGTGACCAGCTGTATATATCCCACCCAGCAGAAAGACACCATCTCTAAAAAATTGTATTTTCATCTTTGCAGAAAAAATTGGCCCACAACAAAAGGGAAAGAACTCGAACAGCAGGAGGCCCGCCAAATCTGCATCAACTGACATCTTTGGACGAGAGGGTCACTGCTTTGATGGGTACTACCTGGAGAAGCTGAGCCCACACGCGAGGGAGAGGGTAAGTCCTGAAAATTCATCGTGGCCCTTCAAATCAATCTGCTGCCTAGCCTGCTACGTGTGAGCCTACTCATGCCACCCATCCTGCCCCCTCCTCTGCTGCTAACCATTTGACTGTTCTGTTGTATTTTGCAGAACCCGATGCCAATCCTGAAGATCCAGAAAAAGATTCAGACGTGTACGAGCCTAACCCTGCAGACCAACTTGGGGGGGTGGGGGTGGAACGGGGGGGAGGGGGTGGGCATGAAGATGTATAAAGGGGACAATGTTGAAATGAATATGGTTGAGGCCATGTTAACGGACTTCGCGTTGCCATTGAGTTCTGGTGCGACATTCTTTGGTTTCAGCCAGTCCCTGTCCATGTATAGTGGTTTAAGTTCTGATGTGACATTCCATGGTTTCCCAAGTTCCAAGGCTGCAGGTCCCAGTGGTGGTGGGATGCAGCATGGAACACCCAGGGCCTCACCGTGCGTGGTTGCGGGTCCCAGTGCTGATGAGATGCTGCATGGAACACCTGGGATGCCGCGAAGCAGACCCAGGGTGAGGGGAAGGAGAAATCAACCACTTTCTCCCGAGATGCAGGATGCAACAGATGTGGTTCAGATGATGGCATTTGGTGTGGAGCGCAATGACCTTACCCGATCACTCGTGCACACCATCAGTGGGGTGGATGATGTGGTAACGGGACCGTCGAGAGAAATAACAATAATGGCACTGGAAATTGGAATGATTTCCGGGAACATCAGTGAGGGAATAGTGTCCCTGAGGGAGGGAATGTCAGAGACAGTGGGAACGACGGCACAGGTCATCAGGGAGAGAATGTCGGAGGCAGCGGAAACGACGGCACAGGCCATCAGGGAGGGCATGTGTGAGGTAGTTGCTGCAATAAGGGGACACAACCAGACCATGCGCCATTGACAGAATCAACTGCCACTCCCACTGCAATCCCCACACCAGCCTCTGAAGAGACCTAAGCTGGGCCCTCCACATTAACACCTGCCCCCACCCCCCATGAAGAAGTGCACATTCACCGAGATGTGGATGAGAGATGGGTGCAGCCTTTCTTTGCTGCTGTTGTTGTTGTTGTTGTTGTTGTTGTTGATACTGTTGTAACTGTTTTAAATTGAAAGTTTTTTGTAAGTTATGTAAATTTACAACTTTATAAGTGATCTTAAAGTTGTTAAGTGATCTTAGAGTGTAAATGTTCTCACATTTTGTAAGTTATGTAAATTTACAACTTTATAAATGATCTTAAAGTTTGTAAGTGATCTTAGAGTGTAAGTTTTTTCAAATTGAAAGTTTTTTATAAGTTATGTAACTTTACAAGTTTATAAGTGATCTTCAAGTTTTTAAGTGATCTTAAAGAGTCATATTAAAGTAAAGTTTGATACAAGAATTATTTTATTACACTAAAGTGAAGTACATTGTAAACTTTCAATAAAATATATTTTACATTAAAACTGAATCATGTTCCATTAACACAACACAACATTTAGGAACAACTGCAAAAAATAAACATGTCCATGTGGAATAGTTGTCGCTAAGCCCTCAGGCATCAGTAAAGCGTTCACGGATGAGCTGCTGGTGAAAGGCTCAAGCAATCGTTAAAGGAGCACGATGGCCCGCCCTCCTCCGACGTCATGCTCCAGCCTCAGGCACTTGCATGGTTTCCTCATCCTCGTCATCATCCTCCTCCTGCTCTTCACCTGCATCTTCCACATCATTATCATCAGCCACTCTCACCACAGGTGGGTCTTCCACTATCAGCTGCTGTTGCTTCATGATGGCTAAGTTATGCAGCATGCAGCACACAACAGTGACCTGACCGACATTCTCAGGGGAATATTGCAAGTAGCCTCCGGAATGGTCCAGGCATCGGAAACGCTGTTTCAAGATGTCAATGGTCCTCTCTATGATGCTGCGTGTCGTAATGTGCGATATGTTGTATTGATGGTCAGCTTCCGTCCAGGTTACGCGTAGGGGCGTCATGAGCCAGGTGGTCAGGCCGTACCCTTTGTCTCCCAGTAGTCAGCTTTGCTCTTCTGGCTGCTGCTCAAACATGGCAGATATAATGCTGTCGCATAGGATGAACGCATCATGGGTGCTCCCAGAGTATCTTGCATCGACTGACATGATGAGATGCATGTTGTCACACATGAGCTGCACATTAATGGAGTGGAAGCCTTTTCTATTCCTGAACTACTCGGCATCCTTCACAGGTGCTTGCAAGGCGATGTGGGTACAATCAATGCAGCCCTGTACCTTTGGGAAGCCAGCAATCCTTGAGAACCCCACAGCCCTGACATGGATTGCTTGGGCGTTCATTGGGAACTTGATGAAGTCATTCCTCCGCGCATACAGTGCAGCCGTGACCTGGTGAATGGAGACATGTATTCCATGTTGAGAAATGGCGCACACATCTCCAGTTGTAGCTTGAAATGATCCCGAGGCATAGAAGGAAAGTGCAGCCGTAATCTTCACTTCAATAGACAAGGCAGTCCACCTGTTGCTTCTCGGCTGTAAGTCTGGTCTCAGCAACTCACAGATCTCACGGACAACTTCTCTGCGGAAACGCAGCCTTCTGACACAATCTGCCTCACTCAGGTGCAGGTACAAATGCCTGACACGA
This sequence comes from Pristiophorus japonicus, assembly GCF_044704955.1. NCBI lineage: Eukaryota > Metazoa > Chordata > Chondrichthyes > Pristiophoridae > Pristiophorus > Pristiophorus japonicus. Next base: position 54,311,408 of record NC_091983.1, read on the forward strand.
AATTGCCGTGGTGGGTAAGGCCTCCTGCCCAGCAGCCTACCGGCTCTGATATTCCTGATGTGATGAGCTCTAATCAATCCTCTCCTACATAGCACAATGATGCCAAATGGTTGCAAAAGGCGTGGCATTGATATTGCTGCACCCATACTTAAAGTAAAAGTTAAACTTTCAAAGGTCAAAGAAGGTGAAAAATGGCTGGCACAGCAGAGTTTTGCACTTCTCCCTCCCCACAAGGTATGTATATGGACCACACCCAAAGGTCTTTTATTCTCTCGCCCTCCCCCCTTCAGTCATGTGACTTCTCTCTCCCTCCTCGTCCACGAACCGCTCCGCCCCCCCAGCCTGTTGCAGCCTGGTTGATTCCTGCAGCCCAGCCAGCCTGTGTCTTCTGGGATCCCAGACCAGCCTGCCTGTGTCTTCTGCGAGCCCAGGCCAGCCTGCCTGTGTCTTCTGCGAGCTTGTGGCCAGTTCCCTATGTCTTCTGGGAGCCCAGACCAGCCTGCCTGTGTCTTCTGCGAGCCTGTGGCCAGTTCCCTGTGTCTTCTGGGAGCCCAGACCAGCCAGCCGGTGTCTTCTGCGAGCCCAGGCCAGCCTGCCTGTGTCTTCTGCGAGCCCAGGCCAGCCTGCCTGTGTCTTCTGGGAGCCCAGGCCAGCCTGCCTGTGTCTTCTGCGAGCCTATGGCCAGTTCCCTGTGCTCTCCCACCCGGTCGTCCTGCCCGCACCTATCCCCAGCCGAGTGGCCTCCCGCACTGGCTGGCACCGCTGACTTCCCGGGCCCGAATTAGGAAGGTAGGAATTAAGTTTTATTTTTAATTTCTTCTTGATGGTTTTTATGCTTCTTGAATGTTGTTGTGCTTTGTTTAGTGCTTTGTAAGGTCCTCTCCACTTCCCTTCCCGTCCCTATCTTTGGCTGCCTGCACTGATTTCATAACTCTCCGCAAAGGTTTTCTGTGCGGCCACAAGTGGCCACATACGCTGGCCTAAGTTAGTTTGGAGCAACTGTTAGCTGTCCAAAGTGGCTTAAATGGCCAAAACAAGCGTAGATGGCTGGAAACGCCACCTTTTCAAAAAAACTAAACTAAACTAAAAAAATCATAACTAACTCACTGGTGCAAATTGAATGTGCAAAATGGGGATTTTCAAGATACTCCAGACAAATCAAGTTGCTCCAAAAAAAAACGGAGCAACTCCTGGGCAAATTTTGGGCCCAAAGAGCACAAAGGCAAGGACATTATTCTAAACCTTTATAAAATACTGTTAGGCCTCAGTTGGAGTATTGTGTTCAGTTCTGGTCACTACACTTTAGGAAGGATGTTAAGGCGTTGGCGAAGGTGCAAATTAATCATACCAGGGATGAAGGACTTAATTTATGTAGAGAGACTGAAGAAGATGGGTTTGTTGTCCTTAGAGCAGAGAAGGTTAAGAGGAGATTTAACAGAGGTGTTCAAAATCATGAATGGTTTTGATAGAGTAAGTAAAGAGAAACTATTTCAAGTGGCTGAAGGGTCAGTAACCAGAGAACACAAATTTAAGGTGATGGCAAAAGGGCCAGAGGTGACATGAGGAGAATTATTTTACACAAGTGTGTTATTATGAACTGGAATGCACTGCCTGAAAGGGTGGTGGAAGCAGATTCAATTTTAACATACGAAAGATAATTAGATAAATACTTGAAGGGAAAAAAAGATACAGGGCTCTGGGGAAAGAGCAAAGAAGTGGGATTAATTGGACAACTCTACCAAAGAGGTGGCACAGGCATGATGGGCCGAATGGCTCCCTTCCGTGCTGTACTATTCTATGATTCTATTTATCTTCCATTTTAAACTTTAGTTTTTAATAAAATATTTGCCTTGTGCCCATTCAAATTTTTTTTCGTGAAACTAACCTATTCTTTGTCATGATAGCATTATACCCTGGAGTGCTCCCGACCTGCCGCAAATGTTCCCTCGCAGATCGGGGCTGCCATGTCACTCCCAGGGAGCAGCGTGAGCTGGTGCAGGAGGGCAATGGCTGTGAAGAGGGCGACTGGATTGGGCATTACCATAACCCAGGTCAGTGATTGGAGCGCGGGCAGGTACAGCAGGAGTGGCCGAGGCAAAGGAGCGGCGAGAGATTGCAGAGTGATGTGATCGGGACCCAGGAGAGGCATGGATTCGGGCCCAGGGGTAGCACAGGCCAGCTCACACTGCGATATGTGCGTGCACTAGGTCCGTGCAGCAGAGCTGGTCTCCAGTCATCTTGGTGAATCCTTGCCACTGGACCAAGACCAAGCTCTGTCAAGTCTGTATGGTGGCTGGTGTGCAACGGCCACCACACGTTAAAAAAATCCACGTACAGGCACCTTCCACCCTTCAACATGCAGTTCGGGACCTGGAATATTAGGTGCTTCATTGAAACACCTGTGAACTCATCAAACTCATCCCTTTTTGGCGTGGAAGCAAGTCATCCTCGATTTGAGGGACTGCCTACGAAGAAAAAGCATTGCACGCAGTGTTTGGGCGCAGCTCCGTGCAGCTTTCTATGATCTCCAAACCTTGAGGTAGGAGTGTGAGAAGAGATCTGATTTAAAGACTTCCACAGCAGCCAAATGGCTGCAGTCAAAGTCACAGATGGATCTCCGGGCAGACTGGCTTCCCCCAAAAGGGCACGGGATTCTTCACAATTCTCGTGTGTCATGTCGGTAAACAATTGCTGCGGAAATGCTATGGCTGCTCTCACTGTTTATTCTGGAACATCCTTTTCTGAATATACCAACCAGTAGGAAGATTTTTATTGTTATTCCCAGTGGCTCGGGAAAGATGTAAAACGGGATGTCAACTCGTTATTGCCCGCTTCACAGTATCATGCAAAGTCAAGATCTACCCCCTGGAGTTTAATTGCTACAGTATGCTTGCTCCCATCAGGGGGCTCTCTAGTGTTCAATTAATGATAATCAAGTACAATACATATTATCACAGTAAATGGGGGGACTCCAATAATACAGTGCTATGGATCCATTCGTAGGAGCACGAGGGATAGCTCCCGAGTTCCCAAGTGGTCTTTTCATCCCCGATGGGACTTTATATTTGGGTGACCAGTGCACCAGATTATGTGATAAAATATACATCCCATGCTCCTTTCAAAAATTAAGACATCAAATGCTCAAAACTGCAGAATATACTAAATAGAGAAGGAAATAAATGATCCAGAATTAACCAATCAAATTTAATTCAAACTTAATTTATTAAGGAGCAGTCAAGAAGAATGAGTTCCTGAGGGATTCCCCAATCATGAAATAAAAATCCCATTCAGTGGGATGTTTAGCTTTGTTTATATTCCATGACCATTTCCCTTTCCAGTTTCCTTCCCTCCTGTTCTGAAGATGTTGAATTCTGATCAGACGGGCACCAGCTACCCCTCGCTACCTCAGTCAACTCTTCACATGTCAAAGCAAATGAGCGGAATCAGGCTATTGGGTCAAAGAAGATGTTATAACCGAGTAGATTGCTGTTCTAACCCGTCATCCACACACTGCTGCTCTGCCACTTTTTCTTTCGCTTCCAGCTGGAGTCACTTTGTACTCACTTTTCACCAGCCTATGTGCCGGAACATTGCCAGCCAGTTAGGGACGGAGATGTTTCAGGTATTGGGCCTGTTTCACCCCCTGTAGAGATGAAGTTACGGGTCAGTTCCAGTGCTCACACAGCGGGTGCATAGACCTGCAGAGCACTCATGAACTGAAGTGTATGCAGTCAGATTGACATAGAGTTTTGGATGCTCCCTACCCCCCTCTCAATGACTGAGCTGGATAAGGCACGGGAATGAGCTGATCTCAGCTGGAGCTGCAGTAGGAACATGGCAATTGACCTCAGCGTCACCAGGTTCAGCAAGGGAAAATCAGTTCCACTCAATCTGTCACTCTGGATTTAATATACTGAGAACCAACTCTCAATATCCCTGCTCATCGCTCTGACCAGGACTAAAATGTATCTTAAGCTAGATTTTTGTATTCTAGTTATATATTACTGAAAGTGCTGATTTGAAAGCAATTACATTAGTCCAAGCCTGTCTTTAAAATCACTTGAAAAATAATGATACATTTAAATGTAATCTGCTTTATTCTCATGAGATTTGAAGCTCCAGGCCATTTATACAGAAAGTAGCTCCGCAGCATGTTGTAGCGAGATCTGAGCTCTTGTCCGGTTTTCAGCTCATTAGTGTCACCTATTAAGCTGCATGTTGTACTCCTTGTATGATCTCCTACACTTTAAAGTGCAGGAGGCCCCGGGTTTTAAACCCATTCTGTTGATCTCCAGATATCCTCAGACAGAGAGAAGAAAACATTCAGAATGAAAAAAATGACAAAATAAAGTGAGAATGAATACACAAAAGAAAAAAAAAAATAACCAGAAACGGCAAGGAAAGAAAGAATGAAAATAATTTTACATTGTATAAAACATCCTAAACGGCCTTCTGCCTCAGCCACTCCTTTCCAGCAAAAACATGTCAGGTTTGCCAGGTTTTTTTGTGTAAATTATATGCACTAGTTTTTTTTCAGGAATTAGTTTGAGGTTTAACATCAAGTTTGGCCTGCTTCACGATAGCTCCGAGGTAAGGTGAACTGTCCAGATATTCTGGGATCCTCGCTTTGGTGCCGGAAGTGCGATGGAGCAGGACAAATTGCAAAGATAGGGTCATTTCCACAGTCAGGACAAGGGGCCTGGGATTCAGTTACCTTTTTCTGCAGCAGTATTGATGCCTTCTTAAAGCTTGGCTCTCAAGAAAGATAGGTCCCACCGGACATTTCAGGCAGAGTAATGGGAAGGATTCCTGGGAATAGATCCAAACATGCCTCCAAAGTCTGCCAGACAGAACGGAAGCAGTGGAAGGTTTTCCCACTCCCCTGACTGGAATTTGGGGCACAGCGTTACTGGGCGGATACTCTGGAGATACGGGTTCCACCCAAACTTCTGCTGCCCTGTGGGTGATCCGCACGTGTGATGCCCTTGCCAGGTGTTTGAGGCCCACCGTCTCTGAACCATACAGACCAAGAAAGTTTCTGGTTCAGTTGATGATCTGCCAATATCAGTCAGGGCAGCTGTACGGGTACTACAATTGGCCACAAAACCCCTGGGATAAGGAACGGAAAATCAGCCAGTGCTCCCCATCCTGATTGCTATCCAGGGAACCCTGCTGGAAACTGAGGCTGTGTGGAGACCTGTCAAGCTAGGATCAGGCTTGACTCTGAGGTCAGATAGCTTCCCAGCACTCACTGTCAAGAAAGTATACGTATGTATAATGGCCATTTTGGTGAGGTGCCAGTAGATGACCCTTCCCATTGGAACTGTACCACAGTACATCAACAGCTTCAGGACAGGAGGAGAGGGAAGGAAATTAGAGAAAGAAAAGTAACAAGTTCATTTTCAGATTATAGAAACACCACACCTGAGAGGGGGTAAAAAGAAATTGAGGCAGTACAGGATGGATAGAGAGGGAACGGGTCAAGGTGAGTCCTGGATCCAGAGAGTGGTGAACCTGTGGAATTCTCTACCACAGAAAGTTGTTGAGGCCAATTCACTAAATATATTCAAAAAGGAGTTAGATGTAGTCCTTACTACTAGGGGGATCAAGGGGTATGGCGAGAAAGCAGGAATGGAGTACTGAAGTTGCATGTTCAGCCATGAACTCATTGAATGGCGGTGCAGGCTCGAAGGGCCGAATGGCCTACTCCTGCACCTATTTTCTATGTTTCTATGTTTCTATGAACACATTGGACTGAATTTAAGCATCTGGCTGATTGCATATGATTGGCCCAATCTGATTATTTCCGGTTTCATAATTTGGCCCAGGACTCACCTTGACCCGTTCCCTCGCTATCCATCCTGTACTGCCTCAATTTCTTTTTATCCCCTTCTTATTTCTGGCAACTTCCTGCTCTCCCAACTCCTTGCTGGAGTCCAGTTGCACAGGTGCCACTGCCCTTGGTGCACCTTGTCTTCAGGTATGAGCCTAGACAGCGAGTGCTGGCAGATGATTTGACTATGGAGAGCTTCCCAGGCAAACCCAATCCTGTCTTCACTCGATGGCCACACACTTACACTTGCTGTAAAGAAAGAAAGACTTCCATTTATACAGCGCCATTCACGACCACCGGATGCCCCAAAATGCTTTACAGCCAATTAAGTGTTTTTTTTAAGTGTTGTCACTGTTGTAATGTGGGAAACATGGTGGCCAATTTGCACACAGCAAACTCTCACAAACAGTAATGTGATTTGTTTTTAGTGATGTTGGTTGAGGGATAAATATTGGTCAGGACACCGGGGATAACTCCCCTACTCTTCTTCAAAATAGTGCCATGGGATCAGTTACATACCCTGAGAGAGCAGTCAAGCCTTGATTTAGTGTCTCATCCAAAATATGGCATCTTCCACAGTGTAACACTCACTCAGCACTGCATTGGAGTGTTCGCCTAGATTTTTGTGCTCAAGTCCCTGGAGTGGGACTTGGACCCAGAAGCCTTACTGACTCAGAGGTGAGGGTGCTACCCACTGAGCCACAGCTGACACTAAAGGTTGCTAGATAACAGTCAGAAAGGGGAAACTTGCCCAATTTATTTCCTTCCTCACTCCAGTGCGGCTCAGGCCAATTCTAGTGTCTCACCAATGTCCCAGGTGTGATCAGCTAAGTCAACATAGCTGAGGGGGCCTAGGATCATCCCGAGCTGCCTGGCTCAGATGCTCAAGAACTTAACCAGTTGAGAATCAGGGGACCACACCGTATGCACTTGTGTATGTTATCTTGGCTCAGTATGGATCTTTATATAACTATATAAATGCAAGATTTTTTTCCAAACAGGAGCTATTAGATATCAATCTAGCTGATCAATTTCTTCTTCTGTAGCCTGGGGATGCTGAAACTAATTGCAAGCTATTAACCATCCTGTATTCAGTGGGAGGTTCATGCATGAGATCACAATCTCACGCCCAAACACCTGAGGATCACAACCTCACACCTGTTTGCATTGCTGGTAATTCTTGCCGCTTCTCTCACTGCAGAAAGGGACAAGATAAGAGATGGACTATCATGGCATTCTTAGTACCAGTGATTTAAACTGTCATCGTTATGGGGTCTCATCATAGACAGTCCCTCGGAATCGAGGAAGATTTGCTTCCACTCCTGAAGCGAGTTCTTTGGTGGCTGAACAGTCCAATATGAGAGCCACAGACTCTGTCGCAGGTGGGACAGTTGTTGAGGGAAGGGGTGGGTGGGACTGGTTCGTCGCATGCTCTTTCCGCTGTCTGCGCTTGATTTCTGCATGCTCTCAGCAACTAGGTCCATGTAGCAGTGCCTGGTCTCCAGTCATCTTGGACCCCCTTGCCATTGGATCTAGACCTCGCTCAGCTAAGCCCGTGTGGTAGCCGGTGTGCAACGACCACCCCACGTTAAAAGAACTCACGCACAGGCATCTTCCACTCCGTTTTAAACTGTAGGCCTATTAGCTTAGTGGTAGAAAATTGGCATTTACATGAGCTACCAAAAGATGTTTATGAATGACCACCTTCAGAAGGAGCAGAGAGAAATAAAACTAGTGAGGAGATTTTGGTACCCTGTACTAATTTTTCAGTTAAGATTTTTATAAGCAAGGAATTATTTGTAGTAAATTTACAGCTTTGTAAGCTATATTATTTTAGTGATACGTTTGGTCATATTTGATTACTGTTAGAAATATTTTATTTGCTAAGCATAAAGGACATGATAATCTTTTGACATATTCCGACACAGAATTTCTGTCCATGATCTGTATCCCATCTGAATCAAAGTCGAGTTGTATCATCAGTTTAGGATGGGATACCATTTTAGAAAGTAAAGCAATTCAAATTAATTCAATTTAAAATGAAACCAAAGGGATCCAAATTCAGACAGAGTCACAGACATTTCTGAGTGGCAGACAGGCTGAGGATTTGAACCTTATGGCTGCGAAGCGGGTGCATTACCTCTGCTATCAAGTGGTTGGATTGATTGCATTTCTAAAATCTAGTAAACCTTTTCACCCTCCTGGAGAAAATTGGTCTAATGAGTTAAGTGAGCGACATGCAGCAGGGTTCAGACACGATGGTAATTAGAGAGGGGAAAAAATGCATTTTATTTAATTGCACAGACATTTTAGAATGCAGCCACATGCTGATATTATTTTGGAAATTATGCAAACCCCACTGAGCAGGAATGCAGTTGTTTCCTAACTGTAGGCGTGGACATTAACAGCACAACAATGCGAGAATGTTGCCTATAATATGAATTGGATTATTGATGGAGGGCAGATCACAAATACAATGGCAGAGTGCGGTGAGGACATTTTATGATTTGGCCAGGGTCATGAAACTCTATGACAGATCTATGTTATCCGAGTTTATTAACATAGTTTTATGATAAATACAACCTGTGTTAATTGCTATTTTGTGTGTCTGGTGGGGGGTGGGTGGGTGAATTGGGTGGCACAGTGGGTTAGCCACTTTATTTTTATCTCTGGGTCTAATCCAACCCAGATAGAGAGGGTGAAATTACTTTTCTGCTTGACTCAGCATCTTATGTGAATTAAGTCTTAACTTATTTTTCTATTGAGTGTCGGCCTCACAGCACAAAGCTATCCCCTTTGACGCTAATTGGTACTAATATGACAAAATCACTCAAATAGGTTGGTGTAAGAAATGGATAAATGTCACAGTGGAGTAAGAGGTTGCTCTTTTGAGGTTGGGGTTAAGGCATATTGGTGAGGTATGTAGAGGGTGTTTTACTCTGTATTGAACCTGTACTTTACTTGGGAGACATACTGGCAGCCCTCACCTTAATAAGTCCAAAGGTTCCATTAAACCATCAACAATTCCAATATGCCAAATCATTTCTTATTCATTATTATATAGTATAAATACAATTACAAAAGCCCCTTCCCTGATGGTTCAATCAGTAAATCTAGTGTGTTACTCAGCCATATAGTCTAGGCAGGTTGCATTTATCAATCAACTGAGAATGTGTCCCAAGGTAAGAATTAAAAGTTGTAAGTTTCCTTTTGTAATGACAGCTCTTTTGCAAGTTGGTCTCCAGTTTATTTTCTGCAGAATATTTAAATCATGAGAAATGTCTGGGTTAATTGTTTTTTTCTGTATTTTCATTAGTTCCATTTTAAAAATCATTGGGAGTGAGTAATTTCTTGCAAAACAATAGTGTAATAAATAATTGCATAATTGTGTGTCCCTCTGGTGAAACATAGAAACATAGAAACATAGAAGCAGGTAACAACTGGGAGCAAACAAGGACTAAATACTGCCGGGCTGAAATTTACCGTCACTGAAGGCACGGCTACCGCGGGGTTTGGGCGGCCGATCGAAAAAAATCAATGGGTTACCGCGGTCGGGTGTTTTCCCCTCCCCGAGACATATTCAGCTCAGGGGGGATTTGAGCAGTGCACACTTCCGCTGTGGTAAAGGAAGGTTTCCAGTGTTGAGCTCAGCAGCGTACGGGCCGTTGAAAAGCGGCCAGGCCAGTGATATTGAGCATCAAAAAGGCCGGATTTTTCCCAGCAGTGCCCCCGCAAGATTTTCCAGTCCGTGCACGAACGTGACACCGTTGGAGTTTTGCCATGATCGGGTCCGTTTGGTAGGGAAATGGTTTTATTAATTATTAGTGTTTTAATTTCAGATTCCAGCATCCACAGTATTTTGCTTTTGAAATAGTTGTATTAATTGTTTTGGCTCCATTAAACCTGCTGAGTGCTGCTCAGAGGTTTGCACATACCCCTGTACTTTTGTACAACTTTCAGGTCTGACTCTTTAGTGCAGTCCTGTGGGCTGCAGAGACCTGCTTGGCAGGGTTCACCCTGAGGATGGGAGGAGTGTTGGGAGGGCGACACCTGGTCAGAAGCAGAGCGACACACAGGAGAAGGCGTCGCTGTCAGCACTGTGTAGCCAGGCAGTGGGCAAGGGAGGCAGCAGCCATGATTCGTTCATTCTGCACCAGACCAGTGTGCCCGCCATCTTCACCGGCTCCAATCAGGATGGCGGTTGGCTGCTTGGGGACAAGGGATATCCCCTGTCCACTTGGCTGCTCACTCCTCTGTGGAACCACAGGACAGCGCCAGAGCATACATACAATGACGCTCATTGTGCCACCAGTGTATAGGCATCCTTTAGCAGAGATTCCGGTGCCTGGACCACTCTGGTGGCACCTTGCAATACTCTCCTCGAAGGGTCTCCATAATCGTCGTGGTCTGCTGCATGCTGCACAGCCTGGCCACCATGAGGGGACAGCCGCTGGAGATTGAGCCAGCAGTACCACCTAAGGAGGAGGAGGAGGAGAAGGCACAAGAGGAGGAGGAGGAGGAGGAGGATCCCGTTGCCCCAGAGCTCGGAGGTGTCGCCCCATCACAACTCTTTTGATTGGAAGACAAAATAAACAGTTAAATCAAGTGCCCCCCAATCTGGGGGACACTCCAAACATTTTTCAAGGCCCCTTTGTTCCTTTTTTTTTCTTTTTTTTAGTTTTTTTTGTTTTTTGTGGGGGTTTTTTGGACACTAAAATCATACATTTTACAAGTTCCCCCTATAAAATGGGAGGGATCACTAAAACCCGGCAATTAAAACAAATTAAACTTTAAAACATATAAAATCAAATTAAAATGTGGTTGCCGGGGGTAATGATGCACTCCAGTCCCTCCGGCGCCCACCTCTCGCGGAAGGCCGCGAGCGTACCGGTGGACACCGCGTGCTCCATCTCTAAGGACACCCTGGTGCGGATGTAGGCGTGGAAGAGAGGCAGGCAGTCGGGCTGAATGACCCCCTCGACCGCCCGTTGCCTGGATCAGCTGATGACACCCTTGGCCATGCCCAGGAGCAGTCCCACGAGGAGGACTTCGGACCTACCCGCTCCCCTCCGCACTGGGTGCCCAAAGATCAAGAGTGTGGGACTGAAGTGCAGCCAGAATTTGAGGAGCAGCCCCTTTAAATAATGGAACAGGGGCTGCAACCTCGTGCATTCGATAAAACAGACCACAGAAATTGCAGGCGGCCTGGGAGCCCGTGAACCGACTTAAAAATTTATTGCACGGGACTGAATCTTACTGCTCCTGGTATTCCCAGGCTGTTTCACATCCAAGTACTAACCAGGCCTGACTCTGCTTAGCTGCCGAGATCAGGCAAGCTCGGGAGTTTTCAGATTAGTGTGGCCAGAGGCTCGACCCATCACAACTCTTTTGGGGACAAAAAATAAACATTAAATCAAGTGCCCCCCGATCTGGGGGACACTCCAAACATTTTCAGGCCCTTTTTTGTGTTTCTTTTTGTTTTTTTATATTTTTTTTTGTAGTTTCTTTTTTGTTTTTTGGTTTTTTTTGGGCACTAAAATCATAATTTTTTCAAGTGCCCCCTACAAAAGGGGAGGGGGACACTAAAACCGGCATTTAAAACAAAACTCAAGGGCAGTTAGTGAGGCGCGAGTCCAGGGTCGGAGGCCTATAAAAGGCCCAGCGGCAGCGAGAGGCGGCGGCAGTTAGTGAGGCGCGAGTCCGGGGTCGGAGGCCAATAAAAGGCCTAGCGGCAGCGAGAGACAGCAGCAGTTAGTGAGACGTGAGTCCGGGGTCGGAGGCCTATAAAAGGCGTGCTTGTGCAGCTACAGGGAGAAGGCAAAAAAGAAATAAAAAGAAACAGAAAGGTGACGTCATAGCCAAGGGGTTAATTGATTGGCTGGTGATTGGTGAGTAGTTTTTCTTTCTTCTCTTTAACAGTGAGTAAACTTTAACATTATTGTTGCCTATCTAAAGGTTAAGTCATGGCAGAAGAGCTCGGTCGCGTGTTATGCTCCTCCTGTACCATGTGGGAACTCAGGAACGACTCCAGTGTCCCTGACGACTACGTGTGCAGGAAGTGTATCCACCTCCAGCTCCTGACGGTCCGCGTTGCAGAGTTGGAGCTGAGAGTGGATTCACTCTGGAGCATCCACGATGCTGAGAATGACGTGAGTAGCATGTGTAACGAGTTGGTCATACCACAAGAGAAGGGTCCACAGCCAGATAGGGAATGGAAGACCAGCAGGAAGAGCAGTGCAAAGAAGGTAGTGCAAGGGTCACCTGTGGTCATCCCCCTGCAAAACAGATACACTGCTTTGAGTACTGTTGAGGGAGATGACTCATCAGGGGAGGGCAGCAGCAGCCAAGTTCATGGCACCGTGGCTGGCTCTGTTACACAGGAGGGCAGGAAAAAGAGTGGGAGAGCGATAGTGATAGGGGATTCAATTGTTAGGGGAATAGATAGGCGTTTTTGCGGCCGCAACCGAGACTCCAGGATAGTATGTTGCCTCCCTGGTGAAAGGGTCAAGGATGTCTCGGAGCGGGTGCAGGACATTCTAAAAAGGGAGGGAGAACAGCCAGTTGTCGTGGTGCACATTGGTACCAATGACATAGGTAAAAAAAGGGATGAGGTCCTACGAAACGAATTTAAGGAGCTAGGAGGTAAATTATAAAGTAGGACCTCAAAAGTAGTAATCTCGGGATTGCTACCAGTACCACGCGCTAGTCAGAGTAGGAATAGCAGGATAGCACAGATGAATACGTGGCTTGAGCAGCGGTGCAGCAGGGAGGGATTCAAATTCCTGGGGCATTGGAACCGGTTCTGGGAGAGGTGGGACCAGTACAAACCGGACGGTCTGCACCTGGGCAGGACCGGAACCAATGTCCTAGGGGAATTGTTTGCTAGTACTGTTGGGGAGGAGTTAAACTAATATGGCAGGGGGATGGGAACCAATGGAGGGAGACAGAGGGAAACAAAAAGGAGATAAAAGCAAAAAACAGAAAGGAGATGAGAAAAAGTGGAGGGCAGAGAAACGCAAGACAAAGAACAAAAAGGGCCACTGTACAACAAAATTCTAAAAGGACAAAGGGTGTTAAAAAAACAAGCCTGAAGGCTTTGTGTCTTAATGCAAGGAGTATCCGTAATAAGGTGGATGAATTAACTGTGCAAATAGATGTTAACAAATATGATGTGATTGGGATTACGGAGACGTGGCTCCAGGATGATCAGGGCTGGGAACTCAACATCCAGGGGTATTCAACATTCAGGAAGGATAGAATAAAAGGAAAAGGAGGTGGGGTAACATTGCTGGTTAAAGAGGAGATTAATACAATAATCAGGAATTACATTAGCTTGAATGATGTGGAATCTATATGGGTAGAGCTGCAAAACACCAAAGGGCAAAAAACGTTAGTGGGAGTTGTGTACAGACCTCCAAACAGTAGTAGTGATATTGGGGAGGGCATCAAACAGGAAATTAGGGGTGCATGCAATAAGGGTGCAGCAGTTATAATGGGTGACTTTAATATGCACATAGATTGGGCTAACCAAACTGGAAGCAATACGGTGGAAGAGGATTTCCTGGAGTGCATAAGGGATGGTTTTCTAGACCAATATGTCGAGGAACCAACTAGGGGAGAGGCCATCTTAGACTGGGTGTTGTGTAATGAGAGAGGATTAATTAGCAATCTTGTTGTGCGAGGCCCCTTGGGGAAGAGTGACCATAATATGGTGGAATTCTGCATTAGGATGGAGAATGAAACAGTTAATTCAGAGACCATGGTCCAGAACTTAAAGAAGGGTAACTTTGAAGGTATGAGGCGTGAATTGGCTAGGATTGATTGGCGAATGATACTTGAGAGGTTGACTGTGGATGGGCAATGGCAGACATTTAGAGACCGCATGGATGAACTACAACAATTGTACATTCCTGTCTGGCATAAAAATAAAAAAGCGAAGGTGGCTCAACCGTGGCTATCAAGGGAAATCAGGGATAGTATTAAAGCCAAGGAAGTGGCATACAAATTGGCCAGAAATAGCAGCGAACCCGGAGACTGGGAGAAATTTAGAACTCAGCAGAGGAGGACGAAGGGTTTGATTAGGGCAGGGTAAATAGAGTATGAGAGGAAGCTTGCAGGGAACATTAAGATGGATTGCAAAAGTTTCTATAGATATGTAAAGAGAAAAAGGTTAGTAAAGACAAATGTAGGTCCCCTGCAGTCAGAATCAGGGGAAGTCATAATGGGGAACAAAGAAATGGCGGACCAATTGAACAAGTACTTTGGTTCGGTATTCACTAAGGAGGACACTAACAACATTCCGGATATAAGAAGGGTCAGAGGATCTAGTAAGGAGGAGGAACTGAGGGAAATCCTTATTAGTCGGGAAATTGTGTTGGGGAAATTGATGGGATTGAAGGCCGATAAATCTCCAGGGCCTGATGGACTGCATCCCAGAGTACTTAAGGAGGTGGCCTTGGAAATAGCGGATGCATTGACAGTCATTTTCCAACATTCCATTGACTCTGGATCAGTTCCTATCGAGTGGAGGGTAGCCAATGTAACCCCACTTTTTAAAAAAGGAGGGAGAGAGAAAACAGGGAATTATAGACCAGTCAGCCTGACATCGGTAGTGGGTAAGATGATGGAATCAATTATTAAGGATGTCATAGCAGCGCAGTTGGAAAGAGGTGACATGATAGGTCCAAGTCAGCATGGATTTGTGAAAGGGAAATCATGCTTGACAAATCTTCTGGAATTTTTTGAGGATGTTTCCAGTAGAGTGGACAAGGGAGAACCATTTGATGTGGTATATTTGGACTTTCAGAAGGCTTTCGACAAGGTTCCACACAAGAGATTAATGTGCAAAGTTGAAGCACATGGGATTGGGGGTAGTGTGCTGACATGGATTGAGAAATGGTTGTCAGACAGGAAGCAAAGAGTAGGAGTAAATGGGTACTTTTCAGAATGGCAGGCAGTGACTAGTGGGGTACCGCAAGGTTCTGTGCTGGGGCCCCAGCTGTTTACACTGTATATTAATGATTTAGACGAGGGGATTAAATGTAGTATCTCCAAATTTGCGGATGACACTAAGTTAGGTGGCAGTGTGAGCTGCGAGGATGATGCTATGAGGCTGCAGAGTGACTTGGATAGGTTAAGTGAGTGGGCAAATGCATGGCAGATGAAGAATAATGTGAATAAATGTGAGGTTGTCCACTTTGGTAGTAAAAACAGAGAGACAGACTATTATCTGAATGGTGACAGATTAGGAAAAGGGGAGGTGCAACGAGACCTCGGTGTCATGCTACATCAGTCATTGAAGGTTGGCATGCAAGTAAAGCATGCGGTTAAGAAAGCAAATGGCATGTTAGCCTTCATAGCGAGGGGATTTGAGTACAGGGGCAGGGAGGTGTTGCTACAGTTGTACAGGGCCTTGGTGAGGCCACACCTGGAGTATTGTGTACAGTTTTGGTCTTCTAACCTGAGGAAGGACATTATTGTTATTGAGGGAGTGCAGCGAAGGTTCACCAGACTGATTCCCGGGATGGCGGGACTGACTATCAAGAAAGATTGAATCAACTGGGCTTATATTCACTGGAGTTCAGAAGAATGAGAGGGGACCTTATAGAAACGTTTAAAATTCTGATGGGTTTCGACAGGTTAGATGCAGGAAGAATGTTCACAATGTTGGGGAAGTCCAGAACCAGGGGTCACAGTCTAAGGATAAGGTGTAAGCCATTTAGGACCGAGATGAGGAGAAACTTCTTTAGCCAGAGAGTGGTGAACCTGTGGAATTCTCTGCCACAGAAAGTTGTTGAGGCCAATTCACTAAATATATTCAAAAAGGAGTTAGATGTAGTCCTTACTACTAAGGGGATCAAGGGGTATGGCAAGAAAGCAGGAATGGGGTACTGAAGTTGCATGTTCAGCCATGAACTCATTGAGTGGTGGTGCAGGCTAGAAGGGCCGAATGGCTTCTCCTGCACCTATTTTCTATGTTTCTATGTTTTTAACCCTGCAAGGGAGGTGCAGCTGCGTCTCATAGCTGCTCGCTTCAGATAATCTCATCCACACATGACCCTTCAACTCCCACTTTCAATGGCCATTGCAATGAGTGCTTTCACACAGAATTGCCCACTCCCAAATGAAACACCTGGCTAGATATACGTGCTATTAAGAAAGATTTCTCCAATTATCCAAATCACTGCAAAAACAGAACATAAAGAACAATATAATAATATTGTAATCATTTTTTATCCCTGTGTATCTCACTATAACATCTGTTGCAGTGACTACCCTAAAGCTACGCCTAACTGTCATCGCTGTGGCTGCATCATGGGTCCTGGAAGGCTGCTTGGTTGTTGTCTGGGACCTGCAGCTGTCCTTCTAGGATGCCCTGGAACACCTCTGAGCCTGGAAGGGCTAGGTGCAGACTGGCCAGCAACCTCCTGGGAGGGTACGTCCTCACATATATGGAGGACACCTCCCTTGCAATCTCCCTCCATACATTATATATAAGAACATGAGAACATAAGAAATAGGAGCAGGAGTAGGCCGTACGACCCCTCGAGCCTGCTCCATCATTTAATAAGATCATGGCTGATCTGATCATAGACTCAGCTCCACTTCCCCGCCTGCTCCCCATAACCCCTTATCCCCTTATCGTTATGTACTGGTGGTCTACCAGGTCTCCCCATGTCAGGAAACAGTATTTTTCTTCTGTCCTCCACACCGTCCATTAGTGTCTCCAGCTCCACATCAGTGAACCTGTTGACTCTCCTTGCACCTCTTACACCAGCCATCTTTCCTGTTGTGTTCATACTCTATTTGTTTGTTGCATGAACCCTCATTAGACAGGCAGTAGGACCCTGTGGGAGTTATTCACAGTTGCTGTAATCATTCTGGTTCATGCTGGTTTTGGGACACCATTTTGAGAGTTGCGATAAAGGACATAGTTAAATTACATTACTCCTGTTTCAGTTAGTCTGGTTATTTATGTACACAACATAATTTGGCGATGCAGATGAATCAAATTAACCTCCCTTCCACCGCCTTTCCTCTCCACACCTGGGCACTCTCCAATCCTGTGGCCGAGATGGATAAAAAGTTTTTCTACGTACATCACGGTGAGTGGGTTAGACGGCAACAACGTAACACCAGCTCGCCGCTGTGCAATACTTATCCACTGCCTCCGCACCGAAGGCCAACGCATCTTTGGGCAAATCAAAGACATTGAGTCCTATGATAAAGCAATAAGCGCCCTAGAGAAATATTTTGGGTCAAAGAAAAGTATTGTGATAGAGAGATACAAATTTTGTCAAAGGGGGCAAGGGAACGGTGAGCCAATAACACAGTATATGATTTCATTAGCTGAACTGGCCACTGCGTGTAACTTTGGAGCACTCACAGAGGAATGATCAGGGATCAAATTATTGAGAAAACAATGATCCCCGTATTCGGGAACACTTGCTAATGGAGGATGAAAATTTGACATTGGACAAAGCAACTAATTTGGCCATCCAAATCGAATCAGCGCTTTCTGATTCAAAAGCGATCAGATCCCCTGCTCCCCCTGTGCAGCAGACTTCAGCTACAGCCCAGGTGAAAGGCGTTCGTCCAAAGCGGAACTCACAGCAGAGACCCAGGGCTAGTAATAAGCCACCAACTACGGATCGCGGGCCTAATTCCCACTGGTTTAACTGTGGGAACAAATCACATTCAGCAAAGAGTCCTAACTGCCCTGCACGTGGGAAGAAATGCTCTGCATGTGGTAAAATAAACCATTTTGCTGATGTCTGTCACTCATCGCAGCATATTCGACATGTGGACAACCCCGATCATGATAAACCCAGTATGGTTTACACCATTGTAACATTTTGCACATAAATTCGAGCAAATTCAAGGACTGTAATGTAAACATTGACGGCACATCCATCTGCCTCCTCATTGACCTTGGAGCCAAAGTCTCTATATTGAGTGAGGCTATTTACAAAACCCACTTCAAGCACTGTCAACTGCAGCCCGCAACTTCCACTCTACATGCATACTCCGATTCTAAAATTGAGGTTCTTGGGGTCATATCTGTCCTGATATACTACAAGGACATAACTTTGGAGAACTTTTCCTTTCATGCCGTGAAGGGACGAAGCCTCATGAGTGTTGACCTTTTTGACAAGCTTGGGTTCAAAGTTTACGACCCAACTGGCACACCTGTGTACACGATGGACTTTGACAAGCAGTATCCTTCAATCTTCACAGGGTTTGGAGTGACAACAAAATTCTGCCACCATCCCCGCGTTGCCCCTTCCCTCAAGCAGGTTACACTGCGACTTCGCTGTCTCCCATACGCGGTTCGCGACCAAGTATCTGCAGAATTAACGTGACTCGAATCTCAGCGAATCACTGAGAGCATCGACTCCTCACCCTGGATCTCGAACTTAATCATTGCTTGGCATAAAAATGGGAAGATCTGTCTATGCATTGACCTGAAAGAGGTCAACAAAGCCATCATCCCTGACAAGTACCCTCTTCCTACCATCGACGAACTGTCTTCAGAATTCCACGGCTCAATAGTTTTTATGAAACTCGACATGCGCCGCAGCTACCTGCAAATACCCCTAGTGGAGGATAGCAAACCACTCACGACGTTCACGATGCATGATGGTCTGTATCAGTATCGACCATGCCCTATGGACTATCTTCTGCACCAAGTGCATTTCAGAAGATTGTCACTACTATGAGGGAGGGAGCCCTCAATCTGCTTGACGATATCGTCGACCATGGACGGACTTCATACAGTTATGGCTAGACTTGCTACACATAACATTACACATAATGCCGATAAGTGTACACTCGCTGCTGTGTAAACTTTCTGGGCTACAGAATCACAGTACAGGGTCCGCTTGACATCATTGACGCGATCCAGTGAATGCAGGAGGCTACCAATGTCAAAGAACTTTCATCATTCCTCAGCACTTGCAACTTCTATCTGACGTGCACATTACCAAAACACTTCGCAAGTTGCTGCACAAGGACGTCCCTTGGGAATGGACAGATTCCCAGGCTCAGGCATTCACCACGCTTGAGAAAATCCCATCCCCTCCTATCCTCGCGCACTTTGATCCGGATGCCACTACGTACATCACCAGAGATGCATCAGGCACCACCATGGGTGCTGTGCTCTCACAATAGATTGATTGCCTGGAACGCCCTGTAGCCTTCGTCTCTCGCACGCTCTCGTCTGCAGAACATAAATACTCTACAAGGGAACACGAATCACTCACTTGCATCTACACATGTGAACGCTGGCACATCTACCTCGATGGCAGGAAATTTACCCTCCGTACAGATCACCAAGCTACTCGCTACAACTGGATTTGGGCACAGACCACTGCGAATCAGCTGATGGTTAGATTGCCTTCATCAGTATAACTTCGATCTACAGTACATCGCTGGCAGTCGCAACCACGTAGCTGACATGCTCAGCCACTCGACACCTGCTTTGGACTCTGGTGCTGACTTGTTCACAGATGATGACACATATGTCACATCGATCATCACTCAGTCCATCAAAAACCTTGTCTCCTGCGACGAACTCAAAACTGAGTCACAGAGTGATGCTACACTCCAGTACATGTGCCACTTCCTCCAGACTGAGATGCCTAAGGAAATTCCAGAAAAGCTGAAAATCTTCCACAAACTTCATGATGAATTTTCCATTTGGAACTATGGCTGCCTAGCTCATGTTGATAGAGCAGTAATTCCCAAGTCGCTTCAACAGCGCCTTCTCTCATTGGCACATGATGAACACCCTGGCATTGTCCGCATGAAGCAGAGATGTCGTGATTCAGTATGGTGGCCTGGGATTGACACTCACATCGAGGAGTTCGTCTCACACTGCGAAGCATGCAGTCTGAGCGAAAAGACCACAAACATCCGACCAGCGTCAATGAAGCCCATTCCATGGCCACAAAGACCATGGCAACAACTTCAGTTGGATATCTTCGGTCCAGTTGAAGCAGCTCCACAACACCAGTGTTTCCTTGTTGGGAGTATCTGACCTGCATTCCAAATGGCCAGAAATCGCTACATGTTCAGAGACTTCATCAACAATCGTCACTATTTTGCAGGGTATGCTCACGAAGTGGGGCCTTCCAGAGGTCATAATCACTGACAGTGGACCACAGTTTGTGTCTGACCAGTTTGCGGATTTCCTCACTCATCATGCTATCGAGCATCGCCTTACTGCTCGGTACAATCCTCAAAGCAACGGAAGTGTTGAGCGATTTAAACGCGTCATCAAAGAGGGTTTGAAAGCCAACCTCGCAGCAGGCCAAAGATTCGATGAAGTGGTTCAAACCATTCTTCGCACATACCGTTCGACAAAGCACTCGCTAATGGGGAAGACACCTGCTGAGCTCATGATTGGGCGGAATCTTCGCTGGCTACTGGACATTCTCAAACACCCAGCCAAACCTACTGCGAAGATAACCACACTCGCATCCCAGATTTCGGAACGACAATGAAAAGTGAAGTTGTACACTGTCACAAAACGACGCGCTCAAAAGCCCCAAATGAAGAACGGAGATTGGGTCAGAGTTAAGCGCCCAAGCCGTAGTCATAAGCTCGCATCTTTACTTTCGGCTCCAAAACTGATCGGGCGAAAGTTCAGCCCTCACACCTACGAGCTCAATAATGGAACTCGATGGAACACTCGTGGACTGATCCAACTCACAGGCCAACAGGCCAGCAGGATGTAACAGAGGCACCGTTCTGTTTCCCAACTGAAAACCTCAATAAAACACCGTAAGCTCCAAGCTGGTCTCAGCATATTAGAACATGGCCTGGCTATTGCAAGGACTTTGTCTGTTCATAGACTGTGTTTTCAGAAGGGGCCAAATATGTTGTGTTCATACTCTATTTGTTTGTTACACGAACCCTCACTAGACAGTTATTAGTTCCCTGCGGGAGCTATTCACAGTTGCTGTATTCATTCTGGTTCATGCTGGTTTTGGGATACCATTTTGGGAGTTGCTATAAAGGACACAGTTAGTTATATTACTCCTGTTTCAGTTAGTCTGGTTATTTATGTACATAGCACTTCCAACCTCCTTTCAACTTCCTTTCAACCTCCTTTCAACCCCCTTTCAAACTCCTTCTCCCTCAGGATCTTGCTGCAAACCCTGGCCTTTAAAAAGGCCAGGGAGCAGCTAGCTCTTTAGAAACCCTTACCTGCATGCTGAATTTCTCAGTGGTGATAACGCTCAAATTAAGACAGCCACACCACTGAAAAATCCACTTTGGAAGGGTTCATTAGCGCTGGAACTCATTTTTTCACTTTTGGAGCTGAATATGGGGTGGCCCAGCCATGAAATAATTTTGGCGCTAATGGCTGCAAAAAGGTGGGGGGGAGCACCAGCTTTCCAGTGGTACTGAATTTTGGACCCTGCAACTTTTAGAGTGACAAAGAGTAATCTATGGGAAAGAATGTATCATTTAACCTTCCCAGTAACCACGTGTGATACTTAGCCCTAATTTTCATCCCTGGTCTCTGCTTTGGTACCTGATTGCTGCCAGAGTAGTGGTTTATCTGCTATAATTGACATCAATGCCTTTGGGTTAGGGAAGGGTACAATTAACTAAGGAGTCCCAATTCAATGTCCCCTCAATGTCTATACCGAGTGAGAACAGGATTGGGCTCAGCTGTGATTGGGCTCATGGTTAAATGGCTGGCTGACATTCACTCTAGGTCTCACACCTGAAGAGTGAGATACCAAAATGACAAGACTTGTGGAACTTTAGCACAGCAAGATTCAGGAGAGGAAATTGTGGAAAATAAGTTCTAATAGGCCAACCGGTAAGAAAGAATGAACTTGCATTCACACTGTGCCTTTCACATCCTCGGAGCATCTGAAAGTACTTCGCAGCCAATGGATTATTTTTGAAGCGTAGTCACTGGTGTTTTGTAAGCAAAGGCAGTGTACAAAACACAGCAAGGTCCTACAAACACAGATTAGTGACCAGTTAATCTAACTTGGTGGTGTTAGTTGAGGGAAGAATGTTGGTTAAAACACCAGAAGTCCCGGCTGTTCTTCGAAAAAGTTTATGGTATTTTTACAGTCCCTTGAACAAGCAGACATAGCCTCAGTTTAAAGTCTCACCTAAATGACAGCACCTCTGACAATACTGCACTAGAAAGTCAGCCTGGATTACCTGCTTAAATGGACCTTAAACCCACAACCTTCTGACTCAGGGGCAAGATTTCTATTACTGAGCCAAACCGACATATGCCATACAGCTCTGTATGTACCAGGCAGTCCCTTGTATCGAGGATGACCTGCTTCCACATATTGAAGGGTGGAAGATGCCTGTGTGTGGATTTTTTTAACGTGTGGTAGCTGTTGCACACTAGCCACTACACAGGCTTGACAGAGTTAAGTCTTGGTCCAGTGGCAAGAATTAACCAAGACGACTGGGTACCAAGTGGGGAAATGGTAGACCATGCCAGACATGAGACTCCCAAAGCAAGCTCTACTCGGAACTCCTTCACAGCAAACAAGCCAAAGATGGGCAGAGGAAACGTTACAGGGACACCCTCAAAGCCTCCCTGAAAAAGTGCAACATCCCCACTGACACCTGGGAGTCCCTGGCCAAGGATCGCCCTAAGTGGAGGAAGTACATCCGGGAGGGCGCTGAGCACCTCGTGTCTCATCGGTGAGAGCATGCAGAAATCAAGCGCAGGCAGCGAAAAGAGCGTGCGACAAACCAGTCCCACCCTCCCTTCCCGTCAACGACTATCTGTCCCACCTGTGACAGGGACTGTGGCTCTCGTATTGGACTGTTCAGCCTCCTAAGGACTCATTTTAAGAGTGGAAGCGAGGGACTGCCTACGATGATGATGGTAGACCAGCAATGCAGCTTAACTGTGGCTTTCCAGAATATGATGCTTAAACTGCAATTAGATTGCTGTAACTTTTAAAACATGATTGTACTTGTTAAAATCAGATTGTTTGCAATCAAAAATAGTCTCCGAATCAGCTCAGTGGGTAACTGCACCTTCGGGTATGGTACCAATCCACATGGAGCAGCAAGATGTCTGCTTTGATCCTTGGTCACTGAAGAGTTAGTTGATGTCAGCCTGTGTAGCAGCAGGGATGTTACAATTGGCCTCAGCACCTCTGCACCAGGGAGAGGAAAAATGAGCCAGGGCCCAGTTCATGATCGATAATTGGAAGTACGTGAATATGGATATCAAATGAGGGTAGGATTAGGCTCAGCTGTGATACCCAAACAAATCGCTTGCTGGAATACACTTACTAAGCCCATATCTGAAGCAGAGCCACTTAGATGAGATGCTGGTGGGCTATTGGTGCCCGTGGAACGCCCACATCCCAACTGCTGGTTGAAATCATTTAACTCAGCAAAGACTAGCTATTTAAACTGGGACCTTTGTGCTTACGTGTCTTTATTCACTAGACCTTCATGAGAACTCAAAACATAACTTTGTGTGAGCTTCCCTGATGGTGCACTGCCTGGTGTAGCACTGAGCTTTACATATTAGACAGTTACTGGGTCTGATCCTTGCTCTGCAATGCGTTCACCAATCTTAGAAGGGTTAGCAGTCGCGGGTACACTGAAGGGATTACTTCCTGACTTTGAGCTCCCAAAGGGGAGCCTTGCACAGTGGGAGCACATATTGAAATTTCAGGCACTTAATATGAATCCAGCCACACTAAAATCTGTGTTATAGTGCTCAATAAAATACATTTTTAGTGCATGGTGTCATATAACACATAAGAAAGCATAGAATGGGGAAAGGTTATTCAGCCAGCACAAAGCCATCTTTTCACAAAGCTATATCGTGGCTTCTGTCCAACTTGTTTAATCTCCAGAGGAAAGGTTTTGCAAACCTTTTCCCAGCCAGAGATGAAAAATATACCCGCAAATGCTGAAAATCAGAAATTAAAACAGAAACTGCTGGTAATGCACAGGAGGTCACTCAGCATCTGGAACAGGAAGACAAATGAAGACATCCTATGGAAAAGCAGGAGAAATATCACTTACAAAAAACATGGGAAAGCATGGCTTTGAAACACATGGGGGGAGAAATTGGCCTGGATTGCACCTCACGTTAGCGCCTGCGGGGGGCAGAAATGGGGCGCTAAGAGGTTACCGACTGGTTGCGGTGAATTCACCGATTCCCTGGTGGTTTTGCGCTGGCGCCTAGCTCTGTTGCGCCCCGTAGATCGGGATGTCATCCAATACGCAGCGCCCCGTTAAGGCCCCGAATGTGATATTCGCTCCCACCCCCTGCAGCATCGCTAGTCGTCAACAACAACAGCTGTAGGAGGCATTGTCTCCTCGGCTGGCCGCTTGAGGAGAATTAACGGCAGTGGTGGTCAGGTAGGGCAAAATGTATTCATCTCCACAGTGTGGTGTCTTTTGTTTTTTTTGGACCCCACAATTCACTCTCTTAGAGTGCTTGGGGCTATTATGCATGTAGCGCAGGTCCCGTGACCCCACAGAGATCGAATGAAGATTGAATCAAACCAACTTTGGCCCTTCCCTTGAAGTGAGGAAAGGAACCTCCAAAAACGGCAGCACTGCACGGAACACTATTCAGTGCTTTGCTGCTCCCGCCCCTCTCACACATTTTAGCACTCTAAGGGAAGTGATAGTACTTGATTTAGTGCTCTACTTCCCTCTTGGAGTGCTAAAGCGCAAGTTCCCGGAAGCAAAAAATCTATTCTGCCTGGCAAAAATTTTGCGCACCCTGAAAAATGATTGCCCCAAACAGAGCGCTATGCAAGTTCTAGGCCATGATTCCTGACATTGCATTAGTGATAATGAAAAGTAGCTGTCATCCATGATGCGCTAAAGTAATGATCTTTCCATCTTCCCAAGCAGCTAGCTATCCATTTCATTAGTATAAATGAATGTTGAAAAGTCTGTTCATCCGTCATCATTTGGGGTAAAAAATCAAGGTGAATTTTAGCTTTCACCGTCGGGCGCTAAGCTCATTGTGACAGGTCAGCCGGCCTTTACACAATCCGCCTGATTTTCCTTTCTGTTTAGATCAATGGGAAGCAAAATCGGGAATATGTTGTAATATGTCAGTCCGATCCTCAATTGCGGGTTCACAGCCTGACGGTGGAAGTTAATGACTCAACAGTGGGTTTGATAAAAATCAGGAAGACTCTGTGAGTGCTATTAATCTGGAGAAACAGCAACAGAAGAAAATGGATAGAAAAATCGGGGGCAGACCTGTGAAATGCCGCTCTCTGCTCCTTGCCAGCACTGGGGTGGGGGGAGGCTGATCAGGGAATTGCCTAAGTAAAAGTCCATAAGGGTAAAATATAATTTATGCCTGCATTAAAATAGCAGACAGAAGAATGTCATACAGATATATCACTAATATCACCAAGGGTCATTTCTGGGCTCGTATCACTTTGGATTATTGCTTCTCTTTAAACCTCATTCTAAAAATATTTTCCTGCTAAATCTTTTCCCATTTAAGAGAACATTTAGGTAGCAATGATAGGTGAGCACATCTTCCAGATCAATAAATGTCTATTGAATGCTAAAGGAAGATTTGATTGTTTAGCCGTGGAATACTGATCTGCAAAAAATGATATTCTAATATTTGCTAAGCGACTGTAAATTACAAATATGACCCCAAGATGTAAATGGACTTGTGAAAGGATAGGCAAAATGAGCTTGTGGCTATAATTCAGAAATATTAAACCTAAGGCGACTGATAACTACAAAGGTTTAACCCCAACTTTGAATTGATAAATAATTTTAGTTTACACACGTCATTCTTTACCACATCTCTTAAGCATTTTTTCTCACTTTCCTGTATTTAATTTTAGATTTTTTATCTACATTTTTTTTAAAGCATGAATTGTGTCTTCCTCCCTCCACCTTGGATTTCACTGTGTGCTGAGGGCATCTCTGCTGCCTAATGTACGATCGCCTTTCTCTGATCCTGACTACAGAGGATTTCTTGTGCTCCTTATGACAAGCACCAGATGGGAAGCAGGGCCTCCTTAGCAGGGAGTTGACAGAATGGGTTAATGCAGGGGACGTAAGTGACTGAACGAGTCCAGTCCCAACATTTCATTCCTGATTACCTCTCCTTCTCCTGGCAGATATGCTTTCCTTGCAGCTGATGCCTGCGCTCTTGGACTTATCCACAAAAATCACCTCAAGGGAGCCAATGCATTTGGGTGGGAAAGCCATCAAGTCTGACACCGATTGCTTCGGGTAGCTACATTTAGTGACGCAGTAGGACTATGGCTGAAGTGGTGCTAATAATGAATCTGCATACATTGCCGGGTAAGGCTGTAATCAGACGGTGACACCTGGAAATGAACATTTTCAGACACCGATCCAAACAATTCAAATAATGCAGCAGAAATATTGCTGGAGCTGTCAGAAATTCTGCTGATCAGACCTTTGAGGCATAGCAAACGGTATGTGTTAAGTCACATCGGAGAAAAGGAAGGAGTGAGGGTGCGCGCGGAGAACTTAGAACTTAAAAGTACTTTGATTTTATCTGACTAGAATTCATTTTATATAAAATCTGTATTTCATTGCTGTTTTTACTTTTACTATCTTTGTGTCTGCTTGCCCTTTTTGGATTTGTTGACAATTTTGTTTGGAATGCTTCCACTTTTTTTCCACAATAACTGCATGCAGATCATGCAGTAACTCAAAACCAATTATTCCTGTTCTCGGCTTTTCTGCGCTAGCTGTCATTGCTGAGCTGCCTGTGGTTTGGGACCGGCCTGAAGATTATTTGCCAATTTTAAGGCGGTCGTCAATTCTTAGCTTTTATTCCCAATGGGGATGTGAAGGAGGGAACACCAGTGGCAAGAGGCCATAGCCCGGGACCCTTGGGGATGGTCCCCAGACTTTGCTTCTCCAGCAGGAATTGGGATGGTCGCTCTTTAGGAGCACTGATATTAACCACCGCCCCATGATGAGTGGGAGAGAGTCTGGGACTGGGTGCAGCAGGGGAATGTTAAAAAGTGAAATGTGCTGAACAGGACCCTAGCCCACCACACAGGCACCCATCGACATTTTTACGTCGTGGAGAGGTGGGAGGCTTATTAACGTATTTAAATCAGGCTCTCACAGTGTAATTGGGAGCCTGATTTAAAATTCATTGATTTTGCACAGGTTTCCTTGGGGGTCAGGAAACTCGGCAGTGAAAAGCCAGCTTCATAAGGTCAGCGACTGCTTCAGCACTCCTGGCCTGTTCGGCGACCTCCCCCCATCCCCCGTCTCCTGGCCCAATCGGCGACCTTCTCCCCCACCCCAGTCCTGATCGCTGATCTCCCCCGCCTATCGCCGACCTCTCCCTGTTCCCCCAGCCCTGATCGCCAACCTCCCTCTGCCCCCCCCCCCAACCCAATTGGTGACCTCCTCCACCGAACCCCGATCTCCAGCCTTCCCCCCCCCCCCCGATTGCTGATCACCCCCCCCCATGCCCTCAGCCCCGATCTCCAGCCTCACCCCCCCCCCCGATTGCCCATCTCCCCCCAGCCCCAATCGCAGGCCTCCCACCCTCTCCCAATTGCAAACTTCTAGGTCCCCCCAACCCTAATTGCTGACCTTCAC
The DNA here is from genome assembly GCF_044704955.1 of Pristiophorus japonicus. Taxonomy (NCBI): domain Eukaryota; kingdom Metazoa; phylum Chordata; class Chondrichthyes; family Pristiophoridae; genus Pristiophorus; species Pristiophorus japonicus. The sequence continues at coordinate 54,338,844 of NC_091983.1, forward strand.
TCCCCCTCTCCAAGGGTCCCGGGTTGTGGCCTCCTGCCACTGGTGTTCCCACCTGGCCCGCTCTCCATTCGGTCAGCAACTTGGTGCGAGGCGTTAATGAGGTCCTGCCGTTAAGATCAACAAGACCTGCTGCTGTAGCAGAAATTAAAATTAACAGTCAGAAAACCATTTACAGCGTGTGGCCGAACTTCTGGCGTGCACCCGAACCGGAGAGCAGCAAAGCTCTCGCCAAAATAATGGAAAGTTGAACGATTACCCGCCCCGGTTGTTTTTGTTTTACGATGTAATCAGATTCCCAACTGGCTTCTTCCATCTCCTGGGTGAGGTTTAATCGAGGGGGGTCACACGATCAGTGATTCAAAACTCAAAACAAATTGACATTTTTATTTTTCAAACTGTTTATCTTTTTGAACATTTCTGTTTCCATAATGAATGGTGATGACATCGGGTGAGCGAGCTGCCAGGGTACTGAGCCCAACAGCAGGAGGAAACTCAATTAATAACTGGTATGCTAGGATTACTGATACAACTCTGAGTTCATTGTATCTACTGATATTAATTCCTATCCTTCTTACTGTTGAGTTTTGCAATCTTCCTCCCCGCCATCCTCCCAATAATACCATTAGCACCTGCTGTAAAAATTCTATTTAAAAAAACTGGATCCAATTAAACAGAAAATACTTTTAAAATTGTTCAACTATATTTTTTAAAGTATACTTGTGCGAGAAACTCCAGTTCAAGGATATTTTGTTCTGGGTACAGGAATAAAGATACTCCAGCTGGCCTGATGGCTTTTAACAAGATAAATGTCCCATCCAAACACACTAAGAAAGACCAAGCTCTAAATAACAGTTTGCGTTATCTATTCTCAGCCAGGAATCAGAAGCACAAAGATAGGTCTCAGGTCAGGGAGAGGAAAAGTCAGGCAAGGTTTTATTCTGAATAGGAAACCAGTGACCGATGCTGGAAAATGTACATGAACGCACAGTGGCAGAGGACAGGATTGGGCTTGGGTATGGAGCCTTCCACAGTCGAATAGCTAGGTGATGTTCACTGTCTATGCTCACACATGAAATTCGACAGCTTGGCTCAAGTACAGGAGATTGCCTGTCACCTTCAGGAGGGGAAAGAAAGATCCTGCACTTGTATAGTGCCTTTCACAATCACAGGACGTCTCAAAGCATTTTACACCCAATGAAATTCTCTGGAAGTGTAGTCACTGTTGTAATATAGGGCGACATGACAGGCAATTTTCACACAGCAAGGTGCCACTAAAATAATTTAAGTAAATGGCTAGATAATCTGTTTTAGTGACATTAGTTGGAGGATAAATGTTGACCAGGACACTGAGATAACTCCCCTGCTCTTCTTTGAACCATGCCATGGGATCATTTACATCCATCTGAGAGCACAGACAGAGCCTTCATTTCATGTCTCATCCACACTCCTCAAGCACTGCACTGGGACTGTCAGCCTGGATTATGTGCTCAAGTCTCTGGAGTGGAGTTTCAATCCACAACCTTCTGACTCAGACAAGAGCTAGGGCTGACACTTTTAACAGAATAACAGAATCTCATGTGTTATTTAAGGACGTAACATAGTTTTGAGGTTGACGTGACTTTGATGAAACACATATTTAAACTTTGCTCCCTTACTTGGGGCATCACCTGAATGGTACAATGTTACCATCTTGTATTATTCAAAGTGTATTGATGCCTCTAAGGACACAAGCATGTTATTACACAACCATTTTCAAAATGAGACCAGACTCTAATAAGATGCCATTTGTTGAATAGACAGTAAGTTGCAATGTTGTCTGCTCAGAATACAAGGATACTCAATAGAAATTTCATAATAAAAGGTTTCAACATTAGAAGTCAAATCTTCTACCAGAGAGGTGGGGCTTATAATAAGTGAGAGATCTGAAAAAGAAAAGGAATAACCTGAGGTAAACTTTTCCTTTGCTGCTGATTGGCCTGGTGCTGACAGAGCAGTTGCTGTTTTCATAAAGCTTTTCTTTGGCGAAAGCTGTGGATTTAAAAAGAATGCAAAGGCCTCAAAGAATTCCGGATTTCGATCGGCTGTAGTATAATAACTGATCCAATGGCTCTCTGATGATCCAATGAATAAAGGCACTGCCTACCATAGCCACACCAACCATAAGGTTCTAAGTGTGATCTTAGTTGGAACAAATTCAGTTGGCATAGATTCAGAACTGAGCTAACAGCTCAAAACTGGGCATCCATCAGGTATTGTGGGCCATCAGCAGCAGCAAAATTGTATTCCACCACAATCTGTAACCCCATGGCCCCGCATTAAACCAGGGAATCAACGCTGGTTCAATGAGGAGTGCAGAAGAGCATACCAGGAGCAGCACCAGGCCTACCTAAAAATGAGCTACCAACCTGGGGAAGCTGCAACACAGGACTACACACAGGCTAAACAATGGAAGTAGCACAGGTAACCGAACAGAGGTAAGCGATCCCACAATGAACAGATCAGATCAAAGCTCTGCAGTCCTGCCACCTCCAGTCGTGAATGGTGGTGGACAATTAAGCAACTAACGGGAGCTCAGTACGTGAGTGCAAAAGACAAGGCTGATGAGATTGCAACCACCTTCAGCCAGAAGTGCTGTGTGGACGATCCATATCGGCCGCCTCCTGAGGGCCCCACCATCACAGAAGCCAGTCTTCAGCCAATTCGATTCACTCCACATGATATCAAGAAGTGACTGAACGCATTGGATAGAGCAAAGGCTATGGGTCCCATCAACATCCCAGCTATCGTGCTGAAGTCTTGTGCTCCAGAACTAGCCATGTCTCTAGTCAAGCTGTTCCAGTACAGCAATAACTTTGGCATCTACCCGACAATGTGGAAAACTGCCCAGGTATGTCCTGTCCACAAAAAGCAGGACAAATCCAATCCGGCCAATTACCACCCCATCATTAGTATAGTGATAGAACGTGTCGTCGACAATGCTATCAAGCGATGCTTATTCACCAATAACCTGCTCACTAATACTCAGTTTGGGTTCCACCAGGACTACTTGGCTCCCGACCTCATTACAGCCTTAGTCCAAACATGGACAAAAGAGCTGAATTCCAGAGGTGAGGTGAGAGTGACTGCTCTTGACATAAAAACATAAGAAAATAAGGAATAGGAGCAGGAGTAGGCCATATAGACCCTCGAGTCTGCGTCGCCATTAAATAAGATCATAGTTGATCATCAACCTCAATTACACTTTCCTGCCTGATCTCCATATCCCTTGATTCCCCTAGACTCCAAAAATCATCGAGCATTTGACCAAGTGTGACATCAAGGAGTCTAAGTAAAATTGATGTTACTGGGAATTAGGGGTAGAACTCTTCACTGGCTGGAGTCGTACCGAGCACAAAGGAAGATGGTTGTGGTTGTTGGAGGTCAATCATCACTGTCCCAGGACATTGCTGCAGGAGTTCCTCGGGGCAGTGTCCTAGGCCCAACCATCTTCAGCTGCTTCATCAATGACTTCCCTCCATCATGTCAGAAGTGGGGATGTTCGCTGATGATTGCACAGCATTCAATTCCATTCACAACTACTCATAAAATGAAGCAGTCTATGCCTGCATATAGCAAGACCTGGATGACATTCAGGCTTGGGTTGATGTAACATTTGTGCCACACAAGTGCCAGACAATGACCATCTCCAACAAGCAAGAATCTAACCACCTTCCATTGATATTCAATGGAATTACCATCGACGAATCCTCCATCATCAACATCCTGGGGGTCACCATTGACCAGAAATTTAACTGGACCAGCCACATAAATACTGTGGCAACAAGAGCGGGTCAGAGGCTGGGTATTCTGCGACGAGTGTCTCACCTCCTGACTCCCCAAAGCTTTTCCACCATCTACAAGGCACAAGTCAGGAGTCTGATGGAATACTTTCTTTGGCTGAATGAGTGCAACTCCAACAACACTCAAGAAGCTCTACACCATCCAGGACAAAGCAGCCCACTTGATTGACACCCCATCCACCACCTTCAACACTCACACACCGTGGCTGCAGTGTGTACCATCTATAAGATGCACTGCAGTAACCCGCTACACCTCCAAAACCCGTGACCTCCACCACTTAGAAGGACAAGGGCAGCAGGCGCACAGGAACACCATCACCTGCAAGCTCCCCTCCAAGTTACACACCATCCTGACTTGGAAATATATATCACCGATCCTTCATGGTCACTGGGTCAAAATCTTGGAACTCCCTTCCTAACAGCACTGTGGGAGTACCTTCACCACAAGGCTGCAGCAGTTAAAGAAGGTGGCCCACTGCCACCTTCTCAAGGGCAATTAGGGATGGGCAATAAATGCTAGCCTTGCCAGTGATGCCCACATCCCAGGAATGAATGAAAAAAATGTTGAAATGCTATAATTGATCTCAGTGCCCTTGGGTTGGCAATGGGAGGGGGGATATTCTAGTCACTCCTTCTGGGAAGTACATGTGCGTGGATGTCGGGTGAGGTCAGCAACAGGCTCAATTGTGATGCCTTCCAGGACAGAATAGCCTGACCCACAACCATCCCGGGTGAGATCAGCTAATTCAGCACAAACTGGAGATGGAACCGAGGACCTTCCTGATCTTCATGTCCCAGAATCACAACAGGGAATGTATTTACCCAGTGAGAAAATTTGAAAGCAAATGCTATTGCTTGAATTTCATTAAATGCATTGTGATTTGGATTGCAGTTCTAGTGATACAATGGAGCAAACTTTCATGATTGCGGCTGGGACATTCATGCTAATAACAGGAACAGCATCCGCATTGAAGCAGGATGTAATAACTCTTGCTCTGATTGACAAAAACTTGATCACAAATCCCGCAAGTGTATCTTACTTTGTAAAAAAAACTTCAGTAAATCAGGAAACAATAAGGGCTTCATTGGCAATCATTATGCTACAGTGATGAGGATATGTTGGGTTTATCCCAACTTTCCCACTTTGTTTTGATATATAGTTATCAAAGCATGGTGATAAACACATATTGAATGAGGACAGCATTGGGCTTACATGTAATACCTTTCACAATTGAATAGCTAGGTGATGTTCACTGTCTAGGCTTGGCTCCTATTTTGGCTCTGAGCTGAGCTTCTGACCCCATATCCTCTCCTTCAAGACCACCTACTACCACCTCTGTACTATCGCCCGTCTCAGCCCCTTGCCTCAGCTCATCCGCTGCTGAAACCCTCATCCATGCCTTTGTTACCTCTAAACCTTGACTATTCCAATGCTCTGCTGACCTGCCTCCCAGCTTGCGCCCTCCATAAGCTTGAGCTCAGTAAAACAGGAAACGATAATGATGATACAGTCATGAGGATTTTTTCGGGTTTTTCAACGTCAATTTTTTTTTTGATATAGTTATCAAAACATGCCGATAAATATGGCATAAGTACTCAATTGTTTTTATGAATTGCCTGGCACAAGGCAAATTATATTTCACATGAAAACAGTGTGAAAATGAGAGCCCAAAGAATCAACGCCAGTTGATGTGCCACTGGTGAAAAGCTTTAAAACTTTGGGAGAAGGCACCACGACAAATGGGTCTAAATAGTCAGCATCTGAGGAAAGTTGCATCAACCACGGTAACATTCAAGGCTGCATTAGCAATAAAATATTAGCTTCCTGTTTCCTGGCTTATGCATTAGCCTGGTTTTGTGTGCTGTTTTCCAAGCTAATTAACAGGTCAAATGGGTAACCTCCAGTTATTAAGCTAGTAAATTTGTATTGCTATACCCTACGTTCCTTGGCAGAGTTTAACAGATCATCAGCGGCACGTGGAAATAGGGAAAACAACACGCTACAGTGTGACAGCAACTGAATAACTAGTGCATAGATACCACCAAAATAGCTATTACAGCCACTGGGAGGAGAGGTTCTGCACAAAGTTGTTTTCAGTCTAACTTCTAGTCATAAGCCTACACAAATGGAAACATTGTGCAGCATCCTTTTAGGCCACACCAATGTTGCTAATCTAAATCTAAATTAATAAGCCACTTTAACTGTTGGCAATTAGGGAAATTGAGTTTATTGATTTACAATTTCATTAAATTGAGTTATGCACCATATCATGAATCAGCTGAAGGGCACGTTTAATTGCCATCACAGGCTCTTCTAAATGTTTCCCGATAATTTTTGCTGCTTGGAATTAGTTTTAATTTGTTGAAAGGATTTGTGTGTGTGATATGGTTTCTTCTCACAAGCTGAGTGAACCTTTCTAGGCTGCATTTCCCCAGAGAAATGCTGCAAAGAAATCACCCTCGACTCTGTACAGATCCACAACAAATGACCCCAAGTTTCACTTCATTTTAATTGGGAGTTGAAGGGACCCGTTTTGTGAATGTGGAGGGAGCAGAATCTTGTAGGAATAGCCTGTTCTGTGCCAGAAATTAAATGCAACCTTTGTCTCTTGCACAAATTGTAGCGGGAAAAGCAAGCTGTCTGTCGGCGAAAGGGGAGTGAAATGGAATTCTGTCAGTGTGAGTCTTCTCAGCATCCTTCCCTTTTAATAGTGGAAGTTACAAATAATTATTGGCTTTTTAATTCATACATATTTTTGTGGAAATGTTTTAGTGGCTCCCCCGATGGTTTTTTAATGTAATTGCAATCCCTGTGTGATACAGAATGCAAAGGTCCCAGGTTTGATCCGAGGCCTTTGCTGAGTTAGCTAATCTTAGTAGATTAATCAAGACCTAAAACCAATGATTTGGTCATTTAATTCATTACTGTTTGTGGGCAACTTGGCTGCCATGTTTCCTACATTGCAACAGTGAATCTATTTCAAAAGTACTTAATTGTCTGTAAAGCACTTTGGTATATCCTGAGGTTAATAAGGGTGCTATAGAAATGCAAGTCTTTCATTTTAGATGTGCTATAACTGGCTTCAGGTTATCCTGGGCTAGTGAGAGGAATAAAGTCAGTCAGGGTTCTGACTCTTGATCACTATTCAGTGACTCCCTACGCCGGGCCCTGGAACATCTTGGGCCGCCCTGACCTGTGTGAGAACACCACCGCAGGTCGAGGCTATAAATAGAGCTGGAGCGCCGGGCCCTGGAACATATTGGCGGAGGTGCGGCGAATGAGGGTACGGGGCCTAGAAGAGCCGAGGGCCCTGGGGCAGCACAGACTAGCCCACACTGCGATATGTGTGCGCACTAAGTCTGTGCAGCAGAGCAGGTCTCCAGTCATCATGGTTAATACTTGCCACTGTCAAGCCCGTATGGTGGCTGATGTGCAATGGTCACCACATGTTAAAATAATTCATGCACAAGCATCTTCCACCCCCTCAACTGGAGTTCAGGACTGGAACATCAGGCCCTTCATTGAAACATCTGTGAACTCTCATGGAAGCAAGTCATCCTCGTTTGAGTTACCGCCTATGATGATGATGATGACTGTAAAGTGCCTGTGTGTGGATGATGTAAAGGAATCAGTCACAGCTATAAAATAATTCATTCCCAGTACTTGAAGGGTTCACATGCACAATTGAAGTTGAAGTATTCTACATCAACAAATGTATCTCAACTTATGTTAATTGAGCTCCATCACATTAGTAAGTTCAGTGCCAGCTTTGAGCCTGTATCATTGATTAGTTCATCAGCACACTCAAAAAGATTCAAAAAGAAATAAAGGACTTTGAAGGTAATCATATTTCATTGTCACGTTTTAATTTTTTGAGAAATTTACTGATGCCTCTTTCCTCTTTAATATAACACAGCTTTCACTTTCTGCTCACTGGTCCCCTAGTTAAACCCTCTCTGTCACACAAAGCTACTTATTCCACCTGCAGTCCTGATTGATATAGTCAATATGGTCGAGGCTGTTCCAAGTATCAAGGCAACACGCTCCTTGTATCAGTGTGATTACTGGTTGCTCTGTCCAATGCTGATCAATTCTATCAATCAAGTGGTCCTCTTATTGTTGTCTGCTCATTTAGCCTGTCACAGTATTCAGTTTCTTTGCTGCAGGGATTGATATCAGTGCCACTGACCTACGACTCGATGTCCATGGTTCCTGGCAATCACGGAGCCAGAAATCCAGCAGGAACGAGGGAAGGTCAGCAACGTCAATAACATGCAGTACTGATATCGATCCCAGGAAGGAAAACGATGCATTATTAAAATAGATTCAGTTCAGAAATTTATATTTCTCACAGATCTGTATAGCTCATACCTTCACACATTTCATTGCCAAGCACATTAATGTCGACAAAATTAGAAAGGATTTGTTCTTTTGCCGGGCTGACTTCCCTCATCAGAAGCACAAGGTGGAAAATTCTGCTCTTCTATTGAAGAGAAGATAAAAAAGAAATAATTTGCATTTATATAGCCCCTTTCACATCTCGGGATATTCCAAAGCGATTTACAGCCAATGAAATACTTTTGAAGTGTAATCACTGTTGTAAAGTAGGGGAACACACGAGCCAATTTCTGCAGAGCAAGGTCCCACAAACAACAATGTGATAATAACCAGATAAACTGTTCTTAGGTGTTGGTTGAGGGATAAATATTGGCCAGAACACTGGGGAGAACTCCCCTGCTCTTCTTAAAATGGTGCCATAGCATCTTTATCATCGGAGTGAAAGGGAAGGCGGGGCCTTCATTTAACGTCTCATCTGACAGTACTGCACTCCCTCTGTGTCATCTAGTATATGTGCTCAAGTCTTTGAAGTGAGAGTTGAACCTACAACCTTCTGACTCAGAAGTGAGAGTGCTAACACTGAACCGCATGCTAACACAGTTCGCACTCCCCCCGATCTACACCAGTATCTGAATTATTGCTGGAGGACACATATGACGTGCATGATTAAGTCTCTGGTGGGAGCATGCGTCATAATGTACCTCTTCTCAGTTCTTGTCCTCGGGTTACACAGTGGTGACATGAGCCACAACTGCAGTATATATCCCCGGTCGTGCAGCAGCCATGACTGCAGGATTCATGACCCTTTAAATAATGCTGCTCCATTGATGATTGTAGGATGAAGAAATCATGGGAGCTGCCAGGGTAACGGGCATTCATGTGGATAATTGTGTTCCTTCGGTCACAGACTGGCTGCACATTTATGGACTGGTGGACCTCCTCTTTTCAAGAATGAAGTAGCATCGGGGGTGGGGAATGAAGGCCGCATGAGTACAGTCAATGATGCCCTGCCCTCTGAGGAATCCTCCTGCACAATAGAAGTGGAGGCCTCTTTCCTGTTGATGGCTACTTTCTAAAGGGGAACTGATAAATTTACTGGCTCTGACAAACAATACATCAGTGATCTGTGTGATGCAAGTGTGCATTGCAGGTTGGGCAGATGTGAGCGAGATCTCCCACAGTTGCTTGGAAGGAACTTACTGCATAATGTAAGCTGTGACCTTCACAACCACTCCCACAGCCATCCTTGCCCTTTAAGGGGTTTCCAAATCTGGCTGTAGGATTGTACATTGTTCTGTTGTGATCTCCTTTGTGAATCATAGTGGGTAAGTTTAACCTACCCTGCACGGTGAGAAGCTGACGGGATCGGGTCAGGCACCCGTTTTACACCCAGCCCCATTTTACTTTCCATTGATGCTAATGGAGCCATCTGGGGAAAGGTCGTAGCTCAGCGTATCTGGGTCCTGACCTAATCTGTGACCATTCCACCATACTCCCACTCAAGGGTCATGACTTTTTATCCCCAGTGTCTTCACAAGAGGAGGGGTGAGAACTGGGGAGTTTTAAAATTATTATGGCAAGCCAAAACTTGGACAGTCAAGTGCGACGAAAATACACAATGCATTTACAAGAAGTGACTGGATACTGATCTTTATACATTATTTTCTCTGGCAAATTAAGCACGCTCCACTGTGCTTTGCAGTTAATGAAAACATTTATTCAACACATCAGCTCAGACTTTTAAGAAATCAATTCTGCACAATTCATTTTAACCTGCTGCAAATTAGTTGAAGTGGGCTGTTCAGAATGTTAATGTGGCAGAATTATTTTTCTGTAGCCCACATGAAAAGATTTGGATAGCTCTATAATATATTAAACATCTTGTGTATTATGCACACCTCCTGAAAGTGTGGCATTTTCTTCCTACAACACACTCTGGTCGAATCAGAAGCAATGCCTCAGGAGATCCCACAGTGATCCTGTAGTAGTCATATCGCAACTTTCGCATTCCACTTCTGGGATATGGTTCCATGGGTGCTGGGAGCCCTCCAATACCTCACTTATATGTGTGCCTTCATATTAAATCTGTGCAGGCAATTTGACTGGAGGCCCTCAGTGTTGAACCCAATCTTACCCTCATCCGATATCCACACACGTGCACTTTCCAATGGAAAACAATAGTGAGTAAGTACGCTGTCTGATTCCCCACCCCCACCCTAGTCCAGCAGAACTAAAGGCAATTATAATGCTCTGAGTGCCGCCCTGATTTAGACCAATTATAGAATGATACAGCACAGGAGACCATTCGGCTCATCGTGCCTGTGCCAGCTCTTGGAAAGACCTATCCAATCAGTTTCACTCCCCTGCCCTTTTCCCGTAGCCCTGCAATATTTTTTCCTTCAAGTATTTATACAATTCCCTTTTGAAGTTATTATTGAATCTGCTTCCACCACCCTTTCAGGCAGTGCATTCCAAATCATAACAACTCATTGCTTAATTTTTTCCCCCTCATATTCCCTCTGTTTCTTTTGCTAATTACCTTAAATCTGTGTCCTCTGTTTACTGATAGGTAATTAACACAGCACAGACCAGGAATCGAACCGTAGACATTTCCTGGTCCAATTGGCTCACTACCATGCCATGTGGTGCATTCACACAATAAGCCATGGGAAGTTCAATGTGGTGTTTTAATCTGCCGGTCTGAACATCATCAGAAAGCTGTGATCAAGCCCACTGATCATTGCTGTTCACACCAGCCATCACTGTCAGGACAGAGTGATAGCTAATTGAACTAAATTCTCACATGCAACAGAAGATTTTCATCCTGATCATAAAGGATGCCAGAGAGTGATTCTAATTAAGAACATAAGAACATAAGAAATAGGAGCAGGAGTAGGCCACCTGGCCCCTCGAGCCTGCACTGCCATTTAATAAGATCATGCTTGATCTGATCATGGACTCAGCTCCACTCCCCTGCCTACTCCCCATAATCCTTTAATCCCTTATCGCTCAAAAATCTGTCTATCTCCGCCTTAAATATATTCAATGACCCAGCCTCCACAGCTCTCTGGGGCAGATAATTCCATAGATTAACAACCCTCTGAGATAAGAAATTCCTCCTCATCTCAGTTTTAAATGGGTGGCACCTTATTCTGAGACTATGTCCCCTAGTTTTAGTTTCCCCTATGAGTAGAAATATTCTCCCTGCATCCATCTTGTTTAGCCCCCTCATTATCTTATATGTTTTGATAAGATCACCTCTCATTCTTCTGAACTCCAATGAGTATAGGCCCAACCTACTCAACCTATCTTCATAAGTCAACCCCCTCATCTCCAGAATCAACCTAGTGAACTTTCTCTCAACAGCCTCCAATGCAAATATATCCTTCCTTAAATACGGAGACCAAAACTGTACACAGTACTCTAGGTGTGGCCTCACCATTACCCTCTACACTGTAGCAGGACTTCTCTGCTTTTATACTCTATCCCTTTTGCAATAAAGGCTGACCTGGGGGTCATGAATCCCAAAAAGTTAGTTTGCAGGTGCAGCAGGTAATCAGGAAGGCAAATGGAATGTTAGAAACATAGAAACATAGAAAATAGGTGCAGGAGTAGGCCATTCAGCTCTTCTAGCCTGCACCGCCATTCAATGAGTTCATGGCTGAACATGCACTTCAGTACCCCCTTCCTGCTTTCTCGCCATACCCCTTGATCCCCCGAGTAGTAAGGACTTCATCTAACTCCCTTTTGAATATATTTAGTGAATTGGCCTCAACTACTGTAGAGAATTCCACAGGTTCACCACTCTCTGGGTGAAGAAGTTTCTCCTCATCTCGGTCCTAAATGGCTTACCCCTTATCCTTAGACTGTGACCCCTGGTTCTGGACTTCCCCAACATTGGGAACCTTCTTCCTGCATCTAACCTGTCTAAACCCGTCAGAATTTTAAACGTTTCTATGAGGTCCCCTCTCATTCTTCTGAACTCCAGTGAATACAAGCCCAGTTGATCCAGTCTTTCTTGATAGGTCAGTCCCACCATCCCGGGAATCAGTCTGGTGAATCTTCGCTGCACTCCCTCAATAGCAAGAATGTCCTTCCTCAAGTTAGGAGACCAAACCTGTACACAATACTCCAGGTGTGGCCTCACCAAGGCCCTGTACAAATGCAGCAACACCTCCCTGCCCCTGTACTCAAATCCCCTCGCTATGAAGGCCAACATGCCATTTGCTTTCTTAACCGCCTGCTGTACCTGCATGCCAACCTTCAATGACTGATGTACCATGACACCCAGGTCTCGTTACACCTCCCCTTTTCCTAATCTGTCACCCATTCAGATAATAGTCTGTCTCTCTGTTTTTACCACCAAAGTGGATAACCTCACATTTATCCACATTATACTTCATCTGCCATGCATTTGCCCACTCACCTAACGTATCCAAGTCACTCTGCAGCCTCATAGCATCCTCCTCGCAGCTTACACTGCCACCCAACTTAGTGTCATCCGCAAATTTGGAGATACTACATTTAATCCCCTCTTCTAAATCATTAATGTACAATGTAAACAGCTGGGGCCCCAGCACAGAACCTTGTGGTACCCCACTAGTCACTGCCTGCCATTCTGAAAAGTACCCATTTACTCTTACTCTTTGCTTCCTGTCTGACAACCAGTTCTCAATCCATGTCAGCACACTACCCCCAATCCCATGTGCTTTAACTTTGCACATTAATCGCTTGTGTGGGACCTTGTCGAAAGCCTTCTGAAAGTCCAAATATACCACATCAACTGGTTCTCCCTTGTCCACTTTACTGGAAACATCCTCAAAAAATTCCAGAAGGTTTGTCAAGCATGATTTCCCTTTCACAAATCCATGCTGACTTGGACCTATTATGTCACCATTTTCCAAATGCACTGCTATGACATCCTTAATAATTGATTCCATCATTTTACCCACTACTGAGGTCAGGCTGACCGGTCTATAATTCCCTGTTTTCTCTCTCCCTCCTTTTTTGTTGGCCTTCATTGTGAGAGGGATGAAGTACAAAAGCAGGGGGGTCCTGCTGCAACTGTATAGGGTATTGGTGAGGCCGCACCTGGAGTACTGCCTGCAGTTTTGGTCACCTTACTTAAGGAAGGATATACTAGCTTTGGAGGGGGTACAGAGATGATTCACTAGGCTGATTCCAGAGATGAGGGGGTTACCTTATGATGATAGATTGAGTAGACTGGGTCTTTACTCGTTGGAGTTCAGAAGGATGAGGGGTGATCTTTTAGAAACATTTAAAATAATGAAAGGGATAGACAAGATAGAGGCAGAGAGGTTGTTTCCACTGGTCGGGGAGACTAGAACTAGGGGGCACAGCCTCAAAATACGGGGGAGCCAATTTAAAACCGAGTTGAGAAGGAATTTCTTCTCCCAGAGGGTTGTGAATCTGTGGACTTCTCTGCCCAGGGAAGCAGTTGAGGCAAGCTCATTGAATGTATTCAAATCACAGATAGATAGATTTTTAACCAATAAGGGAATTAAGGGTTATGGGGAGCGGGCGGGTAAGTGGAGCTGAGTCCATGGCCAGATCAGCCATGATCTTGTTGAGTGGCGGAGCAGGCTCGAGGGGCTAGATGGCCTACCCCTGTTCAGATAAAAAAAAACCTCCATGATTACTTGCTGCACCTGCATGCTCACTTTTTATGTTTCATGCACAAGGACCCCCAGGTTCCTCTGTACTGCAGCACTTTGCAATTTTTCTCCATTTAAATTATAATTTGTTTTTCTATTTTTTCTGCCAAAGTGGATAATCTCATATTTTCCCACATTATACTCCATCTGCCAAATTTTTGCCCACTCACTTAGCCTGTCAATATTCCTTTGCAGGTTTTTTGTGTCCTCCTCACAATTTGTTTTCCCACCCATCTTTGTATCATCAGCAAACTTGGCTACATTACACTCGGTCCCTTCAGCCAAGTCATTAATATAGACTGTAAATAGTTGAGGTCCCAGCACCGATTCCTGCGGCACCCCACTAGTTACTGTTTGCCAACCGGAAAATGACCCATTTATCCCGACTCTCTGTTTTCTGTTAGTTAGCCAATCCTCTGAGTATAAAAGCAGAGCAGTCCTGCTACAATGTACAGGGTATTGGTGAGGCCACACCTAGAGTACTACGTACAGTTTTGGTCTCCATATTTAAGGAAGGATATACTTGCATTGGAGGCTTTTCGGAGAAGGTTCACTAGGTTGTTTCCGGAGATGAGGGGGTTGACCTATGAAATAGGTTGAGTCGGTTGGGCCTATACTCATTGGAGTTCAGAAGAATGAAAGGTGAACTTTTATCTTGTGCAGTAACCTTTTATGTGTCACCTTATCGAATGCCTTCTGGAAATCCAAATACACCACATCCACTGGTTCCCCCTTATCCACCCTAGTTGTTACATCCTCAAAGAACTCCAGAAAATTTGTCAAACATGATTTCCCTTTCATAAAACCATGCTGATTCTGCTTGATTGAATTATGCTTTTCCAAATGCCCCACTAAGGCTTCCTTAATAATGGACTACAGCATTTTCCCAATGACAGATTTTAGTTTAACTAGTTTATAGCTTCCCGCTTTATGTCTGCCTCCTTTTTTAAATAGGGGTGTTACATTTGCAGTTTTCCAATCCACTGGGACAGAATGCAGGGAAATTTGGTAGATCACAACCAATGCATCCGCTATCTCCGCAGCCACTTCTTTAAGACCTTAGGATGTAAGCCATCAGGTCCAGGGGATTTGTCTGCCTTTAGTCCCATTATTTTACTGAGTACTAATTCTTTAGTGATAATGATTGTATTAAGTTCCTCCCTCCCTCTCGACTCTTGATTATCTATTATTGGGATGTTTTTAGTGTCTTCTACCGTGAAGACCAATACAAAATATTTGTCCAAAGTCTCTGCCATTTCTCTTGATCTCCATTATTAATTCCCCAGTCTTATCCTCTACGGGACCAAAATTTACTTTAGCCACTCTTTTCCTTTTTATGTACCTGTAGAAACTCTTTCTATCTGTTTTTAACTTCATGCTAGTGTACTTTCATAATAATCTTCCCTCTCTATCATTTTTTTAGTCGTTCTTTGCTGGCTTTTAAAAGTTTCCCAATCCTCTGGCCTCCCACTAGTCTTGGCCACATTGTATGCCCTTGTTTTCAATTTGATACCATCCCTTATTTCCTTAGTTAGCTACGGATGGTCATTCCTTCTCCTACAGTCTTTCCTTCTCATTGAGATCTATTTTTGTTGCGAATTATGAAATATCTCCTTAAATGTCTGCCACTGCTTATCAACCATCCCATACTTTAATCTATTTTCCCAGTCCACTTTAGCCAACTCTGCCCTCATACCTTTGTAATCTCCTTTATTTAAGCATAGGACACTGGTTTGAGATTCAACTTTGTCACCCTCCAACTGAATTTGAAATTCAACCATGTTATGATCACTCATTCCTAGAGAATCCTTTATTAGGAGATTGTTTATTAATCCTGTCTCATTACACAGTTCCAGATCTCAAATAGACTGCTCCCTGTTTGTTTCCGCAATGCACTGTTCAAGGAAACTATCCGGGAAACACTCTATGAACTCTATGACCTGCCGGTTAAGGTCACAGGCGGCAGGAGAGGGCTGTTCCAAGCGGCTAACTCACCTGCTCGGTTTTAACTGTGTGCCCACTTGGTTTCCACTGTTCAAACCGACTCCATTGTTTCTGAGTCTGCACAGCTGCAGTAGACAGCTCACGCTTCTCTGATGGCCTTATAGCACCA
The DNA here is from genome assembly GCF_044704955.1 of Pristiophorus japonicus. Lineage (NCBI taxonomy): Eukaryota > Metazoa > Chordata > Chondrichthyes > Pristiophoridae > Pristiophorus > Pristiophorus japonicus. The sequence goes on from NC_091983.1 coordinate 54,354,810, forward strand.
TGTGAACTCGTCAAGTGGATTATTTCTTCCTCATCACTCCGAAGGCGTGTTAGTCCAAGTGTGTGACACCAATTCACATTCTAATCAGACACTCTATAAAAGTGTTTAGTTTGGACAGTCTGTTAGCATACATAATAAAAATAAAACTTGAAGTTATTGATATTTTGCCATTAAGTGTCACTAGCATATTCAGTACATATGTTGCAATCTATAATATATTAAAAACCTTACATCTGGTGTGCACTTACTGTATACAACACCTTATTTCATATTGTCACATTTGCGTGTCAACTTTTTGCTCATTATAAATTCCTATGTCCACATTTATAATGGAAACTGCCTATGTAAACTTGTTACACTGTAATTACACCCTCCCCCCTGTGGGGATGGTATATCAATGGGGGCATCGAAAAAAGGAATTTTACTCTGGTGGGTGGGTGTCAGATCAATATTTGTTGTTAGATTTTGGGGAGACAATACCAATCCTGCAGGGTGCAAAGGACAATGTGATCTCCACACAGGTGCCATTCACATTTGTTTTGCTTGCTATGGTTACAACTGAACTTTTCGCCATTTTACTTTTACCAACATAACGCACACCCATGGCAAAATTCCCCATTAAACCTATTCACTGCAAAAGGCTTTTGATTAAAAGTCCACTACTAACTATTCAAGCGCAGGAGGATTTTTCTGAAAGGGAATGTGTGAAGATTTTAGAAAGTCACCCAGTGACCAGATTGTGTAAGTACAATGTGATAAGTTTACAATGGCAAAATCCATTATAAAGGTGGAAATTATAATGGGGGAAAAGTGACACAAAAAGTGTCATAAATGCATGACAACAGGAAGTCAAGTGGTTCAGATAGGAACTGTGGATTTTCCACTAGGCTATGTTGTTTTTTTGTCTTATAACACTCCTGTGAAGGACCTTGGGACATTCTAGTACATTAAAGACGCTATATAAATACAATTTATTTTGAAATCAGCCAAACTAGTGCAAAAATTCACAGAATTCCAAGCACAAATTACGTCCAGCCCAAATCGAGTTTCCGCGATCTTTTGGACTGGTTTAAAAAACAGCAGCTAGAATCCTTCCCCACCCACAAAATCCACTAGAATCCTTCCTCGCATCCCATTTAAGGAAGAACATTTGAGGAAGTTCAGACAAGGTTCACGAGGTTGATTCGTGAGATGAGGGGGTTGACTTATGAAGATAGCGTGAGTAGGTTGGGCCTATTCTCATTGGAGTTCAGAAGAATGAGAGGTGATTTTATCAAAACATATAAGATAATGAGGGGGCTCAACAAGGTGGATGCAAAGAGGATATTTCCACTCATAGGGGAAACTAAAACTAGGAGACATAGTGTCAGAATAAGGGCCGCCTATTTAAAACTGAGATGAGGAGGAATTTCTTCTCAAAGAGTTGTAAATCTATGGAATTATCTGCCCCAGGGAGCTGTGGAGGTTGGGTCTTTGAATATATTTAAGGCGGAGATGGACAGATTTTTGAGCGATAAGGGAATAAAGGGTTATGGGGAGCGGGCAGGGAAGTGGAATAGTCCATGATCAGATCAGCCATGATCTTATTAAATGGCGGAGCAGGCTCAAGGGATCAAATGGCCTGCTTCTGCTAATATTTCTTATGTTCTTAAAACTGACCACATCCGCAGATTGAATTAATCACAATTGGGAGTTTCTGCTAATTGCACCCATTTGCTGGCCTTCAAGGAGGCTCTAAAAATTAAGCTTTTTTGGATGTTCAAGGACACTAACAGGCATGTTTTAAAAGCTTTTGAATATATATATTTTTAATTTACTAAGAAACTGATTACTGTATATTATAACTAGAAAAAAAATTGTATATTTTTTAAGTCGTCAGTCATTTAAAATTAGGTTAATCACAGGTGGTGGATTGACACTGTGATTAAAAATGCTTCTTTTTTTGTGATCAGCCTACTTTCAGTTGTATTAATCAAACCACACCAAGTTACCACTCTTAACTATGTCACAATTTTTTTTTAAATTTGGCTGATTGCGCTGGTTCAAGGCAGATTTTGCATTCAGCGATATGCAAATGAGTTTGAGTGGAAATTTGGCTGTGAAAAAGTACTTGTCAAAACGGGCGCAATTTTGGACGCAATTTGTGCCCAGATCACTGATTGCGCCCAATGCGGAAACTATACCCTTATATATCTATAGATTTTTTGTAATCTGTGCGGCTGCTACAATTATCCCCGGATCTTTAATCCAATGTCACCTATACTGGGCTTTGACTCCCATATGCAATGCCACAGGAGATCAAGTAGTATTTACAAAATATGCTGGATGTCATGCTGACTCAACTGATCTCATCCAGGGCATAGGTACTGGCACTATAGTTGATCTCAGTGCCTGTGGAATAGGGATAAGGAATATCGATCAAGGTTCCTGGTCCTGATTATTGTTCAGTGGCCCCTGATGGAAAGTACATGTGTGCAGGTATTGAGGGAGGACAGGTCCTGGCTTAAATGTGATGCCCTCTGTAGTCGAACAACCAACACTCATTGTTTCGGTTGATGCATGAAAAGTTGCTACTTTGCCGAGGGACTGGAGCTTTGTGGGATAGTATTGCAGGAAGAGCTAGTGCCATCAAGAAGAGGGAAAATTAAATGGAAAAAACATTGCCACCTCGATGTTTTCTCCACTTTGACTCTCAAATCCAAGATAGGATTTCTGAACATTAGATTTCACAATCTAACTAAATTCCTGAGCCCCAAAATACCTAGTGTCAGGGAGAATGGTTACCCAGGCACATGGAAGCGTAAGGGCTGGAATTTAGTGCAGAATTTGGATCCATCCTTTCACCACCTTATTAATGCTTTAGCAATTCTGAACACCAGGAACATCGGCGAGTCCCTGATCTCGAGCGTTGCTGGGATTGTGGGGGAGTTTCTAAATTCAACGGCTAATTTTGAGCAATGCAATTGATCACAGAGACATTGATTGCTTTGCTGAAACCGACAGAAGAAAAGGGCGATTTAAATTATTCTTCTCGTCCTTCCGCAGTCCGACGGTCCTGCTAATGCTGCGGAGAGGTACGGCAGCAGTCATATTCCTCCTCCCCCTCAGACGGCCTCCCTATCAGCACTGCAAGCAGCACGGTAGCTTAGACAAGATATGTAAATTTTCCTGATCACAGGATTTCTGATGGGGTCAGGGACATCATCAATGGATGGGCAGAAATTCTGCTACAACCTCGGTCCCCCCCAGCCCTCACCCACCTCTCCCACATGATGTTCCCAGGAATTTTAGGACTCTGGTTTTAGAATCCTGGATGGAACAATGCTCACAGATGTCCAGGGTTCGCTGAATCCTACTTCTTTCCTGAGCTGAGTGCAGTTAGGATTTTTGCAGTTACTAACGGTGTGTGTCCAACTAATAACAGGGTATTGTATGTAAAGCCACGTTTTGGCAGAGTTCGATTTTCATCTGCATTGGAAGGTCATTATAGAGAAGCTTAAGCAGTCAGATCTGTCATATTTATATCACATTGCCAGAACTGAAAGTGACCTATATCCACCGATACGTAAGAAAAATACTCCAGCATAGCCACCTCTCGCCCTAATAAGATCCAAAGTAAAAAGAATCACTGTTCCATGACTTCATTACTTCAAAGGAGAACTCTAGTGAGAGGTATGTGCTTACCTCTAGATAATTGCTAACTTTTTACTTTAGTTCCTTCCATTGATTTAATACGGTAACAATCCTATTTACAGATCTCCTTCACTGAGTTGAACTATTCAATGAAGCATGGACGCTGGAGTGAAATAGGACAAAAGGGTCCCTTGTCGCATGTCCAATCTGTATTATTCATGCTGATAGTATCGGTCTAATACTTCTTCTTACAGCATCAGTAGATAAGGATGGCCTAAGGCAATACTGAGCAACAATCTGCCAAACCACCACTCAACAGTCCAAACTTAAGCTATATGTCTATGGATTCTCTTGAGTTCTGCTAGCGTGTGAATCATTTTAGTCTTAGTTATGAGTCCAGAGGCAGTTGCATAACCAGTGCATTTCAAAGGTAATGAAACTGTGCATAGCTACAACACTGCAAGTGCCATATCAACATTTAAGAATAAGTTAGATAGGTGGTTGGAGAAAAAGGGAGTAAAGGGATATGGGAACAGGGCAGGCACATGGGATTAGCACTACTACTCATGTGGAGGATAATGAACAACACGGGTTGTTTCAGCTGAATGGCCTGTTTCCGTGTTGGGGTTAAAATTGATATTAGTCATTGCTGCTTCAACCTCTTTTGCAGGACATATCCATGGCCACTGCCGGCAGGGCAAGCGACCTGATATTGTTCTGTGGAAGCAGCTCATACAAAAAATGTTGATGAGACCCAAGGACCAATTTTGGGCCGGCCTCAGGCATCCCAGTGCTATCAGTGTGCCACTGGTTATGGACCTGAAAACATGCCATAACTAATTTCTACCCTGATATTTCTATGTAATTATATCTATTTCCTTTGGCTTGGGGCATTTATTTTACAGTTAAGGTACTATACAAATGCCATCGAATGTATCAAACGGGAAAAAAAATCTTCAACAAATGAAAAACAAAACACGACAAAATCTTCAGAGAAACCTATCAAACAAAATCGCTGCAAAAGAAATAAAGCAAAGCATATCACTAACCTTTTCTTGCCGGTCTTCATACCTACCATTCAGTAAGACCTGCCTCCACACAGCCGTCTTTTCTGCTGCTGGAGCGGAGGACTGCCCAGACCAATCTCGGGCGTGAGCGGGTGGGAGGACTTCTTTCGGCATTGCATGCCGGCAGACGCCAGCAGATGCTCCCCAGTGGTCTTTTCACACCGTCGGCGTGAGGACCTCACCAAATTAGCTCGGCGGGGAGAGCTCCAAAAAAACAGGGAGACCAAACTCGGCGGCAGCTGGTGGTAGGTTGACCAAATTCGGGCCCATAGTCTCTATTTATGAAGCCTAGTATCCTGTATGCTTCTTTAACTGCTTTCTCATCCTGCTCTGCTACCTTCAATGATTTGTGCACATATACCCACAGGGCTCTCTGTTCATGCACCTGCTTTAGGATTGTACCCTTTAGGATATTACCTCTCCTCGTTCTTCGTACCAAAATGTATCACTTTTCTACGTTAAATTTCATCTGCCACATGTTCGCCCATTTCACTAGCCTGTCTATGTCTTCTTGAAGTCTATCACTATCATCCTCACTGTTCAGTATACTTTCAAGTTTTGTCTCATCTGCAGATTTGGAAATTGTGCCCTGTACTCCCAAGTCCAAGTCATTAATATATAGCAAGAAAAGCAGTGGTCCTAGAACCGACCCCTGGGGAACACCACTGTATATTTTACTCCAGTCCGAAAAACAACAGTTCACCACTACTTACTGTTTCCTGTCACTTAGCCAATTTCGTATCCATGCTGCCACTGTCCCTTTTGTTCCATGGGCTTCAACTTTGCTGGCAAGCCTATTATGTGGCGCTTTATCAAATGCCTTTTGGATGCGATCTCTCTCTTTCTCTCTTCCAAAGGGATGCTAATGATTTCCCTCTCACTTTCCCCTTCAAGAGCTGTGGCTAAATTCTTTCTCTTCAGAGACTTTCTAAGAATCGCTGCTTTTGCTTTTCCCTCACTCTCTCTCCCGCCCTCCCCCCGTCCGCCTCACCACCACCACCACCAAGAGCACCATTTCCCCCAATTCCTCCTAGTTACACACTTTGGAGATCCTTCCTGCTGGCACCCTCACTGCGATTGATAACATTGTACACTGTGACTGGGAATTTCTGGTATCATGAGAATTCCCGCCAAAGGGCTTTCACAGTCATGGGAGGGCCAGCAGGTAGGGGCTCTGGAGAGACACTGAGGGCCTAGCCCCTGCAGAGTTTGATCCACCAATACATCCATCGCACATGACTGACTACCCACATGAAACACGGACGATTGTTAAGTATGGATGGTTCAGAGCCTGGTGGTTGAAAGGGGGCGGGGGAACTTCAGGAAATTTTAACTCATCCAGGATTTACGTTATACAGGCAGTTGAATAATATAACAACAGCCCCGGAATCATTGTAGTTGTAGGGAAGAAGATTTGGATATCATTGGGGTAAATGAGGAAGTTTGTGAATGTTGCTGAGATATTTGCTATGAATAAAAGGCGTCAAAAGATTAAATCTTGGCGTACTCCAGAGGTGATCTTGTGAGAAAAGATGAAATAATGTTTAAGGCCTAGAAATTGGTCTCTGCAGTGTCCATTTTTCAGGCGTTGCTCGGACTACTAAGGCCCCAATATGGCGGGCAGGAGACATGCCCACCTTTCCATCCAGAAGCCCACCATATTGAGTAAGGATAAACGAGAGGCGGCTGTTTTCCCATGCCTGATGCAGACATTAGGCACTTAGTGTTGTGTATCTGTAAAGCATGCACTCCCATGTTCCGCCACCAGGGAGATCATCCCTGTATATAAGCCGGCCCCGAAGGCCTGTTCCTCACTCTGGAGTGTCTTATTAAAGACTGAGGTCACTGTTACTTTAACCTCCCTGTGTGCAGCCTCATCTGTGTTCGGAACACAATAACTGGCGATGAGAATACGAATCCAACGCATATCTGCAGCAAACTGTGGACATCCAGGAGAAGCTCTCAGAGGGTGAGGACTGGGAAGCCTATGTCGAACGGCTAGACCAGTACTTTGTAGCCAACGAGCTGGATGGAGAAGGAAGCGCTGCAAAAAGGAGAGCGGTCCTCCTCACGGTCTTCGGAGCACTGACCGACAACCTCATGAACAATCTTCTGGCTCCGGGGAAACTCACAGATAAGTCATATGAAGAGCTGTGTACACTGGTTCGGGAGCATCTTAACCCGAGGAAGAGCGTGCTGATGGCGAGGTATCGGTTCTACACGTGCCAGCGATCTGAAGGTCAGGAAGTGGCGAGCTATGTCGCCGAGCTAAGGCGACTTGCAGGACAATGTGAATTTGATGGCTACCTGGAGCAAATGCTCAGAGACATTTTTGTACTGGGCATTGGCCATGAGACAATCCTACGAAAACGTTTGACTGAAGAGACACCGACCCTCAGTAAGGCCGTTGCGCTAGCACAGGCGTTTATGTCCACCAGTGATAACACCAAACAAATCTCTCAGCACACAAGTGCTAGCAATGTTCATAAATTAACTGGAACTGTATTTGCGAGCAGAAATGTACAGGGCAGAACCCATGAGGTGCAACTGACAGCAGGCCTCAGGTGACCCAGATAACTCAGAGTCCCCAACAAAGGATGAATGCAAGGCAATTCACACCTTGTTGACGTGGAGGCTTCCATTCAGCCTATTCATGCCGCTTCAAAGGGTATGTTTGCAAGAGCTGTGGAACAATGGGGCACCTCCAACGAGCTTGCAAACGAGCTGCAAGCTCTGCAAAATCTACTAACCACCACGTGGCAGAGGAAGATCGGTCCATGGTGGATCAAAGCAATTTTGAGCCTCAGAGAGAGGAGGCAGATGCTGAAGTACATGGGGTGCACACATTTTTGAAGAAACATCCACCTATAATGCTAAATGTAAAATTGAATGGCTTACCCATAGCCATGGAACTGGACATTGGCGCTAGCCAATCCATAATGAGTAAAAAGATGTTTGAGAGACGGTGGTGCAACAAGGCATTCAGACAGCCTTGAGCCCCATCTACATGAAACTGAGAAAGTACACCAAAGAGCTTATCACTGTCCTGGGCAGCGCCATGGTCAAGATCACCTACGAGGGTACAAAGCATGAACTGCCACTCTGGATTGTCCCGGGCGATGTCCCCACACTGCTTGGAAGGAGCTGGCTGGGCAAAATCCGCTGGAACAGGGATGATATCCGAGCGCTATCACATGTCGATGAGGCCTCATATACTCAGGTTCTTAACAAATTTCCTTCCCTTTTTGAGCCAGGCATTGGAAACTTTTCGGGGCGAAGGTGCGGATCCACTTGGTTCCAGAGGCACGACCCATTCACCACAAGGCGCGAGCGGTACCTCACATGATGAGGGAGAGAGTGGAAATCGAGCTGTACAGGCTGCAACGCGAGGGCATCATCTCCCCAGTGAAATTCAGCGAGTGGGCCAGCCCGATTGTTCCAGTACTCAAAAGTGATGGCACGGTCAGGATTTGCGGCGATTATAAAGTAACTATTAATCGTTTCTCGCTACAGGACCTATACCCGCTATCTAAGGCAGACGACCTATTTGCGCCGCTGGCAGGAGGCAAGACGTTCACCAAGCTCGACCTGACTTCGTCCTAAATGACGCAAGAGCTGGAGGAGTCTTCGAAGGGCCTCACCTGCATCAACACGCACAAGGGACTCTTCATCTACAGCAGATGCTCGTTTGGAATTCGGTCAGCTGCAGCAATCTTCCAGAGAAACATGGAGAGCCTACTCAAGTCGGTACCACACAGGTTGGTCTTTCAGGACAATACATTGGTCACGGGTCGGGACACCGCCGCGCACTTACAAAACCTGGAGGAAGTCCTCCAGCGACTGGATCACGTAGGGCTGCGGCTGAAGAGGTTGAAATGTATCTTCATGGCAACAGAAGTGGAGATTTTGGGGAGAAAGATCGCGGCGGACGGCATTCGGCCCACAGACGCCAAGACAGAGGCTATCAGGAACGCGCCCAGGCCACAGAACGTCACGGAGCTGCGGTCGTTCCTGGGACTCCTCAACTATTTTGATAACTTCCTACTAGGGTTAAGCACCCTCTTAGAGTCCCTACATGTATTATTGCGCAAAGGTGAGAACTGGGTATGGGGAAAAAAAACAAGTAATTGCTTTTGAGAAAGCCAGAACCATTTTATGCTCCAACAAGCTGCTTGTATTGTATAACCCGTGTAAAAGACTTGTGCTACCATGCGACACGTTGTCGTATGGAGTCGGGTGTGTATTACAACATGCTAACGTTGTGGGGAAGTTGCAACCTGTCGCCTATGCTTCCAGGAGCTTATCTAAGGCCGAGAGGGCCTACAGCATGATTGAGAAAGGAGCAGTAGCATGTGTGTTCTGGGTAAAGAAAATGCATCAGTACCTGTTTGGCCTCAAATTTGAGCTGGAAACCGATCACAAGCCCCTCATATCCCTGTTCGCTGAAAACAAGGGGATAAATACTAATGCCTCAGCCCGCATACAAAGGTGGGCACTCGCGCTATCAGCATATAACTGCACCATCAGGCACAGGCCAGGCATCGAGAACTGTGCGGATGCTCTCAGTCAGCTACCATTGCCCACCACGGGGGTGGAAATGGCGCAACCTGCAAACTTGTTGATGGTGGCGCAGCCCGCAGTCTTGTTGATGGTCATGGTCGCGTTTGAAAATGATAAGTCACCTGTCACAGCCCGCCAGATTAGGACTTGGACCAGCCAAGAATCTCTGCTGTCCCTAGTAACAAACTGTGTACTGCATGGGAGCTGGGCCAGCATCCCCATTGAAATGCAAGAGTCAATCAAGCCGTTCCAGCGGTGATAGGACGAGCTGTCCATTCAGGCAGACTGCCTGTTGTGGGTAACCGCATAGTGCTACCAAAAAAGGGCAGGGAGATGTTCATCTCGGATCTCCACAGCACACACCCGGGTATAATAATGATGAAAGTGATAGCCAGATCCTATGTGTGGTGGCCCGGTATCGGCTCTGACTTAGAGTCCTGTATATGGCAATGCAGCGTATGTGCTCAATTGAGCAACGCGCCCAGAGAGGCACCACTAAGTTTGTGGTCCTGGCCCTCCAGACCATGGTCGAGGATCTATGTCGACTATGTGGGCCCGTTTCTTGGTAAAATGATACTGGTGGTGGCGGATGCTTTTTCAAAATGGATTGAATAATGTCCGGGAGCACCGCCACTGCCACCATTAAAAGCCTGAGGGCCATGTTTGCCACCCACTGCCTGCCCGACATACTGGTCAGTGACAATGGGCCATGTTTCACCAGTGCCGAATTTAAAGAATTCATGACCCGCAATGGGATCAAACATGTCACCTCGGCCCCGTTTAAACCAGCCTCCAATGAGCAGGCAGAGCGGGCAGTACAAACCGTCAAACAGAGCCTTAAACGAGTCACAGAAGGTTCACTCCAAACCCGCCTGTCCTGAGTACTGCTCAGCTACCGCACAAGACCCCACTTCCTCACATGAAAAGGACACTTAAAACCAGAGCTACTCATGAAAAGGACACTTAAAACCAGACTCTCGCTGGTTGAATCCAACCTGCATGATCAGGTAGAGAGCAGGCGGCAGCAACAAAATGTAAATGATGGTCGCGCCACTGTGTCACGGGAAATTGATCTGAATGACCCTGTATATGTGCTAAACTATGGACATGGTCCCAAGTGGATCGTGGGCACGGTGATAGCTAAAGAAGGGAATAGGGTGTTTGTAGTGAAACTAGACAATGGACAAATTTGCAGAAAGCACCTGGACCAAACGAGGTTGCGGTTCACAGACTGCCCTGAACAACCCACAGCAGACACCATCTTTTCGAGCCCACGACACACACACAAAAGATCAAAGACACCACGCCGGACCAGGAAATCAAACCCATCATGCCCGACAGCCCAGCAAGGCCAGGCTTACCCAGCAGCCCTGCAGGGCCAACAACACGCCAGCCCAGCGAGGGCACAGCCAACACACCAGAACAGACATTTGTACCAAGGCAGTCCACTAGGAAAAGAAAGGCTCCCGACTGCCTCACCTTGTAAATAGTTTTCACTTTGACTTTGGGTGGGGAGTGATGTTGTGTATCTGTAAAGCATGCACTCCCATGTTCCGCCACCAGGGAGCTCATCCCCTGAAGTCCCTGTATATAAGCCGGCCTCTAAGGCCCGTTCCTCACTCTGGAGTGTCTTAATAAAGACTGAGGTCACTGTTACTTTAACCTCCCTGTGTGCAGCCTCATCTGTGTTAGGAACACAATACTTTGCATTGGCAAATAAGGGGTCTCATGCCTGTTTTAGAACTCCTCTACGAGATTGGTCTTCCCCGAGACAGCTAGCACCATTGTGGGCTACACTCATGGAAACCAGCCCTAGTTATCACCTGCATTAAAAAAGGTAAGTAACTTCTCAGAATGTAAACATTCCTGGTACACCTAGCCCCACATTTAAAATCCCTCCCGGGCTCATTAGCACGCCAGACCCCCAATCCTTCCATCCCCGGCCTCCTTTCCTGATCCACGATCGGTTTCCCCAGCTACCCCTGCCGACGCCCGATCCTGACCCTCGGACATGACCTGTGTCCATGATCCCCAACCTAGGCCCTTATCCCTAATCCTTGACCCAGGTCCTGACCCCCAACCCAGGCCCTGATCCCCGACAACACTGAGCTGAGGCCGCTACCAGTGGCCCAAACTTGGAACCCTCTTCACCAGCGGGCTCTTTATGCTTCGCCAGCAATTTAAAAATGAGACCCAATATCTGGAGATTCTTGGATCTCACCATCCTAATTACGAGTTCAGTGACTGTGATTGAGACAGGTGGGAGTGTAGCCTCAAAAAGTGTTGCAAATGTGCCTGACTGTGTCGGAGACCTGGGGAATTAGAATGGAATGGTCAACTGTGACGTTGACCAGGATAGTCTCAGTGCCATGCCCTGGTCAGGAACCACATTAGAAGCAGTTGAACGGGAAGTGCTGGGAGAAGTGAGCCTGTAGATGGGTGACATCAACATTAAGGAGTTTGGGAAGAAAAGGAAGCTTAGAGGTGAGGCAGTTGTTTGGAAGGATTAAGGGTAAAGATTGTTTTTTTGAGGTACAATGCCTGCGGAAAGGAGGTCAAAAGTGTCAGCAGGTATGGGATTAAATTGATGCTCAAAAGCTCAGTTCAAAGGGAGTTGAGTGAGCAGGTGATGGGAAATGAGTTTAATGAGGTTTGGGGTAGAGAGATAAGGAAGAGACATATAAGGATAGTGCTAAATCCAAGGAAGAGGCATATAAATTGGCCAGAAAAAGCAGAAAATCTGAGGACTGGGAGAAATTTAGAATTCAGCAGAGGAGGACAAAGGGTTTAATTAGGAGGGGGAAAATGGAGTATGAGAGGAAGCTTGCTAGGAACATAAAAACTGACTGCAAAAGCTTCTATAGATATGTGAAGAGAAAAAGATTAGTGAAGACAAACGTAGGTCCCTTACAGTCAGATTCAAGTGAATTTATAATGGGGAACAAAGAAATGGCAGACCAGTTGAACAAATATTTTGGTTCTGTCTTCAAGAAGGGAGACACAAATAACCTTCCGGAAGTACTAGGGGACCGAGGGTCTAGTGAAAAGAAGGAACTGAAGGAAATCCTTATTAGGCGGGAAATTGTGTCAGGGAAATTGAGCGGATTGAAGGCTGATAAATCCCCGGGGCCTGATAGTCTGCATCCCAGAGTACTTAAGGAAGTGGCCCTAGAAATAGTGGATGCATTGGTGATCATTTTCCAACAGTCTATTGATTCTGGATCAGTTCCTCTGAACTGGAGGGTAGCTAATGTAACACCACTTTTTAAAAAAGGAGGGAGAGAGGCTAATTATAGACCAGTTAGCCTGACATCAGTAGTGGGGAAAATGTTGTAATCAATTATTAAAGATGAAATAGCAGCGCATTTGGAAAGCAGTGACAGAATCGCTCCAAGTCAGCATGGATTTATGAAAGGGAAATCATGCTTGACAAATCTTCTGGAATTTTTTGAGGGTGGAACTAGTAGAGTGGACAAGGGAGAATCAGTGGATGTGGTGTATTTGGACTTGCAAATGGCTTTTGACAAGGCCCCACACAAGAGATTGGTGTGCAAAATCAAAGCACATGGTATTGGAGATAATGTACTGACGTGGATAGAGAACTGGTTGGCAGACAGGAAGCAGAGGGTTGGGATAAACGGGTCCTTTTCAGAATGGCAGGCAGTGATGAGTGGGGTGCCGCAGGGCTCAGTGCTGGGATCCCAGCTCTTTACAACATACATTAATGATTTAGATGAAGGAATTGAGTGTAATATCTCCAAGTTTGCAGATGACACTAAACTGGGTGGCGGTGTGAGCTGTGAAGAGGATGCTAAGAAGCTGTAGGGTGACTTGGACAGGTTAGGTGAGTGGGCAAATGCATGACAGATGCAGTATAATCTGGATAAATGTGAGGTCATCCAATTTAGGGGCAAAAACATGAAGGCAAAATATTACCTGAATGGTGGCAGGTTAGGAAAAGGGGAGGTGTAATGAAACCTGGGTGTCATGGTTCATCAGTCATTGAAAGTTGGCATGCAGGCACAGCAGGCGGTGAAGAACGCAAATGGTATGTTGGCCTTCATAGCTAGGGGATTTGAGTATAGGAGCAGGGAGGTCTTACTGCAGTTGTACATGTACAGGGCCTTGGTGAGGCCTCACCTGGAATATTGTATTCAGTTTTGGTCTCCTAGTCTGAGGAAGGACGTTCTTGCTATTGAGGGAGTGCAGCGAAGGTTCACCAGACTGATTCCCGGGATGGCTGGACTGACATATGAGGAGAGACTGGATCAACCGGGCCTTTATACACTGGAGTTTAGAAGGATGAGAGGGGATCTCATAGAAACATATAAAATTCTGACAGGACTGGACAGGTTAGATGCGGGAAGAATGTTCCCGATTTTGGGGAAGTCCAGAACTATGGGACGCAGTCTTAGGATAAGGGATAGGCCATATAGGACTGAGATGAGGAGAAACTTCTTCACTCCGAGAGTTGTTAATCTGTGGAATTCCCTACCGCAGAGAGTTGTTGATGCCAGTTCATTGGATATATTCAAGAGGGAGTTAGATATGGCCCTTACGGCTAAAGATATCAAGGGGTATGGAGAGAAAGCAGGAAAGGGGTACTGAGGGAATAATCAGCCATGATCTTATTGAATGGCGGTGCAAGCTCGAAGGGCCTAATGGCCTACTCCTGCACCTATTTTCTATGTTTCTATGTTTCTATGTTTCAAAGTTTTAGAGCACCAGGAGGTGAGGGCAGAGGTCAATAGGAAGGTTAGGATGAGGCAGAGGAGATAGGAGATCAATCACATTCAATTTGATTTTGAAAACCAAGATATTCCAAAAGCGTTCCTCAGATCTAGAGTCCGAGGTTATGATGGAAGTGGGGGAAGAGAGATCAGAGGATGAGCCAAGCGATGGTGCAAAGGCATTTGGGTTTGAACTTGTCCTCAGGATAACTCTAAGTAACTGGAGGACTTAGTTGTATTGAGGATAAGGTGATATAGCTTGTCCAGCTCAAACCAAGTCCAGCAGTAAACAGCCAAACAGGTCCGAAGCTGCCTGCATTTTGGTCTCTATGCTAGGGACTTGAGGTAATTCTAGTATCGGGGGAACATTGGGGGTAGGTGACAGTAACGATACTGACGTTACTGAGCAGATCAATGAAGCCCCTGATACAGTTGCAGATGGTGGACCAGAGAATAGAGAGTGGAGAACTGGAGAGTGTGCTGGTGAGGGATTTGGGGTCAGTTTTTCCAAGGCTGGATACAGAGTGGAGGGATAAAGCATGGCGGGAGGATGCATATTGTGAAAAATATGAGAAATGTGCTGGGCGATGATTGTGATGTTGGAAAAAAATGAAGCCACATGAAATAATGAAGTTAGGAGGATGGCTGTCCTTATGGGAGGGAGAGTTTATGTGGAGGGTGAGTTTAAGGAAGGAAAGAAGGGCAGGGAAAGTGGAAGAGATGGGGGAGGGTAAGGTCAGGTGGACATTAAGAACATGAGAAATAGGAGCAGGAGTAGGCCACCTGGCCCCTCAAGCCTGCTCCGCCATTTAATAAGATCATGCCTGATCTGATCATGGACTCAGCTCCACTTCCCTGCCTGCTCCCCATTACCCTTCACTCCTTTATCGCTCAAAAATCTGTCTATCTCCACCTTAAATATATTCAATGACCCAGCCTCCACAGCTCTCTGGGGTAGAGAATTCCACAAATTTACGACCCTCTGAGAGAAGAAATTCTTCTTCATCTCAGTTCTAAATGCACAACCCCTTATTCTGAAACTATGCCCCCAGTTCTAGATTTCCCCACGAGGGGAAACATCCTCTCTGCATCTACCTTGTCGAGCCCCCTCAGAATATTATACATTTCAATAAGATCACCTCTCATTCTTCTAAACTCCAATGAGTATAGGCCCAACCTGCTCAACCTTTCTTCATCAGTCAACCCCTTCATCTTGGGGGTTAAAGTTAACAAGTAAGTGCAGTCGCTCAGAGTTAAAGCTAAGGGATGACAGAAGAGAGGAGGTTTTGCCAAGAAAGCTATCAGACAGGCCCGGAGAAGGGGAGCTAGATGATGAGAATCTTGAAGAGGAAGATGAGAAGGGTGAAATGTTCAAATGTGGACAACGTGTCGGAGGAGCATAAGGATAGCCAAAGGTGAGAACCAAACCACTTTCATGGTGGGTCCAGTGATAGGATATGTAGCAAAGTGGTGTGGCCTCTGTGACAGAGGAAGAGTTGTCACCAGTGAGTGATGTTTCAGTCATGGTTGGGATGGCAGTGCGCTTATCCACGATAATATTGCAGACGGGGAAAGCCTTATTCATGGGAGAGCAGACATTCAACATGGAGGGACTGGATGGGGGAAGCAAACAGTTTATGGAGTGAGAGAAGCAATGCAGATGAGAAGTTGACCCCGAAGAGTGCTGATAAGTACCCAGAAAGCAGAAGGAGATGACTAGGCTTCAAGCTGGCCGAAGATCTGAGACAGAAATGAATTAGAATTTGGGCACTCACCACTCACTGAAGCTGCTTTTCTATTGGGTTAAATGCCGTGACTGCCAACTTTCAGGTTTCACACAGCTGGCAGCAAAACCCCACAAGTTCATTTGCCAGATCCAGTCTGGTTGGCCTATCTGCCAGGCCAACTGGACCAAATCTTCCCAACGGTGGGCCTTAGTGAATCTGGCAAATTCACTTTGGGGATGCGGCCAGCTGTAAACCCCCCACAAATCAGGGGCCAGCGGCATCAACATGGAGTCTCGGGCAATATTAAACCAGCTTAAGTGAACTTCATTCTAAGCACCCAGCCTTCGAGAGGAGGGCAGAAAATAAAAATCAGAGCGTGCAAAGGCCCTCGGTAAATCGGGGAGGGGTCGATGCTCTCTTTACTCTTAACTGCAAGCTCTGAAAAAACACTCATAAACTGACGAGAGCAATTTGTTGAGTGGACAAGTACGGGGACAGAGGATTTAAAAGCCAATTCCATTGAATGTGCTGTTCTTTTTCCAATTCTTAATGCAGTAATAGTGGAAAATGGAGCCAGATTTCAGCTAGTTTTGATGCACATCCAGCTTTTATTTCAGCTGCTTTTATACTGAGCTAAGACCCTTTGTAGCAGTGCTGACATCTGATGTGTTGGTCCTGTACAGCCAGCTGCAATCTGAATGTAAACTTTCTGTTAAAAGGAAAAAGCTTCTTCACAGACACTGGCTGCAGCAAATCCTGGCAAGGTGACTTGCGAGCTGCAGACGGCTGAGTGAGTTAGGAGCTAGCATCACTGGCGCAAGTCTAGAGTAACATAAAAGCAGCTATAAACATGCTATATTGACCAAGAAACCTTCGTGAATCTGATCTTTCACAATCTCTGTCAGTAATGTCTTATAAACCTGTTCACTAACAAACTAATTAATTAGTGTTCAGCCAAAATGTAACACTGAATAGCTGCCCTGAGGTATGGAATGTGTATTTGGAGCCCCAACATCTTTGGGATCAAAGTGAAGTTAGAATAGGCTGGTGGCCTTTTGCTCTGCTAGATTTGTTTCAGTTGTGAGTGAACCAACACAAGATGAGTCAAAAAAAGAAAGAAACTTGCATTTATATATCATCTTCCACAACCTCAGGATGCCCCAAAGCACTTTACAGCCAATGAAGTACTTTTGAAGTGCAGGCGGTGTTGTAATGTAGGAAAACTGCAGCTGAACTGGCACATATTCAGCAGTTTGAACTGGGTGTAAGACCACCTATGAGTGGGGTTGGTGGTGGGGGGAGGTGGGGTCCTATATTGTTTCAGCTTTGCACCAGTTGTGAGTTAACTACATCGATTAACATTTTTTTAAATTAAAAAAAGCATTGCCTTTAATTTATGAACTGATTGTGCCATCAGCTCTGGTTCTCTACCCTTCTGCCACTGGGAGTTGGTTTTTAGCAGTGCAAATGCTGAGAATTGGCTCACAGACACTCTTGTACCAGAAGCAATTCAAAAGCTACTTAGCTTTCCATTGTATGGCACCATCCACCTCCCCCATGGCCACTGCTCCCAAAAGCCAAAAGAATGTTATGCTTAGTCCTATAAATCACTACAATCTTTTTAAACAATCAGATTACACAGGGACTGGTGAGAGCCCGTATCTAAAAACAAACAGAGAAGTGTCCCTGTGTGGATACATATGTAAATCAGAATAGGAGGTTCACTCCTTCAGTATTCTATTAAAAAGAACAAGCGCTCTTGCTATAAAAACTCAATCACGTTGCCCTAATGTTTGAAAAGAATACATCCCCAGGCAATTCAGGAAACTTATAAACCATTTATGAAACATTTAGAATGATTAAAATGGATGCTGTCTTTGCAATGAGTGTGGTACTTGCCGGGTAATATAACACAGAACCGATCAGCCAGTGGGCTATTGCACAAGCCCCCTTCATGACAGCAGTCTAAGTATGGACAGCATGCTGATATTAATCCTATTTTATATATAGTTATCTTCTCAACATGTTATAATGCATATCTGCGAATATTTAGACACAATACAGAAAATGGGATTGACTTGTTAATTGTAAAGTATCAGTGCGCGGGTCAGGTGAAAGATTAGACACAGTTGCCTATATCAATTAGTTTGCAATGGCCTATTTTTGACCTGTTAGCTTTTTTATGTTGGTGAGTGGGGTAAATGAGGCTTGCATCAGTGCTCCAAATCCAGGGAGAAGAAGGCTTACCAAGCACAAAGCCGCTGTTGGTTTATAGTAATGGAATTCAAAGTACCAAAAGCTGCAGGTTACTTTTCTCGCCTGTTTAGTTACTCTACCCCCACTGGAAGCTACCACTTTGAGGTGCGGAGTGCTGACACAGCAACCTATTGCAAAACCAAGCTGCCTGAATTCTCTCTCCTCCTCTCCTGAAGACTCTGCGTGTTACTGAAACGCAGTTCCATGGGCAGCCAGCGCCTTTTGGTAGCTGAACCAAGTAGCTATTTGCCATATGCGAGCCTAAGCAGTGACTATAGCCAGGTTATTCTGTATGGCTCAGTGCATTTACCAAACAAAACCATAGAAAAAGCCCCAAGGTTCATTTTTAATAGCTGACATTTGCCCAAATCATTGAACTTGGAGTAAATGTTTCTCTAGATTAGAACAGTGACTAAAATTCAAAAGCATTGCATTGGCTGTGAAGCGTTTTGGGACGTCCTGAGGCCGTGAGAGGTGCTATATAAATGCAAGTCTTTCTTTCTTTGTAGATGTGCTATAAGGGAATTAAGGGTTATGGGGAGCAGGTGGGTAAGTGGAGCTGAGTCCACGGCCAGATCAGCCATGATCTTGTTGAGTGGCGGAGCAGACTCGAGGGGCTATATGGCCTACTCCTGTTCCAAATTCTTATGTTCTTATGTTCTATAACTAGCCTCAGTCCATCCTGGGCTAGTGAAGGGAATGAAGTCAGTCAGGGTTCTGATTCCTGATCATTATTCAGTGACTTCTGTCTGTAAAGTGCCAGTGTGCATACATTATTAAAGGAGTCAATTAATCACAAAGTACCTCATTGCCTCTGAAGCGTTTGGGACGTCCTGAGGTCATGAAAGGCAATATATAAATGCAAGTTAATTTGTTTGTTCATAAAAGTGTTTGGCAGTAGTAATTGCAGTCTTTCCTCTCCAGTGCTCTGGACAGGATATGTGACACACTGGAGATGACTTTGGCCTTTGACGGTAATGTAAAACGGGCGATCGGCAGCCCTTTGAAACTCCACCCGATTTTCTTTTCCAAATGGAAAATCGCCCAAGACGAATTTCACCCCATTTTGCCATTTGGTCCATCGTGCCTGTGCTGGCCCTGATTAGTCCCACTCTGCTCTTTCACCATAGCCCTGCAAATGCTTCCTTCTCAAGTAAATATCAATTCCATTTTGTGAAATCAAGTATATCATTCAATTCCTTTATTGTCTGTTTAGATGCAAATTGTTGCCATATTGCTTCAAATAATAACATAGCTGGTGTGTGAGGAGTCTGATGCAAAGGTGTCCAACTCTGCAGCTGACTTCATGGTTATGCCATTAAATACTTACACAACGCTTGCCCGTCGCTCCTGATGGAGGTAGAAAAATCTTACATTTGCAACATGGGAGAAATTCTAATTCTTTTGTGTGGCCGCCACACTGATATTCTGCAGATGCAGGACGCAGATTAGATCCATGTAAGACAATATGGTACAGAACACACTGAATACGTGCATTGTGTCTTGCTTTTAAATGGAGGTACATTTTGTTCCGTGCCTAAGGGGAAGAACAAAACTGGTGCCGACCAACAGAGAGGAGAGCAATATAAAAAAAGAGACGAAATGGAAATGAACAGAAAAAGTGATGAGCAGATGGAATAAAGTAGACAAACAAAAAACAGCAGCCTTTCAAATAAATGAAGGCCAGTAGCTCTTAAACTGCACCTGCTGCATAAGCACTGCTGTATTATTAGAGCCAGCTGAATCCATCGCTGCCTGGCAAACAACGGATTTGTAGATGAGCTCATTCATTTTGCGGTCTGGTGTTTGCAACGCGGGGGATAGTCTGTTGCTTAGCAGTTGCTAGCAAAGTCCCAGCAGGTTTCTTGCAGCAGCATCGTTCCACAGCTCACTTTACCCTCAGCTCACATGTAACCTTAGCTGTTAGCTTTACCTCAAAAGGTCTGAACATTTGTCTCTTTTCTTAAGTTCAAAGTGAGAAAGCCTAATGATGGTGACTGTTAGCTTTGATTCCTTCAGTTCTGTTTGTTAAGGAACATTCAATTCTCCTCTCACGTGGTCATGTCGCACTTACACAGGCAGGGACCCGGCAGCTCAACTAAACAAACAGTTTTAACATTTCTATCTCTTGTAAACATTTCGAAAAGCAAGACAGCCATTTTGGCATGGGCAGATTTTTTGACAGCAACAGCAGGAAGCTCACCGCCGTATAGCTGAGAGGGACGGTTCTCATTGCTAGCTTTTTTTTTTAACAGGTCAGGGGGCAAAGCACAGGGATAAGGAGCGACGGAATAGGCATAGACTGCCAAAGATCAGGTGAAGGCATGAAAGCTGCAGCAATTTGAACAGGGGTGCTGACAGGAGTGGCAATGTGTGGAAGTGTAGAAGGGAGAAGGGCACATTCATGGAAGACAAGAAAGTGTTTTCCTGGAGAAGATCAAAGTAAAAAGGGTAATCCCTATAGTATTCTTTCTGGAAACATGTACAAAGCTTCTTTTGATGAAATGAAATGGTAATTTAGATCAGAAAACCTGACACAGAGGCTTTCCTGATTGCTCAGTAAGTTTAGCCAGTGAGTAGCAAAACTATAGAATCACATAGAATTTACAGCGCAGAAACACGCCATTTGCCTCAACTGGTCCGTCCCGATGTTTATGCTCCACACGAGCCTCCCTCCCTATTTCATCTCACCCTATCAGCATATTGTTCAATTCCTTTCACCCCCATGTACTTATCTAACTTCCCCTTAAATGCATCTATGCCACTCGCCTCAACTATAGCGAGCAGGATGGTACCAGGTTTGATTCCATGGTCTATGCTGTATTAGCTGATCGCAGCCAGGGTGGCAATGGGATGCTAGAATTGGCCTCAGTGCTTCTAGATTCGGGTTTCTACTCCCGATTGCTATCTGGGAACACTTATTGTGGAATGTGTAGATTTGAATGTTGAACAAGTTGTGATGCTCCCTTGGTCCGAACACTCATCATCAAATGTCACACATGAAGGACACACAGAGCAAGGTACTGGTGGGTGACTAGTGCCTGCGGAAGTGTACCCACGCAAAGAGTTAATAGGGGTAATTTTCACTTTGTGCAATAGTGTAAAAAGAGTGACATCGGGTCAGTCGCCGCTTATACATCCCTCCCGTTTTTAATTTCCATTGAAGTCAATGGTGGCTGATCCGATATCGCCCCTTTAACACTATCGTACAAAGAAAGTCAAAATGATCCCCGATGCCACCAGAACAGGAGCGGAGAGGAGTGGGGAGAAGAAATGATTTAAGTCAGTTTTTAAAAGAATCTTTAATAAAAATACAGCTAGTAAGTAGCAACCATTCATCAAAAAACTTGTCATTGTAAATCAAATCAAAAAACAATGCAGAACTGCAATACTGAAGCAAAAATATTAAAAAAGTTACTTGAGTCAAAGCAAGAATTTTCATTTGCATCACACCTTTTACAACCTCCCAACATGTTTCATGGCCAATGAAGTACATTTGAAGTGTAATACAGTGAAATGTGGCAGCCACTTTGTGCACAGCCAATTCAACAGGCAGCACTGAGATAAACAAACATCGAAACATAGAAAATAGGTGCAGGAGCAGGCCATTCGGCCCTTCAAGCCTGCACAGCTATTCAATATGATCATGGCTGATCATTCAACCTCAGTACCCCACCCTGCCTTCTCTCCATACCCCCTGATCCATTTAGCCGTAAGAGCCACATCTAACTCCCTTTTCAATATGTCCAACGAACTGGACTCAACAACTTTCTGTGGCAGAGAATTCCACAGGTTCACAACTCTCTGGGTGAAAAAGTTGCTCCTCATCTCGATCCTATATGGCTTACCCCTTATCCATAGACTGTGTCCCCTGGTTCTGGACTTCCCCAACATCGGGAACATTCTTCCTGCATCTACCCTGTCCAGTCCCATCAGAATTGTATACGTTTCAATCAGATCCCCTCTCATTCCTCTAAATTCCAGTGAATATAAGCCTAGCCAATCCAATCTTTCCTCATATGTCAGTCCTGCCATTCCGGGAATCAGTCTGGTGAACCTTCGCTGCATTCCCTCAATTGAGACCAAAACTGCAAACAATACTGAAGGTATGGTCTCACCAAGACCCTGCACAACTGCAGTAAGACCTCCCTGCTCCTATACTCAAATCCCCTCGCTATGAAGGCCAGCATGCCATTTGCTTTCTTTACTGCCTGCTGTACCTGCATGCCTACCTTCAATGACTGATGTACCATGACACCCAGGTCTCGTTGCACCTCCTGTTTTACTAATCTGTCACCATTCAGATAATAATCTGCTTCCTGTTTTTGCCACCAAAGTGGCAAAAACAGGAAGCAGATTTATCCACATTATCCACATTATACTGCATCTGCCATGCATTTGCCCATTCACTTAATCTGTCCAAGTTCCCCTGCAGCCTCTTAGCATCCTCCTCGCAGCTCACACTGCCACCTAGCTTAGTGTCATCTGCAAACTTGGAGATATTACATTCAATTCCTTCGTCTAAATCATTAATGTATATTGTAAATAGCTGGGGTCCCGGCATTGAACCCTGCGGCATCCCACTAGTCACTACCTACCATTCTGAAAAGGACCCGTTTATTCCCACTCTTTGCTTCCTGTCTGCCAACCATTTCTCTATGCATGTCAATACATTTGCCCCAATACCATGTGCCTTAGTTTTGCACACTAATCTCTTGTGTGGGACCTTGTCAAAAGCCTTTTGAAAGTCCAAATACACCACATCTACTGGTTCCCTCTTATCCACTCTACTAGTGATATCCTCAAAAAATTCTAGAAGATTTGTCAAGCATGATTTCTCTTTCATAAATTCATGCTGACTTGGACCGATCCATTCACTGCTTTCCAAATGCACCGTTATTACATCTTTAATAATTGACCTCAACATTTTCCCCACGACCCATGTCAGGCTAACCGGTCTATAATTCCCTGTTTTCTCTCTCCCTCCTTTTTTAAAAAGTGGGGTTACATTCGCTACTCTCCAATCCATAGGGACTGATCCAGAGTTGATAGACTGTTGGAAAATGATCACCAATGCATCCACTATTTCTAGGGCCACTTCATTAAGTACTCAGGCCCTGGGAATTTATCAGCCTTCAATCCCATCAATTTCCCTAACACAATTTCCCGACTAATAAGGATTCCTTCAGTTCCTCCTTCTCGCTGGACCGTCAGTCCCCGAGTACTTCCGGAAGGTTATTTGTGTCTTCCTTCGTGAAGACAGAACCAAAGTATTTGTTCAACTGGTCTGCCATTTCTTTGTTCCCCATTATAAATTCACCTGAATCTGACTGCAAGGGACCTACGTTTGTCTTCACTAATCTTTTTCTCTTCACATATCTATAGAAGCTATTGCAGTCAGTTTTTATGTTCCCGGCAAGCTTCTTCTCGTACTCTATTTTCCCCTCTTATTTAAACCCTTTGTCCTCCTCTGCTGAATTCTAAATTTCTCCCAGTCCTCAGGTTTGTTGCTTTTTCTGGCTACTTTTATATGCCTCTTCCTTGGATTTAACACTTTCCCTAATTTCTCTTGTTAGCCACGGTTGAGCCACCTTCCCTTTTTTATTTTTACACCACACAGGGATGTACAATTGTTGTAGTTCATTCATGTGATCTTTAAATGTCTGCCATTGCCTATCCACCGTCAACCCTTTAAGTATCATTCGCCAGTCTATCCTAGCCAATTCACGTCTCATACCGTCGAAGTTTCCTTTCTTTAAGTTCAGGACCCTAGTCACTGAATTAACTGTGTCACTCTCCATCTTAATAAAGAATTCTACCATATTATGGTCACTCTTCCCCAAGGGGCCTCGCACGACCAGATTGCTAATTAATCCTCTCTTGTTACACAAGACCCAGTCTAGGATGGCATGCTCTCTAGTTGGTTTCTCAACATATTGGTCTAGAAAACCATCCCTTACACACTCCAGGAACTCCTCTTCCACAGTATTGCTACCTATTTGGTTAGCCCAATCAATATGTCGATTAAAGTCACCCATGATAACTGCTGTACCCTTATTGCACGCATCCCTAATTTCCTGTTTGATGCCGTTGCCAACCTCCCTACTACTGTTTGGTGATCTGTACACAACTCCCACTAACATTTTCTGCCCTTTGGTGTTTCGCAGCTCTATCGATATAGATTCCACATCATCCCCGCTAATGTCCTTCCTTACTATTGCGTTAATCTCCTCTTTAACCAGTAACGCTACCCCACCTCCTTTTCCTTCCTGTCTATCCTACCTGAATATTGAATACCCCTGGATATTGAGTTCCCAGCCTTGGTTACCCTGGAGCCATGTCTCTGTAATCTCAATTACATCATATCTGTTAACAGCTATCTGCGCAGTTAATTCATCCACCTTATTACGAATGCTCCTCGCATTGAGACTCAGAGCCTTCAGGTATGCTTTTTTTAAGTGAGGAATAAATGGCCAGGACACCAGGATAACACCTCCACTGTTCTTCAGAAGAAACATTTGGAATGTTTCACATAAACATGAGAGGGCAAAAAGGGCCTCTGTTTATGAATATAGGAACAGGAGTAAGGAATATAGGAACAGGAGTAGGCCATTTAACCCCTCAAGTCTGTTCCGCCATTCAATGAGATCATGGCTGATCTGTATCTTATCTCCATCCACCCGTCTTGGCTCCATAAAAATGGGACACAGTGGGACTCATCCAAGGTTTAATATTTCATAGGGCACAGAATGTACTCTGAGTGAGGGACTTCAATGTCTATCACCAAGAGTGGCTCGGTAGCACCACTACTGACCGAGCTGCCCGAGTCCTGAAGGACATAGTTGCCAGACTGGCCCTGCGGCACATGGTGCAAGAACGAACACAAGGGAAAAACCTACTTGACCTCGTCTTCAACAATCTACATGTCCCAGATGCATCTGTCCATGACAGCATTGGCAGCAGAGATCACTGCACAGTCATTGTGTTGTGTGGCACTACCACTGTGCTAAATAGGATCGCTTCAGAATAGAGCTAACAGCTCAAAATTGGGCATCCATGTGCTGTGGGCCATCAGCAGCAGCAGAATTGTATTCCACCACAATCTGTAACCTCGTAGCCTGGCATATCCCTCACTCTACCATTACTATCAAGCCAGGGGACTAATCCTGGTTCAATGAGGAGTGTAGAAGAGCATGCCAGGAGCACGACCAGGCGAACTTAAAAATGAGTGCCAACTGAGGAAGCTGCAACGCAGCTAAAAAACAGAAGCAGCATGCCATAGTCAGGGCGAAGCGATCCCACAATCAATGGATCAGATCAAAGGTCTGCAGTCCTTCCATATCCAGTCGTGAATGGAGGTAGACCATTAAACAACTAATGGGAGGAGATTCTCCATGAATAACACGATACTCAAAGGTGGCAGAGCCCAGCACGTGAATGCAAAAGACAAAGCTGAAGCATTTGCAACCATCTTCAGCTAGAAGTGCCGAGTGGATGATTCATATTGCCTTCTCCTGAGGTCCCCACCATCACAGAAACCTGTCTTCAGCCAATTCGATTCACTCCACGTGATATCAAGAAATGGCTGAGCGGACTGGATACAGCAAAGGCTATGGGCCCCGACAATATCCCGGCTGTCGTGCTGAAGACTTGTGCTCCAGAACTAGCCGCGCAACTAGCCAAGTTGTTCCAGTACAGCTACAATACTGGCATCTATCCGACAATGAGGAAAACTGCCCAGGTATGTCCTGTCTACAAAAAGCAGGACAGATGCAATCCAGCCAATTACTCACCAATAACCTGCTCACCAATGCCCAGTTTGGGTTCCGCCAGCACCACTTGGCTTCAGAACTCATTACAGCATTGGTCCAAACATGGACAAAAGAGCTGAATTCCAGAGGTGAGGTGAGAGTGACTGCCCTTGACATCCAGGCAGCATTTGACCAAGTGTGGCATCAAGCAGCCCAAGTAAAACTGAAGTCAATGGGAATCAGGGGTAAAATTCTCCACTGGCTGGGGTCATACCCAAACAAAGGAAGATAGTTGTGGTGGTTGGAAATCAATCATCCCAGCCCCAAACAACGCTGTAGGAGTTCCTCAGGGCAGTGTCCTAGGCCGAACCATCCTCAGCTGTTTCATCAAGGAACCCCTCCATCATAGGTCAGAAGTCGGGATGTTCACTGATGACTGCACAGTGTTCAGTGCCATTTGCAACTCCTCAGATAATGGAACAGTCCATGCCTGCATGCAGCAAGACCTGGACGACATTCAGGCTTGGGCTGATAAATGGCAAGAAACATTTGCGACACACAAGTGCCAGGCAATGACTATCTCCAAAAAGCAAGAGTCTAACCATCACCCCTTGAAATTCAAGGGCATTACCTGTTATGTGTGCAACACCTTGTAACCAGCATTCTACCGCCACCAGAGGGTGCATCTGTTGGAGTCCCAAGGGATCCCAGCAACCCTTGGGAGCACTGCATATAAGCAGGTTTCCCATGCTGTGCAAGCACTCTGGAGTCAGAATAAAGAGACTAAGGTCACACTTACTCAAGTCTACAGTACTCAGTCACATTGCTTTATTTGCGACATAACAACTTGCGACGAGTAATAGATAACGAACCATCTCGCGAAAATGGAGAGAACTGTTGGTATCCTGGAGAAATTCTCAGAAGGTGATGATTGGGAAGCCTTCGTGGAGCGACTCGACCAATACTTCATGGCCAAAAAGCTGGAAGGGAATAAGAACGCTGCCAAACGAAGGGCGATCCTCCTCACCGTCTGCGGGGCAACAACCTACGGCCTCATGAAGAATCTTTTTGCTCCAGTGAAACCAACAACCAAATTGTATGAAGAATTGTGTACGTTGGTCCGGGAGCACCGAAATCCGAAGGAGAGTGTTCTGATGGCAAAGTATCGATTTTATATATGTCAACGGTCTGAAGGCCAGGAAGTGGCGAACTATGTCACCGAACTAAGGCGCCTTGCAGGACATTGCAAATTCGGTGGATTCCTGGAGCAAATGCTGAGAGACTTTTTTGTGCTTGGCATTGGCCATGAGGTTATTCTTTGCAAACTATTGATTGTTGAAACACCGAACCTGAGCAAAGCCATAACGATAGCCCAGGCATTTATGTCCACCAGCAATAACACCAAACAAATTTTGCAGCATAAAGATGCATCGGCTAGTACTGTACACAAAGTAACATCGTTTTCAGGCAGGAATGTATATGGCAGAATGTACACGCCTGCAGCTGCACGACTTCAGATGATTCAGAGTCCGCCATCAAACGTTAATGCGAGGCAATTGACACCTTGTTGGTGCTGTGGAGATGATCATCGAGCCCATCAATGCCGCTTCAAACACTATGTGTGCAAAGGCTGTGGAACAATGGGACATCTCCAGCGAATGTGCAGATGAGCTGCAAACCCTGAAAACCACCACATTGCAGAGGAAGACCGATCCATGGTGGATCAAACTGAACTAGAGACTCGAACCGAGGAGGCAGAAGTGTACGGGGTACACACCTTCACCACGAAATGTCCACCGA
The DNA here is from genome assembly GCF_044704955.1 of Pristiophorus japonicus. Taxonomy (NCBI): domain Eukaryota; kingdom Metazoa; phylum Chordata; class Chondrichthyes; family Pristiophoridae; genus Pristiophorus; species Pristiophorus japonicus. The sequence continues at coordinate 54,382,334 of NC_091983.1, forward strand.
TCATGTTAAAAGTTGAACTGAACGGAATTCCAATATCCATGGAATTGGACACGGGTGCGAGTCAGTCTATCATGAGCAAAAAGGCCTTCAAGAGGCTGTGGTGCAACAAGGCACAAAGGCCCAAGCTGAGCCCTATTCTTACCAAGCTGAGAACTTACACTAAAGAGCTGATCCCTGTAATTGGCAGCGCAGCAGTAAAAGTCTCCTATGATGGAGCGGTGCATGAACTACCACTATGGATTGTACCAGCAGATGGCCCCACACTGTCCAGAAACTGGCTGGGAAAAATCCGCTGGAACTGGGACAACATCCGAGCACTTTCGTCCGTCGACGACGCCTCATGTGCCCAGGTTTTGAGTAAGTTCCCGTCGTTGTTTGAGCCAGGCATTGGAAATTTTTCTGGGGCGAAGGTCCAGATCCAATTGGTTCCCGGTACACGACCCATCCACCACAAGGCAGGTGCGGTGCCATACATGACGTGAGAGAAAGTGGAGATCAAGCTGGACAGGCTGCAACAAGAGGGCATCATCACGTGGGCTAGTCCAATTGTTCCGGTTCTCAAGGGCGATGGCAGAATTTGTGGGGAATCTAAAGTAATGATTAACCATTTTTCACTGCAGGACCAGTACCCGCTACCCAAGGCAGACAACCTATTTGCGACGCTGGCAGGAGGGAAGACGTTCACCAAGTTGGACCTGACCTTGGTCTACATGACGCATGAGCTGGCGGAATCTTCGAAAGGCCTTACCTACATCAACAATAGATGCCCGTTTGGGATTCGATTGGCCGTGGCTATTTTTCAAAGGAACATGGAGAGCCTGCTAAAGTCGGTTCCATGCACCGTGGTTTTCCAGGACGACATTTTGATCACAGGTCAGGACACCATCGAACACTTGCAGAACCTGGAAGAGGTTTTAAGTCGGCTAGATCATGTGGAACTCAGGTTGAAATGCTCGAAGTGTGTTTTCCTGGCACCAGACATCGAGTTCTCAGGGAGAAGAATCGTGGCAGACGGCATCAGACCCACCGACACCAAGACGGAGGCCATCAAGAACGCGCCGAGACCACAGAATGTGACGGAGCTGCAGTCGTTCCTGGGACACCTCAATTATTTTGGTAATTTCCTACCCGGGTTAAGTACCTTGCTAGAACCTCTACAAGTGTTGCTACGCAAGGGAGATGACTGTGTATGGGGGAAATCACAAGAGACTGCTTCTGAGAAAGCCAGAAATCTGTTATGTTCCAACAAACGACTTGTTCTGCCTGACCCATATAAACGTTTAGTGTTAGCTTGCGATGCGTCTTCGTACGGGGTCGTGTGTATGTTACAACAAGCAAACGAATCGGAAACATTGCAACCGGTCGCTTATGCGTCCAGGAGTTTGTCCAAGGCCGAAAGAGCCTATAGCATGATTGAAAAAGAAGCTCTGGCATGCATTTGTGGGGTGAAAAAAATGCACCAGTATCTGTTTGGGCTTAAGTTCGAGTTAGAAACTGACCATAAGCCGCTCATATCGCTATTCTCAGAGAGCAAAGGTATTAATACCAATGCCTCTGCTCGCATCCAAAGATGGGCGCACACGCTGTCTACATATAATTATGTAATTCGCCACAGGCCAGGCACAGAGGACTGTGCTGATGCTTTCAGTCGGCTACCATTGCCCACCACTGGGGTGGAAATGGCACAGCCTGCAGACTTGTTCTTTGGTGATGGATGCATTTGAAAATGAAAAGTCACCCGTTACGGCCCGCCAGATCAGGACCTGGACCAGCCAGGATCCTTTACTGTCCCTTGTAAAATACTGTGTCCTCCATGGGAGCTGGTCCAGCGTCCCAGCAGAGATGCATGAAGAGATCAAGCCGTTCCAATGGCGCAAAGACGAAATGTCCATACAGGCAGACTGTCTTTTGTGGGGTAATCATATGGTTTTGCCTAAGAAAAGCAGGGAAACATTCATGCGCGATCTACACAGTACCCAGCCAGGCATAGTAATGATGAAAGATATAGCCAGATCCCATGTGTGGTGGCCCGGCATCAACTCAGATTTTGAGTCTTGCGTGCGCCAATGCAACACCTGCTCTCAACTGAGCAATGCACCCAGGGAGGCACCGCTAAGTTTGTGGTCATGGCCCTCCAAACCGTGGTCGAGGATCCACATTGACTTCGCTGGCCCGTTTCTAGGCAAAATGCTTTTGGTTGTTGTGGATGCTTATTCAAAATGGATTGTGTAATAATGTCTGTAAGCACATCCACTGCCACCATCGAAAGCCTACGAGCCATGTTTGCCATGCACAGCCTGCTTAATGTCCTTGTCAGCGACAATGGGCCGTGCTTTACCAGCGCTGAATTCAAGGAAATCATGACCCGCAATGGGATCAAGCATGTCACATCTGCCCCGTTCAAGCCCGCATCTAACGGCCAGGCAGAACGGGCAGTCCAAACCATTAAGCAAAGCTTGATACGCGTGTCGGAAGGCTCCCTGCAGACCCGCCTGTCCCGAGTCCTGCTCAGCTACCACACAAGACCCCACTCGCCCACCGGGGTTCTCCCTGCCGAACTGCTCATGAAAAGGGCGCTCAAAACAAGGCTCTCTCTAGTCCACCCTGATCTCCATGATCATGTCGAGAGCAGGCAGCATCAACAAAGCATGTACCATGATCGCGCAAATTTGTCACGCGATATTGAAGTCAATGACCCTTTATTTGTACTCAACTATGGACATGGTCCCAACTGGCTTGCTGGCACTGTCATAGCCAAAGAAGGGAATAAGGTGTTTAAGGTCAAACTTGCAAATGGACTAACTTGCAGAAAGCATTTGGACCAAACCAAACTGCGATTCACAGATAGTCACGAGCAACCTGAAGAGGACACCACCAACTTCGACCCTCCGATTATACACACACAAGTGGCAACCGACATCACGGTTGACCACGAAGCTGAACTCATCATCCCCAGCAGCCCAGCAAGGCCAGCTGCGAAGCAGCCCAGCGAAGGCCCAACCAACTCACCTGCATCTGTGTTTGTACCGAGACGATCGACTAGGGAGCGGAAAGCCCCAGATCGTCTCACCCTGTAAATAAGTGTACTATTGACTTTGTGGGGGAGTGATGTTATGTGTGCAACACCTTGTAACCAGCATTCTACCGCCACCAGAGGGCGCATCTATTGGGGTCCCAAGGGATCCCAGCATCCCTTGGGAGCACTGCATATAAGCAGGCCTCCCATGCTGTGCGAGCACTCTGGAGTCAGAATAAAGAGACTAAGGTCACACTTACTCAAGTCGACAGTACTCAGTCACATTGCTTTATTTGAGACATAACATAACATTACCCACATTACAACAGTGGCTACACTCCAAAAGTACCTCCTTGACTGTAAAGCGCTTTGAGACGTCCGGTGGTCATGAAAGGCACTCTATAAATGCAAGTCTTCCTTCCTTCCTTCCTTCCTTCCTTCCTTCCTTCCTTCCTTCCTTCCTTCCCTCCCTCCCTCCCTTCCTTCCCTTCCTTCCTTCCTTCTTTCCTTCCTTCCTTCCTTTCTTTATTTCTTTCTTTCTTTCTTTCTTTCTCATTGCCGAATCCCCCACCATCAACATTCTGGGGGTCACCATTGACCAGAAACTTTTCTGGGCCCGCCACATAAAGCTGTAGACTGCAGTAAGATATCAATGAATTGGTCAGGTGGGCAGAATAGTGGCAAATGGAATTCAATCCGGAGAAGTGTGAGGTAATGCATTTGGGAAGGGCTAACAAGGCAAGGAAATACACATTAAATGGTAGGACACTGAAAAATGTCGAGGAACAAAGGGACCTTGGAGTGCATGTCCACAGATCCCTGAAGGTAGCAGACCAGGAAGATAAGGTGGTTAAGAAGGCATACGAAATACATCCCTTTATTAGCCAAGGCATAGAATATAAGAGCAGTGAGGTTATGCTTAAACTGTATAAAACACTAGTTAGGCCACAGCTAGAGTACTGCGTGCAATTCTGGTCGCTATATTACAAGAAAGATGTAATTGCCCGAGAGAGGGTACAGAGGAGATTTATGAGGATGTTGCCTGGACTGGAGAATTTTAGCTATGAGGAAAGATTGGATAGGCTGGGTTTGTTTTCTTTGGAACAGAGAAAGCTGAGGGGAGGTGTATAAAATTATGAGGGGCCTAGATAGAGTGGATAGGAAGGACTATTTCCCTTAGCAGAGGGGTAAACAAACAGAGGGTATAGAATTAAAGTAATTGGTAGAAGGTATACAGGGGATTTGAGGGGAAGTTTTTTCACATAGAGGGTCGTGGGGGTCTGTAACTCACTGCTTGAAAGGGTGGTAGAGGCAGAAACCCTCACCACATTTAAAAAGTACTTAGATATGCACTTGAAGTGTCGTAACCTATAAGGATACGGAACAAGAGCTGGAAAATGAGATTATACTGGATAGCTCTTTGCTGGCCGGCACGGACATGATGGGTCAAAATGGCTTCCTTCTGTGCTGTAAATCTTTATGATTCTATGATAAATACTGTGGCAACAAGAGCGGGACAGAGGCTGGGTATTCTGTGGCAAGTGTCTCACCTCCTGACTCCCCAAAGCCTTTCCACCATCTACAAGGCTCAAGTCAGAAGTGTTATAGAATACTTTCCACTTGCCTGGATGAGTGCAGCTCCAACAACACTCAAGAAGCTCGACACAATCCTGACAAAGCAGCCTGCTTGATTGGCATCCCATCCACCATCTTAAACATTCACTCTCTCCATCACCAGTGTACCATGGCTGCAGTGTGTACCATCCATAAAATTCACTGCAGCAACTCACCAAGGCTTCTTTGGCAACACCTAAACCCGTGACCTCTACCACCTAGAAGAACAAGGCCAGCAGGTGCATTGGAACACACCATCTCCACGTTTCCCTCCAAGTCACACACCATCCTGACTTAGAAGTATATCGTCGTTGGGTCAAAATCCTGGAACTCCCTCCTTAGCAGCACTGTGGGAGTACCTTCACCACAAGGACTGCAATGGTTCAAGAAGGCAGCTCACCACCATCTTCTCTAGGGCAATTAGGGATGGGCAATAAATGCTGGCCTTGCCAGCGATGCCCACATCCAATGAACAAATAAAAACAAAAATCTGAGAGGACGGCACCTCCGACAATGCAGCTCGTGCTCAGTAACTTGCACTGCGGTGTTAGCCTGACTTATGTACTCAAGTCTCTTGAGTGGAACTTAAACCCATGACCTGCTGACTCAGAGGCGAGAATGTTACCACTGAGCCAAGGCTGACACCTAGCAGTGATATTATAGGAACATAGGAATAGGAGTCGGCCATTCAGCCCCTCGAGACTGTTCCACCATTCAATGAGATCATGGCTGATCTGCAACCTAACTTCATATACTCCCCAACTTTGGCCCATATGCCTTAATACCTTTAGTTAACAGAGAGCTATCAATCTCAGATTTAAAATTAACAATTGATCTAGCATTAATTGCTGTTTACAGAAGAGAGTTCCAAACTTTTACCACCCTTTGTGTGTAGAAGTGTTTCCTAATTTCACTCCTGAAAGGTCTGGCTCTAATTTTTAGACTGTGCTCCTAATCAGTGAAAATAGTTTCTCTCTATCGACCCTATCTGTTTCCCTTAATATGTTGCAAACTTCAATCAGATAACCCCTTAGCCTTCTAAATACTAAGGAATACAACCCTAATTTGTGTAAACTCTCCTCGTAACTTAACTCTTGAAATCTGGGTATCATTCTGGTAAACCGACACTGCACTCCCTCCAAGGCCATTATATCCTTCCTAAGGTGCAGTGTGCAGAAGTACTCACAGTACTCCAGGTGTGGTCTAACCAGAGTTTTGTACAGCCGCAGCATAACTTCAAACCCCTTGTATTCTATTCCTCTAGATATAAAGGCCAGTATCCCATTAACCATTTTGATTATTTTCTGCACCTGTTCATGATATTTTAATGATTTATGTACCTGGACCCACAAGTCTCTTTGGACCTCCACTGTTTTTGGCTTTTCACCATTTAGAAAGTACCCTGTTCTACCCTTTTTAGGTCTAAAGTAGATTATCTCACATTTGCCTACATTGAAATCAATTTGCCACAGTTTTGCCCAATCACTTAATGGTCCAGAAATTCCGGCCTCCCGGATCCGTACTGAATGTGTACGGACTCGGGAAGGCATCGCAAAAGCAGGTTTTCAGCACACAATGTGCATGCGCTGAAAACCAGCTTTTCCGATCTGTCAAGCTGGAGCTTGACAGATCCAACGCATCTCCACATCCAGGACATTCGCATGGGCAAGATTGCGGTATTTATCCATATCTTGCCCAGCGGATGTCCTGAAAACTCTTGCGCCTGATAAAAGCAGGCATACAGCCTATTTTTACAGGTGTAAGAGTTTCAAAACACACTTAATACTTTAAAAATACAACTAGAAAAACACACTTTAATTTTAAAAACCTGCCCACTACGATAAATTTATATGAAAGCTTTTATTTTATTTTAAAACTTTTTAAAAAATTGGGAAAATATGCTTTTTTAATAAAACATAAATAACTTTAATTTAAATTAATGTTAAGTATGTAGTGTATATTTTCTATTTTTTATTAATGTTTTGTGTGTTTGGGGGAGGTTTCTCATTCATAATAATGGGAACTCCAACTTACGGAGTTCCCATTATTATGAATGAGAACATACTTTACCTTGATTGGCTGCCCAGAGCCATGTGACTGCAGCTCCAGCTTTGTGCACATGCTGACGTGCACGCGCTCCGACACGCAGTCAGTGGAGGCCTCAGGGCTGGGAACTCACGTGGGTGCAGCAGCTTTAGGTAAGTGCGCTTCTTTTTTCTAGAATCCAGTCGAACGCCCGCGGGAAGGAGAAAGCAGGATTTCTGGGCCAATCTGTCGATATCACTTTGTAATTTTATGCTTCCACCTACACTGCCTACAATGCCACCTATCTTTGTGTCATTGTCAAATTTAAATATGTGACTTTCTGTGCCATCATCTAAGTAGTTAATAAATACTGTGAATAGTTGAGGCCCCAACACAGATCCCTACAGGACACCACTAGTCACCTCCTGCCAATTTGAATACCTTTCCGTTAGCACTACTCTCTGTCTCCTGCCGCTCAGCCAATTTCCTAAACAGGTCAATAATTTGCCCTCAGTTTTGTGGGCTTTTACCTTAGTTAACAATCTCTTATGTGGGACTTTATCAAATGGCTTCTGGAAGTCCATGTAAATAACATCCATAGACATTCTCCTGTCCACTACTTTAGTCACCTCCTCAAAATATTTGATCAGGTTTGTCAGGCATGACCTAATTTCACAAACACATCTATATCTTAATGATTAGGTCAATTATTTAGTTACCTATGTGGACCAAAAGAGCCCATTGTCTCATTTTTTGCCCAGTTTTTTCCCCCAACTCTCCCACAGGCACCAACCAGTGCCTCGCCAACGTGGCCCTCCTTCTTGTGTGACTCTAGACAATAAGGAGTGGAGTTTCCAAAATTGGGCAGTATAGCCATGGAAAAGGCACACAACAGGGCAGCAAGGCCTCAGCGGCCGAACCTGATTTTCCTGCCAGGAAACTGGGCGGGGGTCGGCGGGGAGGTCAGAACGTCGAGTGAAAGTCCTGCCCTGTAGAGGTGGCATCAGGAAGATCCACTTTTCCCCTGAAGATAGTGACTTGTACTGAGGTGCAGTTTGGCAGACATCAGCACATCTTTTACATCTTGCCCACATGGTCACTCTTACACCAATGAGTGTCAGTAATCTATTTGAATGTGGAGGGCATCGTAGCCACATAAATACACTTCTAGCAGGACTGGGACACTGAGCCCAATTCAGAGTCAACCTTAGGGTTTCTATGTGGTTCACAGAGCGCGGCACTTTAGGACTTTCCTCCAATTTCTTTTGCTTCCTTACACCAGTGCTAGATCTTCACTTGCAATCTCTTTGGTGCGGCATCACATGCTATGTTCTGTGGTTCTAGCTATATTTTGAAACCGTGGGTTGAATTTTAATCTGCAGGAGTTTGGGCACAGGTGGGGGTTAAAACCGGCAAAATTGGCAGTGTGTTGGGAAGCCAACTCCAACTCGCTGACTTCTGCATTTCACTGGAGCACGTTAGGCTGCAGCGCAGCTAGTTCACAGTACTTTTGCTGAGAGGTTACTTTCTACACTTTGGAGGCTGGGTGCCCCTTAAGCTGCTGTAGATTGAACCTCAGATGAGGACCAAGATGAGCAGCAACAACACCAGCCACAATACCAACAGCAGCCTGCTGGTCACAGACGTGTAGCTACACAGGAGAGAGGGGACCAGCAGGTAGGTGCAGCTCGCAGGAGGCACTACCCATGAAATAAGGCCTACGGGCAGAGGCTGAGTTTCCTCGACATGTCTGAAGACCAGTGTGACAAGAGGCTCAGGTTGTTGTGTCGGTTGGTGGCAGATATCTGCAGCCCCCGAGAAGAAAACCTGCTGCCTGCTGTACCTGGTGGCCATACATTACCACTGGCTGTCAAAGTTACCACCTCCCTCAAAATCTTTGCCTCTGGATCCTTCCAGGGCTCTGCCACAGACATATTCAGGATCTCCCAGTCAGCCGCCCACAAAAGCATTAGACAGGTCACTGATAGTTTTTTTAACAGGTTCGGCAATTATGCCAACTTTGCCTGCGAAGTGGCCAATCAGAATGAGCAGGCACTCAGCTTTGTGGCTGTGGCTGGCTTTCCCCAGCTGTAGAACACCATCGACTGTACACATGTGGCAATCCAAGCACCCCGAAAATAATCAGGAGTATTCGTCAACCGCAGGGGCTTCCACTCCATCAATGTGCAGCTGATGTGCAATCACAAAAAGATCTTTATGCATTTGTGCGCAAGATTCTCCACCAGCTGCCATGATGCTTTCGTCCTGTGGCAGTCCAAGCTCTCTGAACTCTTCGGACCTGGAAGTTGACTTAAGGGGTGGCTGCCAGGCGACAAGGGAAATCTACTGCAAACGTGGCTCATGACACCCATCAGAAACAGCAACACTGCACCCCAACAGTGCTACAATGAATGCCACATCACCGGCAGATGTGTGATTGAATAGGCCATCGGCATGCTGAAGATGCACCTGTTGCCTAGACAGATCTGAAGGTGCCTTTCAGTACGCACCAGCTAGGATCTCCAGAATGCTCATGGTTTGCTGCGCACCACACAACATTGCGCAACAGCAAGGCTTGGACCTGCAAGAGAACCAAAGTGAAGAGCTCAGATCCTCCTTGGACAATTTGGAAGGGGAGGAGGAAGAAGAAAAGGAGGAGGAGTGTGATGAGGGCAATGCATCCCCAGCTCCTCACATTGTTGCCTCGGATGCCAAGATTGTCCTTATTCATCATCATCTTAGGCTGTCCCTCGGAATCGAGGAAGGCTTGTTTCCACTCCCGAAGTGAGTTCTTTGGTGGCTGAACAGTCCAATACGAGAGCCACAGACTCTGTCACAGGTGGGACAGATAGTCGTTGAGGAAATGGGTGAGTGGGACTGGTTTGCCACACACTCTTTCCGCTGCCTGCACTTGATTTCTGTCTGCTCTCGATGTTGAAACTCGAGGTGTTCAGCGCCCTCTTGGATGCACTTCCTCCACTTAAGGTGGTCTTGAGCCAGGGACTCCCAGGTGTCAATGGTGATGTCGCACTTTTTCAGGGAGACTTTGAGGGTGTCCTTGTAATGTTTCTGCTGCCCACCTAGGCTTGTTTGCCGTGAAGGAGCTCCGAGTAGAGCACTTGCTTTGGGAGTCTCATGTCTGGCATGCAAACTATGTGGCCTGCCCAGTGGAGCTGATGGAGTGTGATCAATGCTTCAATGCTGGGGATGTTAGCCTGGATGGGGACGCTGATGTTGGTGCGCCTGTCCTCCCAGGGGATTTGTAGGATCTTGCGGAGACATCATTGGTGATATTTCTCCAGCAACTTGAGGTGTCTGCTGTACAAGGTTGTCCTTATTAATGCAAGGTTCACTTAGGTTACACCAGTGGACCCACGTCACAAGAAAATGCAACGGCCACTCTTCCCACCCCCTTACCCCAATGCCACTGACACAAACAGTCTTGCAACCAATCAACCACCCTTTGAACATCCTCCCGTTGGTCCACATCAGTTCATGTCTTCATATTCATCATCAAACAAAATTGAAGGCCATTTACCACCCAACACCGAAGAATGGACAAGACGGGAAAGTGGTGAAAATGAGTAACATTTATGTGAGCTAAATAAAGAAAAAGGGGCTAAAAATTCGGGGTCTTAACACCATCCGTTACTGACAAAAAATGGTGAATAGCGGCGGCTGGGTCATAACCATGCCAAGAAACCCAGCGTGTAAAGAAACTGACAGAGGCACTGTCAGCACCTCTTAAAGGACAAACACACTTTTCCGGTAAGTTTGCATTTAAGCTTGTGGACTGAGTTTCTTTGATTTTATTGAAGTAGTGGCTTACCGCAATAGATGTTAAACATTTTCTAAGTGTGTAGAGAGTGCTGCTGGACATTTTTAAGGTCTTTGATAGTAAAGGAAGGCCTTTGAGAAGACAGAAAATGCTGCAAATATTCAGCAACATCCATGGAGAGAGAATTAGAGTTCATGTCTCAGATCGAGATGCTGCCTTAGCTGCTGAGTATTTCCAGCATGTTATGCTTTTATTTCAGATTTACAGCATCCGTTCACAGAGGGAAGTGAAAGACACAGAGAGCAAGAAGCAGAAGAGGAGGAAGCAGGCGGAAGGATGCAACCCAGACTACCCCTTTCTCGCCAGGATATCCGGGATGGAATCATCTACCTGCGGTCCCAATGACCACAACCCTAATTCCCCTTCCAACATTAGTCCCACATCTTACCTTCCCTCTGTTACTGACCATCAGAATATCCTCTTGGCCTTGATGCTGAAATAAAAGCCATCACAAAGCAAACTTTCCAATCCAACTTTATAAATTTCTCCATGTGACATCAAGAAATCAACTCATCACCCTTATTCATTCCCTTAGTGACTGTCTTGTGTGTGCCTTCGCCTATCCTACTGATGTCACGCAGTGCTACCCCAGTGGCTGCAGCATGGCTGGTAGAAGGCTGCTGACTTTCAGCAGGGGACACTGCAAATGGCCTTGCTGATTGACATCGAGGAGCTGGTGGCTGGGAGTGTCAAATCAAGTGACAGTGGTTCTTCTTCTTCTTGACTCTCTTCTCCCTCTTCTTGGTCAACCATTGGCTGGGCAAGCTGCATTTCTTGGGTGTGTGAAATGAGGAAGGCACATGGGTGGAGTTGTGGTGATGGAAGGGCAAAAAACTATGAGGTGCATGCCAAAAGGAAGTTCACATATCAGGATACAAGCATCTTGTATTCATTCAGCCCTGCCACTGACCAAGGGCTCTTGCCCCTGCCAGGAATGACCTGCACTGTCTCCTCCAAGGGGACGAGGTGAAACTAGGAATGGGAGGTGTGCCTCGTGATTGATACAGATTGTTGGTAAATGAGTAATGGGCGGCGATGAGTTGTGCATTAAGCAATGTGTGAGGCTAGTGATGCAGATGGTAGGAGATGACTTTTGAAGATGCATTCACTGACCTTGACTTCTGGTCTGAGGTCATGAAACTTCTTTGGGCACTGGAGCCAGGTGATGGACGTGACACAGCTGGCAGTGATGGCTTCGAATGATGTGATCCACATCGTTCTTTCTGGAGGGCCTCCTGGTCCCTGTGGGTAGAGGACCTCTCTTGCAATGTTGACCGCCCGCACAAAGCTCGAGTGCTGCATGCGAGACCCTGGGTGTCCCTTCCTGGCTTGTTGAGCCATTTGTGTTAGTGCTGAAACACCTTTACCTTTTTTTTAGGTATAGAAGACAATTCACCTTCAAGAGCTGAAGACTGCCATTTGGGAATTATTTTTAATGTTTATGGGCTAGACTTTCCACTTTTGTGCAGATCGCCCAAAAATGGCCGTAAATTCCAGCATTGGCGGTAAATATGGGTTTTGAGATCGCCGGATTATCGCCCATTTTCAAAACCCCAACTTTCCATTTTATAAAATGGTGTTACCGCGAGCGATCTGAAATGGGCGTTAGCGTTAAAATTTTTGACCTACTGCCGTAAAGTGTTGGCGTCCATAGCGACGGCATGGCAATGGTTGTTTCCCGTGTTTCAGGAGGTCAGGGGTCATCATTACATGTGCAGAAGAGGAGAGAGAAAGAGAGGGAGCAGAGAGGAACTGAAAGCATGTGTGCGTGTGGTGTGTGCTTGTTTGGCTGTTTTGGGAGGTAGGAGGGAGATTTTCCAACAACAAAATGAATACAGAGCACCAATAACGTTGTTCCCACTGTTTTTTGTGGGAATTTTTTTTTACACTGGATGGGATGGAGGAGGCAACACAGCACGCTGTGGAAACTGATGCTGGCAAAAGCAGTGAGGTGGGAGAGGAACAATTGGGAGGACGAAAAAGAGCGAGGAGATTCTCGGATGAGGCAAATGCCTCCCTCCCGCAGGAGGTCAAGTCATGCTGGGGTCAATTGACCCAGGGTGGGCGTGGGAATCCCACCCCAAAGGTCTACCAGAGGATATGGGCCGACATAGCTGAGGTGGTCTCGTCGGCGTCCAACGTGTGCGTGAGGACAACCAGTGCTGCAAGCGCTGGAACAACCTTGTCGGATCTGCCAGAGTAAGTACAGGTTGAGCGTCCGAAATCCGGAAACCTTGGGATCGAGGCCGTTCTGGATTCTGGGTATTTCTGGATTTTGGAACGGCTTTGCCTGGGCCAAGGTACATGTAGTCTGGCAGCCGAGGTAAGGGGGAGAAGGGGGGGAGCCGGGGCCGGGGGGAGAAGTGGGGTAGCCGGGGCTGGGGCGAAGTCGGGCTGGGGCGAGGTCGGACCGGAGCGAGGTCGGGCCGCCGAGGGCCGGGGCGAGGTCGGGCTGGGGTGAGGTTGGGCCGCCAAGGGCCAGAGCGAGGTTGGGCCAGGGCGAGGTCGGGCCGCCGAGTGCCGGGGCGAGGTTGGGCCGGAGCGAACTCGGGCCGCCGAGGCGGGGAGAGTCTGGATTTGGGAACATTTTCCGGTTTCCGCATGACCCCGCCACATATTGGCCCGGTGTCTGGATTCTGGAACATTCCGAATTTTGGAACTCTGGATTTCGGATTTTTAACCTGTATTGCATTTATTTACATGTACTTAAATATTTATATAATTTGAATTGTAAGTGTAATGAGTGATTAAAATCAGATGTGATGTCTTTCACTTTTACCAGGAATGTTTTACTCAAGCCTGCGTTCATGGTGTACGTTTTTAGGTAAAGAATGATCATTTTTATAATAATCATGATTACATCTGTCTGTTATGTGTTGTATCAGTCTCTGTGACAGTACCTACCGAGCACTGATCTCACGCAATGATCTCATGCCATGTCGTGTTATCTTTTACAGAAGAAGCTTTCGAGGAATAGGGCCGAGCAGAGGCGAACGGGTGGCGGGTCACCAGTCATCATCGAGCTCACCGACATCGAGGAGCGGGTGTTGGCACTAGTGGGGAGCCACCCCCGGTCGGTCACGCAAGCAGCTGCAGAATCTAATGTGATGACACATGAGCAAACTATACACCACTGCGTGATGTAAAGTCAATAGATGCCACACCCACTAATAACCGACCAATAATATCGGATAGATGAATGAGAAAAGTGTTCTCTAAATAATGATGGCCTCATGAGAATCATTGCAATGCAGAATTTGATGATGGTCATGAAATGTGATGTCTGTGATGATTTTGAGAGCGGTGGTGCTTTTGTCGGGCATATGCTGTGTGTAGTGCTGGACTCATCTTGTGACCCTAGCACCTCCTTCTCCTCTAATAACCTCATTTGTGTTTTGCAGCTCAGCCAGCAGCGCGACCCCATGCAAGACCACCAAGGCCAGAAGGTGGGGGCACGGGGCCTGACTCGCTGGATGATCCTCCATCTGTTGCTGAGGAGCCCCGATTCTCGCCCGTCGATCTGCTGGGTCGCTTCTCCACGGATGACAGTGCCGACTTTGAGGAGCCTGCATCGCCAAGCTCCTTAATGCAGTCCACACCAAAGGCTATTCCCACCTCCACCGTGGAGGTACCGGGCCCAAGCACCTTGCCACAGGGCACCCGAGGTGTCTCCAGGACGGCGCCGAACAAGTGGAGGTTGGTTAGACGTGGCAGATCTGCTCCATGAGCGGCAGATCTGAGCGAGGACATGGTACACTTGTCCAGGAAGAGTGTTGACATAGGTCAGCAGATCCTACAGACAATGGGTTGCATATTCCAGCAGCTGGCCAGCATGTCCACCACTATGATAGAGTACTGCCACGGATGGTGGCGGCCCTGGACGTGATAGCCAGGAACACTGGTGGCAGAGAGCTCCAAGTGGTCCCGGAGCGCGGCACTGCACCCCAAGGTGCCGCACCCCCATTGCCAACGACACATGAGTGCCCAGGAGGAAGATCTTACTTCTGGCTTGGAGCACGTTCCCGCCTCGGGACCGTCCACTCTTGTATCTGTCCAACCACCGGTTCTGCCGTCATCCCCCCCAATGAAGCAGCACCTGAGGAGCTCCTCGGCCAGGCAGCTTGGAGTCAGGAGGGGAAGGGGTAGAGATGGGGAGGAGAAGCGGGGGGCAGGGGGTGGGGCAGGAAAGTGAGGTGCATGGCCGCAGGTGTTGTCTTGGTCATATTTTTATGTTGTTGCTATTTTGTTGGGAGATTTGGGGGAAGGGGGGAGGGGGCTACCTTGTGGTTTTGCATTTGTGTTCTGTGTTGTTGGAAATGTTGACCATTTGATTGATCTAAATGTTATAAATTTGTTGTGGGGTGGGGCGGGGTCTTTTTTACAGTTATAATTATGATTTCATACAAATGTTCTCATTAAATGTTTTTTGTCTAACATAACCTTGTTGCACCTTGTCTCAGATTGCTGCACCGTTACACACTGGTGATTCCTTAACATGAAAGGGAATAATTAAACTTAACTTGAATCAACTTAAACTTTAACTGACACCAAGGTGATGCACACCATTGATGTATGAGCTGCAGACACAGCAGTGTTGTAGCTTTGTAATACCACCAACGTTATTTCAAGCAAAGTGCTCATTTAGGTTTATGAGCTGCTGACGTAAGAATCTTGCAGCTCTGTAGCTACCACGGGCCCCTTCCTGCAGTCTAGAGGGGGGCGGGGACATGGTTTCAGCGTCAGCCTGATTTTCTGGCCCGAGGTCAGTATCCACCTCCTCGTCCTCTTCCTCTCTCTCCTGGGGTGGACCGGCAGTCCCTTCTGGCAATTCTTGTCCCCTCCTGATAGCCAAGTTGTGCAGCATGGAGCACACCACCACGAACTGAGTTACCTGCTCAGGGTGGTATTGTAGCTTGCCTCCCGAGTGGTCCAGGCATCTAAAGCACTGCTTAAGCATTCCAATGGCTTTCTCGACGATATTGTGTGTGGCTATGTGGCTCTCGTTGTATCGCTTCTCGGCTTCTGTCTGGGTGTTACGCAGGGGGGGGGCGGTCACCAGCCAGGTGGCGAGGCCATATCCTTTGTCATCAAGCATCCAGCATTGACCTTGTGTCTGACTGGTAAACATGTCAAATACTGCGCTCTCATGCAGGATGTGAGCCTCATGGATGTTGCCCGGAAATTTTGCATTCACTGCCATTATAATTTGCTGGCGGTCGACAACGAGTTGCACATTCTGAAAAGGTGCCCACATGGTGATGTGCGTACAGTCTATTGTTCCCTGCACCTTGGTGAAGTTAGCACTTCAGTAGAATCCTAGAGCCCTCTCAGTCTGAGCCTCTCTGGTCATAGGGAAGCTGATAAAGTCCATCCTGCGTGAGTAAAGGGCTTCAGTGACCTGTCGAATGCAGCAATGTGTGGCATGCTGAGATATAGCGCAAATGTCGCCAGCTGAGCCCTGAAAGGAATCCGATGCATAGAAGGAAACTGCCGTGGTGACCTTGACCTTGATGGACAGTGCGTTCCTGATGATACTGCCAGGCTGCACATCTCCCCTGATGAGCTGGCATACCTCACTGATAACCTCTTTGTGGAAGTGCAGTCTCCTACGGCACGTGTAATCGGACAAGTTCAGGTAAGACCGCTTTTCCCTGTAAGTGCATGGGGTGTAAGGTCTCGTCTTCCTCAGCAGTCTGGCACATCTTAGACTGGGCACATAATGCTGTTGAATATACCTTCTGTCATCTCTAGTCTGCAGCATGTGCGTAGTCATCAAGACAGGCTGAGAAATGACAGGCCCCATTGCAATAACTATCAGTATTATACCTATTGTTCACAAACAATAATTTTCCCACTAAGACACCTGAACTAAATTCCAATCATCCACAGTATGATAAGATGTTTGTTCTGTTGTTCAAATCACCTTAAAAAACTCCACAATACATCAAAACTCCCCAGAAGTTGATGCAGCCTTTTATCTGAACCGACCTGCGATTTAGAAAATGGCATCCATACCGCTGAGATTAGTTCAGGTGAGAGCAACTTTTTCACAGCGGTTTTTTCGGCGATAAATATTTTTGGCGATATGTGTGCGAGGTGCCGAAAGTAACGCTTGCTGATATTTTGGGCATTGGTTTCGGCAATTCTGATCTTTACGACAAAAAAAGGTGGGTGGGTGGTATTCTTATTTCTCGGCGTTAAGTACATGTCGAAAGTAATGCTGGGCGATAAGTGAGTGATAAGTGGGCATTATTTTCCATTTTGTGCCTAAATGGGCGATATCTGGGCGTTATACCTCATCTCAACGTTAAAATGGACGTTAAGTGGGCGATTTTGATGCAAAAGAAGTGGAAAGTCTAGCTTTATGCTTTTTTTGAAAGGCAGTAAGGGATGAAAAATGCATTTTTTCACTTAATTTAATTTTTATTAGTTTTGATTGCATTGCCCCATTAATCCATAACCCCTTTAATTGCCCACAATGCCTTGCGAACTCCAAAGCCTCGCACCCAGAGGCTGTAAGAAGCAGCAATGCCGACTGTGGACAGAAACTTCAGGTCAGACGACTTCATTAACACCACCAGGAGGGTACTGCACAATAAGTGACCCTTTCGCCATCATCCGTCTCATGGCCCAGCCGCACTTCACCAGCACCAGTGTGCTGGTGAACACTTTGGTGCAGATCAGTGCGGCCTGGTAACAACAACAACAACTTGTATTTATATAGCACCTTTAACACACTGAAACGCCCCAAGGCGCTTCACGGGAGTATTATGAGATAAAAAATAAGGCCATGGTTAATGTTATGTATGAATAAAGAGTTTGACTGGATACTGCAAGTTCAAAGTGAAGTGTGACCTTAGTCTTTTATTGCAGGTCTCCAGCGTGCCTCTCCAACCTGTGAAGCCTCCTTAACTACCTGTGCTTCCAAGGGATTGTGAGATCCTTTGGGACTCCAGGGGATGAGCTCTCTGGTGGCTGTACAAGATATATACAAGTTTACATATATAACAATACTACCCCCCCCCCCCAAAAGTCAAGAGTGTAACTATTTACAAGGTGAGTCGATCTGGGGCCTTTCTTGCCGTGCTTGTTGGGCGCTCGCTGGGCTGCCTGTGCAGCTGGCCTTACTGGGCTTCCTGGTGTGATGAGTCCTGCTGGGCTGCTGCGGATGATGAGTTCTGCTTTGTGGCCAATCGCGGTGTCGGTTGCCACTGGTGTGTATGTTGGATGGTCAAAGAAGGTAGGGTCCAAAGTGGGTTGCTCAGGATAGCCCGTGAATCTGAGTTTGATTTGGTCCAAGTTTCCGGTGAATGAGTCCATTTGAAAGGTTGACCCAAAACACCCTGCTCCCCTCTTTGGTCACGACAGTGCCGGGAAGCCATTGGGACCTTGTCCATAATTCAATACAAATACAGGATCATTGATTTCAATTTCGCGTGACAAATTTGCACTATTATGATATGTGCTTTGTTGAAGCCGCCTGCTCTCTAACTGTTCATGTAGATCAGGGTGAACTAACGAGAGCCTTGTCTTAAGTGCCCTTTTCATGATCAGTTCCACAGGTGGAATCCCAGTGAGCGAGTGGGGTCTCGTGGTAGCTAAGCAAGACTCTGGATAGGTGAGTCTGCAGTGAGCCTTCGGTTACCCTCTTCAAGCCCCGCTTGATGGTTTGCACTGCTCTCTCTGCCTGACCATTGGACACTGGTTTAAATGGGGCATATGTAACGTGTTTGATCCCGTTACGGGTCATGAACTCTTTGAACTCGGCACTGGTAAAACATGGTCCATTGTCGCTCGCAAGGACGCAAGGCAGGCCGTTCATGGCAAACATGGTCCGCAGGCTTTCAGTGCTTGCCAACATTATCTCACATTCAATCCACTTGGAGTAAGCATCTACAACCACAAGGAACATTTTACCCTAAAACGGTCCTGCATAGTCGACATGGACCCTGGACTATGGTTTGGAGGGCCAAGACCATAAACTTAGTGGCGCCTCCCTGGGTGCATTGCTTAACTGCGAGCATGTGTTACATCTGTGAACGAAGAACTCTAAATCCGCATCGATACCGGGCCATCACACATGGGATCTGGCTATCGTTTTCATCATTAGAATGCCTGGGTGGGTACTGTGGAGGTCACTGGTGAAGGTGTCTCTGCCCTTCTTGGGGACCACTACCCGATTGCCCCACAGAAGGCTGTCTGCCTGTATAGACATTTCATCCTTGCGCCATTGGTACGGCTTTATCTCTTTCTGCATTTCCACTGGGACACTGGACCAGCTCCCGTGAAGCACACAATTTTTTACTCGGGACAGTAAGGGGTCCTGGCTCATCCAGGTTCTAATCTGTCGGGCTGTGACGGGTGATTGCTCACTCTCGAATGTTTCCATAACCATGACTAAATCTGCGAGCTGTGCCATTTCCACCCCCGTGCTGGGCAATGGCAGCCTACTGAGAGCATCGGCACAGTTTTCTGTGCCTGGTCTGTGGCGAATGGCGTAGTTGTATGCGGACAACGTGAGCGCCCATCTCTGGATGCGGGCCGATGCATTTGTATTTATCCCCTTACTCTCGGAAAACAGGGATATTAGTGGCTTATGGTCAGTTTCCAATTCAAATTTTAGCCCAAACAGATATTGATGCATTTTCTTTATCCCATAAACTCATGCTAATGCTTCTTTTTCAATCATGCTGTAGGCTCTCTCAGCCTTAGACAAACTTCTGGATGCATAAGCAACTGGTTGCAATTTCCCAGAATCATTAGCTTGTTGCAATACACACCCGATGCCGTATGACAATGCATCACATGCCAGTATCAAATGTTTACATGGATGATACAACACAAGCAATTTGTTTGAGTATAACAATTTTTAGCTTTTACAAAGGCATTTTCTTGGCTTTTGCCCCATACCCATTCATCTCCTTTACGCAGTAAGGTATGCAGTGGTTCTAACAGTGTGCTGAGACCCGGTAAGAAGTTACCAAAGTAGTTCAGGAGTCCTAGAAACAACCGCAGCTCCGTCACATTCTGTGGCCTCGGTGCATTCTCGATTGCCTCCATCTTCACGTTGGTGGCCTGATGCCATCCGCCGCAATTCTCCTCGCCAGGAAATCCACTTCAGGCACCAGAAAAATGCAAATGCTCAATTGTGTCCCGGCCTGTAACCAAGATGTCGTCCTGGAAGACCACTGTGCATGGGACCGACTTCAGTAAGCTTTCCATGTTTCTCTGGAATATCGCCGCGGCTGATCAAATTCCAAACGGGCATCTGTTATAAATGAAGATGCCTTTGTGCGTGTTGATACAGGTGAGGCCCTTTGATGATTCCTCCAGCTCCTGCGTCATGTCGGCCGAGGTCAAGTCCGACTTCGTGAACATCTTTCCTCCCGCCAGCATAGCAAAAAGATCGTTGGCCTTTAGTAGTGGGTATTGATCCTGCAGGGAGAAACGACTGATAGTTACTTTGTAATCACCACAGATTCTGACGGTGCCATCTTTCTTGAGGACTGGATTGGCCCACTCGTTGAATTCGATTGGTGAAATGAGGCCCTCTCTTTGCAACCGGTCTAGCTCGATCTCTACCCTTTCTCTCATCATTTACAGTACTGCTCTCGCCTTGTGATGGATGGGTCACGCCCCCGAAATTAGATGGATCTGCACTTTTGCTCCTTGGAACTTCCCGATGCCTGGTTCGAACAGCGAAGGGAACTTGTTTGAGATCTAGGCACACGAAGTGTCGTCAGCGGGCGATAGTGCTCCGATGTCGTCCCAGATCCAGTGTATCTTTCCCAGCCAGCTCCTGCCGAGCAGCATGGGACCATCACCCGGTACCACTCAGAGTGGTAACTTGTGCACTGCTCCATCGTAGGAGACCTTTACAGTAGCTCTGTCGATTACGGGAATCAGTTCCTTTGTGTAAGTTCTCAGTTTCGTGCGAATGGGAGTCAAGACTGGCCTTGAGGCCTTGCTGCGCCACAATTTTTCGAAAGTCTTTTTGCTCATAATGGACTAGCTCGCGCCCAAGTTCAACTCCATTGACACTGGGAGTCCATTTAATTCAACCTTCAGCATTATCAGGGGATACTTTGTGGTAAATGTGTGCACCCCATATATCTCTGCCTTCTTGGTCTGAGGCTCTGGTTCATCGTGATCCGCCGTGGATCTGTCCTCCTCTGCAACATGGTGGTTTGCAGGATTAACAGGATTTGCAGCTCGCCTGCACATACATTGGAGGTGTCCCATTGTTCCACAGCCCTTGCAAACGTACCCTTTGAAGCGGCATGAATGGAAACGATGATCACCCCCGCAGTGCCAACAAGGTGTTAATGGCCTTGCATTCATCACCCTTGATGGTGGACTCTGAGACATCTGCGGACGTGCAGCTGCAGGCATGTGGGGTCTGCCTTGTACGTTGCAATTTGAAAACAAAATCACTTTGTTCGCAATACTTGTAGCAGCACTCGTCTGCTGAGAGATTTGTTAGTATAGTCTGGCAATGAACGCCTGGGCTATCGCTATGGCCTTACTCAAGGTTGGGGTTTCTACAGTCAAAAGTTTGTGAAATATCATTTCATGGCCAATGCCAAGTATGAAAATGTCTCTGAGCATGTGCTCCAAATGTCCTTCAAATTCGCAATGTCCTGCACGGCGTCTTAGCTCGGCGACATAATTCACCACTTCCTGGCCTTCAGACCGCTTGTGGGTCTAGAACCGGCACCTCGCCATCAGAACGCTTTCCTTCTGGTTCAGAAGCTCCCAGACCAGTGGGGACCCAGCACTGAGCCCTACGGCACTCCACTAGTCACTGCCTGCCATTCTGAAAAGGACCCATTTATCCTGACTCTCTGCTTCCTGTCTGCCAACGAGTTCTCTATCCACGTCAGTATATTACCCCCAATACCATGCACTTTGATTTTGCACACCAATCTCTTGTGCGAGACCTTGTCAAAAGCCTTTTGAAAGTCCAAAGACACCACATCCACTGGTTCTCCCTTGTCCACTCTACTAATTACATCCTCAAAAAATTCCAGAAGATTTGTCAAGCATGAATTCCCCTTCATAAATCCATGCTGACTTGGACCGATCCTGTCACTGCTTTCCAAATGCGCTGCTATTTCATCCTTAATAATTGATTCCAACATTTTCCCCATGACTGATGTCAGGCTAACCGGCCTATAATTACTCGCTTTCTCTCTCCCTCCCTTTTTAAAAAGTGGTGTTACATTAGCTACCCTCCAGTCCATAGGAACTGATCCAGAGTCGATAGACTGTTGGAAAATGATCACCAATGCATCCACTATTTCTAGGGCCACTTCCTTAAGTACTCTGTGATGCAGACTATCAGGCCCTGGGGATTTATCAGCCTTCAATCCTATCAATTTTCCTAACACAGTTTCCCGCCTAATAAGGATATCCTTCAGTTCCTCCCTCTCACTAGACCCTCGGTCCCCTAGTATTTCCGAAAGGTTATTTGTGTCTTCCTTCGTGAAGACAGAACCAAAGTATTTGTTCAATTGGTCTGCCATTTCTTTGTTCCCCATTATAAATTCACCTGAATCTGACTGCAAGGGACCTACATTTGTCTTCACTAATCTTTTTCTCTTCACATACCTATAAAAGCTTTTGCAGTCAGTTTTTATGTTCCCAGCAAGCTTCTTCTCGTACTCTATTTTCCCCCTCTTAATTAAACCCTTTGTCCTCCTCTGCTGAATTCTAAATTTCTCCCAGTCCTCAGGTTTGTTGCTTTTTCTGGCCAATTTATATGCCTCGTCCTTTGATTTAACACTATCCTTAATTTCCCTTGTTAGCCACGGTTGAGCCACCTTCCCCGTTTTATTTTTACTCCAGACAGGGATGTACAATTGCTGAAGTTCATCCATGTGATCTTTAAATGTTTGCCATTGCCTATCCACCGTCAACTCTTTAAGTATCATTTGCCAGTCTATTTTAGCCAATTCACACCTCAAACCATCAAAGTTACCTTTCCTTAAGTTCAGGACTCTAGTTTTTGAATTAACTGTGTCACTCTCCATCTTAATAAAAAATTCTACAATATTATGGTCACTCTTCCCCAAGGTGCCTCACACAACAAGATTGCTAATTAGTCCTTTCTCATTACACATCATCCAGTCTAGGATGGCCAGCTCCCTAGTTGGTTCCTTGACATACTAGTCTAGAAAACCATCCCTAATACACTCCAAGAAATCCTCCTCCACCGCATTGCTACCAGTTTGGTTAGCCCAATATGTAGATTAAAGTCACCCATGATAACTGCTGTACCTTTGTTGCATGCATCCCTAATTTCTTGTTTGATGCTGTCCCCAACCTTACTACTACTGTTTGGTGGTCTGTACACAATTCCCACCAGCGTTTTCTGCCCCTTGGTATTCCGCAGCTCCATCCATACTGATTCCACATTACCCAAGCTAATGTCCTTTCTTACTCTTGCATTAATTTCCTCTTTAACCAGCAATGCCACCTCGCCTCCTTTTCCTTTCTGTCTATCCTTCCTAAATGTTGAATACCCCTGGATGTTGAGTTCCCAGCCTTGGTCACCCTGGAGCCATGTCTCCGTGATGCTAATTACATCATACCTGTTAACTGCTATCTGCGCAGTTAATTCGTCCACCTTATTCTGAATACTCCTCGCATTGAGGCACAAAGCCTTCAGGCTTGTCTTTCCAACACACTTTGCCCCTTTAGAATTTTGCTGTAATGTGGCCCTGTTTGCTTTTTGCCTTAGGTTTCTCTGCCCTCTACTTTTACTTTTTTTATTTCTATCTTTTGCTTCTGCCGCATTCTACTTCCCTCTGTTATAGCAGATGCATTCGTTATAATCTACCAAAATTCTCTGGACTCTGGGGAGATACCATCGGATTGGAAAGCAGCTAATGTAACACCTCTGTTTAAAAAAGGGGGCAGACAAAAGGCAGGTAACTATAGGCCGGTTAGTTTAACATCTGTAGTGGGGAAAATGCTTGAAGCTATCATTAAGGAAGAAATAGCAGGACATCTAGATAGGAATAGTGCAATCAAGCAGACGCAACATGGATTCATGAAAGGGAACTCATGTTTAACTAATTTACTGGAATTCTTTGAGGATATAACGAGCATGGTGGATAGAGGTGTACCGATGGATGTGGTGTATTTAGATTTCCAAAAGGCATTCGATAAGGTGCCACACAAAAGGTTACGACAGAAGATAAAGATACACGGAGTCAGAGGAAATGTATTAGCATGGATCGAGAATTGGCTGGCTAACAGAAAGCAGAGAGTCGGGATAAATGGGTCCTTTTCCGGTTGGAAATCAGTGGTTAGTGGTGTGCCACAGGGATTGGTGCTGGGACCACAACTGTTTACAATATACATAGATGACCTGGAAGAGGGGACAGAGTGTAGTGTAACAAAATTTGCAGATGACACAAAGATTAGTGGGAAAGCAGGTTGTGTAGAGGACACAGAGAGGCTGCAAAGAAATTTAGATAGGTTAAGCGAATGGGCTAAGGTTTGGCAGATGGAATACAATGTTGGAAAATGTGAGGTCATCCACTTTGGAAAAAAAAACAGTAAAAGGGAATATTATTTGAATAGGGAGAAATTACAACATGCTGTGGTGCAGAGGGACCTGAGGGTCCTTGTGCATGAAACTCTTTTGGAGTCCTTGTGCATGAATCCCAAAAAGTTAGTTTGCAGGTGCAGCAGGTAATCAGGAAGGCGAATGGAATGTTGGCCTTCATTGCGAGAGGGATGGAGTACAAAAGCAGGGAGGTCCTGCTGCAACTGTACTGGGTATTGGTGAGGCCACACCTGGAGTACTGCGTGCAGATTTGGTCACCTTACTTAAGGAAGGATATACTAGCTTTGGAGAGGGTACAGAGATGATTCACTAGGCTGATTCCGGAGATGAGGGGGTTACTTATGATGATAGATTGAGTAGACTGTTATTTACTCATTGGATTTCAGAAGGATGAAGGGTGATCTTATAGAAACATTTAAAATAATGAAAGGGATAGACAAGATAGAGGCAGAGAGATTGTTTCCACTGGTCAGGGAGACTAGAACCAGGGGGCACAGCCTCAAAATAAGGGGGAGCCAATTTAAAACCGAGTTGAGAAGGAATTTCTTCTCCCAGAAGGTTGTGAATCTGTGGAATTCTCTGCCCAGGGAAGCAGTTGAGGCTAGCTCATTGAATGTATTCAAATCACAGAAAGATAGATTTTAACCAATGAGGAAATTAAGGATTACGGGGAGCGGGCGGGTAAGTGGAGCTGAGTCCACGCCAGATCAGCCATGATCTTGTTACGTGGCGGAGCAGGCTCGAGGGGCTAGATGACCTACTCCTGTTCCTAATTCTTATGTTCTTATGTCTCCCTGCATAGGTTCCCATCCCCCTGCCATATTAGTTTAACTCCTCCCCAGCAGCACTAGCAAACACTCCCCCTAGGACATTGGTTTCGGTCCTGCCCAGGTGCAGACCATCCGGTTTGTACTGGTCCTACCTCCCCCAGAATCGGTTCCAATGTCCCAGGAATTTGAATTCCTCCCTTCTGCACCACTCCTCAAGCCACATATTCATCTGAGCTATCCTGCGATTCCTATTCTGACTAGCACGTGGCACTGGTAGCAATCCTGAGATTACTACTTTTGAGGTCCTACTTTTTAATTTAGCTCCTAGCTCCCTAAATTCATCTTGTAGCATCTCATCCCATTTTTTTATCTATGTTGTTGGTACCTATATGCACCACGACAACTGACTGTTCACCCTCCCTTTTCAGAATGACCCGAGACATCTTGACCCTTGCACCAGGGAGGCAACATACCATCCTGGAGTCTCGGTTGCAGCTGCAGAAACATCTATCTATTCCCCTTACAATTGAATTCCCTATCACTATAGCTGTCCCACTCTTTTTCCTGCCCTCTTGTGCAGCAGAGCCACCCACGCTGCCAAGAACTTGGCTGCTGCTGCCCTCTCCTGATGAGTCATCCCCCTCAACAGTACCCAAAGTGGTGATGAGGCCCATCACCATCTCCAATGTGCCAACGCAGCCTTCAGTCGCCTGAGGAAGAAAGTGTTTGAAGACCAGGACCTCAAATCTGGCAGCAAGCTTATGGTCTACAGGGCAGTAGTGATACCCGCCCTCCTATATGGCTCAGAGACATGGACCATATACAGTAGACATCTCAAAGCGTTGGAGATGTACCACCAGCACTGCCTCCGCAAGATCCTGCAAATCTACCGGGAGGATAGATGCACCAACATCAGTGTTCTCGCTAAGTCAACATCCCCAGCATCGAAGTACTGACCACACTCGACCAGCTCCGTTGGGCGGGCCACATCATCTGCATGCTTGACACGAGACTCCCAAAGCAAGCACTCTACTCAGAACTCCGACATGGTAAGCGAGCCCCAGGTGGGCAGAGGAAACGTTTCAAGGACACCCTCAAAGCCTCCTTGATGAAGTACAACATCCCCATCGCCACCTGGGAATCCCTGGCCCAAGACTGCCCTAAGTGGAGGAAGAGCATCCGAGAGGGCACTGAGCACCTCGAGTTTCGTCGCCGAGAGCATGCAGAAAACAAGTGCAGACAGCGGAAGGAGCGTGCGGCAAACCAGGCTCCCCACCCACCCTTTCCTTCAACCACTGTCTACCCCACCTGTTACAGAGACTGTAATTCTCTTATTGGAATGTACAGCCACCTGAGAACTCACTTTTAGAGTGGAGACAAATCTTCCTCGATTTCGATATGATGTTCATCTGACAGATGAAGTTCATCTGGTGAGGATGACTATGAGAGAGAGGCATGAAATTGAGTAAGGATGAGTGTGAGTGGCAGTGGTGGATGGATAGATGGGGATGTGAGGAAGTGCATGGAAAGGGAAGGATGGGTGGACCTGCATGGTAAGTGTGTGTGAGGAGTGATCAACGTTCCCTCTAAGCTGCATGACCGTTTGGGCGGTGTTATGTTATGTTAAATTTTGCGCATTCGCCACGCACCCAAAATAAAATTAGGGGGAATATTGGGGTGTGATGCAATCGGCTTGAGAAGGCAGAGTGAGAGCATGGAGTGATAGGTACAGCAGGATGTAGGTGAATGTGCCATTGTACTCACCTTTCCTGACCTGCATAGAACCTTAAACTGCTTTCTGCACTGAATCCAGGAGCTCCTGCTGCTGACCTCCTCCCATACCTCCAACCATGCCTTCTTGGTCTCAGCTGCAGACTTCTTCCTCTTGTTGCTTGGGCATAGTATCACTGTCCTACTCCTCACAGATCCAGCAGCACATCCAGGGAGGCATCAGTGAAACAGGGCACTGCCTTTGCCCATCCGGACTCCATTTTAACACTTAGAGTTCTCTGACAGCCAATTCCAACTCCTTCAATAATAAAAAACAAAAAGTGCTGGAAATTTCCGCAGGTCAGGCCACAGCTGTGGAGAGAAAAACAGAGTTAAGATTTCGGGTCAACGACCCTTCGTCGACCTGAAACATTAACTCTGTTTTTCTCTCCACATTTGCTGCCTGACCCGCTGAGATTCCCAGCATTTTTTTTTTAAATTTCAGATTCCAGCATCCGCAGTATTTTGCCTTTGTCCAACTCCTTCATCTTGCATGCTTGGAGTGTCCCTTTAAATACTGGAGTTGAGATCGCATCATGCGGGTCCACATCATGCCCGCTGCCGCTGAGAAACCGAGAAGTAAAATGATAACGAGGAGGCTGAGCTAACAAGCCACTGACTGACGCGCTGAACTTATTTCCAGGTTTCCCGCATGTTATCAGATTCCTGCTCCCAGCGTGTCGCAAACTTAAAATTGGGGTCGGTGTGTCCATGTACTGTGCTATGCTCCATGTGTGCGTGTTTGACCGAGCGAGTAGAAGTCAGAACTGGCTGTTTGTTGTACGTTTGAATGATCTGCATATGTTTGAGAAAAGACGGCAACTGTGCTTCTGCGTAAGCAAAGTGTAATGTGGGAGCAAAGTTCTAAAGTTCCAATTACTGAGCAGCAAACTGTGGCTTGAAGAACCAGTGATAAGTAATTTCTTAGCAAAAATGTGGAAGCGCCCCAGCAAAATCTTTGTGATTGCAAGTATCTGATCCGACAGGAACTGACAGCAGGGGCAGAACGGCATTTAATAAAACGGCATTTGACTTTGCTACCAAAGTGAAATAAGATAATCCCCCCCCCCCCTAATACTTAGCAGCTTTATTAACTCTCTAAATATTGCCCCAAAACTGTATGTAATGAAGTGCTAAATAACATTTAATTATCTTATGAAATATACCATTTTTGGCTCGCAGTCTCAGATCCTGCTAAAATGTCCACATTGAGGGTGCAACACACTCCTACAATCCAGCTGTTCAGAGGCTGAGGCTGGCATATTGCTTGGGGTCAGAAGTTCTGTGCTGGAATAGTTTGTGCTGATCAAGTGTCTGGTTTAAGGTCAGCGCTGATACAGTGATCCTGGGAAGTCCAGGACGACCGGGTCATGCAAAGAGGAGCGCACCCACCCAGGTTGGAAATGGAGTAGGTCAAAGCCCTCGTACTGATTAGTAGCGGAACAATAAAAGTATTATATTTGCCCAGTCGAGTCTGAAGGGGTCCCAGGACATCTGCTACATAGAGACTTGCAATGTGTAAGACTGGCCCTGGTCCAATTGCTGCTCCGCTTGCATGGCATTTAAGGTGGAAGTAAGTAGGATTGTTCACAAAATATTTTTTTACAGGTTTTAGGTCTTGCCTTTGATATTCTGTAAGATGCAGTGGTGCTAGACATTTCCGTAAGTGATTTGAATGCCTTACATTTCGGGGTGTGCGTGTACCGCCCAATATCGAACTATAGAAGAGTAAATGTAATAATAGTATTCCCTTGTGATTCGTACTGGATATTCGTGTCTTTTATACGTGTACTTCTGCAATCCCTTTGAGGTGGAACAAGAAAATACTTAAATTGAATAACCCCCAAAAATGGGCTCAGGGATCACAATGCACAATTAACCCATGCCCGTGCCTCTGCTCACACCCGTTGATTGCACTGCAGGCAGGAGGCCAACTTCATGCTGCCTGCTCATTTCCATGATTTCTGCATGCAGCCAGTGCTCCCCGTGCTATTCATTGGCTGCGCGCATCAGCAGGGGGCCCAACTTCGTAAGTGCCCAGTGCTGCTTAAAGCCTGCCTGCACCTCTTAAAGGGGAGTTGCATTGTGGCTGCTGATGGTGCGGCGATCATTCTGAATATTGTGCTGTGGAAGAATCAACAATGGCTGCACCAAGATTAATGGCGGTCTTGGTGTAAGAGGTGAAAAAAGGAGAGAGGTCCTGTATCCTCAGGGAGGCCAGAGGCCCTCTAGACACATGCTCGGAAGGCAGTGGTAAGAGATAGAAGCAGAGGTCAATGCCAGGAGTGTAGCCCCAAGGACCTGAATGCAGTGCAGGAAGAAACAATGATCTCACACGAGTGGTTAAGGTCAATGAATGCATCTTCAAATGGCATATCCTACCAACTGCACCACTATCCTCATCCATTGCTCAGTTCACTACAGCCCCAACACCCACCTACCAACAATCTCTATCAACCAGGACTCATACCTAACATTCGTGAACTTTACCTCACCCTCACACACTTAGCACTGTTGCAAGCCTCGCATCCACATCTCAAAGTTCGCACACACAGACAGCTATTCAACCATGATGGCCATATCACCCAACATATATCCCCTGGATCTGATGGCTTGCATCCTAGGGTTTTAAGAGAAGTAGCGGCAGGGATAATGGATGCATTGTTGTAATTTACCAAAATTCCCTAAATTCTGGAGAGGTCCCGGTAAATTGGAAAACTGCAATAGTAACGCCCCTATTTAAAAAAGGAGGCAGACAAAAAGCAGGAAACTATAGACCAGTTAGCCTAACATCTGTGGTTGGCAAGATGTTGGAGTCCATTACTAAAGAAGCAGTAGCAGGACATTTGGAAAAGCAAAATTTGGTCAGGCAGAGTCAGCATGGATTTATGAAGGGGAAGTCATGTTTGACAAATTTGCTAGAAGTCTTTGAGGATGTAACAAACAGGGTGGATAAAGGGGAACCAGTGGATGTGGTGTATTTGGACTTCCAGAAGGCATTTGACAAGGTGCCACATAAAAGGTTACTGCACAAAATGAAAGTGCATGGGGTTGCGGTAATATATTAGCATGGATAGAGGATTGGCTAACGAACAGAAAACAGAGAGTAGGGATAAATGGTTCATTCTTGGGTTTGCAATCAGTAACCAGTGGGGTGCCGCAGGGATCAGTGCTGGAACCCCAACTATTTACAATCTATATTAACGACTTGGAGGAGGGGCCTGAGTGCAACATAGCCAAGTTTGCCGATGATACAAAAATGGGAGGAAAAGCAATGTGTGAGGAGGACACACAAAATCTGCAAAAGACAGGCTAAGTGAGTGGGCAAAAATTTGGCAGATGGAGTTTAATATTAGAAAGTGTGAAGTCATGCACTTTGGCAGAAATAAATCAAAGAGCAAGTTATTATTTAAATGGAGAAAGATTGCAAAGTGCTGCAGTACAGCGGGACCTGGGGGTACTTGTGCATGAAACACAAAAGGTTAGTATGCAGGTACATCAAGTGATCAGGAAGGCCAATGGACTCTTGGCCTTTATTGCAAAGGGGATGGAGTATAAAAGTAGGGAAGTCTTGTTACGGTTGTACAGGGTATTGGTGAAGCCACACCTGGAATACTGTGTGCAGTTTTGGTTTCCATATTTACGAAAGGATATGCTTGCTTTGGAGGCAGTTCAGAGAAGATTCACTAGGTTGATTCTGGAGATGAGGGGGTTGACTTATGAGGAAAGGTTGAGTAGGTTGGGCCTCTACTCATTGGAATTCAGAAAAATGAGAGGTGATCTTATCGAAATATAAGATAATGAGGGGGCTTGACAAGGTGGATGCAGAGAGGATGTTTCCACTGATGGTGGAGAGTAGAACTAGAGGGCACGATCTTAAAATAAGAGGCCGCCCATTTAAAACTGAGATGAGGAGAAATTTCTTCTCTCAGAGGGTTGTGGATCTGTGGAATTCGCTGCCTCAGAGAAATATGGAAGCTGGGGCATTGAATAAATTTAAGACAGAAATAGACAGTTTTTAAAACGCTAAGACAATAAGGGGTTATGGAGAGCGGGCGGGGAAGTGGAGCTGAGTCCATGATCGGATTAGCCATGATCGTATTAAATGGCGGAGCAGGCTCGCGGGGCCGTATGGCCTACTCCTGCTCCTATTTCTTATGTTCTTATGTTCTTATATTGCACAACACTCACTGACACACTTCCCTCTTTCTTGCAGGAGAAGGTGTCATACAACAGGATGCAGCAGAAATTAATGAGAGGGGGAGAGGCGTGTCTGTATGTTTTAACCCCCATGGAGGAGACAGTGCTGGCCACAAAGATAGTCAGAATCGCAGGCAGTGTAGATGGAAGCATAAAATTACAAAGGAATATTGACAGATGAATCGGAAAAACTGTGGCAAATGGATTTTAATGTGGGCAAAGGCAAGGTCATCCACTTTGGACCTAAAAAGAATAGAACAGGGTACTTTCTAAATGGTGAAAAACTAATAACAGTGGCGGTCC
Organism: Pristiophorus japonicus; assembly: GCF_044704955.1. Taxonomy (NCBI): domain Eukaryota; kingdom Metazoa; phylum Chordata; class Chondrichthyes; family Pristiophoridae; genus Pristiophorus; species Pristiophorus japonicus. Next base: position 54,413,446 of record NC_091983.1, read on the forward strand.
AAAGAGACATGGGGGCTCAGGTACATAGATCATTAAAATATCATGAACAGGTGCAGAAAATAATCAAGACGACTAATGGAATGCTGTCTTTTAGAGGACTAGAATACAAGTTGGTTAGAAGTCATGCTTCAGCTATACAAAGCCCTGGTTAGACCACACCTAGAGTAATGTGGGCAGTTCTGGCACCACATCTTAGGAAGGATATATTTGGCCTTGGAGGGAGTGCAGCACAGGTTTACCAGAATGATAGCCAGACTTCAAGGGTTAAGTTACAAGAAATTAGGGTTGTATTCCCTAGAATTTAGACAGTTAAGGGGTGATTTGATTGAAGTTTTCAAAATATTAAGGGGAACAGATAGGGTAGATAGAGGGAAACTATTTCCGCTGGTTGGGGATTCTAGGACTAGGGGCCATAGTCTAAAAATTAGAGCCAGACCTTTCAGGAGTGAAATTAGGAAACACTTCTACACACAAAGGACCTAAGTTTCCTCAGGAATTGCTCCTTTTTTTTGGAGCAACTTGATTTTTTTGGACTATCTTTTTACTTGCAATTCTGGCCATTTAATTTGCGCCAGTGTAAGTGAGTTAGTTAGGTTTGGTGCTTTAGGTGCAGGGTTCCTTCTATTTTTTTATTTGTTATTATTGATTGCTTATTACTTTGGTCTTGGTGCTTTAGGTGCAGGGTTCCTTCTATTTTATTTGTTAATTAATTGCTTATTACTTTTTGTGCTTTGTTTGGTGCTTGAAATGTTGTTATTTGCACCGATTCCTTAACTCTAGGTATGGTTTTTCTGTGCGGACAGAAGTGGCAACAAACGCTGGCCTAAGTTAGTTTGGAGGTTGGGAACACCCGCTTTTGAAAAAAAACTCTACTAAAAAAGAACCTAACTAACGCAAATTAAATGGCCAGAATTGCAACTAAAAAGATAGACTAGAAAAATCAAGTTGCTCCAAAAAAAAAAGGAGCAACTCCTGGGTAGAAGTGTTTCCTAATTTCACTCCTGAAAGGTCTGGCTCTAATTTTTAGACTATGTCCCCTAGTCCTAGAATTCCCAACCAGCAGAAATCGTTTCCCTCTAGCTACCCTATCTGTTCCCCTTAATATCTTGAAAACTTTGATCAAATCACCCCTTAACTTTCTAAATTCTCAGGAATACAGCCCTAATTTCTGTAATCTCCCCACATAACTTAGCCCTTGAAGTCTGGGTATCATTCTGGTAAACCTGTGCTGCACTCCCTCCAAGGCCAAATATATTCTTCCTAAGATGTGGTGCCCAGAACTGCCCACATTACTCTAGGTGTGGTCTAACCAGGGCTTTGTATAGCTGAAGCAGGACTTCTAACCCACTTGTATTCTAGTCCTCTAAAAGCCAGCATTCCATTAGTCGTCTTGTTTTCTGCACCTGTTCATGACATTTTAATGATCTATGTACCTGGGCCCCCATGTCTCTTTGGACCTCCACAGTTTTTAGTTTTTCACCATTTAGAAAGTACCCTGTTCTATTCTTTTTAGGTCCAAAATGAATGACCTTGCATTTGCCCACATTAAAATCCATTTGCCACAGTTTTTCCCATTCACTTAATCTGTCAATATCCCTTTGTAATTTTATGCTTCCATCTACACTGCCTGTGATGCCGACTATCTTTGTGGCCAGCACACCAGAAAAACAGGTTACGGAAACTCTAGCCTAAAGTGTGGTAGAAGTTTGGAAGAATGGAAGTTAAAGTGACGAACTACAGACAGATCAGGATCACACATGTGGACAGAAAGCGGCTGGTCAACCAAGCTGTCACCCAATCTACGTATGGTCTCCCCAATGTAGAGGAGATCACTCTGTGAGCAGTGAATACAATATATTGGGCTGTCAAGAATTGACAGAATTTATTTTACTGGCTGATGCTGAAGAATATCATTCGCTATTTTTTTCTCCTATCCCCTTCTCTTGAAGTAGAGTCGCATTTAAGTAATAAAGGTCCATGGATTTGACTCTCCAATGTATTAGTTTTGTACCCTCTTCTCATCTGTGAGCCTAAAGGGTAAGGTTTTAACCTGTATTGGATTGGGGGAGGAAAGTGTAACTGAGAGTGATTACATGAAGTCCTGCAGTTCAGGGTTGCTGAATAATAATCAGGAATATGAATCATTATGATTTCTCCTGCCACCAACTCCACCCCCCATCCTACCCCCGCCTTAGCCCAGGTTGTGGAGGCCAATTCTGTGCTTTTCCCATCATGTCTAACACATGACGGGAAATAATATACAGTGCGATTAGTCATCTTCGAAACTGTTCAAAAACAAAAAGATTATGAAGACGTCAGCATTCTCCACAGCTATGTTAGATTCCCCTGAATCAGCCCCAGAGAGTCTCACAAGGTTTATTTGTATGATGACCCCTCACATTTAATTCCTTAGTCCCTTCAAGTTGGGAGTGGGGAACAGCAAGATTTCTGAAGAGGGAACATCTAAGGTCAAAATGGGGGCCAGTGAAGCTCAAGGGAAAAATATTTATTCCAGCAATCTACAGCTTGTGTGTACCAAACATGAATTCATGGTTTCTCCAATTTGGTAATCACAATTTAGAACAAGCCGCAAGGATAGGTTTGCATTTCATAACTGGAGATTATACTTAAGTTGTCAACAGTTGTGCCAAAGAAATTTGATGATTTCAATAACCCAGCAAGTAAGGACTATTTTTCTTTCTTGTTGCTAAGAAAATGTTTGATGGGTAACAGCAGTCTCCAAAACTTTTAATCAATAGCAGTCCCCAAGGATTTATTGTTCAAGCCAATAAATCCCTGGTACAGTTGTGATGCTTTTCCTTTGATGACTTGGGGGCCGAAATTGCCCCCCGCCCGAAACGGGGCATGCGCACCCCGTTTCAATGGTTTTTACCGCAGCTGTGGTTGAGGTCATCTCTTGAGCGAAATTCCGCTCTTTTGTTTTTTTTAATTCGATCCAGAAGTCGCTCTTGATGGGGGTGGTGACTACACTAGAAGGGCGGATATGCGTCAGTGCCAACACCTGAGGGGCAGAAGTTGGGGGTGGTGTGGAGTGACCGCCGTGATGAAAGCATCACAGCTCCGTGTCACCACGGCTCTCCCCTTCACTTAAAGGGGAAATCTCCGCGCTTTCAAAACTTCAGCCCACTGGGCCATCAGGGAGGGCTTCGGCTGGTCCAGCGGCCTGGCACCCAAGAGGGGGTAGCAGACTGCCTGTTGGCGGCCCGGCCGAACCCAGGGGCATAATTGTCGGGCCGACATGGCAGTCGACCGACAAAAAAAAACATGGCAGCAGTGGCAGTGCATCCTCCCCTTTAAAGGAAGCCACACTACCATTGCAAAAGGCCACAGCCTCACTGGACCACCGGGAAAAAAACGGTTTTGGCACCGACGGGCGGGCCGAAGATTTTCAGAGGAGAAAGTCGTCGTCGAGGGGGTAGATCGGCGGTGCGCAGCGTGATGATGCACTTAACACATATCAGCAGCAGTGGAGCAGTAGGGAAGGTCGGGAAACCTCGGAGGGCAATTGGGCTATCTGTAGCCATTCCGCGAAAAGTCGGTGGCCACTCCACTCCGCAGCATGGCCGCTGATTTGTGGTGGTAACAGGCCTTAAGGAGAGGGGCAATTTCGGCCCTTGATGTTAAGCACCCAATGATAGGGAAGTGTTATTGATAAATGGAATTCACCAATGCAGATTGACCAACTGTACATTTAATTGATAAAGTAACTTCACCATAGATAAAATTGCTTTTGGTTAAGGATAATTCTCTTCAAATTACTGTTGTCAAAACATTTCTAGACAGGAGATCATAAATTAGTTTATATACACTAAGATGTTGTGCTGTCATGCCAGTGTGATTCAAGCTTGATTCTTTGTGTCATGTTTTGAATTTTGATTCCTAAATTGGTGAATAATTAATTACTGTTTAGAACATAGGTTTTAGAATGCAAAATCTTTTATTATTAAACTCATAACCCTTATTTTGTTTTCCCTATTTCCAGCAGTTTCACAATTAGCACCGTTGAAAGCCTTGCACCCACAGCACAGAGCCTGCACACTGGCAGCTGTTCAACCATGATAGCCACATCACCCATATTGCACGACACTCACAGACACACTTCCCACTTTCTTGCAGGAGAAGGTGGCACACAACAGGAGGCAGCAGGAATTAATGGGAGGGGGGAGAGGTGTGTCTGATTTTTTTAACCCCCATGGAGGAATTTGAAAACAAGGATGAGAATTTTAAAATCGAGGCGCTGCTCAACCGGGAGCCAATGTAGGTCAGTGAGCACAGGAGTGATGAGATGCTCAATGCCAAGAGACAGACCTCCTAGGCCATCCATGTCTGAAAGCAATTGGTTTGTGCACAAGCCTTTAAGTCACCAAAAAAGTACTTCAGCACCAGACAGGCAATTAACTGTAAACAACAGAAACTTTTAATAAGTATGGAAATGCAAACATAACACATAGAATTCCAGCAACTGCCAGAGGAAATAAGCCAGCAACTAACCTGTAAGTAGTTCATGATCCCTTTAAATAGCGCTGGTGGAGGCTCTTTCATGCTGTATAACGTCATGTTCAGCGGTGCGTGGTTAAGATAGGGTGTTAGCTGGAGCGTGGAGCTCCAAAATGACAGCATGGCGTCAAATCAAGATCTGCCTGCTCTGCATGCGGCCAGTGGTTATTAGATTTGTATACGCAAACCCCTTCACAAATACGTTGTCCACCGCGCTTCTCGTCAGAAGTGTGTGTGTGCGTCATGGACACCATTTTCATAGTTTATCATCATAGGCAGTCCCTCAGAATCGAGGAAGACTTGCTTCCACTCTTAAAATTAGTCCTTAAGTGGCTGAACAGTCCAATACGAGAATTACAGTCCCTGTCACAGGTGGGACAGATAGTCGTTGAGGGTAAGGGTTTGCCGTACATTCTTTCCGCTGCCTGCGCTTGATTTCTGCATGCTCTCGGCGACGAGACTCGAGGTCCTCAGCACCCTCCCGGATGCACTTCCTCCACTTAGGGCGGTCTTTGGCCAGGGACTCCCATGTGTCAGTGGGGATGTTGCACTTTTTCAGGGAGGCTTTGAGGGTGTCCCTGTAACGTTTCCTCTGCCCAGCTTTGGCTCGTTTGCAATGAAGAAGTTCTGCGTAGAGCGCTTGCTTTGGAAGTCTCGTGTCTGGCATGCGAACGATGTGGCCTGCCCAGCGGAGCTCATCAAGTGTAGTCAGTGTTTCAATGCTGGGGATGTTGGCTTGGTTGAGGACGCTAATGTTGGTGCGTCTGTCCCCCCAGGAGATTTGTAGGATCTTGCAGAGGCATCCTTGGTGGTATTTCTCCAGCGAATTGAGGTGTCTACTGTACATGGTCCACGTCTCTGAGCCATACAGGAGGGCGGGTATTACTACAACCCTGTAGACCATGAGCTTGGTGGCAGTTTTGAGGGCCTGGTCTTCAAATACTTTTTTCCTCAGGTGGCCGAAGACCTGCACTGGCGCACTGGAGGTGGTGTTGAATCTCGTCATCAATGTCTGGTCTTGTTGATAAGAGGCTCCTGAGGTATGGGAAATAGTCCACATTCCAGGGCCGCGCCATGGATCTTGATGACTGGGGGGCAGTGCTGTGTAGCGAGGACAGGCTGGTGGAGGACCTTTGTCTTAAGGAGTTTAGCATAAGGTCCATGCTTTCATACGCCTCAGTAAATACTGGAGTTCAGCCTCTGTATGTGCGCAGACGCAGGCATCGTCCGCATACTGTAACTCGACAACAGAGGTTGGGGTGGTCTTGGACCCGGCCTGGAGATGACGAAGGTTGAACAGGCTCCCACTATTTCTGTAGTTTAGTTCCACTCCAGCGGGGAGCTTGTTGACTGTGAGGAAGAGCATGGCAGAGAGGAAGATTGAGAAGAGGTTTGGGCGCGATGATGCAGCCTTGTTTGACACCGGTCCAGATGTGGATTGGGTCTGTAATGGATCCGTTGGTAAGGATCATGGCCTGCACGTCGTCATGAAGCAGGTGAAGGATGGTAAAAAACTTTTGGAGGCATCCGAAAGGGAGGAGAACGCTCCATAGACTCTCGCAGTTGACAGTGTCAAAGGCCTTTGTAAGGTCAAAGAAGGCCATGTCAAAGGGCTGGTGCTGTTCCCTGCATTTTTCCTGCAGCTGTTGCACTGCAAAAATCATGTCTGTTGTGACCCGTAGGGAACAAAATCCGCACTGTGACTCCAGGAGGAGCTCCTTGGCCACAGGGAGAAGACAGTTGAGGAGGACTCTCGCGACTTTCCCAGTGGCTGATAACAGGGAGATTCCTCTATAGTTGCCGCAGTCGGACTTGTCCACTTTTTTAAAGATGGTCCCGATCACTGCAGGCCTCATAACGCCCAAACAATAAGTGCTACAGAGCCCAACTTCACCGCAGTGGTGTTTTTGCCTGAGAGATATTTGTTGTCTCATAATCAATGTATCAGTCATCAGTCTGCATGTTTTGGAACAATTTTCAGATACTTTGTGGTATACACAGTGTTCTATTGAAGGATTTGCAATGTACTTGTGACATATGGAACCATTTTTTGGGATGTACTTTGCCAAGCTAGCTATTGACAGCATTCAAAAGTTCATAAAACAGTATAAGATGATGGCTTTATTTCTTTTACGAGTTAGCCTGAAACAATTTGCATTTGAAATGGTAATTTCCATCGTTAATACTGCTTAAAATAAATGCAAATTTATTTATAAATGTATAGTTAATACTAAGGAAGATTGTGATAAAATACATGTTAATAAACTTGCAGAATAGGCGTGCAAATGGCAAATGAATTTCAATGTGGTTAAGTGTGAGGTGGTGCATTTTAGTCGGTACTATAAGGACGCCACCTACTCCTTGGAAAATAAGGGGTAGAAATTGCCCCCCGCCGACCCCGTTTCAATGGTTTTTACCGCAGCTGCGGTTCAGGTCGCCTCCTGAGCGACATTCGACTTTGTTTTTTTTTTGCTTTGATCCGGAAATTGGTCTTAATGGGGGCAATGACAACACTTGAGGGGCAGAAACGCGATGGTGACAGCAACTGAGGGGCGGGAGATGGGGGCGGTGCGGAGTCACCGATGCGATGACATCATCACGGCGCCGGGTCACCACGGTTCTCCCCTTCACTTAAAGCGGAGAGCCTCCGCGCTTTTAAAACTTCGGCCCACTGGGCCACCAGGAGAGTTTTGGTCAGGCCAGCGGGGGTGCTAGGCTGCCTGTTTGCGGCCCGGCCGAACCCGGGGGCATAATTGTCGGGTCGACATGGCAGGGAATGTCGCACAGTGATGACATACTTACTGCAGATCGGCAGTGGTGGAGCGGTAAGGGGGGCATCGGAGCACCGCCGGGAAACTTCGGGAGGGCAATTGGGCTATCAGCGGCCACTTCACCAAAAGTCGGCGGCCACTCCACTCCGCAGCGTAGGCAGTCCCTCGAAGTCGAAGATGACTTGCATCCACTCTAAAAGTGAGTTCTCAGGTGGCTGGACAGTCCAATACAGGACCTACAGTCTCCATCACAGGTGGGACAGACAGTGGTTGAAGGAAAGGGTGGGTGGGGAGCTTGGGCTGCCGCACACTCCTTCCGATGTCTGCACTTGGTTTCTGCATGGTCTCGACGACGAGAGTCGAGGTGTTCAGCACCCTCCCGGATGCTCTTTCTCCACTTTGGGCGGTCTTGGGCCAGGGACTCCCAGGTGGCAGTGGGGATGTTGCACTTTATCAAGGAGGCTTTGAGGGTGTCCTTGAAATGTTTCCTCTGCCCACCTGGGGCTCACTTGCCGTGCCGAGGCTCCGAGAAGAGCACTTGCTTTGGGAGTCTTGTGTCAGGCATCTGGACAATGTGGCCCGCCGAGCGGAGCTGATTGAGCGTGGTCAATGCTTCGATGCTGGGGATGTTGGCCTGAGCGAGAACATTGACATTGGTGCGTCTGTCCTCCCAATGGATTTGCAGGATCTTATGGAGGCAACGTTGGTGGTACTTCTCCAGCGCTTAGAGGTGTCTACTGTATACAGTCCACATCTCTGAGCCATGTCGGAGGGCGGATATCACTACTGCCCTGTAGACCATAAGCTTGGTGCCAGATTTGAAGTGCTGGTCTTCAAAAACTCTCTTCCACAGGCAACCGAAGGCTGCACTGGCACACTGAAGGCGGTGTTGGACGTCATCATCGATGTCTGCCCTTGCTGATAGTAGGCTCCAGAGGTATGAAAAATGGTCCACATTGTCCAAGGCCTCACTGTGGATTTTGTTGACTGTGGTGGGGTCAGGTTGGTGGAGGACCTTTGTCTTACAGATGTTTAGTGTAAGGCCCATGCTTTCGTACACCTCGGTGAAGGTGTTGATGATGGCTTGGAGTTTGGCCTCCGACTGTGCGCAGATGCAAACGTCATCTGCAGTTCAATGACAGAGGATGGGTCGACCTTGGATCTAGCCTGGAGGCAGCGGAGCTGGAACAGATTCCCATTTGTTACCGCTTGGAATGCTGAGCTGGGGCGACGTTTCCAGTCTGAGCCCCTGGATTGAGATTTCAGTTTTCTCTCTGTGAATCTCGGGATCTCTATTTCTCTCTCTCTCTCTACTTTGTTTTCCCCTTTTCTCTTTCTCTATTCCTATTTCTCCATTTCGCTCTCCCAATCAAATTTTCTCATTCTGTTTCTCATTCCCTTTCCTCACTTCTTTCTCCTTTCTCTCTTGCTCCCTTCCCTCTCTCTCTCTCCCTCTCTCTTTCTTTTTCCCTTTCCCTCTATTGCTCCCTCTCTCACCCGCTCTCTCTCTCTTTCACCCTCTCTCTTTCCCTCTCCCTCTCTCTCCCTCCATCCCCCTCTCTGTCCCTCTCTCTCTCTCTCACCCTCTCCCTTTCCCTCTCTCACCCTCTCTCTTTCCCTCTCTCACCCTCTCTACCCTCGTGTGCGGATTCTGTGCTGAAAATTCTCCTCAGGTTTGGATCTTACCTTTTTGTCTCTCTCCGCTCCCACAGCTTCTGATCTCTGCCATTCTGCACCAGCCCTAAAAGCTGGCGGGGGCACCGTCAACGAAAGGGCCAGTTTCTTAACGGTGAAAATGGGTCTGGGGGTGGAGCAGCAGCGGTACGCACTTTTAGCGTGTCACTATTGCCGCAAGCCCCACACCGCCATGAGAGTCGGCGGTGACCCACACTGCTGCAAGACCTCCCGGGCCTGCCCAATCTATGTTGGGGCAGCCAGATGACCCAAAGCGGCAGCCATTCGATTTTGACAAATGGCCGCTGAAAACGGGTAGCGATGGTCCTTCCCGGGACCGCATATTTTGGGGCATATATTACAAAAGGAGTATAGATGCACGGGAAAAGTGCAAAAAAGATTTACAAGGATGATACCAGAACTGAAAGGATGCTTTTCTCTCGAAAAGAGAAGAATGAAAGGTGACCAGAAAGAGCGCTTTAAAATTATGAAGGGGTCTGATATAAATGCAATAAATAATTCAGAAGAAACTGCTTTACTCAGAGAGTGGTGAGAATGCATCTATGCTATTAACCTCAACCACTGGGAGTGTATTATAGATCCCAAAAACCATCAGAGGGAGATAGAAGAACAAATACGTGGGCAAATTGCTGCGAAATGCAAAAACTATAGAGTTTTTATAGTGGGGGATTTCAACTACCTTAATATTAACTGGGAACAAAGCAGTGTGAGTGGTACAGAGGATGCAGAATTCCTAAAATGCATTAAGGAGAACTTCTTTAGGCAGTATGTAACAAGCCCAACAAGGGAGGGGACGGTTCTGGACATGGTTTTGGGGAATGAAGAGGGGCAGGTGGAAGGGGTATCAGTGGGAGAGCATTTTGGTGCTAGTGATTATAATTCAGTAAGATTTAGGGTAGTTATGGAAAAGAACAAAAGTGGACCAGGAAAAAAAAGTTAGCAATTGGGGTAAAGCCAATTTTGCTGAGCTGAGATGGGATTTGGCCAAGATGGACTGGAAACAGCTACCTGATGGTAAATCAGTGTCAGAGCAGTGGGAGGCATTCAAGGAGGAGAAACTGAGGGTACAGAGCAAGTATGGTCCCTTAAAAAAAATGGCTGTGCTAAAAAATCTAGAGCCCCCTGGATGTCAAGGGACATGCAGGGTAAGAGAAAGAAAAAAAAGGGAAGCTTATGACAGATACCGAGAACTCAACACTGCAGAAACTCTAGAGGAGTATAAGAAGTGCAGAGGTGCAATCAAAAAAGATATCAGGAAAGTAAAGAGAGAGCATGAAAGAATGTTGACAAGTAAAACCAGAGAAAACCCAAAGGTGTTTTATAAATGCATTAAGAGCAAGAGGATAACTAGAGAAAGAGTGGGGCCTATTAGAGACCACAAAGGAAATCTGTGTGTGGAGGCAGAAGATGTGGATATGATTCTTAATGATTACTTTGCAACTGTTTTCACAAAAGAGAGGGGCGATGTAGACTTTGCAATAAAGGAGGAGGAGTGTGAAATATTAAGCGAGATAAAAATAGTGAGAGGAAGTATTAAGGGACTTAGCAGCTTTGAAAGTGGATAAATGACCAGGCCCAGATGAAATGTATCACAGGCTATTAAGAGAAGCAAAGAGGAAATAGCAGAGGCTCTGACTATCATTTTGCAGTCCTCTCTGGCTACAGGTGTGTTGCCAGAGGACTGGAGGACTGCTAATGTTGTACCTTGGTTTAAAAAGGGAGAAAGTGATAGACCGAGCAATTACAGACCAGTCAGCCTAACCTCAGTGGTGGGAAAGTGATTGGAAAACTCCTGAGGGACAGGATAAATCTTCATTTGGAAAGACATGGATTAATCAAGGACAGTCAGCATGGATTTGTTAAGGGAAGGTCGTGTCTGACTAACTTGATTGAATTTTTCGAGGAGGTAACCAGGAGGGTCGATGAGGGCAGTGTGTATGATGTAGTGTATATGGATTTTAGTAAGGCTTTTGATAAGGTCCCACATGGCAGATTGGTCATGAAAGTAAAAGCCCAAGGGATCCAGGGCAAGTTGGATCCAAAATTGGCTCAGAGGCAGGAAGCAAAGGGTAATGGTTGATGGGTGTTTTTGTGACTGGAAGGCTGTATCCAGTGGGGTTCCGCAGGGCTCAGTGCTGGGTCCCTTGCTTTTTGTGGTATATATCAATGACTTGAACTTAAATGTTGGGGGTATGATTAAGAAGTTTGCAGATGACACTAAAATAGGCTGTGTGGTTGATAATAGAGAAGAAAGCTGCGGATTGCAGGAAGATATCAATGTACTGGTCAAGTGGGTAGAACAGTGGCAAATGGAATTCAATCCAGATAAGTGTGAGGTAATGCATTTGGGGCAGTATAACAAGGCAAGGGAATACACATTAAATAGTAAGACATTGAAAAGTGTAGAGGAACAAAGGGACATTGGAATGTAGGTCCACAGATCCCTGAAGGTAGCAGGCCAGCCATAAGGGGCTCAATTTTGGCCAGGAGTTGCTCCATTTTTTTTGGAGTAACTTGGGTTTTCTGGCGTAACTTAAAAATCCCCATTTTCCCCAATCAATTTGCATCAGCTTAACTGAGTTAGATACGATTTTTTTAGGCTAGCTTTTTTTTCTCAAAAGTGGGCGTTACCAGCCACTTACGTCAGTTCTGCCCATTTAGGCAACTTTGGCCAGCTAATAGTTACTCCAAATCTACTTAGGCCACATATGTGGCCACTTCAGAAAACCCTTGCGGAGAGTTAAGGAAATTGGCGCAGGCAGTTACATCGGAGGCCATTCGGCCTGGGACAGGGGCCGGCAGGAGAACTGATCGTGCTCCCCGACTTTTCACCTCCACCACTCTGCCTGGGAGTCCAGTTCCCAGTGATGATCACGCACTGTGCAAAGCACTTTGATAGCAGCCAAAAAGTTATCTTTTACCAGTTTGAACCCATGTCCCCTCGTCTTATGTTTCCAATTTATTTTAAAGTAATATTCTGGATTTACATTTTCTATTATTTAAAATCTTGTATATCTCGCTAGATCACCACCAAGTTGAAAAGTCTGTTTCTCAAGTGTTTCCTCACAAACTCAGACCCCTGACACTAAAGATCAATCTCATAACTCTTCTCTGTCTGCCCCTAGCACAACAAAGGAGGCAGAATAAATGCAGAGAACTTTACCTGAAGGAGCCGGTCGCCACTTTCTGAAAGTGAGAGAGACCTACTGTTGTTGCAGACTTGCAGCACTACTACTCATGCGCGGACATCACCAGCGGACTCCATTGCGCGTGTGCAGACGTCCTGGCACAGTTTTCGGCACAGAATGCTGGCTCCACCCCTGACTCAACTGGCCATGCTGTGCGACTGCAGTGAAGAGGCCACACAAATTTTCCAGTGCACCTCGGAACGTAGATAAGCAGCGCAACTCCGGGAAGTGTGCCGAAAAACGGGCTTGGCCAAAATTGAGGCCTAAGATGGTCAAGAAGGCATATGGAATATTTGCCTTTATTAGTCAAAGCATGGAATACAAGAGGAAGGAGGTTATGCTTGAACTGTATAAAACACTGGTTAGGCCGCAGCTGGAGTACTGTGTGCAGTTCTGGTCACCACATTACAGGCAAGATGTGCAGAGGGGATGTACAAGAACCAGGGGGCATAGATTTAAACTAATTGGAAGAGGTTTCGGGGAGGGAAGAGAAGAGAAGAGAAGAGAAGAGAAAGGGAAAGGAAAAGGGGAAGGGAAGGGAAGGGAAGGGAAGGGTTCGCCGCACGCTCTTTCCGCTGCCTGCGCTCGATTTCTGCATGCTCTCGGCGTTGAGACGCAAGGTGCTCAGCGTCCTCCCGGATGCACTTCCTCCACTGAGGGCGGTCTTGGGCCAGGGATTCCAGGTGTCAGTGGGGATGCTACACTTTATCAGGGAAGCTTTGAGGGTGTCCTTGTAGTGTTTCCTCTGCCCACCTTTGGCTTGTTTGCCATGAGGGAACTCCGAGTAGAGTACTTGCTTTGGGAGTCTCGTGTCTGGCATGCGGACTATGTGGCCTGCCCAGCGGAGCTGATCGAGCCTGATCAGTGCTTCAATGCTGGGGATGTTAGCCTGGATGAGGACGCTGATGTTGGTGCGCCTGTCCTCCCAGGGGGTTGTAGGATCTTGCGGAGACATTGTTGGTGATATTTCTCCAGCGGATTAGGCTGGATAGCTCTTGGTCGGCCGGCGCGGACACTATGGGCCGAAATGACCTCCTTCCGTGCTGTAAATTTCTATGATTCTATGAGGCAAAGGCGGCGCCATCTCCAATGGCTCCAGAGGCAGTGGGCAAAGGACGCAGCACACATGGATGCCCAACATAGAGAAAGGACTGGAACTGGCAATAGACCTCAATGCAGAGAGTTGGCCCAGGAAGGACCTGCTTTGAGGAGCAGGGTCAGGTAAGCTGACTCCCCGCACCAGATAGTGGGCGAGATAGAAAAAAGGCAGGATGCACAGGAGGCAGATGCTTGCCAGCAGCAGGCTGCAGAGGCCGAGGAGCATGAAGAGCATGAGGGAGAAAGCAATGAATCAACTGCCATAGGAGAAGCCGACCATAGAGTTGGAGGAAGAAGGCCTTAATGTGCAAGGGTCTACAGGCAGCAGTTTTGCTTCATTGACCTTACGGATGACCAATGTCCCTGCAGGCTTAGATTCAGAAAAGACATCGTGAGGGAGCTGTGCATTCTCCTGTGGTCAGATCTGCAGCCTCAAAGAAAGGCTGAGGACATCTCTGAGCGTCACACCAAATTCACCATAGGACTAAATTTCTATGCCCTGGCTCTTTCCAATCTGCCATTGCAGATATTTCGAACATATCTCAGTTCTCCACCCATCGTTCCATCCGTCAAGTGACAGATGCTCTCTATAAGAGAAGACTGGAATACATTTTGTCATATATGTAACCACAATGTAACACCACTGTATTACTGTCTACATTCAACCTAGATGCACACCTTGACCACAAGGGGTGAACTTGTGGGAGACACTCCTTACCTGATCACTCAGGTATAAAAAGGGAGGTCCCAGGCAGGGTCACTGTCTTTGGAGTCCTGTGAATAAAGAGTTCAGGTCACAGAGTGACCTTGTCCCCAGAAGGTGCCTCGTGTGGTTTCATACTGTAGAGTAAGGACTTTACATTGGCGACGAGAAACGGGAATTCACGACCCATGAGAATGGCCACCGGTAGCACAGAGGAACGGTACTGTTTTGGGGAAGACTGGGATGATTTTGTTGAGAGGCTTCAGCAAAGCTTCGTTACGAAAGATTGGCTGGGAGATGCAGCGGCTGACAAGCGAAGGGCTCATCTCTTGACCAGCTGCGGACCAAAGACTTACGCGCTGATGAAGGACTTACTAGCACCTCAAACCGGCGAGTAGCATACACATGGGCCGACACAGATTCTACACCCACCGACGTCATGACGGACAGAGCATACCGGACTTCGTAGCGGACCTCCGGCGTTTGGCCAGCCTCTGTAAGTTCACAGACACCTGCAGGGGGGAGATGCTAAGGGACTTCTTTATCGAGGGCATCGGTCATGCGGGAATTTTCCGCAAATTAATTGAAACCAAGGATTTGACCTTGGAAGCGGCGGCGTTGATGGCTCAAACTTTCATGGCGGGGGAGGAAGAGACGAAAATAATATACGCGCGCAATTCTGCCTCTAACGCGGAGATGGATAAGGGAGTCAACACCATTAATGTGACTCAGAGCCCCGCAGGCAGGCAGGGGCAGTCCGAAGCAATAGACCCCAGAGCAGGACTTCAACAGAAACAATGGCAGGCTCAACAGACATTCACTCCATCACAGTGGACAATGCGGCCCGTGATGGGACCATTGACACCCACCAATCGGGTATTTAAGAGCAGTCAAAGGGACAGTCAGTGCGGAATGCCTGGCCACAGCCCTTTTGTTCCCAACAATGAAAACTTTAACTCATGCGAGAGGTGTGGGGGAAGACATTCAGCTAGATCTTGCAGATTTCAACAGTTTGTCTGCAGGAACTGTAATCTCAGTGGCCACTTAGCTCGAATGTGCAGGAAGCCTGCAACCAGACTAATATATGAGGCGGATGGACCAGAAGAGGGTTCTCTGAGGCAGGATGACCTTTGGGGCAAATCGATGGACGCCAAGGTGCATACACCAAAACGTCACCAATGATGATGAGGATTTTATTAAACGGTATCCCTGTACGCATGGAGCTGGACACTGGGGCCAGCCAGTCACTCATGGGCTTTCAGCAATTTGAGAAGCTATGGCCACTTAAAGCCAGTAGACGCAAATTAGCACGTGTTGACACACAATCACACAATTACGGACTTACACTAAAGAAATCATTCCGGTGCTAGGCAGTGCAATGATGGCTGTCACACACAATGGGTTAGTGAATCGGCTACCGCTTTGGATTGTCCCGGGCAATGGTCCCGCACTGTTGGGGAGGAGCTGGTTAGCCGAAATGAACTGGAAATGGGGGGATGTTCACGCAATGTCATCTGTGGAGCGAAGTTCGTGCTCACAAGTCCTACAACAATTCAATTCACTATTCCAACCTGGCGTCAGGACTTTCAAAGGCACTAAAGTAGTGATACACATCACCCCGGACGCCAGGCCAGTGCACCACAAAGCCAGAGCCGTGCTGGATGTGATGCGGGAAAAGATCGAGAGCAAACTGGACTGGCTGTTGAGAGAGGGCATCATCTCGCCTGTCGAATTCAGCGATTGGGCGAGCCCCATCGTTCCCGTACTAAAAGCGGATGGCTCTGTCAGGATCTGTGGGGACTACAAAGCCACCATCAATCGGGTGTGCCTACAAGATCCATACCCGCTCCTGAGAGCGGAGGACCTTTTCGCCACATTGGCAGGCGGCAAGCTGTTCACCAAGTTGGACCTCACTTCAGCTTATATGACCCAGGAACTGGCCAACGAATCTAAACTACTGACCACCATCACCACGCACAAGGGACGAGACACCAAGGAACACCTCCACAACCTGGAGGAGGTGTTACGCCGACTGGACCGGGTAGGCCTGCGACTCAAAAAGTCTAAATATTTGTTCTTAGCTCCTGAGGTTGAGTTTCTGGGCAGGAGGGTTGCTGCAGATGGGATTCGGCCCACCGAATCCAAAACAGAGGCGATTCGACAAGCACCCAGGCCCTGCAACACATCAGAGTTGAGTTCATTCCTGGGACTGTTGAACTATTTCGGGAACTTTCTACCGAACTTGAGCATGTTGTTGGAGCCGCTACACGTGCTCCTGCATAGGGGTTGCGATTAGTTTTGGGGGGACTGTCAGGAATGGGCTTTTGATCAGGCGCGAAACCTACTTTGTTCAAACAAGTTGTTGACCCTGCACTACCCCTGTAAAAACTTGGTTCTGACATGTGATGCATTGTCCTATGGGGTTGGGTGCGTGTTGCAGCAGGGCAATGCTGAGGGTCAACTACAACCTGTGGCTTATGCCTCCAGGTCGCTCTCTCAAGCAGAACGGAGATATGGGATGGTCAAGAAGGAAGCGCTTGCATGTGTCTATGGTGTAAAAAAATGCATTAGTACCTATTTGGTAGGAAGTTTGAATTAGAGACGGACCACAAGCCATTAACATCCCTGTTGTCAGACAGCAAGGCTGTCAATGGCAACGCATCAGCTCGCATACAGCGATGGGCTCTCACGCTGGCTGCTTATGACTGCTCCATCCGGCACCGACCCGGCACTGAAAATTACGCTGACGCGCTCAGCAGGCTTCCACTGGCCACCACTGAGGGGGCAGTGGAGCAAAGCGCCGAGATGGTCATGGCTGTCGATGCCTTTGACAGCGCAGGCTCCCCCATCACAGCCCGCCAGATCAAAATCTGGACAAACAAAGATCCCCTCCTATCCCTGATTAAGAAATGTGTCCTGACTGAGGATTGGGCGCCCACACACGGAGCATGCCCCGAGGAGGTCAGACCATTCTACAGACGGATGGATGAGCTCTCCAGCCAAGCCGACTGTCTACTATGGGGCAGCTGGGTAGTTATGCCCCAGAAGGGCAGGGAGGCATTCATCAGGGAACTCCACAGCGAGCACCCAGGCATTGTGCTGATGAAGGCCATTGCCCGGCCACACGTTTGGGGCCTGGAATTGATTCAGACCTGGAACACTGTGTTCGCAGGTGCACGACGTGTGCCCAGCTGGGTAATGCCCCCACGGAGGCCCTACTCAGCCCGTGGCCCTGGCCCATCAGGCCATGGTCACGCATTCATGTTGACTACACAGGCCTGTTCATGGGTAAAATGTTCCTTATTGTGGTAGATGCGTACTCAAAATGGATCGAGTGCATCATTCTAAATTCATTCAAGTCATCCACCACGGTGGAAAGCCTACGTGCGATTTTTGCAACCTATGGCTTGCTGGACATCCTGGTTAGTAATAATGGCCCATGTTTCACAAGCTTCGAATTCTGAGAGTTTATGTCGGGCAATGGCATCAACCACGTCAAGACTCCAATGGCCAGGCGGAACATGCGTCCAAATCATTCATGGGCCCTCCCTACAATGCCGCCTATCGCGCCTCCTGCTGGCCTATAGATCCCGACCGCACTCACTCGCTCACGGGGGTCCCGCCCGCAGGTCTACTAATGAAACGGACACTCAAAACTCGGTTGTCCCTCATTCACCCAGTCGTGACCGACATAGTTGAGGGCAAGCAAGTGCAAGTCACAAAACGAGTACCATGACCGTAATGCGAGGGGGAGATGTATAGAAATAAATGATCCTGTATTCGTCCTCAATCACAACATGGGGCCCAAATGGCTTATGGGCACTGTAATTGATAAAGAGTGGAATAGGGTCATCGTGGTAAAACTCAACAATGGTCAGATATGCCTTAAGCATCTGGACCAAGTAAAAAAAAAAGGTTCAGCATCGACACGGAGGAACCTGAAGAAGACCATGAGATGGAGCTCACACTACCGCCAGTGAACGAGCAACAAGGGCAATCAGAAGAATGCACAGTCCCTGCGGTCAGCCCGGACAGGCCAGAATCACCACACGTGACAGACACTCATGTCAGTGTCCAACAACCAGAGCCCCAACTGCGGCGCTCCACGAGGGAGCGTAGACCACCTGAAAGACTAAACCTATGATTCCAATAAGACTTTGTGGGGGGAGGTGATGTCATGTATGTAACCACAATGTAACACCACTGTATTACTGTATACACTCAACCTAGATGCACACCTTGATCACAAGGGGTGAACTTGTGGGAGACACTCCTTGCCTGATCACTCAGGTATAAAAAGGGAGGTCCCAGGCAGGGTCACTGTCCTTGGAGTCCTGTGAATAAAGAGTTCAGGTCACAGAGTGACCTTGTCCCCAGAAGGTGCCTCGTGTGGTTTCATACTGTAGAGTAAGGACTTTACACATTTCTTTCCTGATGAGCAGGGAGAAGGAGTTGGAGCGGCTTCCCCAGGGTTCAGGGCACCATCGACTGCACACGTCGCATTGAGGGTGCCACAAACCCATGCTGTGATGTCCAGAAACTGCAAGGGATTCCACTCCCTCAACGTGCAGCTGGTGTGCGACCACCACCACAAGATCATGGCAGTTGATGCGCGGTATCAGCCACGATGCTTTTATCCTGCAGCAGACCAGCGTGCCCAGTGTCTTTGCTGGGCCCAAATCGAAATTGCAGTTGGCTGCTTGGTGACAGGGGCTACCCACTATGCACTTGGTTGCTGACTCTCCTTCGCAACCCCAGGACTGCTGCGCAGCAAGCCGACAATGATTGTCATTCATCCACCAGGTGCCTGATTGAACAGTGCATCAGGATCCTTAAGCAGAGGTTTCGTTGCCTGGACCGTTCTCATTCTCCCTTTTCGTGGTCATCTGCTGCGTGCTTCACAACCTGGCACTCAATGAGGGTCCAGCCGCTGGAGGTCGATCCAGCAGCAGCACCTCAGAAGGAAGTACAGAAGGAGGAGGAGGAGGAGGGGGACCAGGATGTGTGTCGCCAGCCACCCAGGAGGCGTCATCGCCACTCAGACATTGCAAGGGAAGTGCAGGCCCATCTCACTGCTGCTCATTTCCGATGAATTAATGGCCACTTCACCCTTCATCTTTGCATTTCCATGGCCATCCCAGTGAGCCCTTTCACAAATCATTGCCCACAGTGAAATGATACACCTGCACAGATATGGGAACACAAAATAAAGATTTATTACAGTATAAAGAAAGGTGCACATAATAATTTCTCACCCTTGTGCATCTCCTTCTAACCCCTCTTGTGCAAACCTATTGTGATACTATGCCGCAGTGTCTCCCCTGTGGCTGCCTCATGGGTCTGGGAAGGATGCTGTGTTTCCTGTGTAGAAGCTACAGATGTCCTTCTCGGACGCCCTTGACCAGCTCTGGCCCTGTGGCGCAACATCGGAAGGTCCCCCGTGGACTCAGCTGCGATGGCAACAATCAGGTCTGACGTGGCATCCAGCTGAGGCTGCATGAGAGCAGACACAGCCTTGATGCCACCAGAGATGACAGCAGTAAGATGCTCCGTGGCCTCTTAACCAGAGTGCATAAGAGCATTCTGAGCTTCCAGGGCCGCAGCCATCCTCTCCAAAGCAGCACTGATATGCTCATTCCCTTGTGCCTGTGCTGTAATGGCAGCTGCCACATCACTAACGAGTCACGGCATCACAGCAGGATCCGCACGGACAACCTGGGAGTCCATCATCACCTGAACACTGGCAACGATGGGCTGTCTAGTGTGCGCGAAGCTGTCGACAATGCGGGAGTGGATTCCTCCAAGCTCCTCACCACTTCCGACAGTCTCTCGGACACCGTTGCTACTGCCCCAACATCTGGGAATGCATGGCCTCCACCCTTCTTTAATAAGCCCCAACATTGATGGGCTCATCCGAGTCCTCTTCAGCAGAACTCACGTGCGCTCTCGCCCCCCAGGGAGATGGCACCCAAGATTCCCTTTGCCACTCACCATGCTGCAGCCCACTAGGCCCCGGTGCAACACCCAGTGCAGACCCCGCTGCTAAATCTAACTGATTGGACCTCGTCCTCCCAGTATCTGAGCTGGCGTGTGTGACTGTAGGAAGCAATGACACGGTGCTGCCAGCAGTGTCTCCCTCTTCCTCTGCCTCATCGAACATCGCACCAACATATGGAGCGGCCTCCAGGGTGTCGTCCAGGCTCACATTCCCAATGGCCTCTAGGGTGTCGGCATGGCCATGGCTGCCAGTGCCCTCAAGGCTCTCGTCCAGGATTTGGCTCCCAATTTCATCATCAGCCTCCTCATGGTCATGGCTGCCCCTACCCTCAAGGCTGTCTTCCTTGTTTGGCTGCCCAATATCATCATGAGTCACTTCCTGGCTTCAGCTGCCAGTGCCCTCAAGGCTGTAGTCCTGGCTTGCCATCCCACTCGCATCAGCACTCTGTCCCTGACCTTGGCTCACACTCGGGCTCTAATCTGCAAGTATAAATGGCACGAGGGCTCCCGTGAGGGGGAGGTAGGGCAATGTAGCATGCAGGCTGCAACTTGCACACTGTCATAAGCAAATGCGCGGTCAGCGCTGGCGCTTTCAGGGAGAGATGGCATTAAAGGAAGGCTTCACTTACCCATGCTGCTCCCAGCAGGATCGGCGCAACCGGCAGCCACAGGAAAAGCAGATAGTGGGCCACTAGCTGCTGCAACCTCTCTTCCAGTGGAGTGAGCTGCTTTATATTTGCCTTGTCACCACACGGTTATGAAAAACCTTCACCTGCAAAACAAATAAGGTTTGGTGAGTAACAGTATCATGAGGCCTTGGCAATGAGTGCACAAGCGTGTGGCCATTATATGCAGCTGTAACTGTGACATGAAAGGTGATACGTCCTTACTATACAGTATAAATGCACACGAGGCCCATGCTTGAGAGGTCAGTCTGTGACCTGTCCTTTATTCCTTAGCACCTAAGTGATGAAGGTGGGTGGAGCTTCCCCTTTTATACCTGAAGGTCCAGGTTAGGAGTGTCTCCCACCTAGTGGTCAGTGTTCTCACGGTGTACAACTTAGGTCAGTTTATACATGGGTTACAATGCTGGTTGAATACATGACATCACCTCCCCCCCAAAGTCTTATTGGGATCACAGGTTGAGTCTCTCTGGTGGTTTACGCTCCCTTGTAGAGCGCCTGAGTTGGGGCTCCGGTTGTTGGGCGCTGGCCTGAGTGTCTGCTGTTTGCGGTGCCTCAGGCCTGTCCGGACTGCCCACAGTGACTGGGCTCTCCTCCCTTTGGTTCCGGTGTTCGGTCACCTGTGGTGGAGTGAACTCTATATCGTGTTCTTCCTCTGCTTCTTCTATGGGGTTGCTGAACCTCCTTTTTGTTTGATCAACATGTTTGCGGCAGATTTGTCCATTGGTAAGTTTAACTACCAGAATCCTATTTCCCTCTTTGGCAACCACAGTGCCTGCGAGCCATTTGGGCCCTGCAGCGTAGTTGAGGACAAAAACAGGGTCATTTACATCAATACATCGCGCCCTCACATTCCTGTCATGGTAGTGATATTGTGACTGGCACCTGCTCTCGACAATTTCTTTCATGGTGGGGTGTATAAGGGATAACCGGATTTTGAGCATCCTTTTCATTAGTAGCTCTGCGGGTGGAACCCCTATGAGCGAGTGTGGTCGTTATCTATTGGCCAACAGGAGGCGTGATAAGCGGGTTTGTAGGGAACCCCCTTGGATTCTGAGCATCCCCTGTTTGATTATCTGCACTGCTCGTTCTGCCTGGCCGTTTGAGGCCGGCTTGAACGGTGCCGTTCTAACATGGTTAATTCCATTGCCTGCCATGAAGTCCTAAAATTCAGTGCTTGTGAAGCACGGGCCATTGTCGCTGACCAAGATGTCCGGTAGACCGTGTACGCCGAACATTGCCCGTAGACTTTCTACCGTGGCAGAGGATGTGCTTGAATTTAAAATGTCACACTCGATCCATTTGGAGTAGGCGTCTACTACAACCAAAAACATTTTCCCCATGAAAGGACCTGCATAGTCCACATGGATGCGTGACCAAGGCTTGGCGGGCCATGGCCAGGGGCTAAGGGGGGCACACGTGTTGCACCTGCGAACACAAAGTTCCAGATCTGGCCACCAAACATGTGACCTGGCAATTGCCTTCATCGTGACAATGCCCGGGTGCCCATTGTGGAGTTCTCTGATGAACACCTCTCTGCCCATCTGGGGCATGACTACACGGTTTCCCCACAGTAGGCAATCGGCCTGAATCGAGAGTTCATCCTTGCGCCTGTGAAATGGTTTAAATTTCTCAGGGCATGCCCTGTACGTCGCTGCCAAGTCCCTATTTAGGACACATTTCTTGACTGGAGACAATAGTGGGTCTCTATTTGTCCAGACTTTAATCTGACGGGCTGTCACGGGTGAGCCTTCGCTTCCGAAAGCTTCAACAGCCATGACCATCTCAGCAGCATGCTCGGTAGCCCCCTCAGTGGTGGCTAGTGGGAGCCTGCTGAGTGCATCGGTGCAGTTTTCGGTGCCCGGTTTGTGCCGAATTGTGTAGTCATAGGCGGCTCACGTGAGTGCCCACCTCTGTATGCGGGCCGATGCGTTTGCATTTATGGCCTTGTTGTCGGCCAAAAGGGACGTTAGGGGTTTGTGATCTGTCTCCAGCTCAAATTTCCTGCCAAACAGGTACTGGTGCATTTTCTTTACCGCAAATGCACATGCGAGCGCCTCCTTTTCTACCATCCTGTAGCCCCATTCTGCCTGGGACAGACTTCTGGAGGCATAAGCTACCGGCTGTAACTGACCCTTGGCATTGACATGCTGCAACACACACCCGACACCATAGGACGATGCATCGCACGTTAACACAAGTTTCTTACATGGGTCATATAGCGTTAACAGATTGTTGGAACATAACAAATTGCGTGCTCTATTAAAAGCCTTTTCCTGGCTGTCCCCCCAGACCCATTCGCGACCTTTGCGTAGGAGCACGTGAAGCGGCTCTAGCAGCGTGCTCAATTTGGGAAGAAAGTTACCAAAATAGTTCAGGAGCCCCAGGAACGAACGCAGCTCCGTCGTGTTACGGGGTCTGGGTGCTCTCTGGATTGCTTCCGTCTTGGACGCAGTAGGGCTGATCCCGTCTGCTGCTACCCTCATCCCCAGGAATTCTACCTCTGGAGCTAGGAAGATGCATTTCGCCTTTTTCAGTCGCAAACCTACCCGGTCCAGTCTGCGTAGCACCTCCTCCAGGTTGTGGAGGTGTTCTTCAGTATCGTAACCTGTAATGAGGATGTCGTCCTGAAAAACCACCGTCCCTGGAATCGACTTGAGGAGGCTTTCCATATTTCATTGGAAGATCGCGGCGGCCGAGCGAATCCCGAACGGACATCTGTTGTACTCAAACAACCCCTTGTGTGTCGTGATGGTGGTCAGCTTCTTCGACTCACTCGCCAGCTCCTGGGTCATGTAAGCTGAGGTCGGGTCCAATTTTGAAAAAGGTTTGCCACCGGATAGCGTCGCAAAGAGGTCCTCCACTCTCGGTAGTGAGTACTGGTCTTGGAGTGACACCCGATTGATGGTGGCCTTGTAATCGCCACATATCCTGACCGACCCATCCGCCTTGAGCACCGGCACAATTGGGCTCGCCCAGTCACTGAATTCGACTGGCGAGATGATGCCTTCCCTCAGCAGGCGGTCCAATTCGCCTTCTATCTTTTCCCGCATCACGTACGGCACCGTTCTGGCCTTGTGGTGTACTGGCCTGGCGTCCGGGTTTATGTGAATCACTACCTTGGCCCCCATGAAAGTGCCAATGCCGGGTTGAAATAATGATTCAAATTTGTCCAGGATCTGTGAGCATGATACTCGCTCCACAGAGGAAATTGCATTGACATCGCTCCATTTCCAGTTCATGACAGCAAGCCAACTCCTCCCCAGTAGTGCGAGACCGTCCCCTGGGACAATCCAGAGTGGCAGTCTGTTCTCCGAATCTTTGTGGGTCACGACTACCGTGGCGCTGCCAAGCACCGGAATGATCTGCTTTGTGTAAGTCCGTAGCTGTGCGTCAATCGGCGACAATTTTGGCCTCCTGGCCTTGGATGCCCACAACCTTTCGAACTGTTTGATACCCATCAGGGACTGGCTGGCACCCATGTCTAACTCCATTGATACTGGGATGCCATTGAGGAGCACTTTCATCATTATTGGTGGCGTCCTGGTGTATGAACTGTATACGTGCTCCACACGAACTCGCTGAACTTCAGCTTCCAGCGATTTCCCCCAGTGTCCATTTCTGCAATTTCTGCACGTATTTTGCTCATCTCTGCAAACTCCAGCTGAGTGTGTGCCCCCACGCCTCCAGCATGAGCTGCTGTTTGAAACAAAAGGTCCCTTGCCAGTCGATCGTCCCTGACTGCCCCTGTTATTGTCCTTGAGTGCACCATTAACAGGTGTTGATGGCCCCATTACTGGCCGCATTGTCCCTTGCAATGGCGTGAATTGCTGTTCAGCTTGCCATTGTCTCTGTCAAACTTTCCCTCTGGGTTCGACTACATGTTGGGGCATGCCCGACTGCCATTGTCTGCCTGGAGAACTGTGTGCTGCTTTAACAATGTTGAATCTCTGTCCCAACCATTCCTTAACACAGTACCTCTCGTCTGTTCTGCTAGTGGCCATGCTCGCGTGGTTTAAATCCCAGTTTCTTGTCGCCATTGATACATCCTTACTATACAGTATAAATGCACATGAGGCCCATGCTTGAGAGAAGGTCAGTCTGTGACCTGTCCTTTATTCCTTAGCACCTAAGTGATGAAGGTGGGTGGAGCTTCCCCTTTTATACCTGAAGATCCAGGTTAGGAGTGTCTCCCACCTAGTGGTCAGTGTTCTCACGGTGTACAACTTAGGTCAGTTTATACATGGGTTACAATGCTGGTTGAATACATGACAAAAGGGACATTGCGAGAACACACATATATATATATATATATATATATAGGCCTCAACAATCAAATGCTGCTTCAGTGACTATATAGTGAAGGTGGGAAATAAGAGAAGATGAAGGAGAAGCTCGCAGATGGAAGATCAGGAGTTAGGGGAACATGTATTCACTTTCATCAAGCGAATGATGTCGTTCAGCCTTTTGTGGCATTGGGTTGTGGTACGGTCATGAAGGGAAGTCCCTGACACCTCCTCAGCAATCTCTCTCCAGGCATTCATGAACACAGCGCAATTCGGTCTGCCTGTGTCAGGGTAAAGATCGCATCTCCTTCCCTCCACAGCCTCCATGAGAGCCACCAGTTCTGTGTCAGAAAATCTGGTTGCCCTCCTTGCTACTGCTGCATTAACCATGGCCTTCACTCAAAGGGCTTCCCTGCTCAGGGCCTAGCTGCAAACCTGTCCTTTAAGAAGGAGAGGGAACAGCTTGCTCGTTAGCAGCAAATCAGCAGTAGGCGAATCAGCAGTAGCAATCGACCACTCCGCACCCAGATCTCGGCAAACTGACGATTCTGCCACCAGTACCGCTCCGCTCAGTTTTTTCAGCAAAAATGCTGAATTACGCTCCAATGGCCGCCACATCCATTGCGGTGGTAATGACCGGCAAAATGTGGTAGGTGCACCCCGTTTCGGGTGGAGGTGAATTTCTACCCCTTGATTTTTACAAAGCATGCCAGTTGCCACAAACTCAATGGGGGTAATTTAGTGCTGAGATGATTGCGTAAAACGGGCGACGTCAATTCAGCCTCCTGTTATACAACTCTCTCACTTCTTATTTCCATTGAAGTCAAAATAGCAGGCATTCTTTTTTAATGCAGGAAAAGATTGCGCACATTTCCTCAGAAGAGCAGTTTACAGGGAGAGGAACAACAGGAAGAGGTGAAGCAAGTTCTGGGAATTCACTCAGTTAGTGCTATAGGGGATGGAGATATGGGAGGGCTGAACCCAAAGATGGTTTGTGCTGACGGTGATAATAATCAGCTATCCAAAATGGTTTCCCTTTTCTGAGGAGTTCCTTTCATGAGCCTAACAGGCATGAAAAAATAGATAGCGGGAAACTCGTCATGTTTTTCAATCTTCTTATCTCCACAGAAGCTTGAAGCAAGAAAGATGCTGTTTCGAGAGAGGGAAAGAATCAATGCCAAAACTGTCAACATCTGGCACTGCCAGCAGAAATTGGCCCACTACATCATGCCCTCTCATTTGCACACACCAGCCCAGATAGGTTAACCTGGGTAATATAGATAGGGGAATTGATAGAGAGTGATTCACAACTCACAACAAAGGCCATTGGAGGTGGAGCATGATGTATCACAGTGGAGGCTTAGGGAATGTCAGACCATGATTGATGAGCATTGAAATCTCAGGGGTTCTGCCATGAAAAGACAAATATTTGCAGAGCATCAGAACCACATAAAGGCGCTGCAAAGACTCTCCAAAGATGTGCAGCATTGTCATAATTTGCACGACTGTTAGAGAGGGTTCTCTGCAGAGCAAACTGGATTGAGCTGAAACTCCAGGAACTTCTGCACATGTCCCACATAACGCAGAGGCCTCCTGATACATAACTCCCTGGATATTTTTAAGAGTGATAATCTGAGGCTATATACCCTGGTGGCTGCCTTTTTGCAGGAGGCTCGAGATCTTCTGTGGCGCTGTGTTATAACATTGGCTTCCTATGTTGCCTGCTGCTCCCCTTCATCTCCTTCCTCTAAAAAATAAATGATAACATTGGGGATCCCTAAGGGAAGAAAAAACATTTTGCATCCTTCCCTTTCATTTTAGGGAAATTCTTCCAAACAAGACTTCCAAATGAAGCTAGGACCCTCCAAAATAGAGGGCAAAAAATTTTGACAAATGACTAATCCAAAGTAAAGTTATGAGCCTCTATCTCTTCATCATCATAGGCGGTCCCTTGAAATGAGGATGACTTGCTTCCACGCCAAAAAAAGGAATAGAATAGTGAAACTCAGCAAGTCATCTTTCAGAACCCAGCATCAACCTTCCTCAGCTGCTGGTCTTAGTTGCACCTGCTTTATCGTTGCTGTTAGTTTGTGAACCCTAGGGCATCAATGTTGGAATTGATGACGTCATTCTCCTAGTTTAACTCCATCATTTGCACCTTAGTTGTTTACTTTGCCTGTCAGCCTTGATGATCTTGGTAGTACTCTTGCCCCTGAGTCAGAGGATTATGGGTTCAAACTCGACTCCAGAAATGTTAGCACCAATGTTCCCGCTAAGGTGCCCAGATGCGCGGCCATGCAGTAATCTGAAAGGTCCCGCACAGGCCGCTCACCCGGTTTTTACATTGTAAATACCGTGCGTGCATAGAAATTTAAAGGGACCGCGCATTAAAAGAAACAGGCCACGCGGAACAAAGCGCAGCTTACAGGGAACGTTGGTTAACACCTATTTTAAGTGGGTAATTCAGTGCAGTTCTGTTGGAGGTCACAACTTGCAGATGGGAAGATGCCACTCTGGAAGGAAAGCTGCCATCCTTACCCAGTCTGGACTATACGTGACTCCAGTCCCACACCAATGCAATTGAATCTTAACTGCTCTCTGAAGTGGCCTAGCAAGCCACTCAGTTGTATCAAACCACTACAAAGAATAACAAGAACCACACAGACTTCAGCTGTTCAAGAAGAAGGCCCACCACCAGCTGCTCAAGGCAACTAGGGATGGGAAACAGATGCCGGCCCTGCCAGCAATGCCACATTGTGAAAATGAATAAAAATAAAACCTGCATTATCAACACTGTCACCAGCTCATGTACAGTTTCTCTCTCGCATCATAACTCTTCTCCCCTTTCCCTTTCTTCTAGAACCTTCCCAACACCAAGAGGCTCTTGCAGCTGAACAGACCTCGGAGGTGGACAGTCTTTCTCAGGATGCATCATTGGGCACTCCACCCCTCCCAGCCAACAACTCAAACATTTGTTACTCCACGTGAGCTAGAAGGTGAGCTAGAGGGGTCTGCATGTGGTGAAACACCCAGCACCAGTGGCCAGCAGCAGCTACCGGTAGCAGGGACAACTCAGGAGGCACCTTGCCAGAGGACGAGGCCTACTCCCAGCTCTGCTGAGGACGACAGAGCTGAGGACTTCAAAAGACCAGCCCTGAGAAGTAAACTCTGGCTTCACATGAACAGCTGTATGAGGTATGGGAAAGCGTGCCAAGGAGTTTCACCACCATGGCTGAGCGTGTCAGGTCTGCATTCGGCCTGTGTGCTGCCATCTCGCATGGCAACATCACCCTGCAATCTACCATAGAGAGTGTGGCTACCTCCAGGGATGCTGAAGCAGGTGTCAATGCTAGCATACTTGGATGATCAAACAGCTGCCGTGGAGACTTTGGTCTCCACAATGATGAGATTGGGATTGAATTGATTGGATTGAAGGGGTTGGTCCTCTTCTGAAATCTGCTTTCTCACAGGTCAGTAAAAGTGATGAGGCCCAGCCCCACGTGAATGGCAGTGGTGCGATGGGATCAGTGCATGCTGGCCTCTCTCAGGATGTCTGCACATTGCCTCTCCGCCCTCCCCCGCCACCCCCCCCCCCCCAATCAATAGGGCCAATAAGTCAGCTGGGCCAGACTGACCTAGCAGCAGCTTAGTGGAGGCAGTCTGCAAGCTTGAGCCCCTAGAAGTGTCTGGCCACGAGCATCTCAGGGCTCCCCACATGAGAGTTAGGGAACCTTCTTTAAAGAAAACTCTATGGGTTGATCAGCTGGGTGAGAAATGAATGGAAAGCATTTATTATGTTTGCCATTAAAGAATCACGTTTATCACATTGGTCTGTAGTGTGGTTTAATCGCAGCCTCTGATGTTCCAGCTTGAATGTTCTTCAATGCTGGATGAAGGGGCTGGGGAAGGATGCAGCAAGGACTGTTATGCAGACGGGCTCTGTCTGAGTTCTCAGGGCAAGGGTTTGTGAGAAGCTCAGTGGAATCGCTGAGCTATGGGCTGACCCCTGACATCTTGGACTGCAAGATGCTGAGGTGGACCTGCGACCTCTGCTGTTTCCTTTCTTTCCCCCTGGTCTTCCTCATCAGATGATGGCTGCTTCTGCTACTCTGTCTGCTCTGGATACAAGGCTCTCTGCAATGTGATGCTGCGCAATATGCAGCAGATCATGATGATGCAGTACACTCTCTCTAGGGCACATTGCCTTGTCCCCCAGCTACCATCCTGACATATTCCTCACAGGGTAGAATGGTGGAGGGGATGACTAAGTGTCTGAGGATAATAGCATTGCGGCAGCTCTCTGAGTACCTTGCATGGATCTGCGTGATGTTGTCCCTGTGATCAGCTACCAGCTGCACATTGATAGATTGGATACTTTTCTGGTGATGAATGTTGCTGGCTGGTGTTCTGGTGGCCACATGTGTGCAGTCAGTGAGGGAGGCCAGCCACTGCTGCAAATCCTCAAGCCCTGTCGTGTTGACTGCTGAGGTCAGCGGGGAAGGTGATGTACTGCTCTGCCCTGGCAAAGAGGGTGTCAGTCACCTGCTTAATGCAGCTGTGAACTGCAGACTGGGAGATATGGCTGGTGGCCCCTGTAGCAGACAGAAAGGAGCTATCGGAGCATAAAGAGTCGGGTCTGTGGTGGCTTTGAGAGCCACTAGCATGGCATGCTCCCCTGGTCCAGCAGGCAGCAGGTCTTGTGGCAGGAAGTTGCAAATGTCTGTGATGGTCTGTCTAGAGAAGCACAGCTTCCTCCTGCACTGCTCTTCAGAGAGGTCCAAGAAGGTGACTCTTGGTCTGTCGGCCTGTGTACTGGGTATGGCCTCCTGTGCTGCAACCCCCTCACCTGTTGTCTTCTGAGAGGCCAGGCTGCTGGTGATGGTGATTGCTGGGGCTTATGCTGATGCTGATGCACAACCATACCTCCCAGCCCCCAGCCTGCGAGCACCATCGGAGCAGGCTGAGGAGCGGAAGGAGCAGCATGGCGGCATACCTCTCCAGGGAGCAGCACGTGCTGGAGCAGGAGAGCAACGGCAGTGAAGAGTGACTTCACCAAGATCCGGGTCGGTGGTTGGAGTGTGGCCAGCGACAACAGGAGCAGCGAGGTCGGGGCGTAGGAGCGGCGAGAGATTGTAGCAGGATATGATCGGAGCCCAGGAGAGGCGCGAGTTCGGGGCCCAGAAGAGACGAGGGCCCAGGGGCAGCACAGGCCAGCCACACTGCAATATGTGTGTCCACTAGGGCCGTGCAGCAGAGCTGGTCTCCAGTCATCTTGGTTAATCCTTGCTACTGGATCAAGACCTAGCTCTGTCAAGCCCATGTGGTGGCTGGTGTGCAACGGCCACCACACGTTAAAAAAATCCACGCACAGGCATCTTCCACCCTTCACGATGTAGTTCGGACCTGGAATTTTAAGTCCATCATTGAATTTTTTGACGTGGAAGCAAGTCATCCTCGATTTGAGGGACTGCCTATGATGATGATGATGCTGATGCTGCTGCTTCTCCTCCTCCAAGGCTCGCTCTATCAGAATAAAGAAACAAGAATGGCATCGATAATAAGTAGAACAATCTGACTAAAGAGTTGTAAGGCAAGAAAGCTGTTAAAGTAGCAATCTAGAAGCTAGAAACTCTCCTGGACAAACACCCAGCTTAAGATCCTGTGATACAGCTTGCTGCAACTGAAAGCCCTCTTTTATACTGCTTCAGGAGCTCTCATAGGAACATGAGTAGACCATTTGGCCCCTCGAGCCTTTTTGCAGCGCTTCCTTCTCCGTCCAGCTCGTTGGCTACAAAGTACTAGTCTAGCCGTTCGACATAGGATTCCCAGTCCTCACCCTCCGAGAACTTCTCCAGGATGCCCACAGTTTGCTGCATTTTTGCGTTGGATTCGTATACTCGTCGCCAGTTATTGTGTTTCTAACACAGATGAGACTGCACACAGGGAGGTTAAAGTAACAGTGACCTCAGTCTTTATCAAGACACGCCAGAATGAGGAACAGGCCTTAGAGGCCGGCTTATATACAGTGCTCCCAAGGGATGCTGGGATCCCTTGGGACTTCAAGGGATCCGCTCCCTGGTGGCGGAACATGGAAGTGCATGCTTTACAGATACACAACAGTCCGTACCTCAACTCCATTTACCCATCGTTGATCTTACCCAACAAAAATCTATCGATCGCGATCTTGAAAATTTCAATTGGCCCATCATCCATACCATTTATGTGAAACATTGCTTCACATAAGCTTCACATCATCCATACCATTTATGTGAAACACGCTTCACATTGCTTCCTGATAAATGGAATAGCTCTAATTTTAAGAACAGTTTCCTTGTTCTTCATTCCTCACCAAAGGAAATAGTTTCACTGTATCTACTCTGTTGAATCCTGTTATCATTTTAAACACTGCAATTAGATCAACCATCAACCTTCTGAACGCAATACATGTCTGTGCAATTTAACCCTTTAAGCTCTGGTATGTTGGTAAGTCACCTGGTCCAGATGAAATGCATTCCAGGTTGCTGAAAGTAAAAATAGAAATAGCAGAGACATTGGTCACAATCTTTCAATCCTCATTGGATAAAGGAGCAGTGCCGGAGAACTGTAGGTTTGCTAATGTTATACCACTATTCAAGAAAGGAGAGAGGGATAGACCAGGAAACTACAGGCCAGTCAGCTTAACATTGGTGGTGGGGAAATTATTGGAAAAAAAAATTAATTTGGAAAAGCATGGGTTAATCAAGGGGAGCCAACATGGATTTGTCAAAGGCAAATCGTGTCTGACTAACTTGATTGAATTCTTTAACGAGGTAACAGAGAAGGAAGGTTGATCAAGGTAGTGCAGTAGATGTTGTATATATGGGGCCCGAAATTCAGTACCGCTAGAAAGCTGGTGCTCCCCCCACCTTTTTGTGGCCATTCGCGCCAACATTTTTTTGTGGCTGGGTCACCCCATATTCAGCTCCAAAAGTGAACAAATGGGTTCCAGCGCTAATGAACCCTTCCAAAGTGGATTTTTCAGTGGTGTGGCTGTCTTCAATCTGAGCGTTATCACCACTGAGAAATTCAGCATGCAGGTAAGGGTTTCTAATGAGACAGCTGCTCCCTGACCTTTTTAAGGGGCAGGGTTTGCAGCAAGACCCTCAGCGGGGAAGGAGGTTGGCAGGATGGCTGGTGTAAGAGGTGCAAGGAGAGCCAACAGGTTCACTGATATGGAGTTGGAGACACTGATGGACGGTGTGGAGGACAGAAGAAGAATACTGTTTCCTAATGTGGGGAGATCTGACAGACCATCAGCACATAATGCATGGAGGGAGATTGCAGGGGAGGTGTCAGGCACCTCCATATATGTGAGGACGTACCCTCGCAGGAGGCTGCTGGCCAGTCTATACCCAGCCCTTCCAGAGTGGAGATGGGGTGATGCCTCCTAGCTCTGGGGAGACAAGGATCCTTCTCCTTCTCCTCCTCAGGTGGTACTTCTGGCTCAACCTCCAGTGGCTCGCCCCTCATGATGGCCACGTTGTGCAGCAAGCAGCAGACCACGACGATTATGGAGACCCGTTGAGGTGAGTACTGCAAGGTGCCACCAGAGCGGTCTGGGCACCGGAACCTCTGCTTAAGGATGCCTATGCACTGCTCGATGATGCACCTGGTGGCACAATGAGCATCATTGTATGCATGCTCTGGCACTGTCCTGAGGTTCTGCAGAGGAGGGAGCAGCCAAGTGGACAGGGGATATCCCTTGTCCCCAAGCAGCCAACTGCAATCCTGATTCGAGCCGGTGAAGACGGGGGCACACTGGTCTGGTGCAGAATGAACGAATCATGGCTGCTGCCTCCCTTGCCCACTGCCTGTCTGCACGGTGCTGACGGTGATGCCTTCTCCTGCGTGCCGACCTGCTTCTGACCAGGTGTATTAGGTGTCGCCCTCCCAACACTCCTCCCATCCTCAGGGTGAACCCTGCCAAGCAGGTCTCTGCAGCCCGCAGGACTGCACTAAAGAGTCAGACCTGAAAGTTGTACAAAAGTACAGGGGTATGTGCAAACCTCTGAGCAGCACTCAGCAGGTTTAATGAAGCCAAAACAATTAATAAAACTTTATCGAAAGATAAATACTGCAGATGCATGCTGGTAAATGAAATAAAAACAATAATAAGTAATAAAATTATTTACCTACCAAAGGGCCCCAGTGGTGTTATAGTCGAGCACCACATCGAAAACCTCGCGGGAGCACTGCCGGGAAAAGTCCTACCTTTCCCTCGGTGAATTTCGCTGTGGTAGTCCCTTTCAGCGGCGGCACGCTGCAGAGCTCACCGCTGGAAATCTTCCTTTACTGCGGCTTCACCGCGCCGTTTCCGGTGGAAGTGAATGTCGCTGAAATCCTCTCGCAAGCTGAATACGGCTCGGGGAGGGAAAAGTACCCGACCGCGGTGGACAATTGATTTTTTCGATCGACCACCCGAACTCCACGGGTAGTCATCCCTTCAGGGATGGTGAACTTCGTGCCCATGGACTTTTGGAAGGCGTTCAACAAAGTGCCACATGGGAGATTTGTTAAGAAGATGGAAGCCCTCGTAATTAAGGGAAAAATGGCAGTATGGAGACAAAATTGGCTCAGCGACAGGAAGTAAAGGGTGGTGGTGGATGGATGTTTTTCAGACTGGGACGTGGTTTATGGTGGTGTTCCCCAAGGGTCAGTTTTGGGTCCATTGCTCTTTTCAATTTTTATAAATGACCTAGACTCAGATGTAGGGAGCAGCATTATAAAGTTTGCAGATGATCTGAAACTTGGCAATGTAGTAGATAGTGATGAGGATAGTTATATACTTCAGGATGACAGAGACAGGATCCACCATCACCCCACCATCCACCCTGACTTCACAATTGCAGTGTAAGATATTGTGCCAACCGCAATCTCCATACATGGAATCCTTCTCTATAGCTGGCTGAGAGAGGAGGTCTCTGCCAATGACTCTCTAATACTGGCTGCAAACAAATGTATGTAAGGCCAAGAGGTCACTGACCACTAATTTTCTCTGTACATGGTTCTTAGCAGCAATTACATCACTGAGATTAATAAGTTACTGTGTCGGGCATGCATGAACCTATAGCCCACTCTTATGTATGTAACTATGTAATACCTGCCACCAGAGGGTGCGACTGTTTGAGTCCTAATGGTCACCTGGACACACGTGCAGGGCCAGTATAAAAGGTTGGCTGCCATGTTATTTAGGCACTCTGGAGTTGTAATAAAGAAGAATAAGGTCACACTCAGTTTAGCTCACAGTCCTCAGCCTCGTGGAATTCTTCTATACACAACAATTGGTGATGAGTAACAGAATACGAACCTTCACACAATAATGGCTGCCTTTGGAATATTAGAGAGATTCGTAGAAGGTGATGATTGGGAAGCCTTCATCGAGCGCCTCGACCAGTATTTCGTGGCCAACAAACTGGAAGGAGACACTAACGCGGCCAAGCGCAAGGCGGTTCTCCTCACCGTCTGTGGGCCTAAAATATACAGCCTCATCAAGAGCCCAATTTTAGCCATGACTTGCATCAATTTTTTTGGAATAAGTTGTTTTTTCTGACATAAGTTTAAAAATGCCATTTTCCGCCAAAAATTTGCTCCACAGTAAGTCAGTTAGGTACGATTTTTTTTAGTTCTGTTTTTTTTTCAAAAGGGGGCTTTCCCAGACACTTACACCAGTTTTGGCCATTTATGCCACTTTGTCCAGCTAAAACTTACTCCAAATCGACTTAGGTCAGCGTATGTGGTCAGCTCCGAAAAACATTGCGGGCAGTTAAGAATTCGGCACAGGTTACTACATTTAAAGCACCAAGACTTACAAAGCACTAAACAAAGCACCAAAATAAGCATTCAATAACAAATAAAAAATACAAGGAAGCTGAGGACAAGCACCAAGACTTACAAAGCACTAAACACACCACAAAAAGTAATAAGCAATAAATCAATAACAAATAAAAAATAGAAGTCCTACCTTTATGCCAGAATCAAGTTTTATGTTTAAAGATTCCCCCCCCCCGCCCATCAGAACACACTTTCTCCTCCCCACCGCCCCCATCAAAACACTCTTTCTTCCTCCCCCCCAAAAAAACTATTTCTCTCCCCCGGGCCACACTCTTTCTCCCCCCCCCCCAAAAAAACTCTCCCCCTCCACCCCCGCCCCCCCACCAATCAAAACTCTCAAGCAAAACCATCAATAAATAAAAAATAAAACTGAAGTCCTACCTTGGCCCGGGAACTCAGCGGCCTGGTTGGCCAGTGCGGGAGGCCACTCAGCCAAGGATAGGGTGCGGTGAAGATCGGGGCATTCCTTCTGTCGAGGATGGGGCTGCGAGCATCGGGTCCTGCTCACAGCCCGCAGGACACGCTGGGAGGGCAGGAGCATGCGCGCAGACTTCACTGCGCATGCGCACAGCTGCCGGCAGTGCTTTCTGCACTGGGCTGTTGCTCCGCCCCCCACTTCACAAGCTACACCACACTGGGACACTGGAGAGTCGGCAGAGCGGGCAGGATGGGGCCCCTTTTTGCGGTGCCGTTTCTAGCACGCAAAGTCGGCGCATTTAAAGTAAGTGCGCCGAAAAAAGGGGTTGGGGAAAATTGGGCCCCAAGAATCTGCTCGCACCGACAAAACCAATGGAGAAGGAATATACAGAGTTGTGCATGCTGATTCGGGACCACCTCAAGCCGAAGGAGTGCATCCTCATGGCCAGATATTGTTTTTACATGCACCATCACTCCGGGGACCAAGACGTGGCAGATTATGTCGCCGACCTGAGGCACCTTGTGGGACCTTGCGATTTTGGAGCTGCGTTGGAGCAAATGCTGTGGGACTTTTTTGTACTGGGTATCAGCCACGAGGTCATTCTTCGAAAGCTGCTGGCTGCTGAAACTCCAGACCTGATCAGGGCCATCACGATCGCCTAGGCATGCATGGCCACGGATGATAACACCAAACAGATATCTTCTCAATATCGAAGCTCACCGGCAAGTACTGTGCATAAGATGATGTCGCTAGCAGGCCGAACTGCATATGGCAGAGTCTATACGTCTGCGGCTGCAAGACCTGTGATGACTCAGAGTCCGCCATCGGGGATGAATGTGAATCCATTAGCACCATGTTGATGCTGCGGGGGTAATTATCGGGCCCATCAATGTCGATTCAAGCACTACTTGTGCAAAGGCTGCGCAACGATGGAGCACCTCCAGCGAATGTGCAAACGTGCTGCGACGTACCACATGGCAGAGGATGATCGATCCGGCACAGATCACGCAGCACAGACAACTCAACCTGAGGAAGAAGTGTATGGGGTACATACCTTCACCACCAAGAGCCCTCCTATAATGCTGAAAGTCAAATTAAATGGAGTTCCAGCATCCATAGAGTTGGACACGGGCGCGAGTCAGTCAATCATGAGCCAGAAGGCTTTCGAGAAACTATGGGGCAATAAAAGCACAAAGGCCCAAACTGAGCCCAATTAATGCAAAGCTGCGTACCTACACCAAAAAGCTCATACCAGTCATTGGAAGTACAGCAGTAAAGGTATCGTCTGATGGAGCTGTGCATGACCTATCATTGTAGATTGCTCCAGGCAATGGCCCAACGCTGTTCAGCAGAAGCTGGCTAGAAAAGATTAAATGGAATTAGAACGACATCAAAGCACTATCTTTAGTGGATGACGCCTCGTGTGCTCAAGTGCTGAGCAAGTTTCCCTCGATATTCGAACCAGGCATTGGCAACTTCATAGGTGCCAAAATACAGATCCATCTAGGCCCTGATGCACAGCCCGTCCATCACAAGACTCGGGCGGTTCCGTACATGATGAGGGAGAAAGTCGAGATCGAACTGGACAGACTCCAATGCGAAGGAATCATATCACCAGTCGAGTTCAATGAGTGGGCCAGTGCAATTGTTCCGGCATTGAAAAGCAATGGCACGGTCAGAATCTGCGGAGACTACAAGGTAACGATTAACCGAGTTTCACTACAGGACCAGTACCCACTGTCCAAGGCGGATGACCTGTTCGCAATGTTAGCGGGGGGGAAGTCATTCACCAAACTTGGACCTAACCTCCGCCTACATGACACAGGAGCTGGCTGAATCTTCTAAAAGACTGATGTGCATCAACACACACAAAGGGCTGTTTATATACCACAGGTGTCCTTTCAGGATTCGCTCGGCTGCAGCCATTTTCCAGAGAAACATGGAGAGTTTGCTGAAATTTGTTCCGCGCACCGTTGTATTTCAAGACGACATCCTGATCACTGGTCGTAACACCATTGAACATCTACACAACCTGGAAGAGATTCTAAATTGCCTAGAGTGGGACTCAGGCTGAAACGCTCCAAGTGTGTTGACGTGGATAGAGAACTGGTTGGCAGACAGGAAGCAAAGAGTAGGAATAAACGGGTCCTTTTCAGAATGGCAGGCAGTGACTAGGAGGGTACCGCAATGTTCAGTGCTGGAACCCCAGCTATTTACAATATACATTAATGATTTAGACAAAGGAATTGAATGTAATATCTCCAAGTTTGCAGATGACACTAAGCTGGGTGGCAGTGTGAACTGTGAAGAGGATGCTAAGAGGCTGCAGGGTGACTTGGACAGATTAGGTGAGTGGGCAAATGCATGGCAGATGCAGTATAATGTAGGTAAATGTGAGGTTATCCACTTTGGTGGCAAAAACAGTAAGGCAGAATATTATCTGAATGGTGACAGATTCGGAAAAGGGGAGGTGCACCTGGGTGTAATGGTACATCAGTCATAGAAAGTTGGCATGCAGTGAAGAAGGCAAATGGCATGTTGGCCTTCATAGCAAGAGGATTTGAGTATAGGAGCAGGGAGGTCTTACTGCAGTTGTACAGGGCCTTGGTGAGGCCACACCTTGAATATTGTGTACAGTTTTGGTCTCCTAATCTGAGGAAGGACATTCTTGCTATTGAGGGTTCTTGCAGTGAAGGTTCATCAGACTGACTCCCGGGATGGCAGGACTGACAAATGAAGAAAGACTGGATTGACTAGGCTTATATTCACTGGAATTTAGAAGAATGAGAGGGGATCTCATAGAAACATATAAAATTCTGACGGGTTTGGACAGGTTCGATACAGGAAGAATGTTCCCGATGTTGGGGAAGTCCAGAACCAGGGGTCACAGTCTAAGGATAAGGGGTAAGCCATTTAGGACCGAGATGAGGAGAAACTTCTTCACGCAGAGAATTGTGAACCTGTGGAATTCTCTACCACAGAAAATTGTTGAGGCCAGTTTGTTAGATATATTCAAGAGGGAGTTAGAGATGGCCCTTACGACTAAAGGGATCAAGGGGTATGGAGAGAAAGCAGGAAAGGGGTACTGAGGTGAATGATCAGCCATGATCTTATTGAATGGTGGTGCAGGCTCGAAGGGCCGAATGGCCTACTCCTGCACCTATTTTCTATGTTTCTATATTTCTATGTTTTCCTGGTGCCAGAAGTCGAATTTTTGGGGAGAAAGATTGCAGCAGACGACATCAAGCCCACGGACTCAAAGATAGAGGCCATCAAGAATGCATCCAGACCACAGAATGTGACGGAGCTGCATTTGTTCCTGGGACTCCTCAACTATTTTGATTACTTTCTACCCGGGTTGAGCACTTTTTTTAGAGCCTTTGCACATGTTGCTACGTTAGGGTGATGACTGGATTTGGGGCAAATCTCAAGGCACAGCCTTTGAGAAGGCCAGGAACCTGCTATGTCCAAATAAGTTATTTGTACACTATGACCCATGTAAAAGTTTAGTGCTAGCTTGTGACACCTCATTGTACGGGGTCGGCTGTGTGTTACAGCAAGCCAATGTATCGGGCAACCTCCAACCGGTTGCATACGCGTCTAGAATTCTGTCTAAGGCTGAGAGAGCCTATAGAATGGTCAAGAAAGATGCGTTAGCATATGTATATGGTGTTAAGAAAATGCACCAATATCTATTTGGACTTTGGTTTGAGCTTCAAACTGACCACAAGCCGCTCATTTCGCTGTTTTCAGAGAGCAAAGGTATAAATACCAACGCTTCGTCCCGCATCCAATGATGGGCACCAACATTATCCGTTTATGACTATGGTATCCACCACAGACCAGGCACTGAAAGCTGTGCCGATGCTCTCAGCCGGCTACCATTACCCACCACTGGGGTTGAGATGGCGCAGCCCGCAGACTTGCTACTGGTCATGGATCCTTTTGAGAGCGAGGGGTCACCTGTCGCAGCTCGCCAGATCAGGACCTGGACCAGCCAGGATCCTGTGCTATCATTAGTAAAGAGTTGCATCCTAAATGGGAATTGGTCGGCCGTTCCAGGGGAAATGCAAGATGAAATTAAGCCGTTTCACCGATGCAAAGATGAAATATCCATTCAGTCGGATTGTCTCTTATGGCGTAAGCACGTGGTTTTGCCAACAAAAGGCAGGGAAACATTTATACGCGACCTACACAGTACCCACCCAGGCATTGTCATGATGAAGGCGATTGCCAGGTCGCATGTTTGATGGTCCGACGTTGACTTGGACTTGGAATCATGCGTGCATTAGTGCAACACTTGCTCGTAACTGAGCAATGCACCAAGGGAGGCTCCATTGAGTCTGTGGCCATGGCCCTCCAAACCGTGGTCCAGGATCCACGTAGATTTTGCCGGCCCCTTTCTTGGAATGATGTTTTTAGTAGTTGTGGACGCTTACTCCAAATGGATTGAATGCGTAATCATGTCATTCAGCACATCCACAGCCACCATTGAAAGCCTCTGGGCAATGGTCACCACCCAGCGACAATGGACCGTGTTTCACCAGCTCGGAATTCAACAAGTTTATGACCCGCAATGGCATCAAGCATGTCAGGTCTGCCCCGTTTAAGCCCGCGTCTAATGGTCAAGCGGAGCGAGCAGTCCAAACAATCAAGCAAAGCATGAAACGCGTGACAGACGGCTCTCTGCAGACCCGCATGTCTCGCATTCTGCTCAGTTACCGGACGCGACCCCACTCACTCACCGGAGTTTGCCCGGCAGAATTGTTAATGAAGGAAGCCCTCAAAACCAGGCTCTCCCTGGTCCACCCGAATCTTAATGATCACGTGGAAACCCAGCGACACCGGCAGAATATGTACCATGACCGCGCGACTGTTTCATGTGACATTGATGTTAACGACCCTGTGTTTGTCCTGAATTACGGTCATGGTCCCAAGTGGGTTGCTGGCACTGTTTTGGCCAAGGAAGGGAATAGGGTGTTTATAATCAAACTGTTAAATGGCCAAACGTGCAGAAAGCATTTAGATCGGACCAAATTGCGATTTACTGACAACCAGGAACGACTTGAAGAGGACATCACCATCGCCGATCCACCAACTCACACACAACCAGCAATCGACCTCACTGTCAATCACGAGGATGTACCCACCATTCCTGACAGTCCGGCCAGACCAGCCACGGTGCAGTGCAGCAATGGTACGGCCAACTCACACACGCCAGGGTTTGAACTTAGACAATCAACCAAGGAGCGAACGGCTCCAGATCACCTCAACTTGTAAATAACTTGTAAATAACCGAAGACTTTGGGGGGGAGTGATGTTATATATGTAACTATGTAATATTTGCCACCATTGGGCACAACTGTTGGAGTACTAATGGTCACCTGGACACACGTGCAGGGCCAGTATAAAAGGTTGTCTGCCATGTTGTTTAGGCACTCTGGAGTTGTAATAAAGAAGACGAAGGTCACACTTAGTTTAGCTCACAGTACTCAGCCTCATGGAGTTCTTTTATACACAACACCCACCATTGATTTTGAATGCCTTTGCCTGGTGCTAATGGAGCGGTAACAGCTTCAAAATAGGGCCTTACAGCCTCGTTAATATAGACGATGCTCCATTTTGAAAGGGGGCTACTGCCAGGTGTCCAATAGTTTCATACTTATGTTGCTACTGTTTTTACTGGAGTATTCCTCTAATTATGTCATTATGGATGGGTGGGGGGGGGGGTGGTGTTTGAGTTCTCCTAGCTAAATTCTCAAAGGGCAGACCCTCGACCAGTTTTGTCGCGAATATTTGCATACGACTGAACAAAGTATTATTTTCCTTTTTCATTCATATGGACAGGATCATTTATTACAGAGCTGATGGAAACCAGGCGGCGTAGGACAGTTAACATGAGGCAAACAACTTACTCCCTCTGATCCCGCTACCTTCCTGATGAATCCGAATATTAACCTGCTCCTTTGAGCAGGCGAGCAGGATACCTGCCCCAAGCTGCAGTAACCTGTATAACTATGCAGATTGGGGCCTGATGACATCATCAGGACTCAATCTGCTATTTTAGGCCCAAGCCTGAACAGGGAAGCAGTGATAGCTTCCTTGTCAGGCCACACCTATCGGGAAGAGGATCATGGGCCAGAAGAGGACCAGGCAGTCCTGTTCTTAGGATTCTAAGCCGCCTCCTAAGCCACCAATATGATAGAAAGGAAGTGCATGCTCATTACAATCTGGAAGTATGTTGCCCACCATATTGGTAAAGGCCAAAAAATCAGCGTGCAGTGTCCTGGCCTGAAACAGGCGTTAAACCCTTTACATCTGCAAATAAGGGGTCTAACGCTTGTTGGAGGACCCCACTGAAAGATTGGTTTGCCCTGAGGCAGTTACAACCCATTGCATTATATAGACAAGAATGAATCAACGGGAACCTCTCCAAAGGCTCAGTGAGTTAATTAAAATACAGACCAAAAAGGTCCCATATTCAATCCCCAGTCTGTGTTGCGTTAGTTGATTTCTTCAGGAGCAGCTCTAGGTTAGGATAGCTATCCAGCAAACCCTGCTGCGTCAGATCAGACTTCCAGGTTTACCCTGGACATTTACTTTTACCTAACATGTCCAGGCTTTTAAGACACTAGGTAAACCTTTGAGTATTTTGCAACTTCATAAGAGAGATTTTTTATGGATCCCTAAGTGTTGACATTTCCAATTTAAATCTTCAGTGAGAATATTGACACAGCTCTATGGCCAGAATTGAGTTGTTTTTTCCTTCACCCAACCGAAATGAGTTTGGTACTCCCTGCCTTCCCACCGTATATCAATTCACAGATCAGTGGCAACTAT
The DNA here is from genome assembly GCF_044704955.1 of Pristiophorus japonicus. Classification (NCBI taxonomy): domain Eukaryota; kingdom Metazoa; phylum Chordata; class Chondrichthyes; family Pristiophoridae; genus Pristiophorus; species Pristiophorus japonicus. The sequence continues at coordinate 54,455,513 of NC_091983.1, forward strand.
TCATCGGAGACACACACACAGGCTTCGTGTTGTCTGGCGCCACATAATGTTCCTCTAGTTTAAAGCCATTATTTTGGGTACTGTAGTCTCTGGAGAGGTGTGTTTATGTGCTTGGGAGTTTCCAGAGTGTGTAATTGAACAGCAGATCAACTTTGTTACGAATTCACTCTAGCACAAGGCTAATGACGTAACCAAGGCTTATTAAAATTGGATGGCGAGGGCTGCCTGAAGCTGGGACATGGCAGTGTTAACTTTTTCATTCTACCTTGGATTGCGAGCACGTGCCTGATCTAATACGCCGTCCCCCACAAAGTGACGGCTCTAGTACTGAGCGCTCTGGCTCACTGTTTCCCTTTGCAGCCTACTACACTGCTACCACCTAAAGGTGATATATATTTGATAGATTATAGGGCCATAAAACATTAACTACTTATTGATAAGTTGATGATTTATGACAGGTAGCTGATTGGCTGCGTCTCTCGGAGCGAGGTCGGGACCCAGGAGCGAGGTCCAGCCCAGGAGCGAGGTCGGGACCCAGGAGCGAGGTCGGGGCCCAGGAGCGAGGTCCAGCCCAGGAGCGAGGTCGGGACCCAGGAGCGAGGTCGGGGCTCAGGAGCGAGGTCGGGGCCCAGGAGGGAGGACGAGGCCCAGGACGGAGGACGAGGCCCAGGACAAGGCCTAGGAGCAAGGTCGGGAGGAGCAGCAAGGTCAGGGCCCAGGAGCCAGGTCAGGGCCCAGGAGCAAGGTCGAGGCCCAGGAGCGAGGTCGGGAGGAGCAGCGAGGTCAGGGCCCAGGAGCGAGGTCGAGACCGAGGAGCCAGGTCGGGAGGAGCAGCAAGGTCAGGGCCCAGGAGCGAGGTTGAGACCCAGGAGCGAGGTCGGGGCCCAGGAGTGAGGACGAAGCCCAGGAGCGAGGTCGGAGCCCAGGAGTGAGGACGAAGCCCAGGAGTGAGGACGAGGCCCAGGAGTGAGGACGAGGCCCAGGAGTGAGGACGAGGCCCAGGAGTGAGGACGAAGCCCAGGAGTGAGGACGAAGCCCAGGAGCGAGGTCGGAGCCCAGGAGTGAGGACGAAGCCCAGGAGTGAGGACGAGGCCCAGGAGTGAGGACGAGGCCCAGGAGTGAGGACGAGGCCCAGGAGTGAGGATGAGGCCCAGGAGTGAGGACGAGGCCCAGGAGTGAGGACGAGGCCCAGGAGTGAGGACGAAGCCCAGGAGCGAGGTCGGAGCCCAGGAGTGAGGACGAGGCCCAGGAGTGAGGACGAGGCCCAGGAGTGAGGACGAGGCCCAGGAGTGAGGACGAGGCCCTGGAGTGAGGACGAGGCCCAGGAGCCAGGTCGGGGCCCAGGAGCGAGGTCAGCGCCCAGGAGTGAGGACGAGGCCCATGAGCCAGGTCGGGGCCCAGGAGCGAGGTCAGGGCCCAGGAGTGAGGATGAAGCCCAGGAGCCAGGTCGTGGCCCAGGAGCGAGGTCGAGACCCAGGAGTGAGGACGAGGCCCAGGAGTGAGGTCACGAGGAGCAGCGAGGTCGGGGCCCAGGAGTGAGGACGAAGCCCAGGAGTGAGGACGAGGCCTGGGAGCGAGGTCAGGAGGAGCAGTGAGATCGGGGCCCAGGAGTGAGGACGAGGCCCAGGAGTGAGGACGAAGCCCAGGAGCCAGGTCGGGGCCCAGGAGCGAGGTCGGGGCCCAGGAGCGAGGTCAGGGCCCAGGAGTGAGGACGAAGCCCAGGAGTGAGGACAAGGCCCAGGAGTGAGGACAAGGCCCAGGAGCGAGGTCAGAAGGAGCAGCGAGGTCGGGGCCCAGGAGTGAGGACGAGGCCCAGGAGTGAGGACGATGCCCAGCAGCGAGGACGAGGCCTGGGAGCGAGGTCAGGAGGAGCAGCGAGGTCAGGGCCCAGTAGCCAGGCTGGGGCCGGGACCCAGGAGTGTGCTCGGTTCCCAGGAGCCAGTTCAGGGCCCAGGATTGAGGACAAGGCCCAGGAGCGAGGTCAGGAGGAGCAGCGAGGTCGGGGCCCAGGAGTGAGGACGAGGCCCAGGAGCGAGGTCAGAAGGAGCAGCGAGGTCGGGGCCCAGGAGTGAGGACGAGGCCCAGGAGCGAGGTCACGAGGAGCAGCGAGGTCGGGGCCAAGGAGTGAGGACGAGGCCCAGCAGCGAGGACAAGACCTGGGAGCGAGGTCAGGAGGAGCAGCGAGGTCAGGGCCCAGTAGCCAGGCCGGGGCCGGGACTCAGGAGTGTGCTCGGTTCCCAGGAGCCAGTTCGGGGCCCAGGAGCGAGGTCGGGGCCCAGGGAAGGTGCAGCAAGGGACAACAGCAAAGTCAGGAGGACTACACTGCATCCTATGAAACCCAGGCAGAGAAGACCTGCGGGAAAGAGGGAGGAGAACAGTAGGAGTATGTTTGTGTGTGTGTGCTCGGCCGATGTAGCTGAGCCTGGTCTCCAATCGTCAAGCCCATGTGGTAGCTGGTATGCAACGGCCACCCCACAATAAAATAATTCACGAACAGGCATCTCCCACCCCTTTAAAATGAAGTTCAGGACTGGAACGTCAGGACCCTCATGGACAACCCCAACAGCGACAGACAGGAACACCGTACTACGATCATTGCCAGGAACTTGGGACATTTCAATATTGACATCACCGCCCTAAGCGAGACCGAGGCCTGATCAAGGAGCAAGGAGGTGGTTACACTTTCTTCTGGAAAGGTAAACCAGAAGAAGAACGCCGCCGCCACGTTGTAGGTTTTGCCATAAAAAATGAGCTAGTTGGGCGTCTCAGAGATTCCCCTTGTGGGATAAATGCACGACTCATGACCCTTGAACAATCCCTGTCCCGAGTCCCACATTGGGCAGTCACCTGAGAACTCATTTTTAGTGTGGAAGCTAATCGCCCTCAGTTCTGAGGGACTGCCTAAGAAGAGAAATAAACTTAGTTGATTTTTATGCACGTAAGACTTTCTTCCATCTAATCTTCTCCCTTTGATCCTCCTCACTTCATGCTGGAGTGGGTTCCAAAGGTGTCAGAAGCCAGTCTAGAATCACACACGAACAATAATTCATTGTACACATAGTCTAGAGAGAGAAAGGCCTGGCTAATTACTGTTAGTAAAGGAGAGACAGGGCTAATAGTTCTAGAAGCGGGTAAGAAAGCTGATGGGAGATGTGGCATGGTTGTCGAGATGAACCAGTAGTCTTCTCCGACCCAAAATATTACTGGGGCCAAAATCCTGATCTGGCCTCAATGCCTCACCAGCGCAAGTGTGCAGAGCCAGTTTGACCAGGATTATGCCCCTACATAAAGTGAACGTGGCTCTCAGTGGCTTGGGTGTTGCTATGGGTCCAAAATGCAGGACAGAGCGAATTGATTAACTTCCAGAGATGGTGCAGCAGCCTCTTTGGGAGCTGAGAAGTTGGGCTGCTCTGTGTCTGCCCAGGACCTTCCTGGGCTTCCACTGCCAGAACTGCTCTGACCTTCTGGGCCTCTGTCAGGGTGGATGTTACTGATTCAACTTTGGATGCGGCAGCGGCCTATAGTGAGTATGTTAATAAACCCCAACCCTGCAATTTCAAACAGGATCTATGGTGGGTTCATTGGGTGGCCGGGAATTCCACCCCACCACACTTCTGTTGCTGGACTGGGTTTCCTGGAGTTTCGGGCCCACTGTGTTACGAGCGGTAAATTTGGCAGGGGTTCTCCCGCTTGTCCGCTATAACGTAAGCAGCAAAGCCACAGAAACTTGCAAAAATTGATGCTATTTTTCAGGGGTTTCTGCAGTCCTGCTGCCAAAGTTACAGTGGACAAGCAGAAGAACCTTTTGGAATTTCACCCCCACTATGTCTAACGGCCATGTGCTCGTAATAAATCTCTGTCATGGACAATTCAGTTCTGTGTCATCTGAAAGTTCATCCTCCTTGTTTGCATATGCCATGAAGCATAGCTAGGTATCAAGGTGGTAATAAATGACAGAATCTTGTAAGCTGTGCTATATTAGTGATTTGATGGCATCAATAATGCACCGGGAGGCCTGATTCAAAGGCATTTTGCAAACATTAGCAGTCTTATAACTAGCAATACTGCACTTGTTCTGTTTCAACAAAGCATGTTCAGCATGTGAAAAAATCTAATAGCTGTATCAGCATGTTAAAAAGTATATACTTCGTTTGAAAGTTTAATTAGCTATTCTAAAAAGATCCATTTTTGTTTTGTTGCTCAAAATGGATTGTGCTAGTTTTGGTCAAGTTCCCCATTGAGCCTTTTATTGAGTGCATCTGTCCAATCTGAAAAGGTTATTTTTCCTGTCTCTTCCATGACGTTTGATTTGGTGGCAGTGCTAAGGTTAGTGACCATGAATGAAGAGTTCTCCCAGTTGCTAGGAGATAAGTCTATGATTCCAGACAGTGAATTGGGTAAGAGCTATCTCTAATTGACAGCTGCTTACCCTAAGGGTTTCATTCTAACCTTGAGACCAAAATATAATGACAGGGCAACTTTCCTTTCACCCTCGTCTGTAAGGCCAGGGCACTCGGATTACTTGTGCTCTGTTTTCCACTGTTTTTTCTGCTACGCTTAGTTTACCAAGACAATACTGAAAGAGCGATTGCAGCCTGCTGTGTTTCTGGGGGCATAGTTCTGCATCACTGCGTGTCTGTCTGATCCTTACCATCTGTATAAACGTCTTGTCACAGTGAGGTGACCCCACTCGAGAGGTGTGAAAATCAATTATTCTCAGAACTGATTAGTTTATTGATTGCGTCTGTGTTTAACGGATGAGTCAAATATTTTGAAAAATCATCAAAACATTGCATTCGTATCACACTAGAGAGTAGTTTGTCCAGCATTCTGTGCCTCACCTCATCAGCTGCAACCTATGTTATTCACACTGAAATTTGCAGTATTTACACATTGCTGGGCTCTATTACATGTCTAAAATGTTTAAATCCAGCCCTAGATGAACCATGCGCAGACTTTTAATTCTAGTAAGATTTAGCCTTAAACAGATTTGATTTATAGAGAAAATCATTTTGGAACTCAATGATAATCAAATACATCCCAAGTACAATGAAAAAAAAGGTATGTCACAAGTGGGGATGATTTAACAATTTGTAACCAAGCATTTCTTCAACTGAAAAGGGACTGTAAATTATAGTCACAAACTTGAACGGAACTCAGAATTGGCAAAGTGCATTAACATCTGTGTGAGTGCCAAGATAACTCGCGTAAGTGCAAAGGAAACATTTTCAAACTATATCAGAATGAGCGGATCGTTTCAGTGAAGGGTTATGGCCAGTGGTTTACAGGCGCCATTACTGGAACAATGCCTTGATGTCATTGCCAAACAGAGCAACCACATTACCTGACCTCACACAACAGTTCAGCCTCACAACTAAGGTCACCAACCCTCCAGGATTGCCCTGGGAGTCTCTGAGATTTAAAGATTAATCTCCTGGACACTGCGGCGAGCAACTCGGGAGAAAAATCATGGAGGCATTAAAAACAAAATGTGCCTTTTAAAAAATTTTCTTTGAACACTTTTGTTTGTTATTTTTAAAAATATTAGAAATATTAGAAAAAAAGACTTTTTGACTGGGCGGGGCAGTTGGAGGCAGGAGGTCATGTGATGAAACCTCCAGGAATACTTTTTAAAAAATCTGTCCATAATGCATACTGACACAAGCATTTGAAGGAATTAAATGCCCTTCAAAAGATTAGTACATTCTTTCTCCCATCCACTCCTGAAGGTGCAGAGTTACGCTGGGATTAGGTACCACAGGGCACCTCAGATGAGTGGCTATTCTTTATGTGTATCTGGGGACAATGTCAGCAGGTTACTACATCATTGAGAACTACACAGTTGTGCTAATTTTGTTCTGATCCGATGCCTGTGCAGCCATGCACACACCACATCAGTAGCAGAAGCTCTTGCTGAATGGAATTCCCCTCCTTTAGCCTAGGAACATTGAGACCAATTGTAGCACTCCTTCCTGGTCTGTGGCTAAGTCCCACATGGTGTGACACATGCCCCATTAAGCCATCAAGGGTGCTGAAATAGTTGGTTTTCTCAAACAAATAAATAACTTGGGAGTTGGAATTCCTCTATGGTTAATCCAATCACATCAAATAGATGCCACAGCTGAAAGAAAATAATTTAAATAATCTTTTCTGTGAAACATACATCTTCATTTGCCCAATGGCATAGCCATTAACAGAACTGCGTGGTGTCATATTAACCTTACAATGTAAGTCCAATCCCCACCTGTGCGGAAGCAGCTGAGGATACAGTAGGGGTTCTACAATTGGTCTCAGTGACCCTGGGTTAGAGAGGAAAAAATCAGTTATGGTTCCCACTCCTGACATTATCCTGATCCTGGACATCAGTTCATCCAGGATCAGGATCAAGCTCATCTATGATGGCCTTCATGGTAGAATAACCTGTTGAAATTCAGGTCCTGAAATTGCAGCTGGACTCTACTGGTCTTCCACCTTAAATGGCCATTCACACCATTTCCCTGGATGTTTTGCCGGTTTTCTGCTGGAGTTAAGACAGAAGACCAGTAGAATCCCCTGTGCAATTTCAGGGCCAGAATGTCAACAGGTAGCATACATGTCCTGTTGCATTTTCTTTTGGTGTAGTTGACCACATTAAATAGTAGAAAGACTGCTTGACGAAGATAAAATGGCCTAGAAATTCAATGGCTGTGCACCCATTTTACAGACGTTACATCCATTGCCTATGCAAATCTGGGCCAATGCTTGTTTCAGGCCCCTTCGAGAAATTGGCCTATGAGTGCAGCATGCGCTGTGTATGCTGTGGCCGTTTTCTTTAGGTGCTCAGTGGCCAAACCAGTGGTCCTTAAAGTAACTGCTGCAGGCTGCCACCAAAAGGTAAGTTTGACTGTTTTACTTACCTTATTGAGGGGCCAGGAGGAATACCGAGCCCAGTCGACCCTGCAACGTTCTCCTCACTAACATCTTGATCGGCACCCATCCACCAGCTTAAACATTCATTCCCTCTACGTGGCTGCAGTGTGTACCATCTACAAGATGCACTGCAGTAACTCGCCAAGGCTTATTTGACATTAATTCCTAAATCTAAAAGGACAAGGGCAGCAGGCGCATGGGAACACCACCAGCTCCAAGTTGCCCTCCAAGTCACACACCATCCTGACTTGGAAATATATCGCCGTTCCTTCATTGTCTCACTGGTGCAAGGGTCAAGGATGTCTCGGAGCGGGTGCAGGAATTCTGAAAAGGAAGGGTGAACAGCCAGTTGTCATGGTGCATATAAGTACCAACGATATAGGTAAAAAAAGGGATGAGGTCCTACAAGGCAAATTTAGGGAGCTAGGAGCTAAATTAAAAAGTAGTACCTCAAAAGTAGTAATCTCAGGATTGCTACCAGTGCCAAGTGCTAGACAGAGTAGGAATCGCAGGGTAGCGCAGATGAATACGTGGCTTGAGGAGTGGTGCAGCAGGGAGGGATTCAAATTCCTGGGACATTGGAACCGGTTCTGGGGGAGGTGGGACCAGTACAAACCGGACGGTCTGCACCTGGGCAGGACCGGAACCAATGTCCTAGGGGGAGTGTTTGCTAGTGCTGTTGGGGAGGAGTTAAACTAATATGGCAGGGGGATGGGAACCAATGCAGGAAGACAGAGGGAGACAAAAAGGAGGCAAAAGCAAAAGACAGAAAGGAGATGAGGAAAAGTGGAGGGCAGAGAAACCCAAGGCAAAGAACAAAAAGGGCCACTGTACAGCAAAATTCTAAAAGGACAAAGGGTGTTAAAAAAACAAGCCTGAAGGCTTTGTGTCTTAATGCAAGGAGTATCCGCAATAAGGTGGATGAATTAACTGTGCAAATAGATGTTAACAAATATGATGTGATTGGGATTACGGAGACGAGGCTCCAGGATGATCAGGGCTGGGAACTCAACATCCAGGGGTATTCAACATTCAGGAAGGATAGAATAAAAGGAAAAGGAGGTGGGGTAGCATTGCTGGTTAAAGAGGAGATTAATGCAATAGTTAGGAAAGACATTAGCTTGGGTGATGTGGAATCTATATGGGTAGAGCTGCAGAACACCAAAGGGCAAAAAACGTTAGTGGGAGTTGTGTACAGACCTCCAAACAGTAGTAGTGATGTTGGGGAGGGCATCAAACAGGAAATTAGGGGTGCATGCAATAAAGGTGCAGCAGTTATAATGGGTGACTTTAATATGCACATAGATTGGGCTAGCCAAACTGGAAGCAATACGGTGGAGAAGGATTTCCTGGAGTGCATAAGGGATGGTTTGCTAGACCAATATGTCGAGGAACCAACTAGGGGGGAGGCCATCTTAGACTGGGTGTTGTGTAATGAGAGAGGATTAATTAGCAATCTCATTGTGTGAGGCCCCTTGGGGAAGAGTGACCATAATATGGTGGAATTCTGCATTAGGATGGAGAATGAGACAGTTAATTCAGAGACCATGGTCCAGAACTTAAAGAAGGGTAACTTTGAAGGTATGAGGCGTGAATTGGCTAGGATAGATTGGCGAATGATACTTAAGGGGTTGACTGTGGATGGGCAATGGCAGACATTTAGAGACCGCATGGATGAACGACAACAATTGTACATTCCTGTCTGGCGTAAAAATAAAAAAGGGAAGGTGGCTCAACCGTGGCTATCAAGGGAAATCAGGGATAGTATTAAAGCCAAGGAAGTGGCATACAAATTGGCCAGAAATAGCAGCGAACCCGGGGACTGGGAGAAATTTAGAACTCAGCAGAGGAGGACAAAGGGTTTGATTAGGGCAGGGAAAATGGAGTACGAAAAGAAGCTTGCAGGGAACATTAAGGTGGATTGCAAAAGTTTCTATAGGTATGTAAAGAGAAAAAGGTTAGTAAAGACAAACGTAGGTCCCCTGCAGTCAGAATCAGGGGAAGTCATAACGGGGAACAAAGAAATGGCAGACCAATTGAACAAGTACTTTGGTTCGGTATTCACGAAGGAGGACACAAACAACCTTCCGGATATAAAAGGGGTCAGAGGGACTAGTAAGGAGGAGGAGGAACTGAGCGAAATCTTTATTAGTCGGGAAATTGTGTTGGGGAAATTGATGGGATTGAAGGCCGATAAATCCCCAGGGCCTGATGGACTGCATCCCAGAGTACTTAAGGAGATGGCCTTGGAAATAGCGGATGCATTGACAGTCATTTTCCAACATTCCATTGACTCTGGATTAGTTCCTATCGAGTGGAGGGTAGCCAATGTAACCCCACTTTTAAAAAAAGGAGGGAGAGAGAAAACAGGGAATTATAGACCGGTCAGCCTGACCTCAGTAGTGGGTAAAATGATGGAATCAATTATTAAGGATGGCATAGCAGCGCATTTGGAAAATGGTGACATGATAGGTCCAAGTCAGCATGGATTTGTGAAAGGGAAATCATGCTTGACAAATCTTCTGGAATTTTTTGAGGATGTTTCCAGTAAAGTGGACAAAGGAGAACCAGTTGATGTGGTATATTTGGACTTTCAGAAGGCTTTCGACAAGGTCCCACACAAGAGATTAATGTGCAAAGTTAAAGCACATGGGATTGGGGGTAGTGTGCTGACGTGGATTGAGAACTGGTTGTCAGACAGGAAGCAAAGAATAGGAGTAAATGGGTACTTTTCAGAATGGCAGGCAGCGACTAGTGGGATACCGCAAGGTTCTGTGCTGGGGCCCCAGCTGTTTACATTGTACATTAATGATTTAGACGAGGGAATTAAATGTAGTATCTCCAAATTTGCGGATGACACTAAGTTGGGTGGCAGTGTGAGCTGCGAGGAGGATGCTATGAGGCTGCAGAGTGACTTGGATACGTTAGGTGAGTGGGCAAATGCATGGCAGATGAAGTATAATGTGGATAAATGTGAGGTTATCCACTTTGGTGGTAAAAACAGAGAGACAGACTATTATCTGAATGGTGACAGATTAGGAAAAGGGGAGGTGCAACGAGATCTGGGTGTCATGGTACATCAGTCATTGAAGGTTGGCATGCAGGTACAGCAGGCGGTTAAGAAAGCAAATCGCATGTTGGCCTTCATAGCGAGGGGATTTCAGTACAGGGGCAGGGAGGTGTTGCTACAGTTGTACAGGGCCTTGGTGAGGCCACACCTGGAGTATTGTGTACAGTTTTTGTCTCCTAACTTGAGGAAGGACATTCTTGCTATTGAGGGAGTGCAGCGAAGATTCACCAGACTGATTCCCGGGATGGTGGGACTGACCTATCAAGAAAGACTGGATCAACTGGGCTTGTATTCACTGGAGTTCAGAAGAATGAGAGGGGACCTCATAGAAACGTTTAAAATTCTGACGGGTTTAGACAGGTTAGATGCAGGAAGAATGTTCCCAATGTTGGGGAAGTCCAGAACCAGGGGTCACAGTCTAAGGATAAGGGGTAAGCCATTTAGGACCGAGATGAGGAGAAACTTCTTCACCCAGTGAGTGGTGAACCTGTGGAATTCTCTACCACAGAAAGTAGTTGAGGCCAATTCACTAAATATATTCAAAATGGAGTTAGATGAAGTCCTTACTCCTCGGGGGATCAAGGGGTATGGCGAGAAAGCAGGAATGGGGTACTGAAGTTTCATGTTCAGCCATGAACTCATTGAATGGCGGTGCAGGCTAGAAGGGCTGAATGGCCTACTCCTGCACCTATTTTCTATGTTTCTATGTTTCTATGAATACGTGGCTTGAGGAGTGGTGCAAAATGGAGGGATTTAAATTCCTGGGACATTGGAACTGGTTCTGGGGGAGGTGGGACCAGTACAAACCGGACGGTCTGCATCTGGGCAGGACTGGAACCAATGTCCTAGGGGGAGTGCTGTTGGGGAGGAGTTAAACTAATATGGCTGGGGGATGGGAGCCTATGCAGGGAGACAGAGGGAAGTAGAATGGGGGCAGAAGCAAAAGATGGAAAGAAGAAAAGTAAAAGTGGAGGGCAGAGAAACCTAAGACAAAAAGCAAAAAGGGCCACATTACACCAAAATTCTAAAGGAGCAAAATGTGTTAGAAAGACAAGCCTGAAGACTCTGTGCCTCAATGCGAGGAGTATTCAGAATAAGGTGGACAAATTAACTGCACAGATAGCAGTTAATAGGTATGATGTAATTGGCATCACCGAGACATGGCTCCAGGGTGATCAAGGCTGGGAACTCAACATCCAGGGGTATTCAACATTTCGGAAGGATAGATAGAAAGGAAAAGGAGGCGGGGTGGCATTGCTGGTTAAAGAGGAAATTAATGCAATAGTAAGAAAGGACATTAGCTTGGATGCTGTGGAATCAGTATGGATGGAGCTGTGGAATACCAAGAAGCAGAAAACGCTAGTGGGAGTTGTGTACAGACCACCAAACAGTAGTACTAAGGTTGGGGACAGCATCGAACAAGACGTTAGGGATGCATGCAATAAAGGTACAGCAGTTATCATGGGTAGCTCAGATGAATACATGGCTTGAGGAGTGGTGCAAAAGGAGGGATTTAAATTTCTGGGACATTGGAACTGGTTCTGGGGAATGTGGGACCAGTACAAACCGGACGGTCTGCATCCGGTTTGTACTGGTATTGTACATATTGATTGGGCTAACCAAACTGGTGGCAATGCGGTGGAGGAGGATTTCCTGGAGTGTATTAGGGATGGTTTTCTAGACCAATATGTCGAGGAACCAACTAGAGAGCTGGCCATCCTAGATTGGGTGATGGGTAATGAGAAAGGACTAATTAGCAATCTTGTTGTGCGAGGCACCTTGGGGAAGAGTGGCCATAACATGGTAGAATTATTTATTAAGATGGGGAGTGACACAGTTAATTCGAAACTAGGGTCCTGAACTTAAGGAAAGGTAACTTCGATGGTTTGAGGCGTGAATTGTCTAGAATAGACTGGCAAATGAAACTTAAAAGGTTGACAGTGGATAAGCAATGGCAAACATTTAAAGATCACATGGATGAACTTCAGCAATTGTACATCCCTGTCTGGAATAAAGCTAAAATGGGGAAGGTGGCTCAACCGTGGCTAACAAGGGAAATTAAAGATCGTGTTAAATCAAAGGAAGAGGCATATAAAATGGCAGGAAAAAGCAACAAACCTGAGGACTGAGAGAAATTTAGAATTCAGCAGAGGAGGACAAAGGGTTTAAATAAGAGGGGGAAAATAGAGTACGAGAAGAAGCTTGCCGGGAACATAAAAACTGACTGCAAAAGCTTCTATAGATATGTGAAGAGAAAAAGATTAGTGAAGACAAACATAGGTCCCTTGCAGTCAGATTCAGGTGAATTTATAATGGGGAACAAAGAAATGGCAGACCAGTTGAACAAATACTTTGGTTCTGTCTTCACAAAGGAAGACACAAATAACCTTCCGGAAGTACTAGGGGACTGAGGGTCTAGCGAGAAGGAGGTACTGAAGGAAATCCTTATTAGTCAGGAAATTGTGTTAGGGAAATTGATGGGATTGAAGGCTGATAAATCCCCAGGGCCTGATAGTCTGCATTCCAGAGTACTTAAGGAAGTGGCCTGAGAAATAGTGGATGCATTGGTGATCATTTTCCAACAGTCTACCAACTCTGGATCAGTTCCTATGGACTGTAACTAATGTAACACCACTTTTTAAAAAAGGAGGAAGAGAGAAAACAGGGGTTTATAGACCGGTTAGCCTGACATCGGTGGTGGGGAAAATGTTGGAATCAGTTATTAAAGATGCAATAGCAGCGCATTTGGAAAGCAGTGACAGGATCGGTCCAAGTCAGCATGGATTTATGAAAGGGAAATCATGCTTGACAAATCTTCTACAATTTTTTGAGGATGTAACTACTAGAGTGGACAAGGGAGAACCAGTGGATATGGTGCATTTGAACTTTCAAAAGGCTTTTGACAAGGTTCCACATGAGAGATTAGTGTGCAAAATTAAAGCAAATGGTATTGGGGGTAATGTATTGACGTGGATAGAGAACTGATTGGCAGACAGGAAGCAGAGAGTCGGGATAAACAGGTCCTTTTCAGAATGGCAGGCAGTGACTAGTGGAGTGCCGCAGGGCTCAGTGCTGGGACTCCAGCTATTTACAATATACATCAATAATTTAGATGAAGGAATTCAGTGTAATAGCTCCAAGTTTGCAGATGACATAAAGCTGGGTGGCAGTGTGAGCTGTGAGGAGGTTGCTAAGAGGCTGCAGGGTGACTTGGACAGGTTAGGTGAGTAGGCAAATGCATGGTAGATGCAGTATAATGTGGATAAATGTGAGGTGATCCACTTTGGTGGCAAAAGCAGGAAGGCAGACTATTATCTGAATGGTGAAAGATTAGGAAAAGGGGAGGTGCAATGAGACCTGGGTGTCATGGTATATCAGTAATTGAAAGCTGGCATGCAGGTACAGCAGGCGGTGAAGAAGGCAAATGGCATGTTGGCCTTCATAGCTAGGGGATTTGAGTATAGGAGCAGGGAGGTCTTACTGCAGTTGTACAGGGCCTTGGTGAGGCCTCACCTGGATTATTGTGTTCAGTTTTGGTCTCCTAATCTGAGGAAGGGCGTGCTTGCTATTGAGGGAGTGCAGTGAAGGTTCCCCAGGCTGATTCCCGGGATGGCAGGACTGACATATGAGTAGAGAGTGGATCGACTGAGCCTGTATTCACTGGACTTTCGAAGAATGAGAGGGGATTTCATAGAAACATATAAAATTCTGACGGGATTGGACAGGTTTGATGCAGGAAGAATGTTTCTCGGTACTGGGAAAGTCCGGAACCAGGGGTCACAGTCTAAGGATAAGGGGTAAGCCATTTAGGACTGAGATGAGGAGAAACTTCTTCATTCAGAGAGTTGTTAACTTGTGGAATTCCCTGCCACAGAGAGTTGTTGATGCCAGTTCATTGGATATATTCAAGAGGGAGTTAGATATGGCCCTTACGGCTAAGGGGATCAAGGCGTATGGAGAGAAAGCAGGAAAGGGGAACTGAGGGAATGATCAGCCATGATCTTATTGAATGGTGGTGCAGGCTCGAAGGGCAGAATGGCCTACTCCTGGACCTATTTTCTATGTTTTGTCACTGGTTCAAAGTCCTGGAACTCGCTCCCTAACAGCACTGTGGGAGTACCTTCACCACACGGGCTGCAGCAGTTCAAGAAGATAGCTCATACCACCTTCTCTGGGACAATTAGGGATGGGCAATAAATGCTGGGCTTGCCAGTGATGCCCACATCCCATGAATTAATAAATAAAACAAAAGAGAAGATTGAACAGAGCAGTAGCTTAAGATTTGAAAGCTGCTGTTGATTTCACAGTACTAACTACAGTGTGCAAGTTTAAACCTCCAGCCACGCGTCACATAAACCAAATGGCATTGTCTACTGAATCTCATTTTATGTCTGATTTGTTTTTCACTTGGAGCCAGAAAACTTCAGCGGGGCCAATAAACCCACTGCAAACTGTCTTTTCTTTGCCTGACCGAAACAGCCAGATACACCAGTCTCTGTGTTCGTATAGACCTGTTAGCTCAAGGAACTTTATATGGCTCTGACCATAATAAGACCAGCTGGAAATTGTTTTAATTAATGCCAGAGTTGAATACTAAATGTTTGAAGCAAAAATACCTTCTGCAGTGCTATTACTAACAGAACACACCCTAATTAATGTAATGTCTTAATGATGTTGGGTGATACTATTTACTGCCAGCGGGTAAAATAAGGTCTGGAACAAACTCAGCCAGAACTGAAAACTGCACAGAAATAAGGCTGGAAGAATTGTATTCTACTGCTATGTCAAGAAGGGGGGGGGGGCGGGGGGTGGAAATGATATTCCTTGTATTGAACCATCTGTAGTCAGAATAACGTACAGAAGAGATGCAGCTGGAGCTGGATTTTCAGCTCGTTTGCGCCTCGGTTAGTGCCCCAGTGGGGCGTTAAATGCCACTTTTGGGTGTAATGCTGGCGCCCAGGATTTACCGCCCGGCCGGTAAATTTGGCTACTGGTTAGCGCCGGCGCAAACACTTACCGTCCCATCGTCCATTTTGACTGAGATCATGACGTTAATCGTCGTGCAAATGCTGCACTAGCGCCCCGGATGGAACATTCGGTCCTTACGCCTCACTTAACGCTCCCACTCCAGGAAATGCCTGAAAAAAACAGGTGGTCCCAGGGTGCAGCAGGCGGTATTGGCAGCATTTTTAAAAGGAGGGAGGAGGATCCTGCATCGCAGGTCATATTGACTGCAACGGTTGTGCACATGATGCTGCGTGAAGCTCCGACTTGCAAACGGCACGTTTATCTGCCATTACAGTGTCCTTACAACTTATGTGAAAATTTAATGGGGGCATTACTAGTTTGCCAGCGTATCATGCTCCATGCTATTGCCAGGTGGCATCAAGCTAAAAGAAGGGCTCTTGGCCATGTCGGCCCACGGATGAGGGGCGGTCGAAGACGTCTAGGAGGAGGCCTCACCCTCCATGGGTTTACAGGCACCAATGCTCATATCTCCAGCTCTCTGAGGAGCAGTGTGTGAGAAGGCTGCACTTCCGAAAGGAAGTGCTGACAGAGATATGCCATCTGCTACAGACAGACCGATTCTTGGACTGCTCTGGAGACAGCCTTCAATACTCCTCTCAATCTGAATTCATTGTGGTGTGCTTCATGCTGCACAACTTGGCCATCATGAGGGGCCAGGCATTGGCAGTGGGGATTTCAGGCCCACCTCAGGAGGAGGAGGGCAACGGAGCGGAGCCTGTTGAGGCCCCCATTGGATAGCCACACCATCCACAGGGGAGGCAGCATAGAGATGCTGCTGGACCAAGAGTCACAAGTCGCCAGCTCATAGTGGACCATTTCTACTAAATGGATGCAGCTAATACTGGACACACTATGTGCCCCTATAAAGGCACATCTCTGGTGAATGTTGGAATGATGCACAAGACACCAATGGCCTGAGGCCTACTCTGCACCCCTTGCACACTGCACATAATCCAGAAGCACTTTCAGCAGTGGAAGCCTGCACACAAACTGTGTGCGACACTCATTAAAGGCCTGATTATTATTCTAATGTGGGGATTTCCCCATATTATAATCCCTAGAACAATCCCAATAATCTAATTGGCCATGTGAAACAAGGACTGTAGGGGAACCCCGTACTTTCAGTTCGGTCCTTATTATGAAGAGTACATTGGTGTTTTTGCTGCATCTCTTCGCAACTCACTGTTCTTGTGCTATCCTTGTTGGACAAGGGAATCTTGCTGCCTTCCTGACAGCTTTTTAAAGCTCTACTGTATCTGTTGTTTGTGCTTGCTAGAACACCCAAAGCTGTTAATGAACTCAGTTGCATGCAGCTACGGGTACCATTATGGGCATACATCACTTCTGCAGGTTCCGGAGGAGGCGGGCGAGAGGAGGCATGCTAGACAAGTGATTTGCATTTTAGGTGCTCTAATTTGATCCATACCTATACCATGTGTCCAGAACCAGTTGCATAGATCAGGACTTTCCCAAAGACACCTGGCTGTGCAGACTAAGGTTCCAAAGGATACTATAATAGTGATGCATTCTTCTGCAGCAAGACTTGCAAACTAGTCCCAGCACAGAGAAGGCTCTGTCAGTGCTGTCAAGATTACTTTTCTTCAATGAAGTCCAAACAGTGCAACCTTGTCATAAATATCCTAACCACGCTTTCTGTGATCTAATACATGACTTGATGATAATGAGCCACATTTCCATTGTGCTAAACAACAATGTGCATTTATAAAGCACTTTTAACATCGTAAAACGTACCAAGGTTCTTCACAGGAGAATAATCGATAAAAATTGACAATGAGCCAAAGAGGCAGATATTAGGATTGGTGACTAAAAGCTTTATCAATATGAATGTTTTAAGGAGCGTCTTAAAGGAAGAGTGGTTTAGGGAGGAAACATGGGTCTCGATGGCTAAGTGGAATTTAAACCCACAACCTTCTGATTCAGAAGTGAGCACGCTTCCACTGATCCAAGGCTGATACCACAGATGAACATTTTCCTTCATTACCACTTAACTTACCTGCTGTAGTGATGATCCATCACATAAAACAGGAGTCTAGTGCTGCTAGGCGCTACAAAATGCAGAAATTAATTTAAAGGATCACAGCAGGCTGTTTGGAAAGATTTGGGAATTCCTTATTTTGCAATTTTTAAAAATTTTAGCAAATGAAGTTTCCCTCTCTGCTTCCTATTGTTAGATTTCCTTTTTTGTGCTATCACCTATTCAAGAGAAGCCACCATGGGATTTACACTTTTAGGAAGAATATGAAGAACAAGGGCAAGCCAGTCAGGCCTGACAGAATGCATATGGCACCCACCTGCTGCCACCCACCTGCTTCAGAATGGCCAGCAATACTGTGAAGCTATTCCTCGTGCTACAGATGCTGGTGGTGGACTTATCTTACTTCCTGCTGCACATTCTGCAAAACTTTCCCTATTGTCTGCACATACATATGATGCTCTGCAGCATCCTTCTCCTTAAAGCAAAACCTCTGAGATCTGGGCTAAGAAATTGGGTGCATTTGCGCATCCCGTTAGCACCTCTGGGGGGCACTAATGGGGCACAAATGCATTTGCAACCGGTGCGGCGCTGACAACAACTCGCGTCATTTTGGGAAGGAGTTTAGTGGTGGCGCTACAGCATTACGCCCCGCTCTCCTGCACCCGGAGATCATGACATCATCATTGTGTGCATCCGTTAATGCCCCAGACTCGAAATTCACATTCACCCCTATGCAGTGGCGCCGGGCGAAAACACTGGGAGTTGCAGGAGGCGTGGATCGGGCGACTGGGCAACACCAGGGTGATTATAGGCGAGGTTGCTGAGGTAAGTAAAAATAAATTTACCTTTGCTGTTGACGTTTTCTTCCATTTTCTTCACGGGTTCCTTCCTGCGATCGTTCAGCCCGGCACTTTGCTTGAGTGCCAGATTGATCACGCTGATCTGCCGCTCCCTTGGTCGTCCAGGAAGGTGTTTTTTAACTTGCAGAGCCTGCAGCGATGGCCTTTCCCTTTAAGGGAGGGAAAGGTCCCTTGTACGCGGCAGCGCTGCACGGCCCAGTCCCAAACGGGATGATAATCAATTTGTCCCCTCTGGTTCCTAAAGCTTTATATCTGAGGGTAGATGCGTCCTGATTCTTCAGCCAAGAATACCTGCATCCTCATCTTCCACCCCCACCTCCTATGGCCCACTCATGTAACACCTTCTCTCACCTCTGACTCACGATCTGACGTCATTGTGTGGATACCTCTGGGCTGGTGCTAGACCGGGAGAGGGTGAATTTGAGTAATGCTGGCAGGGCTTGAAGCCGAGGCATTGCGCCGGTCATCATCATCCTGCTCTCCTTGCTGTGAACACCTACAGGAGAAGAAGCAAAGAGGTTCAAAGTGCTGTAGAGGAGCAGATTTCACATATGACTTGCAATAGAAGGAGTTACTGGAGGGTTTATGAAGTAGCTTCCTGACAGAGTATGCGTGATGCTAAGGTGTGAGAAGGAACAGAAGCAGAATGTCATGACAAACCTGCAATTGTCACCTAAAACAACAACAGCTTGTATTTATATAGCACCTTTAACATAGTGAAATGTCCCAAGGCACTTCACAAAAAATTTGGCACCAAGCCACATAAGGAGAAATTAGGGCAGGTGACCAAAGGCTTGGTCAAAGAGATAGATTTGATGGAGCGTCTTAAAGGAGGAAAGAGAGGTAGAAAGGCAGAGCGGTTTAGGCAGGGAATTTCAGAGCTTAGGGCCCAGGCAACAGAAGGCACAACCACCAATGGTTGAGCGATTATAATCAGGGATGCTCAAGAGGTCAGAATTAGAGGAGCGCAAATATCTCGGGGGGTTGTGGGGCTGAAGGAGGTTATAGCGATAGGGAGGGGCGAGGCCATGGAGGGATTTGAAAACAAGGAGGAGAATTTTTAAAATGAGGCGTTGCTTAACCGGAAGCCAATGTCGATCAGCGAGCATCGGGGTGATGGGTGAGCGGGACGGTGCGAGTTAGGACACAGGCAGCCAAGTTTTGGATCACCTCTAGTTTATGTAGGGTAGAATGTGGGAAACCAGCCAGGAGTAAGTTGGAAGAGTCAAGCCTAAGGTAACAAATGCATGGATGAGGGCTTCAGCAGTGGATAAGCTGAGGCAAGAGCGGAGACAGGCGATTTTACGGAGGTGGAAATAGACGGTCTTAGTTATACTGTGGATACGTGGTCGGAAGCTCATTTCAGGGTCAAATCTGACGCCAAGGTTGCGAACAGTGTTGTTCAGCCTCAGACAGGTGCTAGGGAGAGGGATGGAATCAGTGGCTAGAGAACGGATTTGTGGCAGGAACCGAAAACAATGGCTTCGGTCTTCCCAATATTCAATTGGATAAAATTTCTGCTCATTCCAAACTGGATGTCGGACAAGCAATTTAGAGACTGTGGAGGGGCCAAGAGAAGTGGTAGTGAGGTAGAGCTGGGTGTCAGCAGCGTACATGTGGAAATTGATGCTGTGTTTCTGGATGATGTCTTCAAGGGACAACTTATAGATAAGAAATTGGAGGGGCCCAAGGATAGATCCTTGGAGGACACCAGAGGTAACGATGCAGGGGCAGGAAGAGAAGCCATTGCAGGTGAGTCTCTGGCTATGATTAGATAGATGAGAATGGAACCAGGCGAGTGCAGTCCCACCCAGCTGGACGATGGTGGCAAGGCATTGGCGAAGGATAGAGTGTTCAATCGTGTCAAAGGCTGCAGACAAGTCAAGAAGGACAAGGAGGGATAGTTTGCCTTTGTCACGTCACAAAGGATGTCATTTGTGACTTTGATGAGAGCCGTTTTGGTACTGTGGCAGGCGCGGAAACCAGATTGGAGGGATTCAAACATGAATTTGCAGGAATGATGGGCACAGATTTGGGAGGCAACAACACGTTCAAGAACTTTGGAGAGGAAAGGGAAATTGGAGATGGGGCGGTAGTTTGCCAGGACGGGTCGAGGGTTGTTTTTTTGAGAGGGGTGATGACGGCAGATATGAGGAGAGGGGGATTGTACCTGAGGAGCGAGAACCGTTACCAATATTAGCTACCATGGGAGTCAGAAAAAGAAGTTGGGTAGTCAGCAGTTTGGTAGAAGTAGGGTCAAGAGAGCAGGAAGTGGGTCTCGTGGACCTACCTTCTGATGTCTCCATTGTCTGCCTCCCCAGGTGTTTCTAAGATTCCTCTTCATAGGTAGTGACAGGTCAGAGGTTGGTTGGACCTTCACCTGTGCCCAATCTGTCCTGTATGTTATGGCTGTCCTTAAGAAGATTATCCGCAGTGCAAATTGATTGCCTTGACACACAGTCCAACATAGGTAACAGCAGGAAGAGCAGAATAGGGTGCAGAAAATGAACAATAAAATATTATGTAAATTTTCTGTGCAGTCCATGCGTGAAAGGCTGTGAGTAAAGTACTATTTGTAGATAATTGTTCAAAGTATAAAGGCTCCATAGAACATCCTGGACATTCATGTAAGCTCTTAAGCACCTTAACACAATAAGGGGATTGTGGTTGTAAGTGGCAAACATGGTTAACACCGTAACTTCTTGGAAGGTCTGGCTGACTCTTCTTACCATGCCTGACTTGATCAGGTCGCTAAAATTCTTCTAGAACTGAATAGTCATCTCGGGAGTCACTATTGTGCCCAGGTAGTTCCTTGGCCAAGCCTTTTTCCACTGCATCACATTTCCTGCAGCAAGACATTGATTGCCCCCACTAAAATATTTGGGGCATGCCATCCAGAAGCTCCAATCTGCCACTGTGTGCAAACTTTTCCTTCTCTGCAATCCAAAGTTCTCCCAAAGATGATTGAACGCTTGAGCTGCTACAAAAGCCTTGCCATTCCCGCGCTCCACATCCCCACCCGTCCTCAGCCCTAGTGACGAGCTCCCAATCTCAGGTGGAAAGCCATCCAGGGAGCCAAAAATATTTGAACTAAACAAACCATGGGATATTCACTGGGATGAGTGCATGGGCAGAAATCCCACCCCACCATGCCACACATCCGTCAGCAGTTATGCCGCCATGGTCACTCCTTGCTGACAACTGTTAGTCAGACTGGGAGAGAGTTTGAAGAATTGAAACAAAAAAGGTTTCATTGCACCATCGAAAAGCAGGAAGGGATCAATATGGAATGATACAGCCATTGCACTGGAGGTTGTGAACACTGAAGTTTTGAGATCTGAAGGACCTTGATGAATGCAGAGTGGGATCATCAACAA
Source organism: Pristiophorus japonicus (assembly GCF_044704955.1). Taxonomy (NCBI): domain Eukaryota; kingdom Metazoa; phylum Chordata; class Chondrichthyes; family Pristiophoridae; genus Pristiophorus; species Pristiophorus japonicus. The sequence continues at coordinate 54,476,753 of NC_091983.1, forward strand.
AACAATGGATAGGGTTGGATGATGAGCAGGAAAGTCATTGATATACAGAGAGAACAGAGTAAAAGAGAAAAGCCCTGAGGTGATATGTAGGCTATTATTGATGCTATCATGTGGCCAGTTTTGTATTTTCAATGATGCGTTGTATTTTGTCTGTTATTGAAGATGACTACCTGAAGCACCTGCATTATAACCTGATGTCCACATATACACACACACACACCCTCTCTAGTAGAATTGACTGGATAGCAATCAGGTACAGGAGTCCTGGTCAGGAAAGTTGTAGCACCCTGGCTGAGATCAGCTAACTGAGCACAGATTCATATTTTTTTCTATCCATTAGATTAGAATTCAGGTTATTCATTAGAGCAATAGCTTAAGCTACTACGGTAATCACAGCTGTCCACACAATGCTTCCAAACTGACACAGGGCAGAGGACATGCAAAGGTGCAAGACAAGAGATAGAAGTAACAAAATAAAACATTTAGGCCAGGGTGATAGGGGAGGGATTAGCTGATCAAAGCTTTTCAAAATACTTTTAGGACTAGAAATTATGTTGTGTGATATTAACAAACAACAGTTAAACAAAATAAATGGGTTCATTCTTCTTTTCAAATAACAAAGTCATTTCATAGGACCATATTAAGTGTACAGAGTGATATTCAGGCTAAAATGTTGATTAGCAGAGATCCTTGTACAGTCACATATCCCTCTGGTATAAAGGTCTCTGTCGACAGGTTGGAGTCTGCACAGTGATGCTTTTAGTGGTGAGTCTATTACTCATACTCCTGCTAGTTTTTATCCCTGTGTTAAATTCTTATCACTAGGTAATTTTTTTTCTCGTATGTATTTTTGACTTCCCGCTTTATTAAAGCTGACAAAGGTCTGTAGTTGCCGTCTACAAGATAAATGGTGAAATGGGGCACTGACAGTGAGGGTAGTTCTTTATAATCAGCTGCAAAAATCCAACAACAGACAAGATGTTTATAAATTAATAAATGATTGTTTTAGGTTGTTGTTCTTACTTTGTCACTCTTAATAGCCATCTGCTTTCGATCAGACCACCTGTTTGAAGATTCAAGTCAGGATATAATATGCATTTATCTTTTATACTGCACAAGCACAAGAATGCCTGCATAGAAACAATGGGTTAGACCTTTAGTTTATGGAATAATGTAAAACGGGTGATAGTGATTCCCCAGCCTGTTTTACATCTCCCCATTTTTATTTGTGTTGGCCTCAATGGAAACAAAAATGGGGAGAGATGTAAACAGGCTTCCGACTCACTATCACCCGTATTACACTTTCACACAAAGTCAAGATCTATCCCCACCACTTTCCCCGAAGGCTCAATGGGAAATTAACTTAATGGTCTTGTACTTAACCACACAGACTAGGAAGGTCCGAGGTTCAATTTTATGACATTCTGCTCCACGCTGGGGCCCTCAGCCACTCAAAGTGCACAACACGAAAGCACGAGTATGCACCTCATAATGGACAGAAAATCATGGGGAGTACAGCTGGGATTTCCAGAGAGGTGCTCAGCAAGAATGCACTTTGGTAAAATCAGCCCTTGGGTTTGACCCCCACGAGAATCAGCTGTGGTGACAATGGGGTCACACCAACAGGCCTTGATGGGAAGCTCAACTACTTTTTATCCTCCTTAGCTCAGAAGTCCGAAGATTGAGATCAGTTAATTCAGTACAAAATGGAAATTGATCTTTGAAGCTTTCTGGCTTTGTACCACACTAGAAATGCATTTACCTCCTAGGCAGTCCTGTATTTAACACCATAAGAATGAAAAGAAAGAAAGTCTTACATTTATATCGCACCTTTACAACCTCAGGATGTCCCAAAGCGCTTTACAGCCAATGAAGTACTTTGAAGTGTAGTCACTGTTGTAATGTAGGTAACATGGTTACCAATTTGTGTACAGCAAGCTCCCCCAAACAGCAATGTGATAATGACCAGATAATCTGTTTTGGTGATTTTAGTTGAGGGATAAATATTGGCCCCAGAACACTGGGGATAACTCCTCTGCTCTTCGAAATAGTGCCATGGGATCTTTTATGTCCACCTGAGAGGGATGAAGGGGCCATGCTTTAACGTTTCATCCGAAAGATGGATACTTAGGATATTACACTTTAGTTATATCTAAATTAACCATGTTTCATACTTTTAGATCAAAAGCATATGTTGTTCTTTAACTATGCATTTCAAATGATCTGTTTCACATTTTAAGCCATATTTAAACAGATAATTATCTTCTCCAGTGAAGCCACATTTCTCTTACACGGAGTCTTGATTTAATTAGACCAATAGTTAAACAGTTAATCATAGAACCATCAAAGTTCACAGTACAGAAGAAGATCATTCAAAGAAAATGCTGCTGCTTTGCTCTCTCGCCACAACCCTGTATCTTTCTCGGCAACATTTTTCCAATTTTCTCTTAAAAGATGCAATGTTCTCTGCCTCAACCATTCCCTGTGGTAAAGCACTCCATGCTCCAGCAACAGTCTGTGTAAAGATATTGTCCTAATATCTGGCTTCCCTCTCTTATTGATATTTTTAAATTGATGACCACTTGTCATTGACTCCCCAACCAGAGGAAATAATCTTTCCCTATTCACTCTATTAAAACTACTCGGAGTAAAATTGGTCTCTGCTGGCAGCACAAAACTGGCTCATAACAAATCGGCAGCCCATTTAACACTGTGCCTGATTTTCTTTTCTATTGACTTTAATGAATTCCATTGATGGTGTAAAACGGGCTGCTGATTCATTGTATGCCTTTTTCGGCTCCTGGAGTAAACTGATTTCACTCCCTTCAGGACTTCCCGGTTGTCACCCGGGACAGGACCGTCACCTGTTGGCCTCATCTCACCAACACCGGCTAAAACGTAAAAACCAGGGTGAACCTGGTTGGGAAACTCGCTCTAACATGAGAGAGCTAAAGCCAGAACATTTCACACCGCAACAGTGACCCTAGTCTACTCTGCTGCAGAATACTGCTCTGCCTTATGGTCCTGCAGCCAACACGCAAAGATTATGGTGTGCAGCTAAATGCCGTCATGAGGACCGTGTCATAGACGCTCAAGACACTCTAACTGAGTGCCTCCCGTTGCTCTCCCACGTTGCCATGCCTGCCATTCGCCGCGACGCCACCGCGCTCCGTGAGATGGAAAAAGTCATGAGCTACAGCGACCTTCCATTCACGAAGACTTGAAAAACCCACCACGAAAGCGCTTAAAATTGTGACCACCATTCTGGGAAACAGCAGCCAATATTCATGCAGTTAGTATCAACCCACTATCCAGATGAACAGAATCATGGGATATATGCAACCTAAAGAACCAACACCTCAACAACAGAGATCCCTGGCTTCGACCTCCCTCAAAGACATTGGACAGCGCTCAACCGAATCCGCACAGGGCATGGACGATCCGGCCACCTGCTCCACAAGCAGAAGATGAGGGATGACCCGAAGTACGACTGTGGCCATGAATCCAGACCATGGAACACATCACATCAATCTGCCCGTTATGATCTGTTGCAGGAGGTACCTCATTTCTCCACTCGGCATCTCAGGAGGCCATTGAAAGGAAAGCCAAACTAGACATCACATTATAAGCTTTTCCCGTCATACTCTCTTCAGAACTTCTATTAAATCTCCTCTTGGCTTCTCTGTTCTAGTGGAAATAGTCCTGGAATCTCAAGTCTCCGCTCATAACTATAGATTTCCATCCATGTATTGTACACACTCTATGGTTTTAATATCCTTTCTGCAAAGGGGCACCCCAAAACTGCACACTGTACTCTAATTGTGGCCTAATTAATGTTTTGGATAAATTCATCATTACTTCTTTATTCTTGTACTCTATACCTCTATTTATACAACACAAAATGTATTACCTCACACTTATCCACATTAAATTGCATCTACCACCAGTCTGCCCATTTTTCTAACTTGTCTATGTGATGCTGAAGTCATCATCATAGGCAGTCCCTCGGAATCGAGGAGGACTTGCTTCCACTCCCAAAGTGAGTTCTTTGATGGCTGAACAGTCCGATACGAGAGCCACAGAACCTGTTATAGGTGGGACAGACATTCGTCGAGGGAAGGGATCGGTGGAGCTGGTTTGCCGCGCGCTCCTTCCGCTGCCTACGCTTGGCCTCTTCATGCTCTTTGCGTTGAGACTCGAAGAGCTCAACGCCCTACCGGATGTACTTTCACCACCTCGGGCGGTCTTCAGCCAGGGTCTCCCAGGTGTCAGTGGTGATGTCGCACTTTACCAGGGAGGCTTTGAGGGTGTCCTTATAACATTTCCGCTGTCCTCCTTTGGCTCATTTACCATGAAGGAGCTCCGCATAAATAATTTGCTTAGGGAGTCTCGTATCTGGCATGCGTACGATGTGGCCTGCCCAGCGAAGCTGATCGAGTGTGGTCAGTGCTTCAATACTGGGGATGTTAGCCTGGTCGAGGACACTGATATTGGTGCGCCTGTCCTCCCAGGGGATTTGCAGGATCTTGCGGAGACATCGTTGGTGATATATCTCCAGTGACTTGAGGTGCCTTCTATACATCATCCATGCCTCAGATCCATACAGGAGGGCGGGTATTGCTACAGCCCTGTAGACCATGAGCTTGGTGATAGATTTGAGGGCCTGGTCTTCAAACACACTTTTCCTCAAACGGCCGAAGGCTGCACTGGCACACTGGAGGTGATGCTGAATCTCCGCATCAATGTCTGCCTTTGTTAATAAGAGGCTCCCGAGATATGGGAAATGGTTCACGTTGATGGGGCCGCGCTTAATGATTGGAGGGCAGTGCTGTGCGGCGGTGACAGGCTGGTGGAGGACCTTTGCCTTACGGATGTTAAGCGTTAGGCCTATGCTTTCATATGCCTCAGTGAATACATTGACTATATCCTGGAGTTCGGCCTCTGAAAGTGCACAGATGCAGGCGTCATCCGCATACTGCAGCTCAATGACAGATGTTGGGGTGATCTTGGACCTGGGCTGGAGGCTGGTTCTGTAGTTTAGTTTCACTCCAGTGGGGAGCTTGTTGATTGTGAGGTGGAGCATGGCGGCGAGGAAGATTGAGAAGAGGGTTGGAGCGATGACGCAGCCCGGTTTGACTCCGGTCCGGACGTGGATTGGGTCTGTAATTGATCTGTTGGTAAGGATCACGGCCTGCATGTCATCGTGAAGCAGGCGAAGGATGTTGACAAACTTTTGGGGGCATCCAAAACGGAAGAGGACGCTCCATAGAACCTCACGGTTGACAGTGTCAAAGGCCTTTGTAAGATTGGAAAAGGCCATGTATAATAGCTGGTGCTGCTCCCTGAAATTTTTCCTGCAACTGTCGCGCTGCAAAGATCATGTCTGTTGTGCCCCGTAGGGGATGAAATCCGCATTGTGATTCCGGGAGGAGCTCCTTGGTCACAGGGAAAAGACGATTGAGGGTAACTCTAGCGACAACTTTCCCAGTGGCTGATAGCAGGGAGATTCCCCTGTAGTTGCCAGTCGGACTTGTCCCCTTTTTAAAAAATGGTCACAATCACTGCATCTCTCAGATCTCCCGGCATGCTCTCCTCCCTCCAGATGAGAGAGATGAGGTCATGTATCCACGCCAACAGCGCCTCTCCACCATACTTTAGCGCCTCAGCAGGGATTCCATCCGCACCCGTAGCCTTGTTGTTCTTGAGCTGTTTTATGGCTTTGCCTACCTCGTGCCTACCTACTGAGTTGGTGGCAGGTCGCATGCTGCGGGATGGAGTCAAGAACACTCGAGTCAAAGGCAGAGTCTCGATTGAGGAGATCTTCAAAGTGCTCCTTCCATCTGGCCCTGACAGCCTCGGTGTCCTTGATGAGTGTTTCCCCGTTCTTGGCCAGGAGTATGTTATAGTTCAGCACACTGATTGCCAAACCTGCTATTTTTGCATCATCAGTGAATTTCAAGGTTGTGTTCCTTATACCCAAGTCCAAATGGTCTATATCTATCGAGAACAAAGTTGGACCCAGCATTTTATCCCTGGTGTACACCATTTCCAATCATTCTCCAGTTAAAATAAATAGAAACTAAAATAGTTGAATGGAAAAAAAGTCAATATATTTTAAATATGAAAAATTTAGTAAACAAGTATATACACCTGGCACTGTTACATGGCAGTAGTCATCTGAGATAACAATGCAATATAGTTGCAGAGACTCTTTCTGAAACTCAAACTATTTTAAAGTCAGGCAAAGATGTTATTACATAATATTTATGGTACAGAAACAGGCTATTCAGCCCAACATTTCTATGCCGGTATTTATGCTCCACACTGTAATAGAACTCCACCTAGTGAACTACTGATATAATAACAACTACTTATTTAATAGCAATAAAAGATCATGTGGCAAGGTCATGTGACACAGTTTGATTAGGCTCCATCTTATAAGTGTGTGTGCTTGTGTAGTGGTGTGTAATGATATTAGAGATTGGTATGAGGATAGGATTTTTGGATTCCCTTGCTGATATTTTTGTTGGTGGAGAATCCTGCCAACCGAAAGAGAGACTTTGAGAGGTTCTTTGTTTTGCAGAACAGTTAAACATCCACGGTAAATTTCAAGCACACTTGGCTGATCTGTCAATGTTGTTAGAGTCCAGATTGAGTGCCTATGGGAATAATTGGGCACTTGGATGAGTTCCATCGTAACCGAGAGACTTTCAGAGCATATCTGCGCCATTTCCAATCATGTTTCACAAATATTTATTTGGTCATAAGTTTGCCGTAGTTACTGACCATAAGCCCCTGACTGCAATCCTCCATCCAAAGTCCCCAGTTCCAACCTTAGCTGCAGCCTGAATGCAGAGATGGGCTTTGATTTTATCAGCATATACATATGAGATGATCAGCTGATCACAGTAATGCTGATGCTATGTCCAGGTTGCCATCCCTATCATAAGTTACACCCAATAAGGAAGAATTGTTCTATTTTTCATACAATATGAGTCACAGCTGAAGAGATTGGTAGGGCAACAAAACGTGACCTAGTTATGTCAAAGGTGTATGATTACATAGCAAATGGCTGGCCAAACCAGGTATCAGAGGAATTTATTCATCCATACTTCATTCATAGGAATGAATTGTCAGTAGATAAAGATTGTATCATGTGGGGAGCAAGAGTGGTTATCCCAAATAAGTTCAGGTCCAAATTGTTAGGAGATCTTCATGACCAGTACCTGGGAATGTGCTTGAATAAAAGTTTTGCATGCAGTTACTTATGGTGGCCAGGTTTAGGTAAAGATATAGAGTACATTGTCAGTCAGTGTACAACATGTCAATTAGTGCATAAGAAACCACCATCATTACCATTACAGCTGTGGAAATGGCCTCCCAAGGTGTTGCAAAGGTTATATGTAGATTTTGCTGAGCTGGAAGGACAGCAATTGTTCATTCGAAGTGAGTAGAGGTGTTTCCGATGCAGAAAATAACAACAAGTACAACACTAGACAATTTGTGAAGATTCTTTTCGTCATATGGCCTCCCAGAAGAAATTGTGTCTGATAATGGGCCGCAATTTTGTTCAGAAGAATTTGCACAGTTCATGAGCAGAAACGGTGTGTAACATACCAAAGTTCCACCATACCACTCTGCTTCAAATGGTGCAGCAGAGCACATAATTCAAATTTCAAAATGTGCCCTCTTCAAGCAAATGTTGGATTCAAATCCAAGAAAACGGCAGTTGTTGTTGGACCATAAACTGGCAAATTTTTTGATTACTTATCAGAATACTCCTCATACAACTACTGATAGAGCACCAGCAGAGTTGCAGCAGAATTGTTTCTCAAACGACAGCCACGAACCAGGTTCTCATTGTTAAACCCAAACTTGGCACAGTCAGTAGTATAGAAACAATCAAGGCAGAGAGTCATGATAGAGGTAGAGTAAGAGAAAGAAGTGTGCAATTGAATCAGAAGGTTAGAGTGAACCATTAACATAAATGGTTAAAATGGTTACCAGGAAGAGTAGTGAAGATATGTGGCCTTCACATATATTTGGTCAAGATGTTTGATTATGGAAAGGTTAGGTTTGTTCACATTGATAATATTTTACCTGCAGATGTGGAAGGAGTTGAAAGTTTGGATGATTCGATTATTTCTGATAAGTCAAATAGTCTTGTTACAACTAGAGTACCAGGAGCAAATCTTACATCAGATGTACTAGAAACAAATCCAAGAGAAAGTCAGAATTTAAATCTGAGTCCGAGTCAGGTAGACAAACAGTCGGAAGTTGTAGAGAGTCTAAATGTAGATCAAGGTCAGCCCTTGGAGAAAAACTCTCCTCAGGCTCAGCCTAGAACAAGTCTAAGACCTTTAACAAGATTGGAAATTTCTGTTCAAGAATGAAGGTATCCTCTTTGAAACAGAAACACAGTGGTTAAGTTTGATTTGTACATATGGAAAAATAAGTTCATATATTTTGTTGTGTATACCATACAAGTTATGTATAATGATTATTTTGTTATGATTAACTTCTTCAATAAGAAGGGAGAAGTGTAATAGAGCTCCACCTGGTGGAATACTGATGTAATAACAACTACTGATGTAATAACAGTAAAAGGTCACGTGGCAAGGTCATTTGACACAGTTCCGTTGGGAACCATCTTATAAGTGTGTGTGTGCTTGTGTAGTGGTGTCTAAAGGAATCACACGCATGAGCCTCCTCCCACCCTTCTTCATGCAGCCCCGTCAACATATCCTTCTATTCCTTTCTCCCTCATGTGTTTAACTAGCTTCCACTAGTTGCCTCAACTACACTTTGTGGTAGCAAGTTCCACATTCTAATCACTCTCTGGATAAAGACGTTTCTACTAAATTCCCTATTGGATTTAATAGTGACTACCTTATACTTATGGCCCCTAGTTCTGATTCCCCCCACGTGGAAACATCTTCTCTGTGTCTACTCTATCAAACCCTTTCTAATCTTAATCAGGTTACCCCTCAGTCTTCCCTTTTCTAGAGAGAAGAGCCCCAGCTTGTTTACTCTTTCCTGATAGGTATGACCTCTCCTAGTATCATCCTTGTAAATCTTTTTTGCACCTTCCCCAGTGCTCTATATCCATTTTTACATGAGACCAGAACTATTCACAGTACTCCGTGTGATGTAACAAATCAGATGAAAGAAGGTGATTAAGATGATTAAAAATGATCCAGAACAGCAATGAATATTTTGACTATTTTGTGGCTAGGTATAATTATATTATATCTAAAAAAATAAGAAAATTCATCTCACACAGTGGCAACAAAAGGATAGTACAGATGTGCAGGGCAGCTCACGGTACAGAAATTCCACTATAGTTAATTTTTTCAATGGAGCCTTCATTAATAGAAATGGACTGGCTTATAAAACTAAAAAGCTGAAAATCAATGGCACAAAAATTCCTTGCAGCTAATTCTTTAGGTTATCGTATTTCTCAGATCAACAGCTACTTGTGAAGGTAGCTGATGTTTGAAAATATAGAGGTACAACTTATTGCCCAAACCCCTAAAAGGTAATGGCAGCAACTTCACCAAAACCATGCTTACACAGCAAAATTATGGGTGGACACTCAGAGGAAGCCAATGTACTTTATTCCAAGGCTGCAACAAACAAGGGGCTCCATGAAATAATGTCAATAGGTAGACGAGCACATTAACACAGAGGTCAGTCTCCAAGAAATAACTGAGAATGCAGAGTCTACTTTCCCTGTTTTTGTGGTAGGAGGTTTAACTCAAATTTCCTGTGTGATTTACAGTCTTTGATAGAGTCAGTAAATAATCGAATACTGCATTTTCTTGGAGGAGCATACAAGGTTTCTAATGGCGATTAAACTTTGAATTGAATAAAGAGAGAATGTTTAATTAGAAGTGCTAGAATTGGAGAAGTTTGTTAGGCAGCATTCAAAATTGTCAGTGGACAGTGGTGCCAACTATTGCTATTAGACTTATTAAAGGCAGAAAGGGCAGCTAGTATGATTAACTGAACATGACAGGAAGGCAGACTGGATCATTACAGCTGTGGACCAGCTTACCTAAAGGCTCACCTAGATAAGGCAATCACTGCCTAAGTCAGACAGACCAGGAAATTCCCATATTCAATAACACATCTGTGCGTTAGCCCTTAGTCGAGGAGAGGGAGATGTGTTACAATTGACCTCAGCACCATGGGGTGGGGGCAGGGAGAAGAACTGAAATCAGACAGAATTCCCATTTCCAATCACTATCAAGCAAGCCCTGCTCACACATAAAGATGACCACTTGGGCAAGGTATCAGGAGTGTGACTAGCACAGTGATACACATCCCACAAGGGGAGAGAATTGGCAGAATTTGCAGTAATAAAGTAATAATAGAGGTTTAAGTATAATCAAATCCCCAAAAGATGACTTTTATTTGATATAACAATAAATGAAAATGAGGAATCCACAGCAAATGAATGTTCTGATAATTTACAAAGAATTGTAGGCTTTTTAATTTTTATAATTTTGGACAGGATCCTGAAGAATAATTGTTGGAAGGTTCAGCTGTAACAGTATACATTCTCAGTATTAGCCTTAAATGGTTGGAGTTGATATTCCTCCGTGAAGTTCTATGAAACAGATGTGTGTTAAGAGTCGTGGAACAGTGGGGTAAAGTACTCTGATAAATACTTCCCCCCAAACAGTTGTTATTAACATTTATGGTAAACTGGAAAAAAAGTCAACTGAATTTGTAACGGCCATGTTAAAAATCATGAGTGACTAACTAGTGCAGAATTCAGCAGGTAAGGAGGCATATTAACAGGTAACTGTTTTACAGAAGCATATTCCTGTTGTAAGTAAAGGTTAGGAACATGAAGATTTGAGTGTAGCAGTGATTAGTACTGTCATACCCTGACTGTAAGCATGTGTGAAGCAGCCCTTCAAATGTAAACGATGTGGACGAGGAGAATTAGGAATTGTGGTGCAGAGCGGTTGGGAGGCCCATGAGTCACAGCTGGTAGTACTCAGGTAAGGAATCTACCACAAGTTATATGGACATAGTGATGACAATTGCCTTAGGATTGTCAGGCTCACCAGGAAGGTTGTAACTGAGGTGTGCTGCCTGATTTACAAAGACTTACCATGACAATCAAAACATCTGCAATTCACTATCAATTACAAATGAAGCTCAGCTCCGTCCACAACTTTTATGCCACAAGCTCCATCATGGGGCGTCTCAGGAATCAACCATCTATCACTTTATTAGGGAGATAACCAGAGCTCTGTAACACCATACATATCACTACACCACTTCAGCAAGAAGCAACGGCAGACCAGCCACTGCAGACAGGGACACGGGTTCTCATTGCCCAGTTCATCCAATGAACTTTGTAATTTGATCCTATTATTTTTTTTAGATATAATGATAATCACTGATTGCTATTTGCCATTTCTGTTTATTTTTTAGTATGTACTGCATACAATTAAGTTTCTTTGGGGCCGAAATTGCCCTTCTCCTTAAGGCCTGTTACCACTGCAAATCGCCGTCCACACTGCAGAGTGGAGTGGCTGCCAACTTTTTATCGAATGGCTGTTGATAGCCCAATTGCCCTTCCGAGGTTTCCCGGCAGTGTCCTGATCCCCCCGACCACTCCGCTGCTGCTGATTCGTGGTAAGCACGTCATCACCATGCGCACCGCCGATCTAACCCCTCGACGGCGACATTCCCCTCTGAAAATCTTTGGCTCGCCTGGCGGTACGAAAACCTGTTTTTTCCTGGTGGTCCAGTGAGGCTGTGGCCTTCTGCAATGACAGTGCGGCTTCTCTTAGAGGAGAGGACGCACTGCTGCTGCTGCCATGTTTTTTTTTGTCGGCTGACTGCCATATTGGCCCGACAATTATGAACCCTGGGTTCGTCCGGGCCGCAAAACAGGCAGCCTGGCACCCCCCCTCTTGGGTGCCAGGCCGCTGGCCCGGCCGAAACCCTCCCTGGTGGCCCAGTGGGCCCAAGTTTTAAAATCGTGAAGGCTCTCCCCTTTAAGTGAAGGGGAGAGCCGTGGTGACATAACGCTGTAATGACATTATCGCGGCGGTCACTCCGCACCACCCCCAACATCCGCTCTTCTGGTGTACTCTCTCTTATATATGCACACTATAGATATACTCTCTGTGTAGTCACTGTATAGTTGCAGAAGATGGAGACTTGTTTACCTGATGTACTATCACTAAGGTTTACATGTGTATATACATGCTGGTACCACTAGAGGGTGCAACTGGTGGAGGCCGGGGTTTCCTACCCAGCTGGCAGGGGCTGTATAAAAGGGGAGCCACCATGTGGCTGCCTCACTCTGGAGTTACGAATAAAGGACCAAGGTCACTACAGTTTGAGTACAACATAGTGCCTCGTGGAGTCATTCCTAGGTACATTACAGACGTAATAACTGGCAACGAGAATACGAACTTTCACGCGATTATGGCTACCTTTGACAAAATAAAAGACTTCGCAGAGGGTGATGATTAGGATGCCTTCACGGAAAGGCTCGAGCAATATTTCGTGGCAAACGACTTGGCAGGGGAAACGGACACATTGGCAGAGAAGTGCAAGGCTATACTGCTGACCAGTTGTGGGCCCGAGGTCTACCGCCTCATCAGGGACTTGCTGGCACCCACGAAGACCAAGGATAAGGCATACGATGAGCTGACTGAACTAATTCGTGACCAACTAAAACCAAAAGAGAGCATCCTCACGGCCTGGCACAGATTCTACACTCACCGCAGACCTGAGGGCCAGGAGATTGCGAAATATGCTGCCGACCTCAGGAGACTTGTGGCACTGTGTGATTTTGGCGCGCACCTCAACGAAGCATTGCGAGACATCTTCGATTTAGGAATTGGCCACGAGGGCCTCCTTCACACGGTATTATCTGCCGACGTCAGTCAACCTGCAGAAGGCCATCAGCATCAGTCAGGCGTTCATGACCTCGACCTGCAGCACCGAGCAAATTATTCATCCTGTGGACTCAAACCCAGCGAGTACTGTACACAGAATGGTGCCTTTCACAGGCAAGACTGTAGAATGTGGCTCTGCCCAGAGCAGAGAGCACAGACCTCACGGTAAAAGAACTCAGAGTCCGCCGAGGGGTGCTAATCGAGTAGCACCATGCTGGCGTTGTGTAGGAAACCATAGGGCTCACCAGTGTCGGTTTGCTAAGTATGTATGCAAAGCCTGTAACATGAAGGGCGACCTCCAGCGTATGTGTAAAAGAAATACGACTCACCGTCTAGCAATGGAGTATGATGACTTGGCCAGAGAGGCAGCTCAGCCCCAAGAAGAAGTGTATGGAGTGTATACCTGCACCACCGATTGTCCTCCAGTGAAGATGAAAGTCGAGATAAACGGCGTTCCAATCTTCATCGAAGTAGACACAGGAGCGAGCCAGTCAGTGATGAGCCAGGATGCCTTCGAGAGGCTATGGAACGAAAAACGAGCTGAGCTGGTTCCAGTACAGGAAAAGTTGCGCACCTACACCAAGGAGCTGATCCCAGTCCTTGGTAGTGCGGATGTAACTGTAATCCATAATGGCGTGGTGCACAAGTTACCTCTGTGGATTGTTGTAGGTGATGGTCCAACGCTAATCGGAAGAAGGTGGATGGGAAAGATCCAGTGGAAATGGGAAGACCTCTTCACTCCAGCAATCGATGTCCCCGTGCTCAGAGGCAGAGCAAAACTTTACCTTCGCTTGGGCCAGGCACCAGAGAACAGACAAGCATAGCACCTGAGGCACAGACTGTTCATCATGACTGCGTGGCAATGATCTGACCGGAACGACCTAAAAATACCTTCTCAGCTCCAGTGGCAGGACTCCTGGGGAGGAAGATCGAATTCACAGGCATTCTTCCAGCTTTTGTGGCAGAATCGCAGGAGAGAAGGATCAAGGCAGTCGACCTCGAAGACAGAGGCAAGATGGCGTCCCTGCTGCAGCGAGGTGCAGCATGGCATGGCAGGGTTGTCTTAAAGGAGACCTGCAACCAACTGAACTTAAAGAGACATTGTATACATGGCAATCAATGTAACGAACCGATTAAGAATGTAAAGAATAAAATGTTGTGAGATGTCGGGAATAGAGTGTCCCCAAAAATAGCAAGCAAGTGAATTCGGTAAAGGCGCTGATCCTGATGCCCTGCCCCAGGTGTCCCCACAAGTTATAGGCCAGCGACCTCAGGAGGGTGAAGGCACTGATCCTGATATCCTGCCCCAGGTCTATCCCACGCTGCAGGCACCCGATGGCACTATTCGCCACGGACCTGGAAACGAAAACGGCGCCAATACACGCAGTTGGCCATCGTTGTCCACCACCCGGGTGGAGACAGCGCAACCCCCAGACCCAGTCGCTACCTCGGCCATGTCCGGGAGCGAAAGGTCAGAACCAACGAGTTCCCCAAACGGGACCTGGAACAGCCAGGTTCCCATCACTGTTAGAGAGCAGGCAGAAGACTCTGCAGCCCTCAAAGGAGGACAGGGAGGCCACACACATCTGTGGCTCTGCCCACCACTGGGCAACGGCAAAGGCCCCGAGTCCTGGCAAGGTGAGCGAACCAAGCCCACCCCGCTAGCAGGGGGGTGCAGCGCCGCCATCAGACAACTAGGACCCTGTCCGGTTGCTCTGGAAATAGCGTCCTCGCATACCTGTACTGTTACCTCAGTACTGACCATTATGCAATCTACCCAATCCTGGCGCATGACCATAAAACGTAACGAATGTAAGTCACTGAACCAAGGTGTCATGATACAAACTGTAAAAAAAAAGTTTTTTTCTCATCCTTTTTTTGTACTTGCAATGTGTCTGATCCTGAATGTTAATGTGATGGGCTAGCTGCATGATCTCGCTGTGGGTGGGGGGGATAACTGGATGCACGTAGCCATGGACACACACATGAATCACACCCAGAACCCAGTGGAACCTCCACTGCATCATCGAACGATCCAAACTGGTAACCATTACCCGATGTTGTGGCAAAAGGACTTGGGGGTTAACAGGGAGAGAACCAAGCCAAAGCATAGCCAAGATGCAAGAGCTATTGGCACTTAAGTCTGGGGAGAGCTAAGCCAAAGCACATAGTGAAAAGATAATTGGCACAAAGGACTTGGGGGAGAGTGATGTTTTATGGGCAGACTATAGACATACTTTCTGTGTAGTCACTCTGTAGTTGCATAAGATGAAGATTTGTTTACCTGATGTACTATCAATAAGGTTTACACTTACACTGTGTAGATACATGCTGGCACCACTAGAGGGTGCAACTGGTGGAGACCGGGGTTTCCTGCCCTGGTGGCAGGGGCTGTATAAAACGGGAGCCACCATGCGGCTGCCTTAATCTGGAGTTGCGAATAAAGGACCAAGGTCACTACAGTTTGAGTACAACACATTGCCTCGTGGAGCCATTCATAGGTACATTACTGACATAATACTCACCGCCCCAACATCCACCCCTCTGGTGTTGCCACCACCCCATATCCACCCCTCTCGTGTAGTCACTGCCCCCATTAAGAGCAACTTCTGGATCCGAATTAAAAAAAACAACGAAGAGCGGAATTTAATTGAAGAAGTGACCTCAATTGCAGCTGCGGTAAAAACCATTGAAACAGGGTGCGTTTCGGGTGGGGGCAATTTCTACCCCTTTAGTTTTGAATGACTGATGCCTTCTCTTTGGCACAATGAAAGAATGAGAGTGCAAGACATATTAAAAGTGAATTCTGTCATGTATGTAACCACAATGTAACACCACTGTATTACTGTATACACTCAACCTAGATGCACACCTTGACCACAAGGGGTGAACTTGTAGGAGACACTCCTTACCTGATCACACAGGTATAAAAAGGGAGGTCCCATGCAGGGTCATTGCTTTTGGAGTCCTGTGAATAAAGAGTTAAGGTCACAGAGTGGCCTTGTCCCCAGAATGTGCCTTGTGTGGTTTCATGCTGTAGAGTAAGGATTTTACATTGGCGACAAGAAACAGGAATTCACGACCCACGAGAATGGCCATCGGTAGCACAGAGGAACAGTACTGTGTTGGGGAAGACTGGGACAATTTTGTCGAGAGGCTTTAGCAAAGCTTCGTTATGAAAGAATGGCTGGGGGATGTAGCGGCCAACAAGCGAAGGGCTCATCTTTTGACCAGCTGCGCACCAAAGACTTACGCGCTCATGAAGGACTTAGTAGCACCCGAAAAGCTGGCGGACCAAACCTTTGAAGAACTTAGCAAATTGATCGGGGAGCACCTCAAACCAGCGAGTAGCATACATATGGCTGGACACAGTTTCTACACCCACCGAGGTCGTGAAGGACAGAGCATACCGGACTTCGTAGCGGACCTCCGCCGTTTGGCCAGCCTCTGTAAGTTTACAGACGCCTGCAGGGGGGAGATGCTAAGGGACTTCTTTATCGAGGGCATCGGTCATGCGGGAATTTTCCGCAAATTAATTGAAAGCAAGGATTTGACCTTGGAAGCGGCGGCGTTGATGGCTCAAACTTTCATGGCGGGGAAGGAAGAGACGAAAATAATATACGCATGCAATTCTGCCTCTAACATGGCGATAGATCAGGGAGTCAACATCATCAATGCGACTCAGAGCCCCGCAGGCAGGCAGGGGCAGTTCGACACTCCCCAGGCAGCAATAGACCCCAGAATAGGACTTCAACAGAGACAAAGGCAGGCTGAACGGACATTCGTGCCATCACAATGGACAATGCGGCCCGGGATGGGGCCATTGACACCCACTAATAGAGTACTTAAGAGCAGTCAAAGGGACAGTCAGCGCGGAATGCTTGGCCATAGTCCCTTTGTTCCCAACAATGGAAACTTTAACTCATGCTGGAGTTGTGGGGGAAAACACTCAGCTAGATCTTGCAGATTTCAACAGTTTGTCTGCAGGAACTGCAATCTCATTGGCCACTTAGCTAGAATGTGCAGGAAGTCTGCAACCAGACTAATATATGAGGCGGATGGACCAGTAGAGGTTCTTTGAGGCAGGATGACTTTTGGGGCAAATCGGTGGACGCCGAGGTTCAGCGGGTCCATGTGGCGAATATTCACAGTTCATACACCAAAACGCCACCAATGATAATGAGGGTTTTATTAAATGGTATCCCAGTGCGCATGGAGCTGGACACTGGGCCCATGGTCACTCATGGGCGTTCAGCAATTTGAGAAGCTATGTCCACTTAAAGCCAGTAGACCCAAATTAGCACTTATTGAGACACAATTACGGACTTACACGAAATAAATAATTCCGGTGCTAGGCAGTGCAATGTTGGCTGTCACACACAGTGAGTTAGTAAATCCGCTGCCACTCTGGATTGTCCCGGGCAATGGTCCCGCACTGTTGGGGAGGAGCTGGTTAGCCGAGATGAACTGGAAATGGAAGGATGTTCACGCAATGTCATTTGTGGAGCGAAGTTCGTGCTCACAAGTCCTACAACAATTCGATTCACTATTCCAACCTGGCGTCAGGACTTTCAAAGGCACCGAAGTAGTGATACACATCACCCCGGACGCCAGGCCAGTGCACCACAAAGCCAGAGTGGTGCCGTATGTGATGCGGGAAAAGATCGAGAGCGAATTGGACCGGCTGTTGAGAGAGGGTATCATCTCGCCTGTTGAATTCAGCGACTGGGCGAGCCCCATCGTTCCCGTCCTAAAAGCGGATGGCTCTGTCAGGATCTGTGGCGACTACAAGGCCATCATCAATCGGGTTTCCCTACAAGATCAATACCCGCTCTTTGCCATGCTGGCAGGCGGCAAGCTGTTCACCAAGTTGGACCTCACTTCAGCCTATATGACCCAGGAACTGGCCGACGAATCTAAACTACTGACCACCATCACCACGCACAAGGAACTGTTCGTTTATAACAGGTGCCCATTTGGCATTCGATCAGCGGCCACGATTTTTCAACGAAACATGGAAAGCCTGCTTAAATCCATTCCTGGAACGATCATATTTCAGGACGACATCCTCATCATGGGTCGAGACACCGAGGAACACCTCCACAACCTGGAGGAGGTGCTGCGCCGACTGGACCGGGTAGGCCTGCGACTCAAGAAGTCTAAATGTGTGTTCTTAGCTCCTGAGGTTGAGTTTCTGGGCAGGAGGGTTGCTGCAGATGGGATTCGGCCCACCGAATCCAAAACAGAGGCGATTCGATGAACACCCAGGCCCTGCAACACATCGGAGTTGCGTTCATTCCTGGGACTGTTGAACTATTTCGGGAACTTTCTGCTGAACTTGAGCACATTGTTGGAGCCGCTACATGTGCTCCTGCATAGAGGTTGCGATTGGTTTTGGGGGGACTGTCAGGAACGGGATTTTGATCGGGCGCAAAACCTACTTTGTTCAAACAAGTTGTTGACCCTGTACGACCCCTGTAAAAAATTGGTTCTGACATGTGATGCATCATCCTATGGGGTTGGGTGCGTGTTGCAGCAGGGCAATGCTGAGGGTCAACTACAACCTGCGGCTTATGCCTCCAGGTCGCTCTCTCAAGCAGAACGGGGATATGGGATGGTCGAGAAGGAAGCGCTTGCATGTGTCTATGGTGTAAAAAAAATGCATCAGTACCTCTTTGGTAGGAAGTTTGAATTAGAGACGGACCATAAGCCATTAACATCCCTGTTGTCAGACAGCAAGGCTGTCAATGCCAACGCATCAGCTCGCATACGGCGATGGGGTCTCACGCTGGCCACTTATGACTACTCCATCCGGCACCAGCCCGGCATGGAAAATTGTGCTGTCACGCTCAGCAGGCTTCCACTGGCCATCACTGAGGGGGCAGTGGAGCAAAGCACCGAGATGGTCATGGCTGTCAATGCTTTTGACAGTGTAGGCTCCTCCATCACAGCCTGCCTAATCAAAATCTGGACAAACAGAGATCCCCTCCTATCCCTGATTAAGAAATGTGTCCTGACTGGGGATTGGGCGCCCGCACATAGAGCATGCTCTGAGGAGGTCAGACCGTTCCACAGATGGATGGATGAGCTCTCCATCCAAGCTGACTGCCTACTATGGGGCAGCCGGGTAGTTATGCCCCAGAAGGGCATGGAGGTATTCATCAGGGAACTCCACAGCGAGCACCCAGGCATTGTGCTGATGAAGGTCATTGCCCAGTCACATGTTTGGTGGCCTGGAATTGATTCAGACCCGGAACACTGTGTTCGCAGGTGCACGACGTGTGCCCAGCTGGGTAATGCTCCCAGGGAGGCCCCGCTCAGCCCGTGGCCCTGGCCCACCAGGCTATGGTCACGCATTCATGTTGACTATGCGGGCCTGTTCATGGGAAAGATGTTCCTTATTGTGGTAGATGCATACTCGAAATGGATCGAGTGCATCATTCTGAATTCATGCACGTCATCCACCACTGTGGAAAGCCTACGTGCGATCTTTACAACCCATGGCTTGCCGGACATCCTGGTTAGTGATAATGGCCCATGTTTCACAAGCTACAAATTCCGAGAGTTTATGTCGGGCAATGGCATCAACCACGTCAAGACTGCACCGTTCAAGCCGGCCTCCAATGGCCAGGCGGAACATGCGGTCCAAATCATTAAGCAAGGTATGCTCAGGATTCAAGGGCCCTCCCTACAATGCTGCCTAATGCGTCTCTTGCTTGTCACGTATCTCACACTACTGTATATAACTGTATCGTACCATGCTATACATGACTGTAACTAGATATGACCTGTAACCACAAACATACTTTACCATCAGGGGTGCACTTGCAGGAGACACTGCATACCTGTCCCACACAGGTATATAAAGGCAGGTCTCAGGCAAGTGTGGCACTCGAGAGCTGTGAAATAAAGGTGCAGGTCCAGAGTGACCTTGACTTCAACATGTGCCTCGTGTAAGTCTGTACTGCAGGGTCAGGACTTTACAGTGGCGACGAGTTACGGGATCATAGAATCTACAGAATGGCTACCAACGGCTCAGATGAGAAATACAATGCTGGAGACAATTGGGAGGACTTTATAGGAAGACTCCAGCAAAGCTTTGTAACCAAAGACTGGTTGGGTGACGATACGGCAGACAAGAGAAGAGCCCATCGCTTGACCAGCTGTGGCTCGAAAACATACGCCGTAATGAAGGACCTGCTGGCACCCGAGAAACCAGCAAGCAAGTCGTTTGAGGAGTTGAGCCCACTGGTGAGAGACCACCTGAAGCCAGCGAGCAGCCTACACATGGCCAGACACAGGTTCTACAATTGCTTACGCTATGTGGGCCAGAGCATCCCCGACTTTGTGGCGGAGCTTTGGAGGCTGGCTAGTTTATGTGAGTTCTCCGATGAACTAAGGAGAGAAGTACTGAGAGACTTTTTTATTGAAGGAATAGGCCACACAGGCATATTCCGAAAGCTTATAGAGACCAAGAACTTGACCCTAGAGGCAGCAGCACTGGTCGCACAGACATTCTTGGCAGGAGAAGAAACAACGAAGTTGATCTATACTGCGGGTACGACAACTAACAAAACATCGGAACAAGGGGTTCACAGCGTGAAACAAGCCGCTACCCCCACACACAAACAAAGGCAGGAGAGCAGGCCTTCAACAGCAGGCAGTGGCGCCAGAAGCCATCAAGGGCCACATGAACGACCGTTCACACCTCATCAACCCACAATGCGAGCAATCAACTGCAGACTGAGAGAAGCTCAAGAGTGATCAGCCAGACGCAGCTCATCCTTCGGAAACAATGGAAGCGGTCTGTGCTGGAGATGTGGGGGAAGGCACTCAACAAGGGGGTGTCGATTTCAGCATGCTGTTTGCAGAAACCGCAACTATACAGGGCATCTGGCTCGCATGTGCAGAAAAACAGCAGCTCGGCTGGTATACGAATCGGAAGGGTCGGAAAGCGGACTAGAAGACGGTGGGGACAGTGCCCGGGACGCCGAGGTACATCGGGCCAACACGATCGATGTCCACTGTTCTTACAACAAGACGCCTCCAATAATGATGAGGGTCCTACTCAACGGGATACCCGTCAACATGGAACTGGACACGGGAGCGAGTCAATCTCTCATGAGCGTCCAACAATTTGAACAGCTGTGGCCGCATAAAAGCAACAGACCAAAACTCACAAGGATCGACACCAAACTAAGGACCTATACCAAAGAAATTGTCCCAGTCCTTGGCAGCGCCATGCTCTCAGTCACACACAAAGGGACGGTGAACCGACTTCCCCTGTGGATTGTCCCCGGAGATCTCCCAGCACTGTTGGGGAGAAGCTGGCTGGCAAAACTAAATTGGAAATAGGATATTGTTCACACCATGTCGTCAGAAGGACGGACCTCCTGCTCAACAGTTCTAAGTCGTTTTGAACATCTCTTTCAGCCAGATGTGGGTACCTTCAAAGGGGCTAAAGTTAAAATCTACATCACACAGGATGCCATCACAAGGCTAGAGCTGTGCCTTATGTGATGAGGGAAAAGATTGAACACGAACTGGACTGGCTTCTGCGGGAAGGCATTATCTCACCCGTGGAATTTAGCGACTGGGCAAGTCCCATCGTCCCCGTCATGAAGCCTGATGGATCCATACGAATCTGTGGGAATTACAAGTCTACCATAAACAGAGTCTCCCTACAGGACCAATACCCACTGCCCAGAGCGGAGGATCTATTTGCCATGTTGGCTGGAGGAAAACTTTTCTCGAAACTAGATCTCACATCTGCATATATGACGCAAAAACTGACCGAAGCGTCTAAGCTACTCACCACCATCAACACACATCGAGGCGTTTTTATGTACAATCGATGCCCATTCGGCACCAGGTCGGTAGCTGCTATATTCCAGCGCAACATGGAGAGTCTGCTCAAGTCCATCCCGGGGACGGTTATGTTTCAAGATGACATACTCGTCACGGGCAGGGACACCGACTCCCATCTCCGCAATTTGGAGGAAGTACTAAGTCGATTGGATCGGGTAGGCCTAAGAGTTAAGAAATCCAAGTGTCTGTTTCTCGCGCCCGAGGTTGAATTTTTGGGCAGAAGGATTGCCGCTGATGGAATCCGCCCAACAGAATCCAAAGCCGAAGCAATTCGTCTGGCACCCAGGCTCCGGAATGTCTCAGAACTGCGCGCCTTTCTCGGGCTACTCAATTACTTTGGGAACTTTATGCAGAACTTGAGCATTCTGCTGGAGCCTCTCCACGTGCTATTCAGAAAGGGGTGCGATTGGTTTTGGGGGGACGCCCAAGAATGCGCCTTCAATAAGGCACGCAACCTTCTATGTTCCAACAGTGTTTTAGCCTTTTTTGACTTAGGTAAAAAGCTAGTTCTTACATGTGATACGTCAGTGTACGGGGTCGGGTGCGTTTTACAGCATGTTAATGATGTGGGTAAATTACAACCCATTGCTTATGCCTCCAGGTCACTTTCGCGGGCGGAGCGCGGGTACGGTATGGTTGAGAAGGAGGCGCTCGCGTGCATGTACGGTGTCAAAAAGATGCACCAATACCTTTTCGGGGACATGTTCGCGTTAGAAACCGACCACAAACCCCTCACGTCTCTGCTATCCGAGTGCAAGGCAATAAACGCCAACGCCTCGGCGCGCATTCAGCGGTGGGCACTCATACTGGAGTCTTATGACTACACAATAAGGCACAGACCAGGCACAGACGCGCTTAGCAGGCTACCCCTGGCGACCACGGAAGGGTCTGACGAACAGGACTGTGAGATGGTCATGGCAATCAATGCCTTTGCATCCACAGGTTCACCCATGATGGCTCGCCAAATCAGAGCCTGGATGACCAGCGACTCCACGTTATCCTTAGTCAAAAGATATGTTTTAACTGGTGACTGGGCAAAGGCTCGCGATGCCTGCCCCGAGGAGATCAATCTTTCCATAGGTGCATGCATGAACTATCACTACAGGCAGACTGCCTGATGTGGGGCAGCCGAGTAGTTATGTCCTTGCAAGGCAGAGAGGAGTTTGTCCGGGAGCTCCACCGCGAGCACCTGGAGATCGACCTTATGAAGGCCATAGCCAGATCCCATGTCTGGTGGCCTGGCATTGATGCGGACTTGGAGCTCTGTGTCCGGCGGTGCACCATTTGTGCCCAACTCAGTAATGTCCCCAGGGAGGCCCCCGCTAAGCCCCTGGCCCTGGCCCACCAAACCATGTAGACTATACGGGCCCATTCATGGGCAAAATGTTCCTCGTAGTCGTCGATGCATTTTCAAAGTGGATCGAGTGCACCATTTTAAACTTGAGCACCACCTCCACCACTGTGGAGAGCCTTAGAACCATGTTTGCAACGGAATTCCTGACATATTGGTCAGTGATAACGGTCCGTGCTTCACCAGCGCAGAATTTCAAGATTTTATAGTTGACCACGGCATAAATCACGTTAAGGCGGCACCGTTCAAGCCGGCCTCCAATGGCCATGTGGAGCGAGCAGTGCAAATCATTAAACAAGGCATGCTAAAAATCCTAGGTCCCACGCTGCAGAGCCACCTGTCGCGACTGCTGCTGGCATACGTGCAACTATCAATGAAACGTACCTTAAAGACTAGGCTCTCGTTAATCCTCCCAGACATGCATGAAATTGTTGAGGCAAAGAGCCGGAAGTTAACTGAGTACCATGACTGAAATTCGAGGGGGAGGTGGAATGAGATAGGGGACAAAGTGTTTGTGCTAAACTATGGCAAGGGTCCCAAATGGGTTGCAGGGACAGTAACAGGCAAGGAAGGAAACAGGCTACTGGTTGTACAAATGGACAATGGCCAAACCTGCCGGAGGCATGTAGACCAAGTAAAAAGTAGATTCACCAACAACCCTGAAGAACCGGAGGCAGACTACAATGTGGAACTCACACCACACCTGGTGGACAGACAGAGGGAACAACCTGAGGAAAGGGCAGCCTCAACAGACAGCCCAGGCGAATACCAGCAATCATACTGAACGAAACAGACAGCTCAGGCGAGATACCAGCAATCACACCGAAAGAAAAACAATCACCAAGGCAAACAACTGAACCACAACTAAGACGCTCCATGTGAGAGCATAGACCACCTGAGAGACTGAATCTATAAAGACAATAAGACCTTGGGGGAGGGTGATGTCATGTATCTCACACTACTGTATATAACTGTATCTTACCATGCGATACATGACTGTAACTAGATATGACCTGTAACCACAAGCATACTTAAACACCAGGGGTGCACTTGCAGGAGACACTGCATACCTGTCCCACACAGGTATATAAAGGCAGGTCTCAGGCAAGTATGACACTCGAGAGCTGTGAAATAAAGGTGTAGGTCCAGAGTGACCTTGACTTCAACATGTGCCTCATGTAAGTCTGTACTGCAGGGTCAGGACTTTACACTGCTGGCCTATAGATCCCAACCCCACTCGCTCACTGGAGTCCCACCCGCAGAGCTACTAATGAAATGGACACTCAAAACTCGGTTGTCCCTCATTCACCCAGTCCTGACCGACATAGTTGAGAGCAAGCGCAAGTCACAAAACGAGTACCATGACCGTAATTCGAGGGGGAGATGTATAGAAATAAATGATCCTGTATTCGTCCTCAATCACGCCATGGGGCCCAAAGGGCTTGAGGGCACTGTAATTGACAAAGCGGGGAATAAGGTCATCGTGATAAAACTCAACAATGGTCAGATATGCCGTAAGCATCTGGACCAAGTCAAAAAAAGGTTCGGCATCGACACAGAGGAACCTGAAGAAGACCATGAGATGGAGCTCACAACACCACCAGTGAACGAGCAACAAGAGCAATCAGAAGAATGCACAGTCCCTGCGGTCAGCCCGGACAGGCCTGAATCACCACACGTGACAGACACTCACGTCAGTGTCCAACAACCAGAGCCCCAACTGCGGCGCTCCACGAGGGAGCCTAGACCACCTGAAAGACTAAACCTATGATCCCAATAAGACTTTGGGGGGGGGGGGGGGGGAGGTGATGTCATGTATGTAACCACAATGTAACACCACTGTATTACTGTATACACTCAACCTAGTTGCACACCTTGACCACAAGGGGTGAACTTGTGGGAGACACTCCTTACCTGATCACACAGGTATAAAAAGGGAGGTCCCATGCAGGGTCATCACTTTTGGAGTCCTGTGAATAAAGAGTTAAGGTCACAGAGTGATCTTGTTCCCAGAATGTGCCTCGTGTGGTTTCATGCTGTAGAGTAAGGACTTTACAAATTCAATTTATTCAATCGTGCAGTCCTTATATTCTCTCAATATCTGTAAAGTGTTTTTCTTTGTAATGTTTACCATTTGTGAGTTGTGAACTTCTGTGTGTGGATTGTAGAATATTATATTCAGTTCTGGTCACCACACCTCAGGGGCTGCAGCATAGATTTACCAGAATGATACAACAACTTGCATTTATATAGCATCTTTAATGTAGTAAAACATCAAAGGCACTTCACAGGAGTGTAATCAAATAAAATTTGACACTGGGCCACATAAGGAGATATTAGGACAGATGACCAAAAGGTTGTTTAAAGAGGTAAGTTTTAAGGAGTGACTTAAAGGAGGATAGAGAGGTAGAGAGGCAGAGAGATTTAGGAAGGGAATTCCAGAGCTGAGGGCCTCGGCAGCTGAAAACATGGCTACCAATGATGGAGTGAATAAAATGGGGGATGCACAAGAGGCCAGAATTGGAGGAGCGCAGAGATCTCGGTGGGTTGTAGGACTGGAGGAGGTTAGAGATAGGGACGGGTGAGGCCATGGAGGGATTTGAAAACAAGGATGAGAATTTTAAAATTGAGACATTGCAAGACCCGGGCCAATGGAGGTCAGCGAGCACAGGGGTAATGGGTGAATGGGACTGGTGCGAGCTAGGACACGGATAGCCAAGTTTTGGATGAGCTCAAGTTTCTGGAGATTTGAACGTGGGAGGCCAGCCAGGAATAGTCAAGTCTCGAGGTAACAATGGCATGGATGAGGGCTTCAGCAGGACCGAGGCTAAAAGGGTCAGTTAGGTGGACAGGTTGCATAGACTCGGCTTGTATTACTTTGAGTGTAGAAGAGGAAGGGGTGTTCTAATTGAGGTGTTTTAAGATAATTAAAGGATTTGATAGAGTATATAGGGAGAAACAATTTCCTGTGGTGCGGAGGTCCAGAACAAGGGAATATTACCTTACAATTAGAACTTGGCTGTTCAGGCGTGATTTCAGGAAACACTTCTTCATACAAAGAGTAGTGGAAATCTGGAATTCTGACGACTCCTCTATTGAAGGAGCAGCACTGACAAATAGCTACAACTGGGGAGCTGCAGGAAATACAGGACACCCACGACCTGGATCGACAATTAACCTATAAAGAATGCATCAGTGCTGCGTGTCTCTGAAACTATGGTTACTGTGTGCTCAGTGCTTTCTGAGTCAACACCTGATGGCACAGAGCTGCCACAGAAATGAACGCTAACCAACTGCACTTGTGCTACTCCAATCAATCATTTGTACAGAACACCTTCATAAGTGTCAACCGAGGAGACCAATAAAAGCTAGCTACTAGCTTTAGAAAAGCTGCTAGCCTAAAAGTAGTGTTGAATATAGACCTGCACAGAGGTACTTTTCTTCTGCCTCACATTAGTTCATGCTGACAGTCTTCTCCCAATTAAAACTGACAACCATCTCTCCCGCTACCGCACCTACTGTTGGCTGTCTTTCCTTCTCATCCCCGCCCGCCCCCACACACTTCCCATCCCTCGCAGTTCATGCTGGAAGTCTTATCTCTCTCCAAACCACTACTGTTATCTCCTCCTTTTCCTCCGGTCATGCTCGGCACCCTCCTTCTTCCAGCCCAAGTATCCCACCCCTTGACACCACTCCTGGCTCCCAGGCACAGTACCAGTTTCGGTTCCCACCTGCTGCTATTGTTCCAAAGATGGAATGCTGCTCCACACAGTGGATGGGAAGCCCTGATAGTTGCAAAACTGCCATGAGAACTCTCAGCCCCATCGCACCGCGATTCTCAATGGCCTGGATCCGTAAGAGCTAGAAACAGTACTGAATGGTGGGATGGGAGCAGTCCTGATTTCTGCCTGCAACTGCAGCCAAGCAGATACTGACCTGAAAACATTGATGTCCACATTTCACGTATACATCTCCTTACATTGCTCACAGATCTATGTAACTTGGGGCGAGTTGAAGCCAGCCATGATTACAGTCTGCACTTTTGACCGTGTGGCTACAGTAGCAGCTTTGTGAACATCCACAAAAGATGCCCCTACTGCATCTTTGGCCTGAGTAGCTTCCTCTGTAGATGCCACTGGTGGCGCTCAATGTTCAATAGCACGTTGCTACATGACACTACTCACGAGAAACAGAAATGCGTATCTGGGTGTTACATTGTTTCAAACTACTCAGGCTACCTTCCAAGGTAGCACGTGACCAACGTTCCTTCTAAGCTGCACGGCCACGCGACCTCCCAGCAATGGGAAAGGCCAGGCGCAGGCTGTTCGCCGGCTTCTCCGTTGTAAATACCGAGTGTGAGCGGAAATTTAAAGGGACCGTGCACTAACGGAAACAGGCCGCGCAGAACAAAGTGTAGCTGCTGGGAGCATGGCCTGTGACTCCTCCACATGGTCCTGTTGATGCCACACCCTCCGTTTGAAAGGTAGCTGTCATCTTTCAGGATTTTTTTGACCATTTTTCACAGAGAGTGCTTTTAAATGTTAAATTTTAAAACCGCTTTTAACTGTTGTGATTTTAAAACAAAGTGTATTCGCACAAGTTTAAGGAAACAAAGAACAGAGATGAAATATGGTTAATATGTTAATGGTCTTGATATTGAGGTCATTTTCCTCAAAGACTAAATAGTAACCAATTTGTGAGCCTGTCTCAGTAATCCATAAACGTCTCACACCTGGGAGGAGAAATTTGGGAATGCCTCATTTGGGGCGCTAAATACTTTCAACTTTAAAAAAAATGTGGTGTTTTCTCTCCAGGAAGGAAGTGGGGAGCTAAATCAAGTGCTCCACTTCCTTCCAGGAGCGGAACAGGACACAGGCGGGGCGGTAGTTGGGCACTGTTGCACAGTGGGCTGTGCAGCACTGTCACGTTCGGAGGCTCCTTCCCTCCCTAAAGGGAAGGGCCATCGCTGCAGGCTCTGCATTGTGACCAGTGAGCTGGTCCCCGAAGGCAGCTGCGATCCGGCCCAATCAGCCCCATGCACCGCAGCAGAGTGCCGGGCTGATCGATTGCAGCCGAAGAGGATTGAATAATATTGACAGACACCATTGTAGAAATTCTTTCACTTACCTTGGTCACCTCGCCTTTAAACATCGCCCCTGCGAAGCGCCCGGCCTCCCGATCAACACCTCCTGCAGCTGTCGGTGTTTACCCCCGGCGATGCTGCAGGGAGCGGAACTAATGTTCAGGTCCGGGGTGCTACCATGGTGAGGTGCACGGAAATGATCTCCGGGCGAAGGAGATCGGGATGCAGCTTCCTACTGCTGCCGCAAACCTCCCGCCGAAGTTAGGGAGTCATTCATCTTGCCAGTCGATAAGTGGTTAGCGACCCGCTATCACCCCTTGGAGACAATAATGGGAGGCACTATGGAGGCCAATTTCTTGGGCAGTCTTATCATAACTGTTGCGCTCTGAGTTCACTTGTTGTGAAATTAAACAGATTAAAAATTCGTATCTGGCTCATCCTATCAGGTGTTTTTTTTTATCCACAGATTAGAGAAGCAGGCTGGGGCATGTGCACAACACATGAATATCCAGTTCAGATCACAAGGGAGTATCGTTGTTACAGCCCTGCTTTATGCTGTCATGTAAGTACATATTGAGGCAGAAATCCAGGCCTCCCGGGTCTGTACGGAGTGTGTACGGACCCGGGAAGGCATCGCAAAAGCCAGTTCTGGCTTGAAAATCCTCCACATCCCCACAGCCAAGTCATTCGCATGGGTAAGATTGCAATATTTGCCCATCTCTTGCCCAGTGAATGTCCTGAAAATGCTTGCACCAGGTAAAAGCAGGCACATAGCCTACTTTTACCAGCGTAATAGTTTTAAAACATACAAAAACATTGTAAAATAAAATTTTAAAAACACATTTTAATGTTAAAAAGCCTGCCTACTAAGGTAAGTTTATTTTAAACTATAATTAAAAACCTTTAAAAAAATCAGGAAAATATATATTTTTTCAAAGGCATTTTTTAACTTTAATTTAAATTCATCTTAAATATGTGGTGTATTTTTTCTATTTTTTATTTGTGTTTGGATATTTGGTGGGTGGTGTTTCTCAAGCATAATTATGAGAACCCCTACTTACGGAGTTCCCATTATTATGAATGAGAAAATACTGTATCTGGATTGGCTGCCCAGTGCCATGTGACTCCAACTCCAGAATACAGACATCTCGATGTGCACGCTCTCCGATGCGCAGGGAGAGGAGGCCTCGGGACCGGGATTACTGGTGGCCGCATCTTTTTTACCATTTTCTGTCGAGTGCCCGTGCGAAGCAGAGGACCGGGATTTCAAGGCCATTAAGCAGTGCGAGTTTACTCCAGCATTTAATGGCATGGAATTCACTTGTGGGTGTGACTGACTCCACTGAACCTGAGCAGGTATATACCACAGACACAAACTTGTAGCCTATTAAGATCTGCATCACTATAGGACTCATAAGCAAAGAGCCAGCATGAATCTGATGGGCTAAATGGCTTGCTTCTGTGCTGTAACTTTGGCTTAATTGTGGCACGCTGTGTACAATTTGGTACCTCGCCCTCCTCTTCCTCAACCTCAGCTCCAAAGGAGTACTACTGTGCTGCTTCAAATGAAGGTGATAATCGTTTGAGTGTGGTGTTCTTCAGGAGCTGGTAATGTTTGACTAGGTTCTTCTAGATTTGTGGAAAGAGCAAGATATATTACAAGTACAAAAGCATACATATCTATTTAGATATTAAATTGGCATTATATACACTATTATCTGTTTGTGCATAATCAGTGAGTATGGACAAGTTCATGTAACATATCGAACAAATAATTGTTCAATGGGTAGCACACTCGCCTCTGAAGCAGAAGGTTGTGGGTTCAAAGTCCCACTTCAGGGACTTGAGTACAAAAATCCAGGCTGACACTCCAGTGCAGTGCTGAGGGAGCACTGCACTGTCGGAGTTGCCGTCTTTCAGATGAGATGTCAAACCGAGGCCCCGTCTGCTCTCTCAAATGGACATAAGAGATTCCATGGTACTATTTCGAAGAAGAGCAGGGGAGTTATCCGCTGTGTCCTGGCCAATATTTATCCCTCAATCAACATAACAAAACAAATGATCCGGTCATTGTCACACTGCTGTTTGTGGGAGCTTGCTGTGCGCAAATTGGCTGCTGTGTTTCCCACATTACAACAGTGACTACACTCCAAAAATACTTCATTGGCTGTAAAGTGCTTTGAGATGTCTGGTGGTTGTGAAAGGGACTATATAAATGCAAGTCTTTCTTTCATTTTGCCTTTAAACACAACAGCAGTGGTCTTTGAGATGTGGACCGGGAATGTGCTGCGTTTTCTCCCTAACTCTGTTTACCGGCAATAGCAGACCCTCCTCACTGAAACTAGCTTTGCCTTTGCAGCTTTTTTTTTATCACTATTCCACACTCCCCAGGTAGATTTTTGGACTTTTCAAAGTGCCAAAATGGCTCGACAGCTGCTTCAGAAGAAGTCAGTATCACAAGTGCATTGTGATTGGCTACATTGTTCCGATGTACAACCTTGTATTTCTCAGTCATATTTGCAGCATTTTCATGAGTGGTTCTGTTAAAGGTTCGAGAGACAGAATTCTCACTGTCACTGTGTTCCAACTGGTATTCCAGTTTATCCCAATGTGTCACACTGGGGAAATGCACTCATCCCCAAACAAATATATCATAAATAAACAAAATGAGACTCACAGTGCTTTTGTGGAATAATCTCGATTTTTTAATTTAAAGAAAGCAATCGGAGCTATAGACAACTGTGGGTTCAACCAATTGTTCCTGTTAGTAACATACTAGGATAATAGCTGAATAAGTTAGTAAGATCCCTTTGCTTGTAAATTTTGATTCACTTAATGCAATTTCCATGCAAACCTTGAAGAAACAACTATTCTCTTGATAAGTAATACTGATGAAAAGTGGCTGCATTAGAGAAGATAATTACAGCACAAAATGTCCTGCAAGTATAAGAGCACAGTGACTCAAAATGGTGAAGGAAAGGATAGCGGAACAATAATCCAGCAGCTAGCCCTGATCTGTTAACCTATTGTGCCAAAGGTTATGGGGCTTTAAGAATTGTCAAGTGTGCTCATTCACACAGAAATGAGCCCTCTCTGAGAATTGCAGAAGCATTGCTGAACCAGGGTTTGCAAGCTGCAAAAGTCTCTGAGCACTCAATTGGGTTGAATTACTAACATTCTAAGATAATGCACCAGTTTTATCATCAGAATGTTTTAACACGTGAAACCAGAGAAGCGAGTGGCAAGTCAGTAAATTGCCGAGGTAGGGACTTAGCTGAAAATCTCAGTAAACGTCTGTCCCAGCAAAACAATTTCCTGCCTGAATGTGCTGATGTCAAGTATTATGACTGACTGTTACCATGGTAAAAATTGCCACGTTACATTTATTGCTGTGGCAACATGGCTTAAAGGCCTGGATTTTGGAACATTGGCCAAATGGCAGAAGAAATGTGGATTTACTTGATCCTTAGATTTATAGCATAGTCTCAGGGCCAAAAACTCTTTATAGGTCAACTACCATTCAGAACTGGTCATGATTAATTGATCAGAGAGGGGGGAAAAAAATCATCTTTTGTCAAATGTTTACTAGATTACTAGGAAGGCTTTTGGGTAATTTTATTTCTAAAATGTAGTTAGTCAAGCGGACGGATAAAACATTATTAGCAGACATTTTGGCTTTTAGAAAAACAAGAAATAATTTAAAATTATTACCAGGGAACAGCTGTTTAGTAGGTAAATGCTTGTTAGGAATTCAGTTGAGTATCGACTGTGATGGCAGTTACTGACCTCTGACCTTTCCTGCAGACTGGGTTGATGGGATTAGCTGAAGCTGGCGCTTGCCCAAAGCTGAGACATGACATAAGCTCGAGGGAGATAACATACTTTTTAATTACTGCGCTACACCTCTGTCAACGTTTTTGTAAAATGAATTCCGAAAACGGATCACTGGGTTATTTGACACAAGAGGGCAACAACAAGATAATATAATTATATGTGGAAAGTTTAGAAATAAAATGCAAGGTGTAAAATATTTGAATCATGGTTGCTGGAAGCAATTTGTGATTCATTTTACTGTAATGACAGCTCTGCCTGAATGACCCGGAGTGCAGTTGAATCTGGATAAACACATACCTAATTTGCCTAGAAATGCTGTCCTTAGATCAGGATGTTTTTATAATGGAATGAATGGGGATACTGTACATGGAATTTTATATTTCAATGAAAAGTTAAGGTCTACACATGCTTCATCATCAAAAACAAGAGTTTCATTTTATTTTTGATTTCTGCCTATTTTAAACCAACTTTTAAAATATAGTCTCATTCCTCTCATGTCTTTTATTATGTATTTGAACAATCAGTTCTCTAATGCCTTTGCTCTGCCTATAGTCAGTTCTAGTATTAGATGTGATAGCTCGTCTATTTTCCCCGTCAACTAATTACGTGGAAATCAAGTCCGCTCGGTCGGTTTTAGGTGATGAGACGACCAAATTCAAAATGGAGGCCTTGGCTCAGTACCGAGAATGTGATTGTGATTCTTATCAAGGATTTATTAAAATGACACTTAAGCTTTTTTATTTAACAGAATGATGATGGTAGAACAACAATATTATCGACTGCACTGACAATAGTGCCAAATAAAACCAGACCATGGCCCTGAACTTCCATAGGAGTTCTCTGGATCTGCTGCGTAACTTTGGTGTGAGATTGGTGGAACCCCCAACAGAAGTGAGGCAACTTGCTGAAAACAGTGGTTTTTGCCATTTCTCCAATAGCTGTTCCAACGTCCTGTTGAAGTAATGGCAGAAGATCAGGCGAGCCCTCGCAATTATTCAGGGCCCACATCTTTAATGTCCTCAGGACTGCACTAGTATTTCGATGCCGAAAATGATGATTTTATTTTTTTCATTTAATTTCCTCCCTGCCTCATTTCCCAATTTTGCTCTCCTCTTATCTTAAAGATGCTGACTCTGGATCGAGTTCAGTTCCAAGGGTGCCAGGAGCCCTTCAGTACCTCGCCCAAGCGGACAGTCTTCATGTGCAAGCTTGTTACATCGCAGCGCTATCCTCCCCTGTGCCAGGATTCTTCTCCTCA
Source organism: Pristiophorus japonicus (assembly GCF_044704955.1). NCBI lineage: Eukaryota > Metazoa > Chordata > Chondrichthyes > Pristiophoridae > Pristiophorus > Pristiophorus japonicus. The sequence continues at coordinate 54,510,079 of NC_091983.1, forward strand.
GGGCAGCATTCTGACGGGGCAAGATTTCCACCTGCCCCTTTGGATTTTCCCCAACATCCACCCATTTCTTTGGGTCGGGGTTACTCGCTATGCATGGTGGGTTCCCAATGGGATTCCCACAACTAAGAGGGGAACCAACCAAGGCAAAGGCAGAAAATTCCAATGGTGCTGCAACAGGAATTCCCCGAAGTTGGACCAGAAGTCCTATTGAATGGCTTGGCGAAGACCTAGGTCCCTAGCTAGTAAGTGTTTGGGGCCTACTTTATGGAGAGGGAAAGGAGGCTGCTTCAAAGTCCTCTCCCCCCTAGCAGGGGCCTCAAGACCCTTATCACCGCTTCCTGAGACTTATCAGCACCTTCCATATAATGGCCCTGGAAAGCGATGGTAAATGGTGCAGTTAGGAGATAAATCCTTCAGGGACCTGATCCCTATTTGCCATTTGAGAAATGCGCAGATGAGGAAGAAACTGTCATTGGTAATCCCAGAGAGGGTGGGGGGGGGGGGCGGGGAGGGGAAATCCAGCACAAGTCAGTGAAGTGGCGGTAGGCCACACCACCTAAATTTTCCCTCATTCTCCTCCGCAATCTCATCTGATTTCAGGTGGGACCGCAGAGGAGAATCCCTGGCCACCACCCCCACCCCACCCCCCACCCTCCCGCTCCCCCCACGCCCCACCCACCCTTGATGTCCACACATGCATAATTTCCATCACAGGTCATAGTACAGGTATAGCAATCGGCAAAGGAACACTGGCTGATTTCTTCACCTCAATCAAGCCCAGACCTGGCTGAGATCAACTAAATCAGCATAGCCCAAGAATGGGCCTTGGGATCTTTTAGTCTTGATGGCTTTAAACTACATGAACAGTACTACTAGCTATTGGGGAGCTCAAAAAATGTTGTTGAGGTGCTAACTGGCCTACTCCTATTCCTTCATTCAATGTTTTCTTCATTCATTCCATGAATAACACAAATTAATTTCCCTTGTTTGGTTTTGCGCATGCGCAGCTTTATCTCACCAACTTTTATTGATAATTGGAAATCTATGGTAACTGCAGCATGTGGAAGAAAATATGTGCATATTTGGACAGTGCCAATGTTCACTGAAAAGGCTACGGAATTTATTGCCTTCAGTATAAAGTCGGATCCTCGTATACGGATATGATGGGGCAGTCAGGCCTATTTTTTACTTTATCCATGTTAAAGAGACAGAAGAATACTGTCTTCCAGAAGATGGATAGGACTGAATTCATAAGCGTGTTTAGGGTCATAAGATCAGAGTTAGTAATCAATGATAAGGATGACCATGGGTATAGGCACTATTCAGTCATTGGTATTTTTCAGTGAGCAAAGTAATGATTGTTGTTTCCAGTATCACACCACAGCTTACCTATTCTTGGTCCTGACTGCAGCGAAAAGGCGTGGCATGTTGGTGCAGTCATGTGTGTGTACTGAACACTGCAAAGATGATGCTAGAAAACTAAAACTGCTATGGAGACAATTATTTCTAGAAAATGGCTGACGATTAATAGTGCAAAAGGGAAAAGGGATCAATGTTAAAAACATCGCACAATGCTCAATCACTCTCCACCACCTCGTACTGCCTGACATACTGCACAGTGCTCATTCATTCCAATCTTACATCATCCAGCACATTTACACGCTGCTCAATCAGTCATCTACTTCAGACCATCCAACACAAAAAAATAGCATTGCAACAGTCACTTGCACCATTCAACAGCTCTACCCAGCGCTCAGTTAATCTCTCCCTTATATTATTCAATGTTATGCAGTGTTTAAATAACCTACCCTGCCTCACGCAGACCAGAGCTGCACAGCACATGATTAAAGCTTGGGACCAAATTGCATTAATGCTGCTTACTTAGTACCAGATCCACAAAATCTGCCATTTTCTTCCCCTTAAAAACTCTAAGCATAGATCATCAATCATTGATTAAGTTTAATAAAACAACTCCGCAGACTTTCCTGCTGTCAGGAGCACAAGGAACAGATGTAAAATGGGCTGCCAATTCGCTATCACCCCTCTCACAAAGTCAAAGTTACCCGCATTGACTGGAAAGGGGGGGAAAATACGGGAAAAATAGCAAGAAAAAAAGTTCTGAAATAGCCGCAAAATCTTGCTACATATTTTACTACAGGGCTTCTTAAATCCACTTCCATAACCAGCACACCCCTGGCCCCTCTGGATGTCAATATTGTTGTTCAATTCCAAACAAAAAAAAGTATAATGTGGATAAATGTGAGGTTATCCACTTTGGGGGCAAAAACAAGAAGGCAGAATATTATCTGAATGGCGGCAGATTAGGAAAAGGGGAGGTGCAACGAGACCTGGGTGTCATGGTACATAATTAATTGAAAGTTGGCATGCAGGTACAGCAGGCGCTGAAGAAGGCAAATGGTATGTTGGCCTTCATAGCTAGGAGATTTGAGTACAGGAGGAGGGAGGTCTTACTGCAGTTGTACAGGGCCTTGGTGAGGCCTCACCTGGAATATTGTGTTCAGTTTTGGTCTCCTAATCTGAGGAAGGATGTTCTTGCTATTGAGGGAGTGCAGAGAAGGTTCACCGGACTGATTCCCGGGATGGCAGGACTGACATATGAGGAGAGACTGGATCGACTGGGCCTGTATTCACTGGAGTTTAGAAGGATGAGAGGGGATCTCATAGAACCATATAAAATTCTGACGGGACGGGACAGGTTAGATGCAGGAAGAACGTTCCCAATGTTAGGGAAGTCCCGAACCAGGGGACATAGTCTAAGAATAAGGGGTAAGCCATTTAGGACTGAGATGAGGAGAAACTTCTTCACTCAGAGAGTTAACCTGTGGAATTCCCTGCCACAGAGAGTTGTTGATGCCAGTTCATTGGATATATTCAAGAGGGAGTTAGATATGGCCCTTACAGCTAAAGGGATCAAGGGGTATGGAGAGAAAGCAGGAAAGGGGTACTGAGGGAATGATCAGCCATGATCTTATTGAATGGTGGTGCAGGCTCGAAGGGCCGAATGGTCTACTCCTGCACCTATTTTCTATGTTTCTATGTTTCTATGTTTCAAGAAAATGCATAGAAAAACAAAAGCACTACTTCTGAGAAAAAGTTAACAAAAGATAAACTGATGGAAATAATCGTGATGTCATTCTTCCTAATCCTGCGCCAGGGTTATTTAACTAATGAGTTATGAAGTCAGCCTCAATCTCATCAGAAACATTGGCCCTGATTTTAACTCCGGGTGAATTTTGGGTGAGTAGGTAGAGAGGTGAGTGTGAAACTCACTCGATGTTCCAGTATTTTAACTCCCAGGCCTCATTAAAATCTCATAGACCAATGTCCCACCTGATTCGCTGACACTCCAAGATTTCCGCCCATGTCAGGAGTACAACTTCCAGCGGGTCAGTCAGAAGCCTTTTTAAAGAGGGAATGCACCTCAAAGAAAAATTGCCTTCCCTTCTGCAAGTTTCATTGCTGGAAAAGAAAATTGCGCAGAAATGAGTTGGAGGCAAGCCCCCAGGTCCACTGAGGCCTCCCTGATAGTCCTGCTGGAAGAGGTCAGGGCAAGAAGGGTGTAATGAATGGAATGACTCAAAAGACTTGTTACTGTAAACTGCCTCAGGTGTAAACATGATCCAACTTTATTCGCGCCCAAAAGTAGCCCACGTGATATGGTACCCGCGCTTATATACCGGTGACCGCGCAAACACGGGTACAGCCCGATGACCTCCGACAGTGGCGCCCCTTGGTTTCTGGTGACCCCAAGCATAAATAAATAACAACATCCCCTTGCAAGATCTTAACATCAGTCTTTTTACAAATTAAGACAGTCTGGGACTTTCCTCTCACGAGTTGATCGTCTCAGTTCAACTTCAGTTTTAGATGATCCTTCTGAGTCAGTTGTGACTTGAGGTTGAGTAACCGATCTGATGGGAGTGGTAATGACCACATCAGGGACTGGAGGTCCAGTTTCAATAATGACAGCAAAGTCCTCTGATGAATGAACATTGGTTGGTTGGTCACTGACTACGTCTTCCTCAAGTAGTTCCAGTTCATCCGTGTGCCGCAGTTTTATCTGATTAACATGCTTCCTGCATGTTTGCCCATTCTTGAGCATGATAATGAACACTCTGTTACCCTCCTTGGTTGTAACAGTACCGGCGATCCACTTTGGACCTTGACCATAGTTCAGTACAGAACCCGGATCATTGACAGAGATGTCACATGACACAGCAGCACAATCATGATATCCTTGCTGACGATGATGTCTGTTTTCAACACAATCATTCAAATCGGGATGAACAGGAGAGAGCTTGGTCTTCTCTTCATCAGTAGTTCAGCAGGGGAAACTCCAGTAAGCGTATGAGGCCTGGTCCTGTAACTGAGCAGTATACAGGACAAGCGAGTCTGTAGTGAAGCCTGAGTTACATGTTTCATACTCTGCTTGATCGTTTGAACAGTACACTCTGCTTGACCATTAGAAGCAGGTTTGAATGGGGTTGACCTCACATGTTTTATACCATTGAGTTTCATGAACTCTTGAAACTCCAGACTTGTGAAGCAAGATCTGTTGTCGCTCACAACAATGTCAGGCAAACCATGAGTAGCAAACATGACACGAAGGCTCTCAATAGTAGCTGTAGACTTACTGGATGACATAATAATACATTCTATCCACTTTGAATATGCATCCACCATAACAAAAAACATCTTTCCCAGGAAAGGGCCCGCAAAATCGATGTGGCTCCTCGACCATGGTTTAGATGGCCACGATCAAAGACTCAGCGGAGATTCCGCTGGTACTTTACTTAACTGCATGCAAGTATTGCACTGATGCACACGTGATTCCAGATCAGAATCAATTCCAGGCCAACATACATGAGCCCTAGCAATGGCGTTCATCGTGATAATACCAGGATGAGTGCTATGTAGTTCACGTACAAATTTTTCTCTACCTTTCTTAGGCATAACAACACGATTACCCCACAGTAAACAATCTGACTGAACGGACAGTTCATTTTTGAGACGGTTGTAAGGTTTGGTCTCATCACACATTTCCATAGGTATTGCAGACCAATCACCACTAAGGACGCAATGTTTCACAACCAATAAAATAGGGTCATGGTTGGTCCAGATCCTAACTTGTTGAGCAGTGGCAGGAGTTCCTTCACTCTCAAAAGCATCCATTACGAACAGTAGATCTACAGGTTGAGACATCTCCACCTTAGGTGTGGGCAACGGCAGATGACTCAGTGCATCGGCACAATTCTCAGTGCCAGGTCTATGATGAATAACATAATCATAGGCAGACAATGTCAACACCCACCTCTGGATATGGGATGATGCATTAGTATTAATACCTTTGTTTTCCAAAAACAATGAAATGAGTGGCTTGTGATCCGTCTCGAGTTCAAAGCGAAGCCCAAACAGGTACTGATGCATCTTTTTGACCCCATACACACAGGACAAAGCTTCTTTTTCTACCATGCTGTAAGCTCTTTCCACCTTTGACAAACTTCTCGAAGCATACGCAACAGGTTATAGCTTACTCGACTCATTTGCTTGTTGGAGTACACAGCGAACCCCATATGATGAAGCATCACAGGCCAATACAAGACGCTTACACGGATCATAATGAACAAGCAACTTGTTTGAACAGAGCAGAGTCTTAGCTTTCTCAAAGGCTCTATCTTGAGACGCACCCCAGACCCAGTTGTCGATTTTTCTTAGTAACACATGCAGTGGCTCTAGTAAAGTGCTCAATCTGGGTAAGAAATTACCAAAGTAGTTGAGTAGCCCAAGGAATTAATGCAGCTCCGTCACATTCTGAGGCCTGGGTGCATTTTTGATGGTCTCGGTTTTTGAATCAGTGGGCCTGATGCCATCAGCAGCAATCTTCCTCCCGAGGAATTCGACTTCAGGTGCCATGAAGACACACTTCGAATGTTTCAGCCTCAGTCCCACTTTGTCCAGACGATGTAGGACTTCTTCAAGATTGTTCAGATGTTCAGTAGTGTCACAATCTGTGACCAGAATGTCATCTTGAAACACGACAGTTCTAGGAACAGACTTCAGTAAACTCTCCATATTCCTCTGAAATATGGCTGCAGCCGAACGAATTCCAAAAAGACACCTGTTGTAGACAAACAGTCCTTTATGGGTGTTGATGCAGGTGAGTTTCTTCGAAGTGTCGACAAGCTCCTGTGTCATATAGGCCAACATCAAATCCAGTTTAATGAATGACTTTCCACCAGTTATCATGATGAACAGGTCATCAGCCTTCGGTAACGGGTTCTGATCCTGTTTCGAAAATCGGCTAATCGTAACCTTGTAGTCTCCACAAATCCTGACAGTGCCATCACTCTTCAACACAGAAACAATAGGACTGGCCCACTCGTTAAATTCAACCGGTGATATGACCCCTTCACGTTGGAGTCTGTCAAGCTCAATTTCAACCTTCTTCCTCAACATGTACGGAACAGACCGAGCTTCATGATAGACAGGCCTTGCATCAGAATCGAGGTGAATCTGCACCTTGGCTCCAGTAAAATTACCAATGCCCGGTTTAAATAAAGATGGAAACTTCTTCAATACTTGAGCACACGAAGTGTCATCTACCGATGACAATGCTTTGCTATCATTCCAATTCCACTTGATTTTCTCGAGCCAATTCCTGCTGCACAGCGTTGGACCATTACCTGGGACAATCCATAATGGTAGATCATGAACCATACCCTCATATGACACCTTGACTACTGCACTGCCAATCACCGGTATGAGTTCCTTAGTGTAAGTACGCAACTTGGCATTGACTGGACTCAGCTTAGGCTTCATAGCCTCAGTGTCCCACAGCTTGTTGAATATCCTTTGGCTCATTATCGACTGACTCGCACCCGTGTCCAGCTCCATTGATACAGGCATGCCATTCGCTTCACATTAACGGTTTTCGCTGGCTCCTTCCCAAGAACGAATACAGACCATACACTTCCTCCTCGGGTTGTGTATCCGGGCCAGGACTGGACTGGTCATCATCAGCAATGTGATGAGCGCAGCATGCTTGCTCAGTTGTGGGCACCTTCTCTGAAGATGCCCCACTTTCGAACAGCCATTACAGGAGTACTGTTTAAACCGACACTGATGAGGCCGATGACTGCCCCCACAATGCCAACAGGGTGAAATCGGATTCGTACCAGTTGGCGGACTTTGAGCAGCTACAGATTTCACATAAGCAGTCGAGTAGGCCCTGCCATAAGCAGCTCTGCCAGACGACAACACAATCTTGTTTACAGTACTTGCTGTGGAGCTCTGACTCTTCGATGATATCTTCCTCAAATTATCATCAGTCGTCATGCATGCCTGGGCAGACGCGATGGCCTTGCTCAAATCCAGTTTCTCTTCGGTCAATAACTTCCAAAGAATCACATCATGGTTGATGCTTATCACAAAGAAATCTTGCAACATGTCTTCTAACACGTTCCCGATTCAGCAAGATGTCGCAGGTCGGCGACAAATCCCGACACATCCTGGACCTCAGCACGAACATGCGTGTAGAAGCAATAGCGTGAGATGATGATCCCCTCTTTTGGCTTAAGGTGGTCACGCACCAAAGCACATAAATCCCCATATTCCTTATCCGTTGGACGTAAAGGCGAGAGAAGATTCTTCATGAGGCCATAGATTTTTGGACCACAAATGGTGAGGAAAACCGCCCTGTGCCGAACTGCGTCAGCCTCTCCCTCCATTTTGTTGGTCACAAAATACTGATCCAAGCGGTCGATAAAATCTGCCCAATCCTTGCCATCCTCGAATCTCTCCAGAATTCCAATAGTGCCCATTGTACATGCAAAGGTTCTTAAGTGACCTCGTCGCCAAATGTAATGAATGTAATGACTCAGAAGACTTGTTATTGTAACCTGCCTCAGGTGTAAACCTGATCCAACTTTATTCTGGCCCAAAAGTAACCCACGTGACATGGTACCCACGCTTATATACCAGTGACCGCGCACTCGTGCGTACAGCCCGATGACCACCGACAGTGGCGCTCCCTGGTGTCTAACCCCAAGCATAAATACATAACAGAGGCTAGTTCTTTTTGCACCCAAAACACAAAGTCCACCTGACATAGAGAGAAACTGTGAGGTTGTCAGCTCTGGGACCATCACTCCTAGGACCTACAGAAAGTGCTTCAATGACTCCACAAGAGTAGCAAGGGTGAGTACAGTTCTTCATTTCTCCATCTCTCTTAACAACACATGGCAACACTCATTTCTCCCTCTCTGACCACTCTCAACAATTCCGTCCCCTCCATCGTCTCCTTCAACTACTCAGGACTAGGTCACACTAGACTGCTTCTCATCCTCATTCTCATTACAAACACACTCTCACCTCTTCCTTGCTCCCTTCACAGCAGCCACTAGCAGCATTCTCCCCTGATGATAGGTCATCGACCTGAAACGTTAACTCTGTTTTTCTCTTCACAGATGCTGCCCGACCTCAACACCCCTCATTACCTTGCCACCACTTCTCTCGACCTCTCCATAGTCTCTAAATTTTCAGACTGCTCGTCCGACATCCAGTTCTGCATGAGCAAAACTTTTCTCCAATTGAATATTGGGAAGACCAAAGCCATTGTTTTCGGTCCCCACCACAAACTCTGTTCCCTGGTCATCGACTCCATCCCTCTCCCCAACTTCTGTCTGAGGCTGAACCACTCTGTTCACAACCTTGGTATCATATTTGACCCTGAAATGAACTTCTGACCACATATCCGCGGCATAACTAAGACCGCCTATTTCCACCTCCATAACATCGCGCGTCTCTGCCCTTGCCTCAGCTCATCCCTGATCCATGCCTTTGTTACCTCTGGACTTGCCTATTCCAATGCATTCTTGACTGGCCTTCCACATTCTACCCTACGTAAACTTGAGGTCATCATAAACACGACTGCCCGTATCTTAACTTGCACCAAGTCCCACTCACCCATCACCTCTGTGCTCGCTGACCGACATTAGTTCCCGGTTGAGCAATGCCTCAATTTCAAAATTCTCATCCTTTTCAAATCCCTCCAGGACCTCACCCCTCCATATGTCTGTAATCCCCTTCAGCCCCACAACCCCCCCCCCAGGATGTCTGCGCTCCTCTAATTCTGCCCTCTTGAGCATCCCTGATTATAATCGCTCAACCATTGGTGCTGTGCCTTCTGTTGCCAAAGCCCTAAACTCTGGAATTCCCTGCCTAAACCTCTCCGCCTCACTATCTCTCCTTCCTCCTTTAAGCCACTCCTTAAAATCTACCTCTTTGACCAAGCTTTTGATCACCTGCCCTAATTTCTCCTTATGTAGCTCGGTGTCAAATATGTTATCATCTTATAATACTCTTGGGAAGCACCTTGGGATGTTTCACTACATTAAAGGCGCTATATAAATACAAGTTTTTGTTGTTGTTGACCTGCTGAGTATTTCCAGCATTTTCTGTTTTTATTACTTTAGAAGTGTAGAGCTCAATTTTCCACACTGGTGATTTTTGACGCAGTTGAAGAGATATGTCTGCTGGTTTAGTGGCTCAAATGCGCCAAAAAAAAATCCAAGTTTCGCCAGAATTAATTTTGAATTTGGAGCGGCGCAGATTGGCCTTAAGCATTGAGGGTGGAGCTTAAGGCTATCGCCAAAAACTGATGTTGCTAGGGTAACGAGGGATGCTCAGAAGGGCTAAGGTAGAAACTGAAACTGATGAAGGGCTAAGGCTGGGCTGTAAACTGAAGCCACTGCCATCCCGAGCCGAAAGATCCCACGCTGGCCCGCCCGTGTATTATCTGACTTATCATGAGCAACCCACAGGATTTGTAACACATAAACCCCTCCGCCCCTCCTTATTTTCTCTCCTCCTCTTCTGGAGGCTCTGGCTCACTTAGTATGAATGCACGAACACCACGGACTAATCCATTCTCCAGTGCCTTGACCAGGTGAGATAGTTAATTTCAGCCAAAGAGGTAATGCGAGCCGGTGCGGAGTCCTTTCGGCTTGGGATGGCAGTGGGCCGGTGCGGAGTCCTTTCGGCTTGGGATAGGTGCGAGCCGGTGCGGGGTCCTCTCAGCCTGGGATAGGTGCGAGCCGCTGTGGAGTGCTTTCGGCTTGGGATGGCAGTGAGCCGGTGCGGGGTTCTTTCGGCTTGGGATGGCAGTGGGCCGGTGCGGAGTCCTTTCGGCCCAGGATAGGTGCAAGCTGGTGCGGAGTCCTTTCAGCCTAGGATAGGTGCGAGCCGGTGTGGCGTCCTTTCTACCCGGGATATGTGCGAGCCGGTGTGGGGTCCTTTCGGCCCGGAATAGGTGTGAGCTGGTGTGGGGTCCTTTCGGCCTGGTATAGGTGCGAGCCGGTGCGGGGTCCTTTCGGCTCGGGATGGCAGTAGGCTGGCCCGCATCTATCGCGGGCCGAAATGACCCACCCACCTCCCCCCCACCTACTTACTCTGCTTTCAGCTCCACTGAATAATGGTGTCTTCTCTCCGACGATTTTCTCTTCTCTGCGCCGATTTTCTTAAGTGTAGGGAACGTTTTCCACAAGGATGCAGTGCACCGTTTTAGAAAAAAACCGTACTTGGCCAAACTCGCTTAAATGGCCAGAAGTGGCGCACATGGCAGGTTCCGCCCCCAGTGACGTAAAAAAATCTGGAACTAAAAAAATCGGATGTATCTACTTTAGAACGGCGCAGAAACTTTGGCCAAACTTGCAGATTATTGTCTGCGCCAAAAAATAGCTGCATACGCCAAAAGAACAGCGCATAATGGTGGCCAAAATTAAGCCTGTAGTCACTGATGTCATGTAGGAATCACGGCAGCCAAATTCTGCACAGCAAGGTCCCGCAAACAGCAATGAGGTAAATAACCAGATAATTTGTTTTTGATAGTGTTGGATAAGAGATACACATTGGCCAGGACACCGGGGAGAACTCCCCTACTCTTCTTTGAGTAGTGTCATGTGATCTTTTACGTTCACCTGAGAGAGTAGATGGGGCCTCAGTTTAACGTCTCATCCAAAAGTCTGCACACTGACAATGCAGCACCCCCTCTGTGCTGAACTGAAGTATCAGCCTAGCTTATGTGCTTAAGTCTCTGGAGTGGGATATGAACCCACAAGCTTATAATTCAGAGGAAAGCTTGCTATCACTGAGCCAAGGCTGACATCTAAGAGAGGTTACAAGCATGCACAGAGCTTCTGTTAAATCTTAAATGTATTCACAGAATGTCCACACTCTCTAAATCAATTTGAGGTCATTCAAGAAATGCTCACAACGTCTAAGGGACCGCTTGACCATTTCATTTGTAGTCAAACAGACATAATGTGAGATGGGTTCTACCAAGGTATCTCCCATACTTCCCTCTGCAATCAGGTCAGAACCTGATCCTGGAGCTGTACTGCTATGTTAGCATTACTGCAGAGGACCATTACTGCTAAAGTTGCAATGTAGATGTGCTCATAGACTGGCACTACCAACACCTGGGCCATCAACCTAAATCACACAGACCCACTCACAGAGAAGCAAAATGATTGACAGAATGTGCTCAGAAAATGTTTACCATCCATGGAGTGATTGTGTGATCTGGTGACCTCCCACTGGGAGCACAAATCACATGCCCATGTCATAAAGCCTCTATGATTACAGGTTAGAGGTAATTTTCTGAATTTGGCAAGGAGCCTTGTTTGCTAGCAACACATGTTGCAAATTCGGGCGTGTGGTGCATAATTATCCGACCATTAAATTAATGAATGAAAAATCATGCACTTAAATTTCCCATCTCCAACCTCTTTTCCCTTGCCTTCAAAAACCCATGCCCACCTGTCTCACAACAATGTCGGCTGTGGCTCAGTGGGTAGCACTCTCTCGGTGGGAGGGGCTAGGAGTGAGCAGGTGCTGCTGATTATTGCAGGAGTTGGAGTGAATTTGTAAAAAGTTGGTGGTGGGTTTTTCGGTTGTTTTTTTTCAAATTTTAGGGCCTTTTAGACTCCTAAACATCAGCCAAGTGGCTGCTGAAGGGCCTGGAGTGCTGGGCCCCTCAGAAGACAATGCTCCCATTGTGAATTTAATCAGGGGAGAGAATGTCTTGAGAAGGGAGAATAAAAAGCCCAAAGATTTGGGCCGGGACCCCAGGAGGTTTGGAAAAGAAAACACAGTGGTGGTTCACTGCCAGGACAAGGAGATGCGAGCTTGGGATATCATCCAGGCAGTACATGAGGACTGTGGTGAGGGAAGTTGCTTTGCTTGCCGACCAAAGCCGAATGTTGGATTCGAAGTGATGGTCAGTGACCAAGAGAAAGTGGAAAGACTTTTACTGAACCTGAAGTTGGTGAGAACTACTTGCTGTATTCCGAAGAGGTGGTAGTTTCATTCTTCAACCTGCCGGATCATGTGCTGATAAAAAAAGTTGGAGTGGTGGGACATTAAACTTTGTTCAGTAATAAAGAGGAGATACTATCCTGGAAAGCGGGTAGCTGATGGAACCCGTCATGTAAAATTATCCCGGTCTGAACATATCGCTCAGAACTGCAAGGCAGTGAGCTGTGTGGTTTGTCGCAAAGGCCCCACCCGCTGTGAGTGTGAGGCAGAAGGAAACTCTTTGAGCAATGAGGAGATGGGAGAAGGAGCAGGAGATGTAAGTGGAGTGGGCTGAAGAGCAGATCAAGCGGAGGACACAGCCGCCGAAAGGAATGAGGAAAGAGCACAAGAAGAAGCAGAACATTGCGGAGCAGAAAACAGGATGGGGATGGTGGAAAACACATCAAGTATGGTGGAAAAAGACAAAATCAGCGTAGGACATCACAGAGTCAAGCCATAATATGGCTCACCTTCAGGTGTCCGTGGGGGGAGCAGAGGCGGGTACGGGGTAAGTGTAAGTACTCCAAAGAGAGATGGGAAGTTGTACATCTTGGGGAGCAGGAGGGGGCAAGACCAGGAGAGGGTGCAAGAGGCAGGAACCTTAAAGGGGCAGCAGGATGGGAGCGAGGAGACAAAGACACCAAAAGGGAGCAAGATTGATAGGAGACGCGCCATTGTCCAAGAGAGAGAAGAAACAGGGAGCAAGGGTCAGCGGTGGAGGTGAGGCCGAAGGGAGTGGCACTGTTGGAGAAACCATGTTAGCAGGAGGACTCTCTAAGGGAGATTTTGTATCTGGTGGGGAACAGGGACAGGAGATTACAGAAGAGCTTGAGTGTGAGGAGTCAGAGGAGGATGGAGACATGGAATTGGGGGATGGGGGGCATCATGTGGAAAGGGAAAGTTTAATGAGGGGCAGAAGGAGGGAGAAGGGGCAGTTCCTTGGCCTAAATTTAATTTAAGGAAGAGGCTGAAACTGCAGGGAAAGTTCAAACAGGAGGTATAAAAGAGCCGGAGGCCCAAAAGGTTGGGAAAGAGAATGAGAGGAGGGAAGGCCCAGAGATTAAATGATGATGGGGGTATTATCAGGCACATTTCTTTTATTAGGAGCAATGATTACATTGGTCTCGAATAATGTGAACGGACTGAGCCGGGCGGGGCGGGCGGGGGGAGAAGAAATTGCAGCAGTTTTTGCAGTGTTTTAAAGGCACTGACCTGTTGTGTCTGCAAGAAACCTTTTGGGATGAGGATATCCTAGAAAGAGTTCTGAAGGTTTGGAAGGGAGAAGTGTTTGCAAGTTGCGCAAATAATAACCGTAGAGTGATATACTAATATGCAGATGACACGACCTTAACGTTGAGAGATGGGGAGTCAGTGAGGAAAGCTATGGGAGTAGTGGAGGAGTATTGTCGAGTTCAGGAGCCAGTGGAAATTATAGTAAGTCCCAATGCCAGGTTGTGGGAAGGTGTAGGGGGGAGTGGTTGAAGGAAAGCCCTTTTAAGGTGGTGGAGATTTTAGAAGTTCTGGGGGTGCATATGGGGTACAAGAAGGATAGGGATGAAGTAGATCGACTAAATTGGGAACCGAAGGTTATGAAAATTGAAAAGATTTTGGGAAGCTGGGAAAGAAGGTGGTTGAAAGTGCAAGGAAGAGCGACAGTGGTATCAGCTCTCCTGCTATCTAAACTATGGTACTTATTGACAGTGGAGGATATTCCTGTGGGCGGAAAAGTCTGCCCGAGAGGCTTGTGTAAAGTTTTTATGGGAAGGGAAACCAGCCTTAGTTGCTTACAATACCATCATTGGACAGCGAAATCAGGGAGGACTCAATTCCCCAGATATTGATTTGAAGCAAAAATCCTTTAGAATTAAATGAGTGAAGAGATTTCTTCAGAAGTCAAATACAAGTTTTTGAAAGAGTTGTTTCCAGTACTTTTTTTAATTAAGTGGGTTAGGAGGACAGGGAATATTTTATATGGAATACAACAATATGTTTTTGAAATTGATTAAACCTCTCCCTAGGTTTTATAAGGGGCTTTTTAAGTGTGCAATTTATGCCCAAAGGTGCTGAGGAATTTTTAGAACAGCCTTTATTTTTGAACAGGTGGATCAACATTGAAGCAGCGGTATTATTTAATCAAGCTTTTATAAAAGCTGGTATTATATATGTGAAAGATATGAGGTAATTCCAGGTTGGTTGCCGGAAGCGGTAGTGAGGGATATGGTTTGGGTGGAGGATCAGGAGGTAGAAGAAAAAGCAATTAAGATCATGTGTGAGAAGATTGTGAGGGCAATGCCACAGGATTGGATGGAAGAAATAATTACGCAAATCTCTGAAGGAGGTATAATTCGTCCCGCTTTTCCAAGTTTTCTGCTGGAGAAAGGGGAGGAGCTGGTCCAAGTTGACAACTGTAATACTCGAGATTTCTATGGGGTATTTAGAGAATGGAAAGTTAAGACACCTGCTGGTCAGGAGTTTTGGCAGAATATATACCCACAGCTGGTCTTCAACAGGATTTGAAAGGGAGTGTGGGCAAATTTTAAATGTCCAGATTGGATTGAACTGGATTTCAAATTGGCTCATAACCGGATTTTTACCATGCTAGTCTTATGTAAGATTGGGCAAGTAGAGATGGCAACTTGCTCAGTGTGTGGGACGCAGGATGAGACTCTGCCCCATTTGCTGGTGTTATGTCCGCAGTTAAAGGATTTTAATTACTATGTTCGACAGTTGTGTGAAGTTTTTTTGCTGGGTGAGGACCGAAGAGCAGGAATGAGAATCCCGTGGGACTCAATTTTCAGATGGGGATTGCAGGAGAATCTGCCTGAGTCTAGCAGAGCGGCAATCAATTTAATGTTCACTTTGGTTAGATTTGTGATTATGCAAAGAAGGAATGCTCTGTTTTTTAAGGGTAGGAGAATAAACCTAAAAGAGTATTTTAAATATAAACTAAAAGATCATTATAAGGCTCAGTGGATGTTTTATTCAGAAAATAATTTAAAGATAGTATTTTATGATCAATTTGTAAAGTACAATAGATTATTATATGTTACAGGAGACAAATTATACTTCAGGTTTTGATGTTAATATGTGTTGGAGGAACGGCTGTGCAGAGGGGCGAAATGGATTTGTATGATACAATGAATGATCACGATGTTATAAATGTTCTTAATGTTCAATAAATATTAATATAAAAAAAAAAAGAAAAGTGGGAAGCACACTTGCCTCTGAGTCAGAAGGCCACTCCAGGGACTTGAGCACATAAATGTAGGTTGGCACTCCAGTGCAGTGCTGAGGGAGTGTTGCACTGTCGGAGGTAACGACTTTCAGATGAGACGTTAAACCAAGGGCCTGTCTGCCCTCTCAGATGGATGTAAAAGATCCCATGGCACTATTTCGAAGAAGAACAAGGGATACCTCCTGGCCAATATTTATCCCTCAATCAACGTAACAAAAACGGATTATCTGGTCGTTATCAAACTGTTGTTTATGTGCGCAAATTGGCTGCTGCATTTCCCACATTACACCAGTGACTACACTCCAAAAGTACTTCGTTGGCTGTAATGCACTTTGATATGTCCGGTGGTCATGAAAGGCGCTATATAAATGCAAGTCTTTCTTTTCTTTTTTCCTGTTTGAATCTCTTCAATTCGTTTTCTGCCCCTCCCACAGCACCAAAAAGTCCTAATCAAAGTCATGAATGACATCCTCTGTGACTATCTCTCCTTGACTTCCTGCAGCCTTCAACCACACTATCCTGCTCCAATGCCTCTCCTCTGTTGTCCAGCTCAGTGGAAGTACCCTCGCTATTCAATTGTAGGCAGAGCATCTCTCGCAAATGTTGCTCTGGGTTGTCATCTTCTGAGTCCTCTAAGGATCCCATCCTTGGTCCCCTCCTCTTCCTCATCTGTGTACTGCCCCTTGATGACATAATCCACACATACAGGGTCAGCTTCCACATGTAAGCTAATGACCCCCAGCTCTATTTCTCCACCACTCTCAATGTTTCTATTGCCTCTTTGCTATTAGAATGCTTAACTGACATTCAAAAACAGCTTGCATTTAAATAGCACCTTTAATGTAGTAAAACATCCCATGGCACATCATAGGAGCATAATCATACAAAAATCGACACAGAGCCAAAGAAGGAGATGTTAGGATGGTGATTTCAGCTTGGTCAAAGACGTAAGTTTTAAAGAATGTCTTGAAGTAGAAAAGGTGGAGAGGCAATTCCAGAGCCTAGGGCCTATATGGCTGAAGGCATGACTACCAATGGTGGGGTGAAGGGAGTGGGGGATGCATAAAAGAATCTGAGTTGGAGGAATGCAGAGTTCTTGGAGGGTTGTAGGGTTGTAGGAAGTCACAGAGATAGGGAGGGGTGAGGCCATGGAGGGAACTGTATACGAGGATGAAAATTTTAAAATCAAGACGTTCAGTCTTGGATTTAATCTTGGATGAACAGTGACTTCCTCCAGCTAAACATTTGGAAGATCAAAGCCATCAACTTTAGCCCCGACAAAAAAAGATCAGGACCCTCATCACCAAATCCATCCCTCTCCCTGACCACTGTCTTGGGTTGAACCAGACTGTTTGCAACCTCAATAATTTCCTTTCCTCTGACTTCAGCTTCTAATACATCCCCCCCTACCACTGACTGCTGCCTAGGTCCCACTCTCTGCAATTTCCTCCCTAAACCCCAACCATCTCCCAGAACCCTCCTTTAAAACCCTCCTTTAAACCCTCCTCTTTCACCAAGCTTTCGGTCACCACTTCTAATCTCTCCCTCTTTGGCCAGGTTTCCACTTGGGTCTGTGAAGTGCCTTGGTACATTTAAAGTGCTCTGTAAATGTAAGATAGTGTTGTGAAGATGTACTGCTGGTGGTCAAGCGTTCAAAACAGAGTTTGAAAATGAGTAACTCAGCCAGGTGACGTAACCAGTCCAGCAACTTTCCTCAGGAACATCATTATTACTTTACAGTTGGCAGCAGTTGTAGGTTTCTGTTTCTCTGGTGATATATATTTACATCGAATTACATAGGATATACAGCACAGAAACTAGCCACTCGGTCCAATAAGTCCATGCCGGCATTTATGCTCCACTTGAGCCTCCTCCCGTCTTTCCTCATCTCAATCTATCCGCATAACCCTCTATTCCCCTTTCCCTCATGTGCTTATCTGGACTCCCCTTAAATGCATCTATACTAATCGCTTCAACCATTCCCTGTGGTAGTGAGTTCCACATTCTCACCACTCTCTGAATAAAGAAGTTTCTTCTGAATTTGCTATTTGATTTCTCGGTGACTATCTTAAATTGATGGCCTCTGGTTTTGCTCTTCCCCACAATTGGAAACATTCTCTCTGTGCCTACTCTATCAAAACCTTTCATAATTTTAAAGACTTGTATTAGATCACCCTCAGCCTTCTTTTTTCAAGAGAAAAGAGACCCAGCCATCCTTTTCTGATATGTATACCCTCGCATTTCTGGTATCATTTCTGGTAAATCTTCTCTGCAACCTCTCCAGTGCCTCTATCCTTTTTATAATATGGCAACCAGAACTGTACGCAGTTCTCTAAGTGTGGGTTCTAACCAAGGTTTGATACAGGTTTAGCATAACTTCTCTACATTTCAATTCAATACCTCTAGAAATAAACCCTAGTGTTTGGTTTGCCTTTTTATGGTCATGCTAACCTGTGTCGCAACCTTTAGCGATTTATGTATTTATACTCCGAAATCCCTTTATTCCTCTACCCCACCTCGACTCGCACCCTCCAAGTAATAAGTGGCCTCCCTATTCTTCCTACCAAAATTCAATACCTTACATTTATCTGTGTTGAACTTCATTTTCCAATTATATGCCCATTCTGCAATTTTATCAATGTCCTTCAGTAATTTGTTGCAGTCCTCCTCAGTATTGACTAAATCCCACAATTTGGTGTCATCCGCAAATTTAGAAATGTTGTTATTGATTCCAAAGTCGAAATGGTTAATATAAATTGTGAACAACAGTGGTATCAGCATGGATCCTTGTGGAATACCACGACCCATTTGTCTTTTATGATGTGAATGATGTTGCTGCAGATGCAGTGCGCATGCCACCGTTCCCTCTTAAATGGAGTATTGCGCAGTCCTTACCCTCACAACTCTCAGCTGTATTCCAGCTATAACTGAATGCTGTGAGTGCAACACTGCATATCTGGTGAATACGTTACCATCAGATCTCAAAGGGCCTAAAGCCAGGAAACAACGCCACCTGACAATTTGGGTGCTGATTTTTTTCACTAGGCACTCAACCGTTCAGACTGTTAAATTAATTTCAGTGCCAGTTCAGCAACTTGAACCAGCAAGTGACCTCCAACAAGTACAAGCCCCTTCCCCCACCCCCACAGAATTGAAGAAACTAAGCTAGCAATGGAGAAAGATAGCAATAGAACATAGAAACATAGAAAAATAGATGCAGGAGTAGGCCATTCGGTCCTTCGAGCCTGCATCGCCATTCAATAAGATCATGGCTGATCTTAGCAGTTTTTCAGCAGCTTATCCTTTGATAGTTTGCTATTATTAGCTTTGTTAGTATGTGCTATCATTAGTTCATGTTAATGTTCGGGATTTCTTTAGAATAGTCGACAGATAATTTGAAGTAATTTGATTGGCACAAAAAAAAATTAATTATCCAATAATTTGAATTAAGCAAGTTAACCGTAATTAGCTTTAGCAAAATAAGTTAATTAACGCAGCAAAGTGGAAATTAATGCTTAAAAAAAAGATCAGATCATTTGAATTCAGCATAATTGACCGTAATTAGCGTCGGCAAAAAAAACCATTGCGAATCCTTGGAAAATAAATGTAATTACAAAACTTACTAAAAAAGATCAGTTCCATTTATAAATGTAGATTTATTTTTAGTAACTTGCTATCTATCTCTCTGAATACAATGTGGCAGAATTAAAGTGACAATATAAATGCTATTTTATCCACAGGTTTGACAATGTAAAAGAATTAGTGACAAATTATACAATAGGTAATATACATATGCGATCTTTTATATTCTTCACATATACTGAAACTTTTTAATCAAATCATAACACATTAACTATTTTTTAAGCGTGTAGAAACATTACCTTGATCCTGGAAAGGTTAAGTGTTGTATGGCAGGAAGTGAATGTGGCTGAGAACTTCAGAGAGACCGTCCGATTCAGGAACCTTGCATTCTTTGTTGCCATGCCTTTGAAGTTGGCAGATTGAGTTAGGTCCTGTTGCAGAGGGGCCATGTCTTCTGAAAGTGGATCTGTCTAGGTGAAGAGGTGCCTTTGCTCAGGGTTAATCAGGGTAAGCAAACAGAGCTTTCTGTATATAACGACTGTAATGAGATTCTTTGTATTTTGGGGGGCAAAACAGACTGAACGGCGGGTCTTTGATGTTGATTGGCAGCAGTGGGCTGAACTCACTTGGTGCCCTTGCCCCACACTTTGTGGGTCAAACGTCTGTGTGAGGATAACTGACACGGGGTGTGGACTTCAACAGCATTTAGCACTCTACTTTATCAAAGCCATGAACACTTTGTAGGAAGCTTCATACTTCTTTTTGGAGCTCCTTCAGGCCCCAAATCAGAGATACAATGAGATTAAAATAAACATCTTAAAGAGAAAGACAGGTAAGACCTTTCACCAGTACTCAGGCAGTGCTCTTTTCGTAAATTTATGCAAGTGGTATTCTGAATCCAGCTTAGTACTTGTTTTCATTTATTTTTACAATAATACTGCAATTGTTACTGCAATTTAGAGGAAAACATTTTTGGTGGCCATACGAAAGAGAAGTGGTAAATATTATAAAAACTGAAGGGGTCTGGGTACTCGCAAGAACAATGTAACACTCATCATCATAGGTAATCCCTCGAAATCGAGGAATACTTGCTTCCACTCTAACAGTGAGTTCTCAGGTGGCTGTACAGTCCAATGTGGGAATTACAGTCTCTGTCAAAGGTGGGGCAGACAGTAGTTGAAGAAAAGGGAGCCTGGTTTGCCGCACGCTCCTTCTACTGTCTGCGCTTGGTTTCTGCATGCTCTCGGCGACGAGACTCGAGGTGCTCAGCGCTCTCCCGGATGCTCTTCCTCCATTTTGGGCGGTCTTGGGCCAGGGATTCCCAGGTGTCAGTGGGGATGTTACACTTTATCAAGGAGGCTTTGAGGGTGTCCTTGAAATGTTTCCTCTGCCCACCTGGGCCTCGCTCGCTGTGTAGGAGTTTGGAGTAGAGCACTTGCTTAGGGAGTCTCGTGTTGGGCATGTGGACGATGTGGCCCACACAAAGGAGCTGGTCGAGTGTGGTCAGTGCTTTGATACTGGGGATGTTGGCCTGAACGAGAACACTGATGTTGGTGCGTCTATCCTCCCAGTGCATTTGAAGGATCTTGCGGCAGCAGCGCTGGTTGTACTACTCTAGCACTTTGAGGTGTCTGCTGTGTAACACTATAGATTGTTTTCAGAATAGAGTAAGAGAAGCTTGTGTTTATTTAGCAACTTATTGGGCCCAAGTTTCCACATGATTCGCGCCTGATTTTTAGGGAGCAACTGGTGGAGAACGGACTATTTTAGAAATCGCAATTCTCCACATTTTTTTTTCTGCAGTTCTAGTCAGGTAGAACAGTTCTAGTTTAGAACAGAATTTTTTCTTCAAAAGGGGGCGTGTCCGGCCACTGACGCCTGATTTGAAAGTTTCTACAGTGAAAATGTACTCCAAACTAAAGTAGAATGGAGCCAGTGAAGATTTTTGTAGAACTGAAAAAAACTGTTCTACACATTAAAAAATCAGGCGCAGGTTACAAATTAGGCGTCCAGAACGAGGTGGGGGGCAGGGGGGGGAAGGGAATTCATTAAATTCGACAATAAATCCTTATTTATACTTCTACAAATATTATATAAATAAATCCAACCTGAATAAACATTTATAAGCCAAGAAAAGAATAAATAAACCATCTTCCTACCTGTGTGAAAGTGCTTCAGCAGGGAGAATTCTGCAGCCGTTCGTGTTACTGAGCGGGAGGGGGAGAGAGAGAGAGAGAGAGAGAGGGAGGGAGAGAGAGGGGAGGGGAGGGGAGGGAGGGAGAGAGAGGGAGAGGGAGAGAGGGGAGGGGGAGGAGGGGGGAGGGGAGGGAGGGAGAGGGAGGGAGAGAGGGAGGGAGAAGGGGAGGGAGAGGGGGAGAGGGGAGGGAGGGAGGGAGGGGGAGGAGGGGGAGGGAGAGGGAGGGAGGGAGAGAGGGAGGGGGAGGGAGGGAGAGAGAGAGCGGGGGGGGGAGAGAGAAAGCGGGGGGGGGAGAGAGAGAGAGCGGGGGGGGGGGGAGAGAGAGCCAGGAGGGGGGGAGAGAGAGAGCAGGGGGGTGGGAGAGAGAGCGCGGGAGTGGGGGAGAGAGAGAGCCGGGGGGGGTGGGAGGGAGAGAGCGGGGGGGGGGGAGGGGAGAGAGAGCAGGGGGGGCGGGGCGGGTCGGGGAACAGGAGCGCAGGTCGGGTCGGGTCAGTCGGCGGGGGGAGCGGGTCTCGGGTCGGGGCGGGGGGTGGGGGAGTGGGTGTCGGGTCGGGGCGGGGGGTGGGAGGGGGAACAGGTGTCGGGTCGGGTCTGGTCGGCGGGGGGGGGCGGCGGGGAGCGGGTGTCTGGTCGGCGGAGGGGGGGGAGCGGGTGTCGGGTCGGGTCTGGTCGGCGGGGGGGGGGAGCGGGTGTCGGGTCGGGTCTGGTTGTCGGGGGGGGGGGGGCGGAGAGCGGCTGTCTGGTCGGCGGGGGGGGGGGAGCGGGTATCGGGTCGGGTCGGCGGGGGGAGCGGGTGTTGGGTCGGGTCTGGTCGGCGCGGGGGGGGGGGGGGAAAGCGAGTGTCGGGTCTTGTCAGGGGCGGGGAGCAGGAGCTGGCCGTGGGAGGAGCCTCATTCACGCAGCCCCAGTGAGGCCATTCAGCCAGGGCTAAGGGCTGTGTGCTTCGGGCCCCTCCCATACAGTTCGGCGCCTGGAGCTACTGCACTTGCGTGCCCACTGTAGCACGCATGTGCAGAGGTCCCGGCACTGTTTTCAGCGCCGGGACCTGGCTCCGCCCCCCCCCACAGCTCGTGCTGGCTGCGCCGAGAGCCAGAGGACCTGTAAGTAGGTGGAGAATACCGAGGATTTATTTAGGCGCCGTTTTAAGCGCGAAAAACGGGCGCCCAGCTCGGATGGGCGCCCGTTTTTTTTCTTGTGGAAACTTGGGCCCAATATGTCTCCAGGAAGCATGCCGATGAATTGTAGTCATTGTTGTTACCGGGTCCTATTCCAGAGAACTGAGCACATAAACCAGGCTGACACTTCAGTGCAGCACTGAGGGAGCACCGCACTGTCAGATGAGATGTTGAAGCGAGGCCCTGTCTGCCCTCTCGGGTGGACATAACAGATCCCATGCCACTATTTCGAAGAAGAGGAGGAGAGTTCTCCCCAGTGTCCTGGCCAATATTTATTCCTCAATCAACATCACTAAAAACAGATTATCTGGTCATTATCTCATTGCTATTTGTGGGACATTGCTGTATGCAAATTGGCTGCTGCGTTTCCTACATTACAACACTAACTACATTTCAAAAGCACTTAATTGGCTGACAAGAGCATTAGAATGCTTTGAGGTGAGCTTCGAGTGGCTGGGAATTTACTTGAAACTTCTCCCACTCTGCTACTGTAACTTCATTGGAAGTTTGTTGGAAACCTCACTTACACCACTGTTCCCAGTGGCACAACTGGAGCACACAGCAGAAATCGGGCCGCAAAGATCAGGGCGCCCAATCAATTTTAGTTGTAAAATTACCCCTCGTGTATTAGCAAGTCAAATGTGCAGCAGTGAGATGAATGACCAATTAATCTCTTTTTGGTATTTGCTAAAGGAGCAGTTCTAGGCAGGTCATCAAGAGAATTCTTTCCTCTTCTTCAGATAGCAGCATGGGATCTTTGAACAGTCACCTGAACTATCAAAGCAGGCAGTTAAGGTCTTGACTTACCTTGTCCTTTGAATAATGCCACCTCTGACAATGCAGCGCTTCCTCAACTCGATACTGGAGTGTCAACCCAAGTTTCATGCTTAATTCTTGGAGTAGGGCTTGTATCCACAACCTTCAGACTCAGAGGCACGAGTGCTGCAGTAAGCTGGCATTACATGGCAAATAAAGATTTCCTCTTATTGGTATTTGCAATAAAATTGATTGAAGAACGCAGTAAGTTTACAACTTATCACATTTAAGCAGGTATCAGGGTTCCTTCTGACCTCGAATTGCTATCATAAATGCGGCAGTAGGGTAAAGAGAGAGATGGTGGAAATAGACAGCAGATTAATCAGAATTCAAAGGAGAAATAAAAACAGAAAATGCTGGAAATCTCAGCGGGTCAGGCAGCATCTGTGGAGAGAAAAACAGAGTTAACGTTTCAAGTCGATGACCCTTCATCAGAACTGGCGAATGTTCGAAATGAACGGATTCTTAAGAAGCACTGAAAGGGGGAGGGGAAGAAAGAACAAAAGGGAAGGTCTGTGATAGGGTGGAAGACAGGAGAGATTAGAGGGACAAAAGGGATGAAGGACCGACTTGAAATGTTAATAGCAGAAGTTTGAAAAAGGTTAGTCGAGATAAGATGTGAATGGAATAATTACCAGCTGCCATGGAAGACAGAGAGAATAAAATGACATAAGATCAGGGGGGGGGGCGGGGGGAGCTGTAGAGGGAGCCAAATATGGGCAGAGGTTATTGAGTTAACATCCAAAATGGAATCCTTCATCAGAACTGAACTATAAGTCTAGAAGTGAGCTTCGAGTGGCTGGGAATTTACTTGAAACTTCTCCCACTCTGCTACCGTAACATCATTGGAAGTTTGTTGGAAATCCCGCTTACACCACTGTTCCCAGTGGCACAACCGGAGCACACAGCAGAAATCAGGCCGGAGAGATCAGGGCGCCCAATCAATTTTAGTTGTAAAATTACCCCTCGTGTATTAGCAAAGACATTTCTGCCTTCTAAATCTTAAATTATGATGCTTATCTCTAAAAAAAAATGTCACATTTATTGAGTTCTCTTTATTTCAATTACTTTTTATACTAAAATTCCTCTTGTAATGTTAAAGGAAAAAAATGATTGAGTCAACCTGCTACAAGAGACAACGGGTGAAGATTTTCTCTGAGCTACACATAAGGTGTTTACAATTTCCTTAAACATAGCACACAGAGCAAATCTTTGTCCTTTTCTTTAAAAGATATTAAGACACTTCTAGTTTTACAGAATATATTAAATGTCTCTCTGTATCAGTTTCTGCTGGAGTAACATACACAATCTTGACATGTAAGAATGAACTTTATTATGAGTGACAGTCCACTGGTTTTCACAGCAGGTCTTTGATCTAACTCTATTTCATGGTGTGTCGATTCCACACATGATTATTTCGGCCTTCAGTTGGAGAAAGCTGAACGTTTGATAGATCTGATATTTACTGCAGAGATTTACATATTATGTGGACCTTTGCGCTGCATAGAAGCAGATTGATAATTACCATTAAAATGGGAGAAACAATAGCTGCAAGTGATGAGGGAATTGGTTAGAAAGCATAACTCACCTGGGAAAATGTCAATGTAAGGCAGGAAATAAGCTTATTGACCCAGAATTTGCTGGGAACATAATAGCAAGTTAAACACACATGCCGTTATTAATGTGTAAATAACCCAACAAACTGTGGGGAGGAAGAGAAGCAGCATGAATTGTGAATCGCCATAAAGTGCTGGATGATTTGCATCGCTTGCGTTAGACTCACAAAAGCGGATTTCACTGTCAACCCGCCCTTGAGTTTCAAGAAACTGCTGGATTTGTGCTGTTAAAACGAATAAACTCGCTGCAGAAAGTTAGGGCTGGCACTTAATGACATAAAGACCCTTTTAATGAGGAGATTTATGTTTCTGCAATTCCACTAAACCTCGAAGGCCCAGAAAGGGAACAATTGAAACTGTGGAGTCTCACTCCTACAGCTAGTAAATTATTCCGAGAGGGTTTTAAAAAAAAAGAAAATCTTACTTTCCTTTGTCTCTTTTTTCCTCTCACTCTTAATCCAGTCTTTCTTTCCCTCTCTTTATTTATGTTTCTGTATCTAATATGATGTTAATTTACCCCATTTCATTCTCCATCATTTACTCTGTTCCTTTCTCTATCTTTAAATCTCATTGGTTAAGGAGATAAATGGTTCGTCCCATCATTTACCAAGGTCCCAGATGCCCCACTGACCTTGCACTTCCAGCAATTTGTGGGGCAAAGAAACTTTGAGCGGGTCAGTGAGGAACACAAACCAGATCATGAGACACGCCACGAGATGCCCCGCTCCAGCAAATTCTGGGCCAAGATATTACTACTATCATTTGCATTGCAGTCCTATTTTAGAGTAAACCCTTTCACAAACTGAGCTGGCAGCTCCTTTCAGTTCATTAAAAATGTAAAAGGCGGCATCATTTTAAATTCTTTGAAGGATCAAGAAGTCTAGCGTAGCCAATGTAACCCCACTTTTTAAAAAAGGAGGGAGAGAGAAAACAGGGAATTATAGACCGGTCAGCCTGACATCGGTAGTGGGTAAAATGATGGAATCAATTATTAAGGATTTCATAGCAGCGCATTTGGAAAGAGGTGACATGATAGGTCCAAGTCAGCATGGATTTGTGAAAGGGAACTCATGCTTGACAAATCTTCTGGAATTTTTTGAGGATGTTTCCAGTAGAGTGGACAAGGGAGAACCAGTTGATGTGGTGTATTTGAACTTTCAGAAAGCTTTCGACAAGGTCCCACACAAGAGATTAATGTGCAAAGTTAAAGCACATGGGATTGGGGGTAGTGTGCTGACGTGGATTGAGAACTGGTTGTCAGACAGGAAGCAAAGTGTAGGAGTAAATGGGTACTTTTCAGAATGGTAGGCAGTGACTAGTGGGGTACCACAAGGTTCTGTGCTGGGGCCCCAGCTGTTTACATTGTACATTAATGATTTAGACGAGGGGATTAAATGTAGAATCTCCAAATTTGCGGATGACACGAAGTTGGGTGGCAGTGTGAGCTGCGAGGAGGATGCTATGAGGCTGCAGAGTGACTTGGATAGGTTAGGTGAGTGTGCAAATGCATGGCAGATGAAGTATAATGTGGATAAATGTGAGGTTATCCACTTTGGTGGTAAAAACAGAGAGACAGACTATTATCTGAATGGTGACAGATTAGGAAAAGGGGAGGTGCAACGAGACCTGAGTGTCATGGTACATCAGTCATTGAAGGTTGGCATGCAGCTACAGCAGGCGGTTAAGAAAGCAAATGGCATGTTGGCCTTCAGAGAGAGAGGATTTGAGTACAGAGGCAGGGAGGTGTTATTACAGTTGTACAAGGCTTTGGTGAGGCCACACCTGGAGTATTGTGTGCAATTTTGGTCTCCTAACTTGAGGAAGGACATTCTTGCTATTGAGGGAGTGCAGCGAATGTTCAGCAGACTGATTCCTGGGATGGCGGGACTGACATATCAAGAAAGACTGTATCAACTGGGCTTGTATTCACTGGCGTTCAGAAGAATGAGAGGGGATCTCATAGGAATGTTTAAAATTCTGACGGGTTTAGACAGGTTAGATGCAGGAAGAATGTTCCCAATGTTGGGGAAGTCCAGAACCAGGGGTCACAGTGTAAGGATAAGGGGTAAGCCATTTAGGACTGAGATGAGGAGAAACTTCTTCACCCAGAGAGTGGTGAACCTGTGGAATTCTCTACCACAGAAAGTTGTTGAGGCCAAATCACTAAATATATTCAAAAAGGAGTTAGATGTAGTCTTTACTACTAGGGGGATCAAGGGGTATGGCAAGAAAGCAGGAATGGGGTACTGAAGTTGCATGTTCAGCCATGAACTAATTGAATGGCGGTGCAGGCTCGAAGGGCCGAATGGCCTACTCCTGCACCTATTTTCTATGTTTCTATGTCTATGTTTCTGTCTACTAAATGTGGCGAAACATCCGATATCTCACAACAGTTCATTCTGTTTTTAATGTTGTTTTGTTTTTGTTTTTGTTATTTTACAGACTTTCATAAACCCACATAAAGAAAGATATGAGCTCTCCATTGGCTGATGAACAGCTGACCCATGCCAAACAAGAATGCAAGTGGTTCAATACCCTGTCTGGGCTGCGTTTGTTGATTTAATCCTGGGTGCTACAATTACTCTCAGTGTCTCTGGGTATTAAGGATGGAGATTCAGTCAGGGTTTCCAACTGTGACCTCTGTCCAGTGATCCTTTTGGGAAAGGTGCAGAGGGCGGGGGTGAATGGGGGTGTGTGTTGGGTAAGGACATCATTGTGATCAGCTGTGAATGTCTCATGTTCAAATAGTATACTGACATCACATCCCGATTTTAACTCCAGTTGGATTTCCAGCTCTGGCCTGAGTTAAAATTACAGTTGCGTTTCAATGATGTCATCAGGCCACAACATTCATATGTAAAGAAGGACCCTGTTGGCTCCAGGCACGTGTCCTTACTGCCTGCCTCGGAGAGCAGGTTAAAATTGCAGATGTTGCGCTCATGACGGCTTTCGGACAGGTAAGAGCCAGAACAATTTTAATTGGCTGCCCACCAGGTTTTTGCTGAGTGAGTAGGACACACCCTCACTACCTAGGCCCACACATGAAAAATAGCCAACTGGGTGAGTTACCAGAGAGGAAAATGAGTAAGGAAAATTCAGAGGAAAAAGCAGAAAATAAAAATCTGATCGATTCTGCAATTATGAGGAGTGACTCCCCAAATTAAATATTCTTATTGGAGAAAATAAGATTGAGATGGTCATGACTCCGATCTTTAAGATGGATAATGTTTGCTGGGTTATTAATTTGAATTGTGACAACACCATGTCTCCGTGATGCCAATTACATCATATCCATTAACTGCTATCTGCGCAGTTAATTTCATCCACCTTATCGTCTAAAAAATACCTGCAGATTCTCCGGCTCCCTGCAGGTCCTGTGGCCCTCGGCGCAGCGCAGCACGAGCTGTGGGGGGTGGAGCCAGGTCCCTGCGCTGAAATCAGTGCCGGGACCTCTGCACAGGCGCGCTACAGTGGGCGCGCATGTGCAGTAGCTCCAGGCGCCCAAAACTGTTTGGGAGGGGCCCGAAGCATGCAGCCCCCTAGCCCTGGCCGAATGGCCTCACTGGGGCTGCGAGGATCAGGCTGCACCTCCCTCGTCCAGCTCCTGCTCTGGCTCCAGCTGGCTCTCTCAACCCTCCACTCCACCCCCCCAAGCTCCCGCTCCGACCCCCCCCCCCCAGCTCCTGTTCCACTCCCCCCCCCAGGACCCCCCCCCGCCCCAGCTCCCGCTCCACTCCCCCCCCAGCTACCGCTCTGACCCCCGCCACAGCTCCTGCTCCACTCCCCCCCGGAGCACCCACCCCCAAGCTCCCGCTCCGACAACCCCCCCCCCCCAAGCTCCCGCTCCCTGACGTCTCCTCCCAGCTCCCGCTCCCCCCAGCCACCTACCTTTAACTCCTTCGGCGGGGCCCGCCCACCCCGGCATTTTGCTGGGGCCGGCTTGGGCCCGGCTTCTTCATGTCCGCCGGCCATTCAGCCTCTCCCTCTCCTCCCTCCCTCCCTCCCTCTCTCTCTCTCTCCTCTCTCCCCTCCCCTCCCCTCTCTCCCTCTCCTCTCTCCCTCCCTCCTTCCCTCTCTCTTCCCTTCCTCCCTCCCTCCCTCTCTCTCTCTCCCTCTCCTCTCCCCTCCCCTCCCTCCCTCTCCTCTCCCCTTCCCTCTCTCCCCTCTCTTCTCCCTTTCCCTCCCTCCCTCCCTCTCCTCACTCCCTCCCCTCCTCCCTCTCCCTCCTTCCCTCTCCCTCCCTCTCTGCTCCCCCTCCCCGCTCCCTCTCTCTCCTCTCCCTCTCTCTCTCTCCTCTCCTCTCCCCACCCCTCTCCTCTCCCCACCCCCCCTCCTCCTTCTCCCCCCCCTCCCTCCTCCCCCCCCTCCCCTCGCTGTCAGAAACACATAGACACTGACAGAGAGAGAGAGACACTGACACTGACAGACACAGAGTGAGAGAGAGACACACAGACAGACAGAGAGAGAGAGACACACACACGGGTGGGGGGGGGGGGGGGGGGGGGGGCGTCCCAGCACGCTGTTGGAGGGCTCCCGGTGAATTTTTTACTTATTGATTTTTAAAATGTTTTTCTTTTTTATTAATTTTTTTTGATTGATTTATTGGTTGATTTATTGATGTATTTATCATTTATTATTGATGATGGCTCTTTATTTGTAAAACTGAAGTGTTTAATGTTTGTAAACTTCCCTTTAAAACCTCCCCACCCCCGCATTCCCTACGCCTGATTTGTAACCTACGCCTGATTTTCTAAGTGTAGACAAGGTTTTTCTGAGCGTACAAAAATCTACACTTACTCCATTCTAAGTTAGTTTGGAGTAAGTTTTCACTGCCTAAACTTTCAAAACGGGCGTAAGTGGCCGGACACGGCCCTTTTGAAAAAAAAATCTGTTCCAAACTGAAACTGTTTTAACTGACTGGAACTGGAGCAAACTAAATGCCGAGAATTGCAATTTCTAAGATACTCCATTCTAAACCAGTTGCTCCAAAAAAACAGGAGCAACTCAGGCCGAAACTTGGGCCCTACATAACTAAACGTTATGAGCAAATTGGCAAACTTCATGCAAAGTCAAAGAACGGAAGATTTTTCTTTCCCAGCCGGTTAGTAGATATGTGAAATTAATTCCCATCAAAAGCAATTCTACTGCTATGTCAATTAACTCCTTGAAAAAGGAGCTGGCTAAATAAGGATTTCACAGCACATTATGCCCATTCAGCCCATCATGCCTATGCCGGCTCTCTGAAATAGAGTCCTATTATCCTGCTTGCCTGAGTAAGCCGGGCACTTCAACCATCCAGGATAACAGTTTTAAAATAGCGGTGAGCAAAATGAGTGGTAAGTGCATTATTTGAATTTTAACTCTCGTTCTGCCTGGTCTCCACCGGGCAAAGAGAGGTAAAATTCCATCTTTATTTTTTTTTCCTTTTTTCAAATATTTATCCAATTCCCTTTTAAAAGATATTATAGATTCTGTTTCCTAATGTTCCAATAACCATTGGCATTGGGATGTCTTACTATTTTAAAGGTGCTATATAAATGCAAGTTGTTGTTGCATTCAAACAAATTCTCCTAACCTCTGCATTTGGTGATCATCTGAAAGGTATGCCTTCTCGCTACTGATTCACTGACCTTTGGAAATATTGGCCAGGCGTTTCCTCCGAGGGTGCAACCATTTTGCCGATGTCAAGTTGCACCCAAAAATCTTCCCAATTTAAAATGGGCATAAATTGTCATAACAAAGAAAGACTTGCTTTTATAGTGCCTTTCATGACCACCGGACGTCCCAAAGCACTTTACAGCCAGTGAAATACTTTTTGAAGTGTAGTCATTGTTGTAATGTAGGAAATATGGCAGCCAATTTGCGCACAGCAAGCTCCCACAAACTGCAATGTGATAATGACCAGATAATCTGTTTTTTTTAGTGAAATTGATTGAGGTATAAATATTGGCTAGGACACCTGAGATAGCTTCTCTGCTCTTCTTCGAAATAGTGCCATAGTATCTTTTACCCGAGAAGGCAGATGGGGCCTCAGTTTAATGTTTCATCCAAAAGATGGCACCTCTGACAGTGCAGCACTCCCTCAGTACTGCACTGGAGTGCCAGCCTAAATTATTGTGTTCAAGTCTCTGGAGTGGGACTTGAACCCACAACCTTCTGACTCACAACCAACTGAGCCACAGCAGTAACAATCAGGATATATGGAAACACTGATTCCACACCAGTATATTTCTTATTTGACTCTTAGAATTTAACTTTCAACATTTAACCATTATTCATGCACATGAATGGTTAAGGAAGCTTTTCAATTTTTATTGTGAGTTATGCCATAAAAATGTATTAAAAGAAACAGAAAATATAGAGCAGGTGAGGATAATTTTAAATATTTGAAAGGTTGTAATTAAAAGACCAGAAAAATTACTTTTCTTCCTGATTCCCCTAAAAATCTGTTTGCAAGATTGAGAGACCCATCCAAACAAGCACAATTGGAGAAGACTCGCATTTGTGAGTCGGGGGCGTGGCCAGTTTTACGGGTGCAGATTTGCTCAGATGGAGGGTTTAAGGGATGGTCATAAAAGATCGAGGAGACTTGGGTGTTCTGTAATTACGCACGTAACTCACTGATGCTCCAAATTCCGCAATCTTTTAATTTTACCCATCACCCCTGTGCTCGCTGTATGACCTACATTGGCTCCCGGTTAAGGAACGCCTCAATTTCAAGATTCTCATCCTTGTTTTCAAATCCCTCCATTGTCTTGCCCCTCCCTATCTCTGTGATCCCCTCCAGCCCTACAATGCCTCAAAATATATCTGCGATCCTTTAATTCTGCCCGCTTAAGCATCCCTGATGATAATCACTCAACTATTGGTGGCCATGCCTTCTGTTGCCTACGTCCTAAGCTCCGGAATTCCCTCCCTAAACCTCTCCATCTCTCTACCTCTCTTTCTTTCTTTAAGATGCTCCTTAAAACCTACCTCTTTGACCAAGCTTTTGGTCAGCTGCCCTAATTTCTCCTTATGTGGCTCGGTGTCAAATGTTTGTTTTATAACACTCCTGTAAAGCGCCCTTAGATATTTTCCCACGTTAAAGGCGCTATATAAATAAAAGTTGTTTTTTGTTGTTATGTAATTTGTTTATTCCAGATTACATGTGTGTCTGGGTGCAAATGCAGAGGAAAGGCCAGGCTATTGTTACCTTATTTATCTTATCAAAACCCTTAATTGTGAACAACTCTATTAGATCTTCTCCTAATCTTCTCTGTTGTTGTGAAAAGAACAGTTCTTCCTCAAAACTAAAGCCCTTCATCACAGGTATCATTTTAGTAAATCTCTTCTGTAGCCTCTCCATAATTTTGAGATCCTTCTGAAAGCTGGAAGCCTAGAAACTGGACACAATTTTCTAACTGCAGCCTACCCAATGATTTGTATGGGTTGAACATTACCTCTTTGCTTTTGTACTCTCTACTTATGCTTTCCTTTAACAGCTTTAACAACTTATCCTCCCACTTTTAAAGGTTTAATTCTGAACCCCTCAGTCCCTCTGCTCTTCTATTCCTTAGTAAGATCAGAATCTAAAGTTATAGGCATTTTTCTTCATTTGTGTTCATCCATCCAATCTATCTGATTTGATTTTTGTGGAGTTCTATTGCTTCTGTGTCTGGAACTTTTATTATTACCCTGATTGCCTTGTGGGATCTTTGTTTGTTTTCCTGGAAGTCTGGGGCTGGTGCTATCAATGCAAGGTGCCCCATTCCTAGCTATCTCATGGATCTTTCTTTCCATCTAGGGAACCCTATTCTGGAGATTGCTTGTTTCCATTACAGTCTCTGGAGCAAGTTACCTGAGTCCTTTGTTTCTGTTACGGTCTGGTAGCTCTGTGTGTTTGGGGCATCAATTTCCCTCGTTGTCTGGAGGGGAGCGAGGGCAGTATTTGTACAAGGTATCAATTTCTTTAACTGTGTTGGGGAAGTTTTCAAAGTCTCTGTAGACCCTCTGGTGGTCATTTTGCTCTCAAGAAACCATCTGAATTCCAGTAGTCTGAATCGATCTGAATCCTCATCCAGTCAGCCCTGCCAATGCTTTCTGTTCGCTAAATCTTTATCGGCAGATATCACATTTTTAGTCAATTATTTTTCAAAACAACGGTCCTGTGTACAGTTATATGTTCGAAATGTTTTCATTATGCTAGTCAGACAGTCCGTAGTTACTATACCACACTGCGATATGTGTGCGCACTCGGTCCGTGCAGCAGAGCAGGTCTCCAGTCGTCCTGGTTATTCCTTGCCACTGGATAAAGGCCTAGCTCTGTCAAGCCTATGTGGTTACTGATGTGCAACAGTCACCACACATTAAAAAAATCCATACACAGGCATCTTCCACCCCTTCAATTGGAATTCAAGACTGGAACATCGAGTCCTTCATTGAAACACCTGTGTACGCATGTGGAAGCAAGTCATCCTCATTCGAGGGACCGCCTATGATGACTGTAAAGGCGCAGTTGCTACTGTAAAAAGTCACCCATATCTGGCGACTTAATTAGAAACTGGTTTTCAATGTTCCTCATATTGGATGAAGCCTTGTTAATTATTGTCCCTTCATGGATATGCTCTTTGTTCTGATATGCCAGCTCTTTTAGCAGTTATTCGTTCACATTATCTGATGATACTTTTAGTTCTCAACTCCTGCCTATTGCCCAGTTGTCGCACTGTATTGTGCACGTATGTTTGTTGCAATCTTTCTGACTGTACCAGTCTGAAATGAGCATTCGAAACAATGGCTGATAAAATGAGAGCGACAGTAGCAAGAAGCCACAAAATACAAGTGTGAATGTGAACAGATTCAGTTCTAATTTTACTGATTAATATAATCATATACTGAATAGCAGGTACCTGGATTATAAGGCAGTAATCACATCCATAGATTGAGATGACACCATAAACTGCATATCATAGAAACATAGAAACATAGAAAATAGGTGCAGGAGTAGGCCATTCGGCCCTTCGAGCCTGCGCCATCATTCAATAAGATCATGGCTAATCATTCACCTCAGTACCCCTTTCCTGCTTTCTCTCCATACCTCTTGATCCCTTTAGTTGTAAGGGCCATATCTAACTCCCTCTTGAACATATCCAACGAACTGGCATCAACAACTCTCTGCGATAGGGAATTCCACAGGTTAACAACTCTCTGAGTGAAGAAGTTTCTCCTCATCTCAGTCCTAAATGGCTTACCCCTTATCCTTAGACTGTGTCCCCTGGTTCTGGACTTCCCCAACATCGGGAACATTCTTCCTGCATCTAATCTGTCCAGTCCCGTCAGAATTTTATATATTTCTATGAGATCCCCTCTCATCCTTCTAAACTCCAGTGAATACAGGCCCAGTCGATCCAGTCTCTCCTCATATGTCAGTCCTGCCATCCTGGGAATCAGTCTGGTGAACCTTCGCTGCACTCCCTCAATAGCAACCCCTCAATTAGGAGACCAAAACTGAATACAATATTCCAGGTGAGGCCTCACCAAGGCATCGGACAACTGCAGTAAGACCTCTCTGCTCCTATACTCAAATCCCCGAGCGATGAAGGCCAACATGCCATTTGACTTCTTCACCACCTGCTGTACCTGCATGCCATCTTTCAATGACTGATGTACCATGACATCCAGGTCTTGTTGCACCTCCCCTTTTCCTAATCTGCCACCATTCAGATAATATTCTGCCTTTGTGTTTTTGCCACCAAAGTGGATAATCACACATTTATCCACATTATACTGCATCTGCCATGCATTTGCCCACTCACCTAACCTGTCCAAGTCACCCTGCAGCCTCTTATCAACCTCCTCACACCGCCACCCAGCTCACACCGCCACCCAGGTTACTGTCATCTGCAAATTTGGAGATATTACACTCAATTCCTTCATCTAAATCATTGATGATTATTGTAAATAGCGGGGGCCCAGCACTGAATCCTGCGGCACCCCACTAGTCACTGCCTGACATTCTGAAAAGGAACCTGTTTGTCCAGACACTCTGCTTCCTGTCTGCGAACCAGTTCTCTATCCACGTCAATACATTACCCCCAATACCATGGTGCCAAAATTTTGCACACTAATCTCTCGTGTGGGACATAGAAACATAGAAAATAGGTGCAGGAGTAGGCCATTCGGCCCTTCTAGCCTGCACCGCCATTCAATGAGTTCATGGCTGAACATGCAACTTCAGTACCCCCTTCCTGCTTTCTCGCCATACCCCTTGATCCCCCTAGTAGTAAGGATTTCATCTAACTCCTTTTTGAATATATTTAGTGAATTGGCCTCAACAACTTTCTGTGGTAGAGAATTCCACAGGTTCACCACTCTCTGGGTGAAGAAGTTTCTCCTCATCCCGGTCCTAAATGGCTTACCCCTTATCCTTAGACTGTGACCCCTGGTTCTGGACTTCCCCAACAAAAGCCTTGTCAAAAGCCATTTGAAAGTCCAAATACACCATATCCACTGGTTCTTGTCCACTCTAGTAGTTACATCCTCAAAAAATTGTAGAACATTTGTCAAGCATAATTTCGCTTTCATAAATCCATGCTGACTTGGACCGATCCTGTCACTGCTTTCCAAATGCGCTGCTATTCCATCTTTAATAATTGATTCCAACATTTGCCCCATGACTGATGTCAGGCTAACTGGTCTATAATTCCCCGTTTTCTCTCTCCCTCCTTTTTTAAAAAGTGGTGTTACATTAGCTGCCCTCCAGTCCATAGGATCTGATCCAGAGTCGATAGACTGTATGGAAAATGATCACCAATGCATCCACTATTTCTAGGGCCACTTCCTTAAGTACTCTGGGATGCAGACTATCAGGCCCTGGGGATTTATCGGCCTTCAATCCCATCAATTTCCCTAACACAATTTCCTGACTAATAAGGATTTCCTTCAGTTCCTCCTTCTCACTAGACCCTCAGTTCCCTAGTATTTCTGGAAGGTTATTTGTGTCTTCCTTCGTGAAGACAGAAATAAAGTATTTGTTCAACTGGTCTGCCATTTCTTTGTTCCCCATTATAAATTCACCTGATTCTGACTGCAAGGGACCTACATTTGTCTTCACTAATCTTTTTCTCTTCACCTATCTATAGAAGTTTTTGCAGTCAGTTTTTTTGTTCCTAGCAAGCTTCCTCTCATACGCTATTTTCCCCTCCTAATTAAACCCTTTGTCCTCCTCTGCTGAATTATAAATTTCTCGCAGTCCTCAGGTTTGCTGCTTTTTCTGGCCAATTTATATGCCTCTTCCTTGGATTTAACACTATCCCTAATTTCCCTTGTTAGCCACGGTTGAGCCACCTTCCCCATTTTATTTTTACGCCAGACAGGGATATACAATTGTTGAAGTTCATCCATGTGATCTTTAAATGTTTGCCATTGCCTACCCACCGTCAACCCTTTAAGTATCATTCGCCAGTCTATTCTAATCAATTTGCATCTCATATCATCGAAGTTACCTTTCCTTACGTTCAGGACCCTAGTCTCTGAATTAACTGTGGCACTCTCCATTTTAATAAATAATTCTACCATATTATGGTCACTCTTTCCCAAGGGGCCTCGCAAAACAAGATTGCTAATTAGTCCTTTCTCATTACCCATCACCCAATCTAGGATGGCCAGCTCCCAAGTTGGTTCCTCGACATATTGGTCTAGAAAACCATTCCTAATACACTCCAGGAAATCCTCCTCCACCATATTGTACCAGTTTGGTTAGCCCAATCTATATGTAGATTAAAGTCGCCCATGATAACTGCTGTACCTTTATTTCACACATCCCTAATTTCTTCTTTGATGCTGTCCCCAACCTCACTACTATTATTTGGTGGTCTATACACAACTCCCACTAGCATTTTCTGCTTTTTGGTATTCCGCAGCTCTACCCATACAGATTCCACATCATCCAAGTTAATGTCTTTCCTTACTATTGCGTTAATTTCCTCTTGAACCAGTAACGCTACCTCACCTCCTTTTCCTTTCTGTCTATCCTTCCTGAATGTTGAATACCACTGGATGTTGAGTTACCAGCCTTGGTCACCCTGGAGCCATGTCTCTGTACTGCCAATTATAACATATTCATTAATTGCTGCCTGCGCAGTTAATTCGTCCACCTTATTACGAATACTCCTCGCATTGAGGCACAGAGCCTTCAGGCTTGTCTTTTTAACACACTTTGCCTCTTTAGAATTTTGCTGTCATGTGGCCCTTTTTGATTTTTGCCTTGGGTTTCTCTGCCCTGCACTTTTACTTTTTCTTCTTTCTATCAATGAATGACTGATGAAATCACTCCTGGTCATTAGCTTTTTGTTAAGTATAGGGATTCGTTGCTCAGGCCCGAGTTAAAATTACAGTCCGGTTCAATGATGTCAGCATATGTAAAGATATATGCTGTTGGCTCTGGGCATGAACCCTTGCTGCCGGCTCAGGAGAGCAGGTTAAAATTACAGATGTTGCGATCACAGCAGCTTTTGGACAGGTAAGAGCCAGGGTGATTTTCACTGCTCACCTGCCAGATTTCTGTTGAGAGAGTAGGGTTAAAATCGCCTCCTACCTCTTATTTTTCTGCTGTTGGTGAGCTTCACAGTGACTCACTGACAGCCAGTAACTGATGTACGATGACATGTTTACAGACGGATTGATGACTATGATCCAATCACCTGAACTTTTTGTTCAGTGGCTACCAGAAAATAACACAGCCATTCCATATTATAGATCACGCTGCTAGCTCTGGTGATTGATGGCTTGGGATTAATGTCAGGTGCAATATGCTATTTGTGAAATCCATCAGTATCTGAGATCAACGCCAAGTGAGACCTGAACTTTAAGAAATCCAGCAAAACCTCAGCTCCCTGACTGAACGAGTAAATTGGAGGAACTGTCCTGGATTTCAAAAATACACCAGTGCCTGCTGTATTACAGAGTCCGCAGACAGCCAAGTGAATTAAGAGTCAGAGTATGTGATGCGAAATACAAGGAAGCAGACATGAGCTATACTTAACTGAGTAAACTGATGCGTTGTGGGATTGCAGTCATTACTTGGCAATATAAGCTTATAAAAAGTCCAATATAGTTTTTGAAAATGCTAATGTCTTGTACATTGTAGCCAGCATGCAAGCAGAGTTACAGGGAAAATCATTTGGGGTCATTAGAACTTATATTGCCAGGTGATAGCGAATCGGCAGCCGTTTTGCACTCTGCCCAAATTTCCTTTTCCATTGAAGTCAATATAAAAGAAAACCGGTCGAGTTGTAAAGCAGGCGACTGATTCACTAGCACCCTTTGTTTTCCTAATAACAACAGTTAAAAATGACCTGAGTTGTGTGAAGCAGATTCAGGGTGAAGAGCGCTTATTACACAGTCTAACATTCTCGAATTAGCAAGTACTGTGCATTTATTCCGCTCTCGGTGTTGGAAAAGGATGTTGCTCAGACATCTCAGCTGGTCGGTGCACTGCCTTGTGTGGTACTGAGAATTGAGTCATAAAATCCCAGGTTCAATCTGTGTTGAGTTAGTTCATCTTCGCTAGAGTGGCAGTAAGAATTCTATAATTGGCCTCAATGTTTTGAGCTGGATAGAGGAAAAAGCAGCCGGAGGTTTTTCTCCAGATCCCTGAACCTCTCTAGCTCGCTTTCCTCTTTAAGGCACTCCTTAAAACCGACCTTATTGACCAAGCTTTTTTTGGCCACCTGTCCTAATATCTCTTTAAGCGGCTTGGTATCAAACTTTGATCGATAATGCTCCTGTGAATTGCCTTGGATGCTTACTGCGTTAAAGGCGCTATGTAAATGTAAGTTGTTGGTGTTAATATACTTACTCCTGATGTTGTGAATCCTAATTTGTATGTATATGTTGGGTAAGGATGGAACAGGTTTGTTTGTGCAGATCTCTGCAATCAAATAGCTGCCTAAAATGCGCTGTTTTGGCTCATACTTGAAGAATGGTCACTTGGGCAGGGTGGCAGGAACTGGCTAGAACCTAGGCAACAGTACTCCAGCATGAGCCAGCTCCTTCAGAGGAGAAGGAAGGAAAGGGAGAACATTTACAATAGGAAAGAACATTGAATTCCATAGAATTAGCTTTCAAATCTGAGTCCTTGTACTGCTGGCTTTGAAAACTGCCTTAGTGTGTGGGAAGTTTCTGAGTAGAAAAGTAGGAGTGAAATGGTCTTCCAGCCATTGTAATTTCCGTAGCTGGCTCATGATACAGTGTTCCATCCTTACCTAACATGTCATGCATCATTGTATCACAATGTATTGTAACCACCATCTGCCCCACCTGTGACCTGTGACAGAGACTGTCGGTCCCACATAGGACTCATCAGCCACATGAGAACTCATTTTTAGTGTGGAAGTAAGTCATCCTCGACTCCAAGGGACTGCCTAAGAAGAAGTATTGTAATACGACACATAGCATCAGGAGAAACTATATCAGGAGCATTCATGCTGGCTATTTTTTCCCCTGTTTAGCATACTGTGGGAACATATGGAATAGTTCCCCCAACCCCACACTTTTTCATCCCTCCCACCCCACCACCTCCGCCCCTCCATCTCTCCTGAAGACATTGAGTCCTGCTGGGCTATGGTTCCACAGGAATTGGAACCCCTCTGGTAGCTTGCCCAAGTGAGCTTAGATAGTAAATGCGGACAAACTATTCCACCATGTGGGTCACACCTGTACACTACCTAGCAGGATTGTAATCAAGATCAGAAACACAATCTGATTTCCTGCACACCTCCAACCAGCCAATGATACTGAGGCCAATTATATCATCTTACTAGCTGCCCTGGCTGACAACAGGTGACTGAACACAGTTGGGGAGTTACACATTGCCGTAACTAATTGAGTAATCCGGAAACTGTATTTTTTTCTTTACAATCCTTTTTTCCACCTTTTTAAAAAAGAAATTCTCTTTGCACAGTGGCCAAAACAAGGAAAAACTGCTGTGCAGGTTTGCAAGCCAGCTGGGCAGGCAGTGCTATGGGTTAAACCCATCAGTTTCAGAAGGGTTGCCAACAGTCCAGGAATGAAAGATTAATTTCATGGACACTGCTGCGAGGAACCCAAGAGAACAAATCAAAGGGACATTTTAAAAATGTGCTTATTTTTGCATTTTCTTTGAACACTTTTGATTGTTAGAGTTGGGAAAATAGGCTGTTCGACTGGGCTGGGGCGATTGGAGGCGGGAGTTCATGTGATGAAACTTCCAGAGATACGCCTAACCAGAGCTGGCAATCCGAGGAGTTAAGCTTGTGCCTGTTTGTTGAGCCTTGAGAGAAGTGAATGCAAGATCTCTTGAATTACAGAACACAAGAATCTCAAATGTGGGGCATCAGGCAGATTGGGGGTAATTTTGACTTTGGGTGACAGTGTAATGCGGGGACAGTGGATCGGCCGCTCGTTGTACATCTCTCCCGATTGAAGCCAATGGGAATATAAATCTAGAGAGGTGTATAACAGACGGCTGAGCAATATTGGCTGTTGTAAACTATCGTCCAAGTTCAAAATGACACCCAATGAGTTTGGGTTATTTATGCTGCATCTACTTTGCAACCCTGCCACAGATGGCCACAGCCTTGACTTTGGAGGCAGAACTGTATGGCAAACGGGAAGGCACTGTTGGCCCTGGAGACTCCACGACCCATCTAAGGAGATTGTTTCTGCTGGTTCCTCCGATAGCAGCAATGCCCCCAACAGTGATAAAAACATTGTATTCGAGGCATAGGCAAGCAGATTTTCTGGCCACTGAGCGGCTTAGCTACCTACACAGGCTGCTGATTCAATGTTTTTTTATGAAGAGAACCCACAACTTTCAAGTAATTGCACATGTGTATTTGCTTTCTTATTGCTCTGGTGCTGTCAAATCATTTTAAGATACAGGATTTGCGTAAATTGAGACATGTGGACATTGGCAGCGTGGATATGAAATTGGCTAAGGGACAGAAAGCAGAGAGCAGTTGTGAACAGTTGTAATTCAGACTGGAGGGAAGTGTGCAGCAGTGGTAAATGTTCTCTTTAAGCTGCATGGCTGCGCAGCACTCTGGAGTTTCCACACAGCCGGCTCACTGGCTTTTAAATGGGAGAAACCTGCATGCAAGGTACTTTGAATGGGCCGCACACCCAAAAATAAAAATTAAAGGGAACATTGATGGCAGTCCCCAGGGGTCAGTATTAGGACCACCACTCTTTTTGATATATATTAATGACCTGCACTTGGGTATGCATGGCATAATTTCAAAGTTTGCAGATGACACGGAGGAGACAATAACAGACTTCAGGAGGACATAGACAGACTGCTGAAATAGGCAGAAACATGGCAGATGAAAGTTAACGCGGAGAAGTGTGTAGTGATACATTTTGATTGGAAGAATGCGGAGGGGCAATAGAAACTAAATGAAAGGGAGTGCAAGAACAGAGAGACATGGGTGTGTATGTACACAACTCTTTGCAGTTGAGAAGGCTGATAAAAAATGCATAAGGAATCCTGCACTTTTTAAATAGAGGCTTGGCCGAAATGGAGATGGGCGGGGGGAGGGGGCAGGAACAGGGGGGGGTGGGGGTGAGGGGGAGGGGGTGGCGGGCTAGAAAGCGGTCGTGAAACCTAGGAGAATTTAACAGCAGGGCTTGATTAGCATTTCAAAGCTCTGCCTCCCACCTGCAGCCAGCTGGATAGAGAGGCTAGCTGGCTATAGGCAGGTAGGCCTGTTGCACTCGGCCACAGGGAGGGGGGAGGGAGGGATCAGGGAATGCAGGGTTGTTGGGACTGGAGCATTGGGCCGGATAAGCAGCGGGGGGGGGGCGGTGGGAACAGGATCAGGCTGGAGGATTGGGGCTTACCGAAGAAGCATCAAAGAGCGGTGGGGGGAGGGGGGGCGGGGTGAGTGGAGGGAGGTGCAAGGTTAGAGAGGCCAGCAGGAGGAGCATCAGGGTTGAAGGGGAGACTCTGGGAAGGCAGTATCCCGGGGGATGGGTGAGCCAGGGACACTGGATCTAGGAGATAGGTGTAAAGGGACTTACATGCTGGATCCAGCAGTCCTCGCCCTATTTTAGCTGGCGGGTCCCCCGAGGCCTAAGAAACTCGAC
The DNA here is from genome assembly GCF_044704955.1 of Pristiophorus japonicus. Lineage (NCBI taxonomy): Eukaryota > Metazoa > Chordata > Chondrichthyes > Pristiophoridae > Pristiophorus > Pristiophorus japonicus. The sequence goes on from NC_091983.1 coordinate 54,552,178, forward strand.
CAGCTCGAGTTAAATTTTAAATTGTGATTAACTCTGAGGCATGCAGCCTCATTATAATATTTAAATGAGCGACCGCCTCCTGGCAGCGGGTTTGCTGCTCGCCCCTGTCCCATCGCCATTAAAACCGAGCTGGATGGGTTGAAGGCGTGTTAGGACCTGGATTCCGTTTTTTAACACTTTAACCTCTCACCTGACCCCAACCTACTCATCTTTTGGGGTTAAAATCCCCCCCCCATAGAGTACAAAAACAAGGAGGTTATGCAAACCCTTTATAAAACACTGGCTCGGCCTCAGCTGGCGTATTGCGTTTAATTCTGGGCATCACACTTTAGGAAGCCTTAGAAAGGGGACAGAGGAAATTTACTAGAATGGTACCAGGAATGAGAGGGTTCAGTTAAATAGAGAATTTGGAGAAGCTGGGGTTGTTGTCCTTGGAACAGGGAAGTTTAAGAGGAGATTTGATAGAGGTGTTCAAAACCATGAAAGGTTTCGATAGAGTCAATAAGGAGAATGGCATGATTTTCTGACGGCTGGTAGGCTGAGCGGCTTATAAACAGGCTGCTGACTTTTCACTCCCAGGGTTCCCCCAGATGTAGGCGAAGGGGACCACAACCTTCAAGTACTTATGCATGTGTAGTTGCTTTCCTATTGCTCTGGTGCTGTGGAATCATTTTGGGGTGCAGGATTTGAGTAAATTGAGACATATGACAAGTGACTTTGGATCTATGGGGCTGGATTTTTGACTTTGATGTTTTTGGGGCGATAATGGCAGCGGGGTGGGAAAGTTCGTTCCCGGGAACAGTTTGCACCTCAATAAGTAAGTTTGGGCAGCTGGGCCCTAAGTCAGGGGGTGCAGCGCTAAGGGAGGTGTTGTACACCTCTCTTAGGGCGTTAGGATGGGAAACTCCCGAGCTACGGAGCTGGGCCGGAAGCGGTCCGAAAGACGCCGGGCAGGATGGGGCGGTGGTGGGGAATCTCCCAAAGACATTCCTAAAATATTGCCAGGCCACCACAACACAAATCATATAAAAAAGGAAAAGAAAAAAACAATCACACTTGTCTTAGGAGTCCATTACTTACCTCTTTGCTATCGGTATCATTGGATTGTCTGATTTCCCAGTCGGTCAGTGCGGGCCATGCCATGCTTCGGGGCGGACAGGTTGGGCTGAAGTTCAAACTCGCACCAGTGTCACAACCAAGGGCGTTGTACACCTGTGCAGCTCTTCTGGGTGGTACTGTTCAGCGCTGCTGTGAAACCGGATCCGAGGGTCGCTGCTGGACGCTGGGGGTTGACCGCCTGGCCAAAACACCTCACCACCACTATTGCTGTCGCTCCTGGGCGAAAACAGAGCGCAGAACACCCGAAAATCCAACCCATGATTCACAAATCTCTCCACCACTGGGGTTTTCCTCGCCTCAGGTCTGGGTCTGTTGTAGACTCATTACATTTTGTTTCATAATTCCCCAACGAAGTGTGGAGGGGCATCTTACTACATTAAAGACGCTATATAAATACAAGTTGTTGCCGATGGAGTGTGATTGCCATGATGAGTCAACAACTCTTATTATAGTTATATAAGATACCAGGATGGTAGAAGGCAAACTAGATGGACCTTGGTTTTTTTTCACCTAGCAATTCCTATGTTCATAAGAACACAAGAAATAGGAACAGGAGTAGGCCACCTGGCCCCTCGACCCTGCTCCGCCATTTAATAAGATCATGGCTGATCCGATCATGGCCTCAACTCCACTTCCTTGTCCGCTCCCCATAACCCTCGACTCCCCTATCATCAAAAATTTGTTTATCTCCACCTTAAATATATTCAAAGATCTAGCCTCCACAGCTCTCTAGGGTAGAGAAGTCCAAAGATACACAACCCTCTGAGAGAAGAAATTCCTCCTTATTTCTGTTTTAAATGGACGACTCCTTATTCTGAAACGATGCCCCCTAGTTCTAGTCGCCCCCTAGTTCTAGTCTTCCCCATGAGGGGAAGGAACCTATGGATCCTTCTTACAGTATAAACTAGGGCCCTCAATTTTGCAGAACCACTTCTTCTGTAAGTGAATCAGAGGTAACTGCAGCAACAATAACAGCTTACATTCATAAAGCAACTTTAACATACGAAGTGTGCCAAGGCACATGATATAGGGATGAAATGAAAAAATAGTTAAAAGGAACAAAGTGTGTACGGAGTTATGGTGCACAGCTCGGAGAGGCGACTGGAAGACTTGTCAAAAAGATAGGTTTTGAGAAGGCTTTTTCCGTATCTCAAAAGAATATATGAGTCAGAAAAATCAGCATATGATTAACTCATTCAATGGGCTGGATTTTCGGTTGTCTATAGCCTCAGATAGCGGCTAGAGGTGCATTAATGCAAGCGTTATAGCTTACCGACTGGGTGCATAGCTTTGAGTGCCCTGACGTAAAATTCAGTGGAGGTTTATCGAGGCGCAAACCGCTAGCGCCTGGCTGCTGACTTTCAGTCCGATCATGATGTCAGCCCTGGAGCAAAGCCCCAATCGCTAAATTGGGCACAGCTGAAAAAACAGTCGGTATAGGCTTCCAGAGTCGTTAACTGGTGACTACTAAAAGGGATGAGGAAGTGATTGCTTCAGGGGTCACAGTCAGTGCAATCTTTACACCCAGCATGGTGGTGAGCATCCGAGTTTACAGCGGCAGACAGACAAAGCAGTTCAGCTTGAGAAAAAGTCATTTTAACAACTTTAATGGGGGCATTACTAGTTCGCCAGCGTCGCATTCTACACGCTCCATCAAGGTAGCATCAAGAGAGAAGGGCTTTTGGCCATGCTGGCGGCCGAAGGAGGAGAGCCCCTAGATGTCGGTGCAGGAGGCCTTATTTCCCCCACCATGGCTTTACTGGTGGCAGCGCTCATACCTGGACGAATATGGCAGGGTGATGGGAACCTATGCAGAGAGACAGAGGGAAGTAGAATGGGGGCAGAAGCAAAAGATAGAAAGAAGAAAAAGTATAAGTGAAGGGCAGAAAAACCCAAGGCAAAAATCAAAAATGGCCACATTACAGCAAAATTCTAAAGGGGCAAAGTCTGTTAAAAAGACAAGCCTGAAGGATCAGTGCCTCAATGCGAGGAGTATTCGTAATAAGGTGGACGAATTAACTGCGCAGGCAGCAATTAACGAACATGATATAATTGGCATTACGGAGACATGGCTCCAGGGTGACCAAGGCTGGGAACTCAACATCCAGGGGTATTCAACATTCAGGAAGGTTTGAAAGGAAAAGGAGGTGAGGTAGCGTTGCTGGTTAAAGAGGAAATTAACGCAATAGTAAGGAAGGGCATTAGTTTGGATGATATGGAATCTGTATGGGTAGAGCTGCGGAATACCAAAGGGCAGAAAACGTGAGTGGGAGTTGTGTACAGACCACCAAACAGTAGTAGTGAGGTTGGGGACAGCATCAAACAAGAAATTAGGGATGCGTGCAATAAAGGTACAGCAGTTATCATGGGCGACTTTAATCTACATATAGATTGGGCTAACCAAACTGGTAGCAATACAGTGGAGGAGGATTTCCTGGAGTGTATTAGGGATGGTTTTCTCGACCAATATGTCGAGGAACCAACTAGAGGGCTGTCCATCCAAGACTGGATGATGTGTAATGAGAAAGGACTAATTAGCAATCTTGTTGTGTAGGGCCCCTTGGGGAAGAGTGACCATAATATGGTAGAATTCTTTATTAAGATGGAAAGTGACACAATTAATTCAGAGACTAGGGTCCAGAACTTAAAGAAAGGTAACTTCGATGGTATGCGATGTGAATTGGCTAGAATAGACTGGCGAATGATACTTAAAGGGTTGACAGTGGATAGGCAATGGCGGACATTTAAAGATCACATGGATGAACTTCAACAATTGTACATCCCTGTCAGAAGTATAAATAAAATGGGGAAGGTGGCTCAACCGTGGCTAACAAGGGAAATTAGGGATAGTGTTAAATCCAAGGAAGAGGCATATAAATTGGCCAGAAAAAGCAGCAAACCTGCGGACTGCAAGAAATTTATAATTCAGCAGAGGAGGACAAAGGGTTTAATTAGGAGGGGGAAAATAAATTATGAGAGGAAGCTTGCTGGAAACATAAAAACTGACTGCAAAAGCTTCTATAGATATGTGAAGAGAAAAAGATTAGTGAAGACAAATGTAGGTCCCTTGCAGTCAGAATCAGGTGACTTTATAATGGGGAACAAAGAAATGGCAGACCAATTGAACAAATACTTTGGTTCTATCTTCAGGAAGGAAGACACAAATAATCTTCTGGAAATACTAGGGGACCGAGCGTCTAGTGAGAAGGAGGAACTGAAGGAAATTCTTATTAGTCAGGAAATTGTGTTAGGGAAATTGATGGGATTGAAGGCCGATAAATCCCCAGGGCCTGATAGTCTGCATCCCAGAGTACTTAAGGAAGTGGCCCTAGAAATAGTGGATGCATTGGTGATTATTTTCCAACAGTTTATCGATTCTGGATCAGTTCCTATGGACTGGAGGGTAGCTAATGTAACACAACTTTTTTAAAAAGGAGGAAGAGAGAAAACGGGGAATTATAGACTGGTTAGCCTGACATCGGCAGTGGGGAAAATGTTGGAATCAATTATTAAAGATGAAATAGCAGTGCATTTGGAAAGCAGTGACAGGATCGGTCCAAGTCAGCATGGATTTATGAAAAGGAAATCATGCTTGACAAATCTTCTACAATTTTTTGAAGATGTAACTACTAGAGTGGCCAAGGGAGAACCAGTGGATATGATGTATTTGGACTTTCAAAAGGCTTTTGACAAGGTCCCACACGAGAGATTAGTGTACAAAATTAAAGCAAATGGTATTGGGGGTAATGTGTTGACGTGGATAGAGAACTGATTGGCAGACAGGAAGCAGCGAGTCGGGATAAACGGGTCCTTTTCAGAATGGCAGGCAGTGACTAGTGGAGTGCCGCAGGGTTCAGTGCTGGGACCCCAGGTATTTACAATATACATCAATAATTTAGATGAAGGAATAGCTCCAAGTTTGCAGATGACATAAAGCTGGGTGGCAGTGTGAGCTATGAGGAGGTTGCTAAGAGGCTGCAGGATGACTTGGACAGGTTAGGTGAGTGGGCAAATACATGGTAGATGCAGTATAATATGGATTAATGTGAGGTTATCCACTTTGGGGGCAAAAACAGGAAGGCAAAATATTATCTGAATGGTGAAAGATTAGGAAAAGGGGAGGTGCAACGAGACCTGGGTGTCATGGTACATCAATCATTGAAAGTTGCAATGCAGGTACAGCAGGCATAGAAGAAGGCAAATGGCATGTTGGCCTTCATAGCTAGGGGATTTGAGTATAGGAGCAGGAAGGTCTTACTGCAGTTGTACAGGGCCTTGGTGAGGCCTCACCTGGAATATTGTGTTCAGTTTTGATCTAATCTGAGGAAGGGCGTGCTTGCTGTTGAGGGAGTGCAGCGAAGGTTCACCAGACTGATTCCCGGGATGGCAGAACTGACATATGAGTAGGGACTGGATCGACTAGGCCTATATTCACTGGAGTTTAGAAGAATGAGAGGGGATCTCATAGAAACATATAAAATTCTGACAGGATTGGACAAGTTAGATGCAGGAAGAATGTTCCCGGTACTGGGGAAGACCAGAACTAGGGGTCACAGTCTAAGGATAAGGGGTAAGCCATTTAGGACCGAGATGAGGAGAAACTTCTTCATTCAGAGAGTTGTTAACCTGTGGAATTCTCTACCGCAGAAAGTTGTTGAGGCCAGTTCGTTAGATACATTCAAGAGGGAGTTAGATATGGCCCTTATGGCTAAAGAGATGAAGGGGTATAGAGAGAAAGCAGGAAAGGGGTACTGAGGTGAATGATCAGCCATGATCTTATTGAATGGTGGTGCAGGCTCAAAGGGCCGAATGGCCTACTCCTGCACCTATTTTCTATGTTTCTATGTTTTTATGACCTGTCCGAGGAGCAGTGTGTCAGGAGGCTGCACTTCCAAAAGGAGGTAGTTACAGAGATATGCCATCTCCTGCAGGAAGACCTGCAGCCTCACATCGGCACCAGGACTGCACTGCCCATCGTAGTGAAGGTCACGGTAGCACTCACATTCTAAGACTCCAGCTCCTTCTAGGCTGCATCAGGGGACATATGCAGCGTCTTACAATTCGCAGCATATCGTTGCATCTGTGATATCACATAGGCTCTGTAGAGCCATCGAATGGATTTCATTACCTTCCCAATGATTAGGGAGAAACAGAGTGAGCGCGCATGTGGGTTTACCAGGAAAGCGGGCTTCCCGAGGGTGCAAGGAGCATTTGACTGCGCGCACATGGCCTTGCGAGCACCATTCGAGAATGCAGAAATCTTCAAAAACAGAAAGGGATATCACGCCCTAAATGTGCAGCTGGTGTGCGACCACACACAGCGCATCCTCGCAGTCAATGCTCGCTAACCTGGAAGCGCACATGATGCCTTTATCCTGCGGGAGAACATTGTGTCTTGAATGGTTCAGCCACCACGGGAAGGTCGAGGTTGGCTGCTGGGGGACAAGGGATATTGCCTGGCCACCTGGCTAATGACCCCCCTGCGCAACTCCACCACAGAGCCGGAGGAACGCTACAATGAGAGCCATGCTGCCACCCGCAACATCATAGAGCAGACAATAGGGCTGCTGAAGCAGCGATTCTGATGCCTGGACCGCTCTGGAGGAATCCTTCAATACTCCCCTCAACAGGTCTGACTATTCATTGTAGTATGTTGCATGCTGCACAACTTGGCCATCATGAGGGCCCAGTGGGGATCGTAGGCCCACCTCATGAGAAGGAGGAGGAGGGGGAGGATAGGAGGAAGAGGAACAAGAGCCTGGCGATGCCCCGAATGTCCAGCAAGATGACGAGGACCAGCAACAGCCATGGAGGAGGCAGCGTGCAAATGTTGGCCGCACCAGAGCTATTTGGCGCAGGCTCATAAGGGATTGGTTTGCCTAAATGGAGGGAGCGGAGGAATGCAGCAAATAATGGCCGCGCATTGTGCCATGGTAATGCCACATATCTGTCACAAGTCCACAGTCTTACACCTGAGGCTGAAGGAGACAGTCACCGTAACAGTGTATGTTTCACACTTTCCTCAAAAAGTCTCAAAAACCCCACACCCATAAATAAAACAAAATGGAGCACCTGCCCCTTCAAAGAATACAAAAAATATGAGCCTTCATATCATATCTACAGAGGGGCCAGACCCTCAAATAAAACAAAATGAAGCACCCGCCCCTTCAAACAACACAAAAGATGATGAGACTTCATAACATTTCTACAGCGGTCCCATGGAGAGACATTTGCTCAGTGGGTCTCACGTAAACATTTCCCACCCCTCTGCCTCACCCCCTCCCACGTCTACTGCTCCTCCACAATGTGGCCTCAGTGCCTGCAGCAAGGCCGCTTGAGGGCTGCTGTGTGCTGTGTGCCTGAGGGAGTCAGGACAGACAGCTTACATTGGCGCCCTGGACCAGCTGTGGGCCTGGAAGGCTGACTGCTGACTGCAGCGCCTCAGGATGGGCAGCAGCAGTGTAAGGTGGCTGGGGTGCAGGCCATGGCGGGAGCCGGAATGCTGTCATCGTGAGGATGGACAGCCCCTTCCATTTCCAGCAGCACACTGCCACTCCTCTGGGATGGTGTCAGAGCATCAAGAGCAATATGTGCCTCCACAGATTGTTGCCCTGCTGCGGCACCATCCATTCCCCGTCCGATTGTGGGGATGACAGAGAGGATAGCGGCAGACTCTGCTTGCATGGCATCATTCCAAGACTGCATAAACGCAGCCTGCGCTTGAAACACTGCAGTCTGAGATTGCATGCCAGCAAACAGTGTCTGCATGACATCACGAAGACCTTGCGTGGCTTCGGCCTGTGATATCATGGCTGCTGCCACGTCAACCATGGCACGCGCTAACACCTCTGTGACCCCACTGTCGTTCGTTGAGCCCACTTCCCGGTTTAGCCGGGCAAGGATGGGCTCAGTGGACTGCTGAGAGGCATGGGCAATGCTTGAGGTGGCCTCCGCCACACTCACAGCAAGTGCATCCACACTCTGTGGCACCCTCCCCAATGCATCCATAATCTCACAGTGCATCTGCATGGACTCCCTCAGCATAGCCTCCCAATCTAGGTCCTCAGCTGCCTGACTGAGCAGGACTCCTGGGCCGAGCTTTCCCTCGTGCTGCGTGTTGCTGCAGGCCACTGGGACCAGGAACATCCGGATCTGAGAACCCCAGGAACATGGTCTCCTCCACATAGCTGGTCTCCCCACTCATTGGTACTGAAGATGGATCCCGCTCTATGGTCTCCACGTCTTCTCATCCTCCCCCTTATGTGATGACGGAGGCTGACGGCCAGGCTGTGACTCATCTGGCTCATCATCTGTAAGCACAAAGCAACACAAGTGTGGGTAGCAGTTGGGGAGGGGGCAGGAAGGCAAGAAGGAGGGGTCATGGTTATTGTGGAGCTATATGTTGTAAGGCCTGTGGGCTCAAGAGTCAGGGCTCTCACACAAAACAGACATCTTATTCACAAACCGTCACTGTTGTGCGGGGGTTCTGCTTCGCCGGCCGCCACCGCCCCGACTGGTGCGCCCATGAGGACGGACACTCGCTCCTTAATCGAGGTAAGGTCCTGGAGGTCTGGCTCCTCACCTCCCGTCCGCTCCCAGTCTCTCTGTTGTGGTCGAGTTTGGCCTGCAATGACCAAAACAATATGTTGTGAGTGGGTCTGTAGCTATTCATGTGCCACTTGTGTCTGCAGTAAGTGACTCGATACTAATGTCGCGAGGTGTACATCTCTACATCTCAGCTTGCGTGGCAGCGCACAGTGAATGTGTCAACGGTGGGATTTGGGGACAAAGAGCTATGAGTAAGTATGAAGCTGAAGGCCTGGGACCACATATGGAGAGTTAAAAGGTGTTGGTGGGTGCCCTCGGACTGAGTCAGGAGCTGGAAGGTGAGAGATGCTTGGATGGGCGGGCATGTCGGATGAGGCGATAGAGAGCTATTAGGATGTCTCCAGCAATGAGGAGCATTGCCTCGTACACATAGAGCGGGAGTGGGCAATGCAAGGCCTTTACATTGTGTAAGACAGTGAGGGTCACATGAACGCATTGCAAGGTTAATGTAAAGGGTACTCACCCTGATGACCCTAAAGAGGTTGTTGTATTTTTTGCGACATTGAGTCGTTGTTCTTGCTATGGTGTCATGGGCTGGGCCACTTCCCTCCACAGTCTCCTGAACACCCTTGGCCTTCATCCCCCTCCAGGATGCAGGGCATTGTTGCTCCTTTCTACAGCCTTCAGCATGGCCTCAAAGGCCGTGGCTGAGAAGCGGTGTGCTCACTGCCTTCCTCCCTGCTCCTCCATTTTCCCGCTCTAAAGTCAGTGAGGAGGTGGAACTGCGCATGTGCATATTTACCTTGCTGCGTCTTTAAGACGGCTTTTCCCAGGATCGGAGATCGGAGCATGCGCAATGGTTCAGCAAAATTTAGCACCAACAATTTTGTTAGCACCCCCGCAGGTCAGGTGTGTAATGGCTGATTCAGCGCCCCCTTCAGCTCTTTGTCCAATTCCGACAAATTTGTCAGGGGGAGGCGCAAACTTTTTCAAGGCGCTAAAATTATCGCTCCGCCTGGATTAAGGCCGCAACAGAAGCGCGACCGAATTTCCACCCCATTGTCTTTTTGAAATACTTCCTGAGGTATCAGGGAGCTGCTATGTGCCATCAAACAGTTCACTGACTGCCAGAAGTGGTGTGAAAACACAATCACAGCTTTATCTTTACCCAGTCAACTATTAAGTACCAGTGTTTAAATCCATGCAAACAGGATTAGAAAACAATGCACTGTGCTTAAAGCAGTAACATGAGGAGCACCTGCTGAGGAAGCTTAAAGTTTGATTGCGCTAAGACTCCATATTGGACCATGTTATGAATTTACAGCTGATTTATGTTAAATTCCAGAGTATAGGTTTAATTATTCTCTACCTTCTGTCACTTGTATATAATGTAATTGGAGGTCACATTGGGCTTTAACCCTGATCTATGATGGTTAGCATAATGCCAGTGGTTTCAAGGGCCATATCTGTGGTAGGTTTCAGAGCAAGTTTGGTACAGATTAAGTATAATATGGACGATGGTCCAATTCTGGGCCAAACTCACTCCATTCTACCTGTGTTTGTTTCTGATAATTAAACTGAGTATTGCGAAGGGAAAAGGAAAACAGAAATGTTGTTGATAGCAGCAGGAGTGGTTATTTAAAAAATACATGAAATTAGAGAATCTTCAATACTGGCCTGGTATAGAAACAGAAAATGTCTAAGCCCCAATTTTAACTAACCTCCCCCCAAACCATGCCCAAGGTGAAATATCCGAGTATTGAAAGATATTCCGAGGTTCCGATATACGGTCACCTTTTCTATTGTAGAGCATCTTTAATGTGCAGCATTTTGAATCCTGGATCTTACTACATCGATAAAAAGTGATGTACATACTGCAGACAGAGAGAGAGAGAGAGAGAGATACTAGCCTAGGAGTCATGACCAGGCAATCATTTCAGCCAGTGAGGAGGGTTAAAATCGTGACAGTTGAAAAGGTAGCTGTCTTTGCAGGTGGCTTCTCAGGACAGATTGCCTAGACCAGGCTTGTAATCCCTTGGGCATAAAAGATAAAGGAGTGATCGAATTAAGGTGTTTAAGATGACCAAAGGAGTTGATAGTGTAGATAGGGAGAAACTATTTCCTCTGGTGGGGGAGGACAGAATAAAGGGGCATAACCTTAAAATTAGAGCAAGGTCGTTCAGGGGTGATGTCAGGAAGCATTTCTCCACACAAAGGATAGTGGAAATCGGGAACTCTCTCCCCCAAAAAACTGTTGAAGCTAGGTCAATTGAAAATGTAAAAACTGAGATTGATAGATTTTTGGAAGGCAAGGGTATTAAAGGTTATGGAAACAAGGCGGGTAGATGGAGTTAAGATACAGATCAGCCACAATCTAATGGAATGGTGGAACAGGCTCATCATCATCTTCATAGGCAGTCCCTTAGAATCGAGGAAGACTTGCTTCCACTCTTAAAATGAGTCCTTAGGTGGCTGAACAGTCCAATACTCCAGTAGGAGGCAATTAGCAGCTAGTTAAAACCAGTTTTGTAAACGACTGACCAGTAGTGAGTCATCTTACTGAGATACAGTTTAAAAAGAGGCAGCTCGTGCAGAGCACAGAGTGCAACAGCATAGAGTGGCATTTGTGAGTTTGGTAAGTGGGTGAGTTCGGGCAAGCGGGGGTGGCAGGTGCTGTTTTGTCTTGTTTTTCCTACCAGTGCTGACAGTAGAGCAGCTGATAAGGAGTGCGAGAATAGGAGACGGAGGCCCAGAGACCAGCCCAACCAGTTGCAGACAAAGATAGAGGGGTGCGAAATCGAGAGGTGACATTACAGCCAAGCTGGTAAGTGGTTGGATGTTCGACTGGTAAGTATAACTCTCTTTTAGACTGACTTTTAGATTGGTTTAATGAGCAGCGAACTACTAAGTAGCTGTTTGGTGTTTAAGTAAATTTTAGTAAGTAAATTAATTTAAGGGTTAAGTCATGGCAGTAGAGCTCGGACCCATGTCATGCTCCTCCTGTGCTATGTGGGAAGTCAGGGACGCTTCCAGTGTCCCTGGCTACTATGTGTGCAGGAAGTGTGTCCAGCTGCAGCTCCTGACAGACCGCATGACAGCACTGGAGCTGCGGATGGACTCACTCTGGAGCATGCGCGATGCTGAGAATGCTGTGGATAGCACATTTAGTGAGTTGGTCACACCGCAGGTAAAGGTTAGGACAGATAGTGAATGGGTGACCAAGAGACAAGGAAAGAGCAGGAAGGTAGTGCAGGAGTCCCCTGCAGTCATCTCCCTCCAAAACAGATATACCATTTTGAATACTGTTGGGGGAGATGACTTACCAGGAGAAGGCACCAGCAGCCAGGTTCACAGCACCGTGGGTGGCTCTGCTGCACAGAAGGGTGGGAAAAAGAGTGGGAGAGCTATAGTGATAGGGGACTCTATTGTAAGGGCAATAGTTAGGAGTTTCTGCGGCCGCAACCGAGACTCCAGAATGGTATGTTGCCTCCCTGGTGCAAGGGTCAAGGATGTCTCGGAGCGGCTGCAGAGCATTCTGGAGAGGGAGGGTGAACAGCCAGTTGTCGTGGTACATATAGGTACCAACGATATAGGTAAGAAGCAGGAAGAGGTCCTACAAGCTGAATTTAGGGAGCTAGGAGTTAAATTAAAAAGTAGGACCTCAAAGGTAGTAATCTCTGGATTCCTACCAGTGCCACGTGCGAATCAGAGTAGAGGGAGCAGGATAGTTAGAATAAATATGTGGCTTGAGCAGTGGTGCAAGATGGAGGGATTCAAATTCCTGGGACATTGGAACCAGTTCTGGGGGAAGTGGGACCTGTACAAAAGGGACGGCCTGCACTTGGGCATGTTGGCCTTCATAGCGAGGGGATTTGAGTACAGGGGCAGGGAGGTGTTACTACTGTTTTACAGGGCCTTGGTGAGGCCACACCTGGAGTATTGTGTACAGTTTTGGTCTCCTAACTTGAGGAAGGACATTCTTGCTATTGAGGGAGTGCAGCGAAGGTTCACCAGACTGATTCCCGGGATGGCGGGACTGACATATCAAGAAAGACTGGATCAACTGGGCTTGTATTCACTGGTGTTCAGAAGAATGAGAGGGGATCTCATAGAAACATTTAAAATTCTGATGGGTTTGGACAAGTTAGATGCAGGAAGAATGTTCCCAATGTTAGGGAAGTCCAGAACCAGGGGTCACAGTCTTAGGATAAGGGGTAAGCCATTTAGACCGAGATGAGGAGAAACTTCTTCACCCAGAGAGTGGTGAACCTGTGGAATTCTCTACCACAGAAAGTTGTTGAGGCCAATTCACGAAATATATTCAAAAAGCAGTTAGATGTAGTCCTTACTACTAGGGAGATCAAGGGGTATGGCGAGAAAGCAGGAATGGGGTACTGAAGTTGCATGTTCAGCCATGAACTCATTGAATGGCGGTGCAAGCTCGAAGGGCCGAATGGCCTACTCCTGCACCTATTTTCTATGTTTCTATGTTTCTATGTTTCTAATACGAGAAACATAGTCCCTGCCACAGGTGGGACAGATAATTGTTGAGGGAAAGGGTGGGTGGGACTGGTTTGCCGCACGCTCTTTCCGCTGTCTGTGCTTGATTTCTGCATGCTCCCGGCGATGAGACTCGAGGTGCTCAGCGCCCTCCCAGATGCTCTTCCTCCTCTTCGGGCAGTCTTTGGCTAGGGACTCCCAGGTGTCAGTGGGGATTTTGTACTTTATCAGGGAGGCTTTGAGGGTGTCCTTGTAACATTTCCTCTGCCCACCTTTGGCTCGTTTTCCGTGAAGAAGTTCCAAGTAGAGCACTTGCTTTGGGAGTCTTGTGTCTGGCATGCGGACAATGTGGCCTGCCCAGCGGAGCTGATCAAGTGTGGTCAGTGCTTCAATGCTGGGGATATTGGCCTGGTCAAGGACGCTAATGTTCGTGCATCTGTCCTCCCAGGGGATTTGTAGGATCTTGTGGAGACATCGCTGGTAGTATTTCTCCAGCGACTTGAGGTGTCTACTGTACATGGTCCATGAATCTGAGCCATACAGGAGGGTCGGTATTACTACAGTCCTGTAGACCATGAGCTTGGTGGCAGATTTGAGGGCCTGGTTTTTGAACACTCTTTTCCTCAGGCGGCCAAAGGCTACAGGTTCAAGGTGCTGAATGGCCTTCTCCTGTTCCTATGTTCCTATGTTCTCACTGATCCAGCACCAGACGCCATATTTACAACTGCATTTTGGGGAGGTGAGAGCTTCATTGAGGTGTAAAAGTTGGGGTCTGATGACGTCGTTCGATGCCAATCGCGCCCTCGGGAAGCGGATGTGAGATGCTTGTGAGTGCTTTTGGATTGGTGGCTCAGTTATGCAAAACCTTTAGCACACCCGAACACACTTCAGCTTCCAGAAAACACACACTGTAAAGTTGTATGTTCTTGAGAATAGGCAAAAGATGGGCACTAAATGTAGCTCCTATTTGATGCACTGAGACTCCCATTTAAATTGTTTCACCCCCATTGTATTTTAAATAATATTTATCTTAGATGGCGTACAGTGGAAATCACAAATATTGTAAAGCTTGTACTGTGTAATAATAATTTAAATAAATAACACAAATACCTTACCCAGGGCTCTGTTTAATAACACTGTCTCTCTACTGTAATGAGCCCTGCACTACCAGCTGTACCTGACATCTAATCCTATCCTTGGTGTATTGCATCAGTCTGATGTAATGTCTAGCAAGGCAAACGTCTTGTCTATTAACCCCATGAAAGACCATGGGAGATTATTGTTATATATTTAACCCCTTGTAACCTGCATTACACAACCACCAGAGAGCCTACCTGTTGGAGTCCCAAGGGATCCCAGCATCCCTTGGGAGCACGGTATATAAGCAGGCCACCCACGAGGTCTGGAGTTTTATTAAAGGAGCTAAGGTCACACTTGTTCATTGTACACAGTACTCAGTTTCATCCTTTATTATGAGTGCACTAATTGGTGACGAGGTAACGAACAACCGCGCGAAAATGCAAAGAACAGTTGGTATCCTGGAGAAGTTCTCAGAAGGGGACAATTGGGAGGCCTTCGTGGAGAGACTCGACCAATACTTCATGGCCAACGAGCTGGAAGTGGATGAGAATGCTACCAAACGAAGGGCGATCCTCCTAACTGTCTGTGGAGCAACAACCTATGGCCTCATGAAGAATCTCCTAGCTCCGGCAAAACCAAAAGAGAAATCCTATGAAGGATTGTGTACGCTGGTCCAGGAGCACCTAAAGAAAGCGTTTTGATGGCAAGATATCGGTTCTACACGTGTCAACGATCGGAGGGCCAGGAAGTGGCGAGCTATGTCGCCAAACTAAGGCACCTCGCAGGACATTGTGAGATGGAGGGATTCCTAGAACAAATGCTTGGAGACTTTTTTGTACTGGGCATTGGCCATGAGACAATCCTTCGCAAACTATTGACTGTAGGAACTCCGAATCTAAGTAAAACCATAACGATAGCCCAGGCATTTATGTCCACCAGCGACAACACCAAACAGATTTCGCAGAGTAAAGAAGTTTCAGCCAGTACTGTGCATAAAGTAACGTCGGTTTCGAGCAGAAATATACAGGGCAGAATGTACACGCCGGTTGCTGCTGCCCGACCTCAGATGACCCAGAATCTGCCATCAATCGTTAATGCGAGACAGTTAACATCTTGGCGCTGTGGAGCTGATCATTGGCCCCATCAATAGTTCAAGCACTATGCGTGGAACGGTTGCAGAACAATGAGACACCTCCAGCGAATGTGCAAGCGAGCTGCAAACCCTACAAACCCTGCAAACCACCACGTTGCAGAGGAAGATCAATCCACTGTGGATCAGGCAGAATTGGAGACTTGTACCGAGGAGGTAGAAGTGTACAGGGTACACATATTCACTACGAAATGTCCACCAATAATGTTGAAAGTTGAACTGAACAGTATTCCAGTATCTATGGAACTGGACACAGGTGCAAGTCAGTCCATAATGAGTAAAAAGGCCTTCGACAGACTGTGGGGCAAAAAGGCACACAGGCCCAAGCTCAGCCCCATTCACACTAAACTAAGGACTTACACCAAGGAACTGATCTCTGTAATTGACAGTGCAGAAGTCAAAGTCTCCTATAATGGAGCAGTACACGAACTCCCGCTGTGGATTGTGCCAGGGGATGGCCCCACATTGTTTGGCAGAAGCTGGCTGGGAAAAATCCACTGGAACTGGGATGACATCCGAGCGCTTGCGTCCGTTGACAACCCCTCATGTACCCAGGTTCTGAGCAAGTTTCCATCATTGTTCGAGTCAGGCATTGGAAGCTTCTCAGGGGCGAAAGTGCAGATCCAGTTGGTTCTCAGTACGCGACCCATTCACCACAAGGCACGGGCGGTACTATACATGATACGTGAGAAAGTGGAAATTGAGCTGGACAGGCTGCAGCGAGAAGGCATCATCGCGCCGGTGGAATTCAACGAGTGGGCTAGTCTGATTGTCCCAGTACTTAAAGAGGATGGCACGGTCAGAATTTGTGGGGACTATAAAGTAACGATTAACCGTTTTTCGTTTCAGGACCAGTACCCGCTACCCAAGGCAGACGACCTATTTGAGACCCTGGCTAGAGGGAAGACGTTCACCAAGCTGGACCTGACCTTGGCCTACATGACGCAGGAGCTGGAGGAGTCTTCGAAAGGCCTCACCTGCATCGACACGCACAAAGGTCTGTTCATCTATAACCGGTGCCTGTTCGGGAATCGGTCGGTCGCGGCAATCTTCCAATGGAACATGGAGAGCCTGCTAAAGTCGGTTCCTCGCACCGTGGTTTTCCAGGACAACATACTGGTTACAGGTCGGGACACCATTAAGCACTTGAAGAATCTGGAAGAGATTCTTAGTCGGTTAGATCGCGTGGGGCTCAGGTTGAAACGCTCGAAGTGTGTTTTCCTGGCGCAGGAGGTCGAGTTCTTGCAAAGAAGAATCGCAGCAGACGGCATCAGACCCATCGAAGACAAGACGGAGGCCATCAAGAATGGGCCAAGACCACAGAATGTGACGGAGCTGTGGTTGTTCCTGGGACTTCTTAACTATTTCGGTAATTTCCTACCTGGGTTAAGCACCTTGCTAGAACCCCTACATGCACTACTGTGCAAAGGAGACAACTGGGTATGGGGGAATTCACAAGAGATTGCCTTTGAGAAAGCCAGAAATCTGTTGTGTTCAAACAAACTGCTTGTCCTGTATAACACTTGTAAAAGATTAGTGCTAGCTTGCGATGCATCGTCATACGGGGTCGGGTGTGTGTTACAACAGGCTAACGAATCGGGGATCTTGCAACCGGTCATCTCAGTCGGCTGCCATTGCCCACCACCGGGGTGGAAATGGCACAGCCAGCGGACTTGCTCATGGTCATGGAGGCTTTCGAGAACTAAAAGTCCCTCGTTATAGCCCGCCAGATCAGGACTTAGACTAGCCAGGATCCTTTACTGTCTTTTGTAAAAAAAACTGTGTCCTCCATGGGAGCTGGTCCAGTGTCCCAGTGGAGATGCAGGAGGCAATTAAGCCATTCCACAGGTGCAAAGACGAAATGTCCCTGCAGGCGGACTGTCTATTGTGGGGCAATCGTGTGGTCTTGACCAAGAAAAGCAGAGATACGTTCATATGTGAACTGCACAGCACCCACCCAGGCATCGTAATGATGAAAGCCATAGCCAGATCCCATGTGTGGTGGCCCGGTATCGACTCAGATTTAGAGTCATGCATGCGCCAGTGCAACACTTGCTCTCAGCTGAGCAATGCACCCAGAGAGGCACCACTAAGTTTGTGGTCGTGGTCCTCCAAACTGTGGTCAAGGATCCACGTGGACTATGCGGGCCCATTTCTAGGCAAAATATTTTTGGTTGTAATGGACGCTTACTCAAAATGGATTGAATGTGTGATAATGTCTGTAAGCAGTCCACGGCCATTATTGAAAGCCTACGAACCATGTTTGCCATGCATGGCTTGCCTGACGTCCTAGTCAGCGACAATGGGCCGTGCTTCACCAGTGCTGAATTCAAGGAATTCATGACCCGCAATGGGATCAAACACATCACGTCAGACCCGTTCAAGCCCGCATCCAAC
This sequence comes from Pristiophorus japonicus, assembly GCF_044704955.1. Taxonomy (NCBI): domain Eukaryota; kingdom Metazoa; phylum Chordata; class Chondrichthyes; family Pristiophoridae; genus Pristiophorus; species Pristiophorus japonicus. Next base: position 54,569,972 of record NC_091983.1, read on the forward strand.
GGCCAGGCAGAATGGGCAGTTCAGACCATTAGGTAAAGCTTGAAACGTGTGTCGAAAGGCTCCCTGCAGACCCGGCTGTCCCGAGTGCTGCTCAGCTACCGCACCAGACCCCACTCGCTCACCGGAGTTCCCCCAACTGAGCTGCTCATGAAAAGGGCACTAAAAACAAGGCTCTCTCTTGTCCACCCTGATCTCCATGATCACGTGGAGGGCAAGCGGCATCAACAAAGTGTGTACCATGACCGCGCAAATTTGTCACGCGATATTGAGATCAATGATCCTGTGTTTGTGCTCAATTATGGACATGGTCCCAAATGGCTCGCTGGCACGGTCACAGCCAAAGAGGGGAGTTGGGTGTTTCAGGTCAAATTGGCCAATGGACAAACGTACAGAAAACATTTGGACCAAATCAAATTGCGGTTCACCAACAGCTACGAACAACCCAAAGAAGACACCACCAACTTTGACCCTCCAACACACGCACAAGTGGCAACTGACATCATGGTTGACAACGAAGCCGAACTCACCATCCCCAGCAGCCTGGCAAGGCCGGCTGCCCAACAGCCCAGTGAAGAACTAACCAACTCACTCACACACGCATTTGTACCAAGACGATCAACAAGGGAGGGAAAAGCCCCAGATCATCTCACCTTGTAAATAAATGTACTGTTGACTTCATGGGGGAGTGATGTTATGTATTTAACTCCTTGTAACCTGTATTACACTACCACCAGAGGGCCTACCTGTTGGAGTCCCAAGGGATCCCAGCATCCCTTGGGAACACAGTATATAAGCAGGTAAGCAGGTCACCCACGAGGTACCTGCACTCTGGAGTCTTATTAAAGGAGCTAAGGTCACACTTGCTCATTATACACAATACTCAGTTTCATCCTTTATTATGAGTGTACCAATTATTATCTATCCAACACTATTACATGGAGCTGAATGTTCCAGTAAATTCAGAGGTTACTTATTTCATTATATGTCAGTGTTGTCCTTTATTAGCCTCATTTCATGTATGGAGATATTATACCTGCAGGTCTAATATGACGTACGGCATACTTCTATAATGTAAGTGAATCCGAATCCAACATTTAAGAATCCTAGCTTTTTCCAGTTCTGACGAAGTGTCATTGACCCGAAACGTTAACTCTGTTTCTCTCTCCACAGACACCACCTGACCTGTTGAGTATTTCCAGCAGTTTCTGCTTTTATTTAAGAATTATGTTCCTATGAAAGCCCGAAATATATATATTTTCTGTGTTTTTAATTAGTTCCTCACAGTCATACAACTGTTGAGTTGCAAAGGGACTAACTATAAATGGTATTCAGTACTCAAAATAGTCAAAGGCAAACTTTATCCTGCTTCAGTTGGAACTGATGTATCAAGAGGTCAGAATATTAAGGAAAGTAAACATTCAGATTCCCTCCACAAATAATAAATACTGTCTCTAAGTGGCTAATGTTTATATATTTCTCTGTCACTGTAAGAGCTATTTTGAAGCAAAAGTCTTGTAGAAAACATCCTGCTCTCTGAAAAAAATCTTTAAACAACCAGAGGGTGGTCCAAGCATTTCTGCTTTTTCCTCAAGAATCTTGTACTTCACACGCTGAATGACTTAACATACATCTCTGTGTATTAGTTAGGGCAGGAGTGCATCTCTAGTTAGTAATTAGACAGTAACCTGGGCCCATTGCTAAGCCAGAGTGGCTGGTACATGGTCCCTTCACTTTGAAGCCATCCGGTTCGTGGTTCTGATTCATGCTAAGTCAGAGGAGATGAGTAAATGCTCATTCCTTTAGGTAACTTGTATCTATTCGTCTCAATTTCACTGTGTCAGGGACGAGGGGAAAGGATCATTCCATACAGTTAGTGTAGTCAGAAAAATCAGTGACTTCTGCTTTACATTTTCAGAGGGTGAGGAAAACATATTTGGGCCCGAAATTCATCGACATACCGACCACTACCGCCCACGTACCACCCAAAAATGCGATTCTGGTGAAAAAACACCTACATACTGCTGACATACCGCTCGACGGAATATTGATCAGGGACATACCGCCGAGCAGTATGCACACCGTCCGCCGTGCAGGACCGCCCGCAGACTGCCCAAAAAGTCCGATTTTCATCGCATACCGCCGACATACTACCGGAGCTGCATACTGTCCTGGAAAAGGTGGTTTTATGTGATGTTAAGTGGGCGGGAATGGGCAGAGTGCTCGGAGCCGCCATTTTGGAAATCGGGAACTGCCAGCTAAAGCAGCGCCTTTGTATTTCTGAGGTGAACAGTGATTTTATAGTGTGATTTAGAATAGAAAAGGTATTTTTATTGGTACTGAGTAACTTATTAAGAAAGAAGGCATTTTAGTTATATTTCTTTCATTGAAAAATATTGTGGAGATTTAAAAGAATGGGGCCTGTACTATCTCAGCCTGTATTGCTGACTACCTGTCTAATGGAGGAACCAGATGTGAGAAGGTTTATAAATGAACATTTTACTTGAATGTGGAGAGCTACGTTTTGGGACTCCGATGACTGTTACCCCAAAAAATTTGACACCGTACAAGAGTGCTTGAATTCAATTCAAACGTTTATGTAAAAATGTCAACAATACACAACAATTTTAAAACTGTGTAAAACTTATAACTATAAAACAACTTTAACAACTTTAATAAAACTTTAACAACTTTAATGAACTTTTACAAATCAAACTTCAACTATTCAATGAACAAGTACAACAAAAGCCCTTTACTGCCTCGACCACAACCTCGACCTCAACTACATGCTACACCACCCTTGGGATTATTACCCCATTTCTTACTCCCGCCCTTTCCTTTCCCACTGCCCCTGAGCACAGACCTCCCCATGGTGGTACCAAGCTGGTGTTCAGCACGGCACCTCGAGTGCTGTTGCTGTCGTTGGGGGTCAGACATTGCAGGCGCAATAAATGGGGCCTCAGGAGAAGCTCATGATGTGGAAGGCACGGCTTTAGTGCTGGAATATGCTGTCAGCTCCCCACTCTCAGGTGCTGTTGACCTGACTACTATGGCACGGGGGGATTCCGCGCCATGTCCCGATCCCGTCGATTGCCGCATGGCTTCGACGGCGTCAGCAGTTCACTTCATCGCGGTGATCGTACGTGACATATCCTCCGACTGCCGCTCAGATAGAGCCACGATGTTTGTGGCTATCGTAGTCATGGTCGTGAGCAGCTCTCGACCTATGTCGATGCTGGCCTGTGATAGACGCACCATATCCTGGTACACGCCTACAGCAACCGATCTTTCCTGCACCAGCCTCCCTTGCTGCGGCAAATGGGCTGCAACACTGGGGGTGCCGTGCTGCACACAGTTTGGTCCCGCAGAATCAGAGGAGCCATGGGGGAATCCCCTGAATACAGACTCGGTGGTGGAGGATGTTCCAGCTGGCCCACATAGAGCTAATGTATCCTCCTCCATCTCCAGCCCCACCTCCACTGGCTGCAGGATCAGCGGCTCTTCCTCTTCATCTTCATCGTGTCTGTAAGTGGTGAAGTCGGGAGAGGGCTGGTGACGCCAGAGGTGGGTCTGTCGTCTGGTCTCTCTGTGTCAGTGTGGTCTGAATTGTCTGAGTCTTGAAGGACAAAACAACATTTAAAAATGCTTGGCACCAGGGGAGGGGTCAGGATTACATGAGTACATAGTACAGTGACTTATCGCAGTCTTACTTAAATATCCACCACTGCTGCAGTACTGCATTACATATTGCAGACAGACAATACATATATGCATTGTGTTACATGTCCCCAACATTGCAGTACATCACATGAGGCCAACATTACAATGCAATAAACTTACATTACAGTTACAGTTACATTACATGACATGAGACGACCACAACACAGACTAGATTGTATTCACCTTACCATCCTGTGTGAGTGGCTCAGCTCTAGTGCCAGTGGTGGCACGGTTGCTATCCCCAATCAGAGACAGGGCACGGATCTCAATGTCAGTAAGAGGCTCCTGAGTTGCGGGTCCTCCCACCGTACGCTGCTGATCGGCTGTTATTGCAGATGTCTTCTTCTGCAGAAAGTAAAGTAAATGAAAGTAAAAATCTTCAATCCATTTAACATCGCACACAAGGTCACACACACCCACTAAAAAACACTGGATTAATCCTCTTGTCATTGTCTGAAAGCACAAATACATCGCCGTAACCTTAAGATAAATAACATCATCTGTGTGACACTGAATCTATATTTATATGGTACGTGACACATGGGGTGCATAAATAAAATCATTACTTACTCTTGCAACTCTCACCAGGTCATTCCACCTCTTACGGCACCTTTCCCCGGTGCGTACCATGGTACTTGTGGAGGACACAGCCTCCCCGATCTCATCCCATATCACTTTGTACTCCTTTGGGGGGGGGTTTCCATGATCACTCTTCTGTTAGCTTGGAGTACCTCTCTGTAATATTCTCGAGAAGGGCAGGTAATTCCGTCTCGTCGAAGGCGGGCGGCTTCAACCTCGTGTCCTTTTTGATGTTGCTGCATTTCGATTATTTTTAACATTTCCATAATATTTATGTTATGATTTTTGTTTTGTTAAATATGTCTTCTTATTCTTCAAACTGTAGTTGTTATGAATAATTTTTAACTCTGCAATGTGTTTTTAAAGTAACTGTCCATCAACTAGCTTGCTGCTCCTTCTCATTCTCTCTCCATCCTCTTCACTCACTGCCCATGCGCGGGTGACCCCTGACCCCCAAAATCGTGGTTAAAACGCTTCTGCGAAAAAAACGGGAAAAGAAATCGCGCATATGCAGTTCAGTGCCACTCCGTCGATTGAAGAGAAAATTGATTGGGATCGACTACTAGGTTACATACCGCCCGCTGCAGACCGCTGACATACCGCTGACATAACGCCGAAAATAAATCGACCAATTTTGTCCTCTTCGGTCTTGGCGGTATGTCGGCGGTTTGAAACAACGCACTGCCAGCATACCACCGAGAAATGGGCGGACCTTATGCATTGACCAATTTCGGGCCCTTTCCCTTCAGTGTGCCCTGAGCTATTGATGGTGTCTCAGGTTAAACGTGATCCTTCCCAATAGAGTTAGAGAGTTTTGACTTGGGACATCCAAGCTATATCAGCCAAATCCTGTTTCCTGTCAGATTTCATTTGGTTGATCCAAGTGCAGTTGAACATACAGTACAGGAATGCATACGAAAAAACACAAACATCTAAATAACAGGAAAAAAAGATTTCACACTCTGAGACCTAAAGAAAACAAGCACTCAAGATACAGAGCTAACTTGGAACAATAATATGAGTGAACCCTCATGACCATTTATTGAAGGCGACAATACAGATTATGGGTCCCTGGTCATCTGGACTCTGAAATCTCATGGTTTATCTGGTTGACATAAACTTCATCAACAATAATTATTCGTGCATAAAAAATATGGAGCCAGAATGCCTGAGGCTGCCATTTGTAAAGACAATCTTAATAATATCAACTTGTGTCTGAAACTGCTGATAGAGGTCATGACCTTCTGTTACAAAAAAAGAATGAAGCACTGGATTTGTATTAGACGATGGAGGCTGAATTGTGTCAAAACATCTGGGCTAAAATCATGCTGTATGCTGTTAGTAACAAACATGTTAATCTGTTCAGATGAAATTTCTTTTGTTTAGGATTTTAACAGAAGCAAATTTTTAAAAAGGTAAATGACTTGTTAAAATCGCAGAGAGAGACATCTCTTACGAATGCACAAATACGTTTGGTGCTAATATTGTCAGCAATTCACTTAACTGAATACACAGGTTTGTTTATTTTTCACCTGAATAAACTGTTGAGTATTCATCAAGTAAAATGTTTGTTCAGCATTCTTGCAATCATCATACCAACAATATAATGGATTGACAGACTGTTTCAGCCTACATCTGTATATGCTGAAATAAGAGTTTCTTAAGACATTGAGACATTGACAAAAGAATCAGATGCGAGGTGAGGTTTTTTTTTTACCCAGCAAGTTATTATGATCTGGAATGCACGGCCTGAAAGGGGTGATGGAAGCAGATGCAATAATAACTTTCAAAAGGGTATTGGATATAGTTGAAAAGGAAAAATCTTCAAGGCTATGGGGAAAGAGCAAGGGAGCGGGATTAATTAGACATCTCTTTTAAAGAGCTGGCACAGGCATGATGGGCCGAATGGCCTCCTTCTGTGCTCTACAATTCTATGATTGAGATCTTGAAATCAGGTTGTGGAATAGTAACTTATGAATGTTTCCCAGGCTCATTTGGAGTTCCGTTGTCTGGTGTTTTAGAAGAGGCATTAAACCTTTATTTTATGTATGGAATTGAATGTAATAGCTCCAAGTTTGCAGATGACACTAAGCTGGGTGGCAGTGTGAGCTGTAAGGATGATGCTAAGAGGCTGCAGGGTGACTTCGACAGGTTAGGAGAATGGACAAATGCATGGCAGATGCATTATAATGTGGATAAATGTGAGGTTATCCATTTTGGTGGCAAAAACAGGAAGGCAGAATATTATCTAAATGGCAGCAGATTAGGAAAAGGGGAGGTGCAATGAGACCTGGGTTTCATGGTACATCAGTCATTGAAAGTTGGCATGCAGGTACAGCAGGCGGTGAAGAAGGCAAATGGTATGTTGGCCTTCATAGCGAGAGGATTTGAGTATAGGAGCAGGGAGGTCTTACTGCAGTTGTACAGGGCCTTGGTGAGGCCACACCTTGAATATTGTGTACAGGTTTGGTCTCCTAATCTGAGGAAGGACACTCTTGATATTGAGGGAGTGCAGCGAAGGTTCACCAGACTGATTCCCAGGCTGGCAGGACTGACATATGAAGAAAGACTGGTTCAACTAGAAGTTTAAAAGAATGAGAGGGGATCTCATAAAAACATAAAATTCTGACGGGATTGGACAGGTTAGATGCAGGAAGAATGTTCCCAATGTTGGGGAAGTCCAGAACCAGGGGTCACAGTCTAAGGATAAGGGGTAAGCCATTTAGGACTGAGATGAGGAGAAACTTCTTCACTCAGAGAGTTGTTAACCTGTGGAATTCTCTACCACAGAAAGTTGTTGAGGCCAGTTTGTTAGATATATTCAAAAGGGAGTTAGATGTGACTCTTATGGCTAAAGGGATCAAGGGGTATGGAGAGAAAGCAGGAAGGGCTACTGAAGTTGCATGATCAGCCATGATCACATTGAATGGTGGTGCAGGCTCGAAGGCCTACTCCTACACCTATTTTCTATGTTTCTATGTTAAACCGGTTAATGGCCTCGACATTAATTCCCCCTCAACAGGGAAGAGAGGGTCATGGGGGTGGGGAGAGGTTAAAACATTTTAAATGGGATCACATCCCCAACCCACCACGTCCATGCCTTTTGCCATTTTCATGGCAGTGGGTTTCATGTTGTACGAACGTTCCATCTCGGAAAGGTGGAAGACTTCATTCCCATATTGAGACCAGGCTCCCACAGTACCGTTGGTGGTGTAGTTTGAATGTAACTGCCGCTGCACGTGTTTCCCAAGGCTCAGTGAAAGAAAGGCTGGAGCTGCCGGGTGACGAAGGTAAGCGTCCTTTACAGCACTCCTTGTGGGCCAGGAGGAGAAGCGTGCTCTCTCCAGGCCCCATTCGGCCACCACCCTGCCAATCCCGGCTCCTCTCTTCATCTGTCGTGATCATCCATCTCCCAAGCCTCAGTCTCTGCTTCCCTCCACCCTCCCGATTGACAAGGTCCCCGGCTGCCGTTGGCTTTCCCGCCCAGCAGCCGGTCAGCTGCCAATTTGTCCGGTTGTTGGGTGGCTAGCGGAAGGAAAAGGTTATAATGAGATCCTTTCATTAAATTCGGCAGGACCTCCACCACCCCAGCATAGCCGGGTTCCCCCCACCCCCCCCACCACCACCACATTCACCACCCCCCCCCCCCACCGCTACCACATTCCCCTACACCCCCCCCACCACCATCACACTCCCCCACCCACCCTACAACCCCCCCCCCACTGCTACCACACTCCCCCACACCCCCCCACCACCATCACACTCCCCCACCCCCCCCCTACAACCCCCCCACCGCTACCACACTCCCCCACACCCCCCCTACAACCCCCCCCCCACCGCTACCACACTCCCGCACACCCCCTCCCCACCACCATCACACTCCCACACACCCTCCTACACCCCCCCTCCCCACCACCATCACACTCCCACACACCCCCCTACACCACCCCCCCCCCCCACCACCATCACACTCCCACACACCCGTCCCGCCTCCCCGTAAATATCAGGCCCAATGTTTCTGTCAAAATGGCAGAGGAAAGAATTTCAGCCGATTGCATTAAGTGTTTGTTTGTATGTTTGTCCACATGGCATCATTTCAAGGCCGAAGGGGCTTTCACTGCTAAATGTTTGTCATTATCAAGGTGAAGGATGCTTGTGCTAGGGAATGATAAATATTCCCACTTCTTCCACCGTAGGTTAGCATTAAGCATTTCTACATAAGGTAGTGCACGGGTTAATCACAGACCAAAGCATCCTATACTTTGCCCCAACAACATGCCTCGACCCACTCAGAGCGCACTACTGCACCAGCAAGATTTTGCCATTTCTCACAACAGCATGTAATCCCCAAGTACAATTCGGTTTAATGCAATGTTGTCTGGGGGACAGCGGGCCAAGGGTCAATAGTGGAGATGTAAGAGGAATGATTATTCTGGGATTTTGCTTGATTAATGTGGGGATCAGGAAATATTTATCCAAACCCTTCCTTTAGAAGATTCAATGGCCTGGATAGAGCCCTTGATGGAGTAGATTGTATATGTTTTGTAGATGGAGTGGAGCTGATTTGTCATTTCTCAATCTGTATCTTCCTATGTTCAAATGCATGTTATGATTTTAAATTATGTGCATGATATATAAAATCAAACGCTTGGCCGCTGAATTTTACAGCACAGAAAGAAGCCATTCAGCTCGTTGTGCCTGAGTTGGCTCTCTGCAAGAGATCCACATAGTCCCATTCCTCTGATCTTTCCCCAAAACTTTTTGTTTTCTTTTTCAAATATTTATCCACTTCCCCCAACATGCACTTTGAATTTAAAAACTATTACGGATTCCGGTTCACCATTGTTTCTGGTCGGGCATTCATTGTCTTAATAACCTTTACATCAAAACTCGTCTCCGAACCTCTGCCACTGGTACCGATTTTCAATTTATGCCATCTATTTACTAACTCACCGAGCAGTGGAAATAGCTTTTCCATATTTACCTTATCAAAACCCTTTATTAATTTTGAAAACTTCTATCAATTCTCCTCTTAGTCTTCTCTGTTCTATTGAAAAGGGCCCGCTTCCTTAATCTCTTCTTATATCTAAAGCCTTTCATCCCTAATGTTACCGTAGTGTATCCTGCATTTGCCAAGGCTGTGGTAAAGGGAGACTATCATCTCCCATGTGTGGTTTGGTACAATAATAACAAGTAAGCACTAAAAAACATTTACGTCGTGTTAACTTGTTACGGTGTTTGAGATGCAGTGAGCAACTTCTGATAACTGAACAGATACATATCATTAAAAATGTTTGGAAATGTGCACTTTGTACTCACTGAAGCTTAAGCTGTTGAGTTTTCTCAGCAACAACCTCAAACAAAACTCCCCAAGGCATCGTCCATGAATGAAGGCAAAAAAAGAAGATTCATGTGCAAATGAAATAAACAATACTTTTCTTTTCCCTGTCGATTGACAACACATGGTAAATTGAGAAAATAAAATGCTGTATTTAATTAATTTTTCTGCCGAGGTTGTTACTGTCACGAAGAGTTCCTGCTGTAAATCACAAAAGTTTGTTTATCACTTCCTCATGGTCTGAAGTGATGAAGTAAAGAAGCAAAAGCCATTTGAGAGATAATGCCTCAAAGACAAGTTCCCCTGAGGGGTTACTTCCTATTGTGTCATTGTCTGGAGCCACTGAGGAAAAAAAATAACCACATGATGCAGGTTTTATGTTTCTTCAATAAGAAGGATGTTGTCAGCTAATTATCAGTTTATCTCAAAACTGTGGAACTCCTTCCATCTTCCAGTCATCTCTGTCTCCTACAACCTTCAGACTTTTAAAAGCTAATATTAGCCTAATCACTTCTTCCTGATGTACCTTATCCGTTTTACTTTTTTTTATAACCTTTGCTGTTGTCTAGCATTGTTCTTCCACCTTGGTTTCTCAATAGAACAAATGTTAATGCTTGTGGACCATCGTAACAGGATGAATCACGGTTAACTTTGTCAATATGAGTTTGTTTTGACTTGTCAGCAGAGTTGATATGGATAGCTGGTTGCGAGTTTCAAGTTGGTTGGAAGAGATTGCTCAGATCGCTTCGTACCCTGAGAGCAAATTTACAAATGTTTATGGAGTAGTTTTTGTTTTGGCCGTAATTGGGAAATTGCGCTAAATTGTGCTTGAGATTGCGCAAGTTTCCGTGAAAATTAATTTCCATAACGACAAACATAAAATCTTCCACGAACCAGTGCAATCGTGCAGCATAATAGAATGTAATCATTTCTATTATTTTTCTTTCTATTAAAAACTATCCCTTGATGTATTTAAAAGTGATATCCTGCTGCAGTTTTATTAATACAGCTGACAACAGGTTTACCAGCAAAAATAATGGTGCTGGAATTCCGATGTCCGGGTCCGTACAAAGTTCCCGGGAAGGCATCAGAAAAGCCGATTTTCAGCGCGCAATGCGCAAGCACTGAAAACCGACTTTTCCGATCTGTCAAGTTTCTAGCTTGACAGATCATCCGCAGATCGGGAGCGAGGACATTTGCAGGGCAGGATTTCCGATATTTACGGATATCTTGCCCTGCAAATGTCCTCAAAAATCTTGCGCCTGAGAAAGCAGACGTATAGCCTACTTTTACAGGCGCAAGTGTTTAAAAATACCCAAAACATTTTAAAATAAAGTTATAAAAACACATTTTATTCTTAAAAACCCTCCCATCTATGGTAATTTTATTTTTAACCATAATTTAAAAAAAACTATTTTAAAAATCGGGGAAATATTTTATTTTTATGACATAATAACTTTAATTTCAATTAATTTTAAATGTGTGTGGTCTGTTTTTAATTTTTTTATTATTTGTTGTGATTGCTTTTGTTCCCATTAATAGCACTGAGAACTCGTCGATACGTGAGTCTCGGTGCTATTAATGGGAACCAGTGAAATACTTACCCGATTGGCTGAGCAGTCACACATGACTGCATCTTCTGCGTCGGAACCCTCTGCATGGGAGCGCGCTTCGCAGCGCGGGAGGAGAAGGCCTTCCCATCGAAAATCAGTGCGCCTCCTAGACCACCGGATAAATTCGTAAAAAATATTCAGCGAGGAGGCAATTGCCCGCGGGAAGACCCTCAGAGGAATTTCTGGGCCAATGTGTGCAGGTCTCCATCTGATTTAATATCATTGAAAATGACTTTAAAAAAAAAACTGTACTGAACCATTTAATAATTTTATTTTTGCATACTAGTCATTTTCTTAGTGAACTAAATATTTTTTGATATGAAAAAATATTTAAATTATACCTGTTAGCGCCTGTGCGCCTAAGAAAATTAGCCCAATTCTCGAACCATCGCAATCAATAGGATCTCGCAAGGTCGACTTGGGGTTGTGGCCACTTTTGTGGGCGGGGCCTGATCCGGGCAAATTGGATGTTGAACCAGTGTAAAAGGTCGCAGAAAACACAAGCGTAAGTGGTTATGGGCATAACTTATGTATAAAATGTCCCGAACTTTTGCGCTGGTTTGGTTGATTGCCCTGGAATCTGTACGCAAAACTAGTGGAAACAAGCAGAAACTCTACCCTTTCTGACTCCTAATATTGAATAACTATCTTTATTTCCACATATTAAAAAAAATACATTGTCAGTGTCTTTAATCTAAAATAAGCAGTGGCCAGAAATGAGGTGGATTTAATGGTGATCTTGAAGCCCAGCTGTAATATATGACAGGCACTGTGATAGCACATGGTAAACCATTAGAACAATGCGGTGAAATAATTTGCAATGTTACTGCCGTTTGGTGTGGACCATGGCACCATAGTCAACAAAAGGACCACAAATCATCAAACTAAATTTAAAGTGGCAATTAATGTTAAGAGCTGAGAAATTATTGTTTATAGTATTAGACATTAGCATAACATTCCTCAGTCTGCTGCTTTTATGGAGGCTTTAATCTACTTATTTTTTAATGAGGTGTCCATTAAACTACCAGAGGAATGGGGATACAAAAAGATTCAGAGTCTGCATGTAATTTCTAGACTTAGTACAGGTTGAACCTTCCTTATCCAGAAAACCCTTTTCCGGAACCACCCCTCATCCAGAACCATTCCCAGACACCGGGTGGCGCATACACAGAACTCCAACATGAACAAATTGAGCAAATCGCTGCCGATTCCCGCAACTGCTGGTCTGACCCCACGATCCACTGTTCCCCCACATTATCTCTCTACCACTCTCCCAGCCCCAAGCCAGCCAGCCCCAATATCCCCTCGCTCAGTACCTGTACCATCCAATTTAACATCACCACCCCTCGTCCAGAAAAATCCCACATCCAGAATAGGTTAGATCCCAAGGGTTCCGGCTAAGGGAGATTCAACCTGTAGAGATCTTCCGTGGTGTTGATCACGGTGATTCCACTCACCTTATGCCAATGTTAGGGGGTAGATCAGGAGAACCCTGTGCAAATTCAACACCATACATTCTGTCTTTATTTTGATTAATATAATTAATATAATTATAATTTTTTGTAATTTAAATTATTATTTATAGATGAATAGCAACGATTACAGCAAATTAGGAAGTGGGTTGGTTGGAGTGAGAGCGGGAGGTCGAAGCCCATAAAGTGGGCAGCAGCAGATCGGGAGGAGCCAGCTGGTGCAGGGGACAAAAAGTTAAAAAAATCAAAATCAAAGTGTGACATCACAGCCAAGCGGGTAGGTGATTGTCTGGTGGATTGGTGAGTATTTTACTTTTTCTGTTCAGTAGGAAACCTTTGGCATTGTTGTAAGTAGGATCTGCCAGTAAATATATGTGATCTTTATTATCTAAGGAGAGCCAGTTAATTAAATCGGCTGTTTGCTGAGTAGCGGCTGGGTGTGTTGTGCTAAGGTTTAGAATTTAGTTCTACTCGATAGTTGCGAGTGTAACTAGAGGGATGGCAGGGCAGCTCAGTCCCGTGGATTGCACATCCTGTGGCATGTGGGAAGTCCTGGATGCTTTGCACAGCCGGGGCGACCACGTGTGCGGGAGATGTCTCCAGCTGCACCAACTCGAGCTCCATGTTTTGGAGTTTGAGCGGCGGCTGGGGTCACTGCAGTGCATCCGCGAGACTGAGAGCAAAATGATTAGCACATTTCTAGAGGCGGTCACCCCACAGCTTATGAGGGTGACCGCCAGACAGAAGAAGAGGACTAGGCAGGTAGTGCAGGAGTCCTCTGAGTCCATCTTGCTCTCCAACTGGTACTCTGTTCTGAGTACCGGTGGGGGTGATGGTGGCTCTGGGGAGTGCAGCCAGAGCCAAGTCCATTGCTCCACAGGTAGCTCAGCTGCATGGGGGGGAGAAAGAAGAATGGAAGAGCTATAGTGGTAGGGGATTCAATAGTCAGGGGAGCAAACAGGCGTATCCGCAGACGTGACTCCAGGATGGTATGTTGCCTCCCTGGTGCCAGAGTCAAGGATGTCACTGAGTGGTTGCAGGGCATTCTAAGGGGAGAAAGTGAATAACCAGAGGTAGTGGTCCACATCGGTACCAATGACATAGGTAGAAAGAGGGATGAGGTCCTGCAGGCAGAGTTTAGGGAGCTAGGAGATAAATTAAAAAGCAGGACCACAAAGGTAGCAATCTCCAGATTACTCCCAGTGCCACGAGCTAGTGAGTACAGACATAGGAAGATAGAGCAGATGAATATGTGGCTGGAGAGATGGAGCAGGCGGGAGGGCTTTAGTTTCCTGAGGCATTGGAACAGTTTCTGGGGGAGGTGGGATCTGTACAAGTCGGACGGGTTGCACCTCAACAGAGCCGGGACCAATATCCTCGCGGGGGGGGGGGGGTTGCTAGTGCTGTTGGGGAGGGTTTAAATTAGCTTGGCAGGGAGATGGGAACCTGAAAATAGATTCAGTAGGGAGGGGAGAAAGAAATAAAGGACGCTATTCAATTGAAAACAAGGGCATACAAAGTGGCGAAAACTAGTGGGAGGACAGAAGACTGGGAAGCTTTTAAAAGCCAACAAAGAACGACTAAAAAAATAATTAAGAAAGGGAAGATAGACTATGAAAGTAAAGTAGCACAAAATATAAAAACAGATAGCAAGAGTTTCTATAGGTATATAAAAAGGAAAAGAGTTGCTAAAGTAAATGTTGGTCCCTTAGAGGACGAGACCGGGGAATTAGTAATGGGGAACATCGAGATGGCAGAAACTCTGAACAAATATTTTGTATCAGTCTTTACGGTAGATAGCAATATTCTGACAGTGGATAGTCAAGGGGCTATAGTGGGGGAGGAACTTAACACAGTCACAATCACTAAGGAGGTGGTACTCAGTAAGATAATGGAACTAAAGGCAAATAAATCCCCTGGACCTGATGGCTTGCATCCTAGGGTCTTAAGAGAAGTAACGGCAGGGATAGTGGATGCATTGGTTGTAATTTACCAAAATTCCCTGGATTCTGGGGAGGTCCCAGCAGATTGGAAAACTGCAAATGTAATGTCCCTATTTAAAAAAGGAGTCAGACAAAAAACAGGAAACTATAGACCAGTTAGCCTAACACCGATGGTTGGGAAAATGTTGGAGTCCATTATTAAAGAAGCAGCAGCAGGACATTTGGAAAAGCAAAATTCGGTCAGGCAGAGTCAGCATGGATTTAAGAAGAGGAAGTCATGTTTGACAAATTTGCTGGAGTTCTTTGAGGATGTAACGAACAGGGTGGGATAAAGGGGAACCAGTGGATGTGGTGTATTTGGATTTCGAGAAGGCATTTGACAAGGTGCCACATAAAAGGTTACTGCACAAGATAAACGTTCACGGGGTTGGGGGTAACATATTAGCATGGATAGAGGATTGGCTAACTAACAGAAAACAGAGAGTTGGGATAAATGGTTCATTCTCTGGTTGGCAATCAGTAACTAGTAGGGTGCCGCAGGGATCAGTGCTGGGATGCCAACTATTTACAATCTATATTAATGACTTGGAAGAAGGGACTGAGTAATGTAGCCAAGTTTGCTGATGATACAAAGATGGGAGGAAAAGCAATGTGTGAGGAACAACATACAATCTGCAAAAGGATATAGACAGGCTAAGTGAGTGGGCAAAAATTTGGCAAATTAAGTATAACGTTGGAAAGTGTGAGGTCATGCACGTTGGTAGAAAAAATCGAAGACCAAGTTATTTTTTAAATGTAGAAAGGTTGCAAGGTGCCGCAGTACAGCGGGACCTGGGGGTACTTGTGCATGAAACACAAAAGGATAGTATGCAGGTTCAGCAAGTGATCAGGAAGGCCAATGGAATCTTGGACTTTATTGCAAAGGGAATGGAGTATAAAAGAAGGGAAGTCTTGCTACAGCTATATAAGGTATTGGTGAGGCTACACCTGGAATACTGCATGTAGTTTTTGTTATGTATGGAGAAAGAGTCAGACTGAACACTGAGCTCAAAGTAAAGTGCGACCTCAGTCTTTTATTGCAGGTCTCGAAAGTGCCTCTCCAACCTGTGAGGCCTCCTTAAATACCTGTGCTCCCAAGGGATTATGGGATCCCTTGGGACTCCAGGGGATGAGCCCTCTGGTGGCTGTACAGAGTAAATACAAGTTTACATATATAACAACACCCCCCCCCCCCCCCAAAAGTCAACAGTGTAACTATTTACAAGGTGAATTGATCTGGGGCCCTTCTTGCCCTGGTTCATTGTTTCGGTGTGAAAGCTGGTATTGGTGAATCAACTGTTGGGCCCTCGCTGGGCTGCTGTGCAGCTGGCCTTGCTGGGCTTCCTGGTGTGATGGGTCCTGCTGGGCTGCTGTGGATGATGGGTTCTGCTTCGTGGCCAACCACAATGCCGGTTGCTGCTGGTGTGTATGTTGGGGGGTCAAAGAAGGTAAGGTCCAAAGTGGGTTGCTCTGGATTGACTGTTAATCTGAGTTTGATTTGGTCCAAGTGTTTCCAGTGAACGAGTCTGTTTGAAAGTTTGACCCGAAACACCCTGCTTCCCTCTTTGGCCACGACAGTGCCGGGAAGCCACTTGGGACTTGTCCATAATTCAATACAAATACAGGATCATTGATTTCAATCTCGCGTGACACATTTGCGCTATCGTGGTCCCAGCGACGATCGGAACACCTCCAGTGACAGCCGACCTCCTCCTCAACGACGACCGGGTCCCCCTCTTCCACGTCGGTGACTGGCCTCCCCTCCTCCTTCAGCGACGACTGGAGCTCTCCTTCCCCACTGGTGACCTGGCCTCTTCTCCACCTCCAATACATGGTGAGTACCATGGCTGTGACCCCCCCCCTGCCCTCCCACCCTGAACCCCAGTGGGCCACTGACCCCCTCAATGCCTGCCCCCAACCAGGCCTCGGACCACCTACCATCAAGGGCGCAACCCAGCGCCGAGCCTGCGGCCAACATCTCGCCGTAGGCAACTCGGCCCATGTAGCAGTGCCTGGTCTCCAGTAGTCTTGGACCCCCTTGCCACTGGATCAAGACCTCGCTCAGCTAAGCCCGTGTGGTAGCCGGTGTGCAACGATCACTCCACGTTAAAAGAACTCACATCTCACAACAGGCATCTTCCACTCCGTTAACATGAAGTTCGGGACCTGGAATGTCAGGACTCTCATGGACAACCCCAACAGCGACAGGCCGGAACGCCGCACCGCCACAGTTGCCCGGGAACTTAGACGCTTCGATTTTGACATCACCGCCCTAAGAGAGCATGCAGAAATCAAGCACAGACAGCGGAAAGAGCGTGCGGCGAACCAGTCCCAGCCACCCCCTCCCTCAATGACTATCTGTCCCACCTGTGACAGAGTCTGTGGCTCTCGTATTGGACTGTTCAGCCACCAAAGAACTCACTTCAGGAGTGGAAGCAAGTCTTCCTCGATTCTGAGGGACTGCCTATGATGATGATGATCATGGTATGTACTTTGTTGAAGCCGCCTACTCTCTACCTGTTCTTGTAGATCAGGGTGAACTAACAAGAGCATTGTCTTAAGTGCTTTTTTCATGAGCAGTTCAGCAGGTGGGATCCCGGTGAGTGAGTGGGGTCTTGTGCAGTAGCTAAGCAGGATTCGGGATAGGCGAGTCTACAGTGAGCCTTCCATTACCCTCTTCATGCCCTGCTTGATGGTTTGCACTGCTCCCTCTGCCTGACCATTGGATGCTGGTTTAAGTGGGGCAGAAGTGACATGTTTGATCCTGTTGCGGGTCATGCATTCTTTGAACTCAGCACTAGTAAAACGTGGCCTGTTGTCGCTCGCCAGGACATCAGGTAGGCCGTGTGTGGCAAACATGGCCTGCAGGCTTTCAGTAGTGGCAGCGGACGTGCTAGCCAACATTATATCATATTCAATCCATTTGGAGAGGCATCTACAACCACAAGGAACATTCATTTTACCCAAGAACAGACCTGCATAGTCGACATGTACCCGAGACCAAGGTTTGGAGAGCCAAGACCATAAACTTAGCGGCGCCTCCCTGGGTGCATTGCTTAACTGCGAGCATGTATTACATCTGTGCACGCAGAACTCTTAAGTCCGCATCGATACAGGGCCACCACACGTGGGATCTGACTATCGCTTTCATCATTACGATGCCCGGGTGGGAACTGTGGAGGTCACTGATGAAGGTGTCTCTGCCCTTCTTGGGAACCACTACTTGATTGCCCACAGAAGGCAGTCTGCCTGTATAGATATTTCATCTTTGCGCCGCTGAAACGGCTTTATCTCTTCCTGCATTTCCACTGGGACGCTGGACCAGCTCCCGTGAAGCACACAGTTTTTGACGAGGGACAATAAGGGGTCCTGGCTCGTCCAGGTTTTGATCTGCCGGGCAGTAACGGGTGATTTCTCACTCTCAAATGCTTCCATAACCATGGCTAGATCTGCGGGCTGCGCCATTTCCACCTCTGTGGCGGGCAATGGCAGCCAACTGAGAGCATCGGCGCAGTTTTCTGTGCCTGGCCTGTGGCGGATGGTGTAGTTGTATGCGAACTACGTGAGTGCCCATCTCTCGATGCGGGCTGATGCGTTGGTCTCAGAAAACAGTGATATGAGTGGCTTATGGTCAGTTTCCAATTCGAATTTTAGCCCAAACAGGTATTGATGCATTTTCTTTAACCCATAAACACACGCTAATGCTTCTTTTTCAATCATACTGTAGGCTCTCTGAGCCTTAGATAGACTCCTGGATGCATGAGCAACCAGTTGCAATTTCCCAAAATCATTAGCTTGTTGCAATACACACCCGGCGCCATATGACGACGCATCACATGCTAGTACCAAACTCTTACATTGGTGATACAACACAAGCAATATGTTTGAGCATAACAATTTTCTAGCTTTGACAAAGGCATTTTCTTGGCTTTTGCTCCATGCCCATTCGTCCCCTTTACGCAGTAAGACGTGCAGTGGTTCTAACAGTGTGCTGAGACCCGGTAAGAAGTTACCAAAGTAGTTCAAGAAACGATCGCAGCTCCGTCACGTTCTGTGGACTCGGTGCGTTCTCAATTGCCTCCGTCTTCGAATTGGTGGGCCTGATGCTGTCCGCCGCGATCCTCCTTCCCAGGAACTCCACTTCAGGCACCAGGAAAATGCACTTGGAGCGTTTTAACCTGAGCCCCATGCGGTTGAGTTGACTACAAACCTCCTCCAGGTTCTGCAGATGCTCGACTGTGTCCCGACCTGTAACCAAGATGTCGTCCTGGAAGACCACAGTGCGCGGGACCATCTTCAGCAAGCTTTCCATGTTTGTCTGGAATATTGCCGCCACTGATGGAAGTCCAAACGGGCTTCTGTTATAAATGAAAATATCTTTGTGCGTGTTGATGCAGGTGAGGCCCTTCGATGATTCCTCCAGTTCTTGCGTCATATAGGCTGAGGTCAAATCCAGCTTCGTGAACGTCTTTCCTCCCGTCAGCGTTGCAAAGAGGTCGTCAGCCTTTGGTAGATGGTATTGGTCCTGCAGGAAGAAATGATTGATAGTTACTTTGTAATTGCCACAGATTCTGACGGTGCCATCTCCCTTGAGAACTGGGACAATAGGACTGGCCCACTCATGGAACTCGATCGGTGAGACGATGCCCTCTCTTTGCAACCGGTCTAGCTCAATCTCTACCCTTTCTTTCATCATGTACGGTACTGTTCTCTTCTTGTGATGGATGGGTCGCGCCCCTGGAATTAGGTGGATCTGCACTTTTGCTCATAGAAACATAGAAAATAAGTGCAGGAGTAGGCCATTCGGCCCTTCGAGCCTGCACCGCCATTCAATGAGTTCATGGCTGAACATGCAACTTCAGTATTCCTGCTTTCTCGCCATACCCCTTGATCCCCCTAGTAGTAAGGACTACATCTAACTTCTTTTTGAATATATTTAGTGAATTGGCCTCAACAACTTTCTGTGGTAGAGAATTCCACAGGTTCACCACTCTCTGGGTGAAGAAGTTTCTCCTCATCTCGGTCTAAATGGCTTACCCCTTATCCTAAGACTGTGACCCCTGGTTCTGGACTTCCCCAACATTGGGAACATTCTTCCTGCATCTAACCTGTCTAAACCCGTCAGAATTTTAAATGTTTCGATGCTCCTTGGAATTTCCCAATGCCTGGTTCGAACAGCGAAGGAAACGTGTTTAAGACTTGGGCACACGAAGTGTCATCAGCGGGCGATAGCACTTGGACGTTGTCCCAGTTCCAGCGTATCTTTCCTGGCCAGCCCCTGCCGAGCAGCGTGGGGCCATCACCCGGTACCACCCAGAGTGGTAGCTTGTGCACCGCTCCATCGTAGGAGACCCTTACGGTAGCACTGCTGATTACGGAAATCAGTTCCTTTGTGTAAGTTCTTAGTTTCATGCGAATAGGAGCTAAGACTGGCCTTGAGGCCTTGCTGCACACAATTTCTCAAAAGTCTTTTTGCCCATGATGGACTGGCTCGTGCCCGTGTCCAACTCCATTGAGTCCATTTAGTTCAACATTCAGCATTAACGGGGTACAATTTGTGGTGAATGTGTGCACCCCATGTA
The DNA here is from genome assembly GCF_044704955.1 of Pristiophorus japonicus. Lineage (NCBI taxonomy): Eukaryota > Metazoa > Chordata > Chondrichthyes > Pristiophoridae > Pristiophorus > Pristiophorus japonicus. Next base: position 54,590,255 of record NC_091983.1, read on the forward strand.
CCTCTGCCTCCTCGGTCTGAGGCTCTGGTTCGTCGTGATCTTCCGTGGATCTGTCCTCCTGTGCAACATGGTGGTTTGCAGATTTACCAGGATTTGCAGCTCACCTGCACATACGTTGGAGGTGTCCCATTGTTCCACAGCCCTTGCAAACGTACCCTTTGAATCGGCATGAATGGAAACGATGATCACCCCCACAGCGCCAACAAGGTGTTAATGGCCTTGCATTCATCACCCTTGATGATGGACTCTGAGACATCTGCGGACGTGCAGCTGCAGGCATGTGTGACCTGCCCTGTACATTGCGATTTGAATACAACATCATTTTGTTCACAGTACTTGAAACAGCACTTGTGTGCTGAGAGATTTACTTAGTATTGCCACTGATGGCAATGAACGCCTGAGCTATCGCTATGGCCTTACTCAAGGTTACAGTCAAAAGTTTGAGAAGTATGGTTTCGTGGCCAATGCTAAGTATGAAAAAGTCTCTGAGCATGTGCTCTTAATGTCCTTCAAATTCGCAATGTCCTGCAAGGCGTCGTAGCTCGGCAACATAACTCGCCACTTCCTGGCCTTCAGACCTTTTGTAGGTGTAGAACCGGTACCTCGCCATCAGAATGTTTTCCTTTGGGTTCAAGTGCTCTCGGACCAGTGTACACAAATCATCATACGACTTTTCTGTGGGTTTCGCTGGAGCAAGCAAATTTTTCATGAGGCCATACGTTGGTGCCCCACAGACAGTGAGGAGGAACGCCCTTCATTTGGCAGTGTTCTCTTCTCCATCTAGCTCGTTGGCTACGAAGTATTGGTCGAGTCACTCCACAAAAGTTTCCCAATCATCTCCCTCTGAGAATTTCTCCAGGATGCCCACTGTTGTCTGCATCTTTGAGTTCGCTATCTGTATCTCGTCGCCAGTTGTTATGTATGGAGAAAGAGTCAGACTGAACATTGTGAGCTCAAAGTAAAGTATGCCCGTAGTCTTTTATTGCAGGTCTCTAGAATGCCTCTCCAACCTGTGAGGCCTCCTTAAATACCTGTGCTCCCAAGGGATTATGGGATCGCTTGGGATTCCAGGAGATGAGCCCACTGGTGGCTGTGCATTGTAAATACAAGTTTACATATATAACAGTTTTGATTTCCATATTTACGAAAGGATATATTTGCTTTGGAGACAGTTCAGAGAAGGTTCACTAGGTTGATTCCGGGGTTGAGGGCGTTGACTTATGAGGTAAGGTTGAGTAGGTTGGGCCTCTACTCATCGAAACGTATATGATTATGAAGGGGCTTGACAAGGTGGATGCAGGGAGGATGTTTCCACCGATGGGAAGACTAGAACTAGAGGGCATGATCTTAGAATACAGGGCCCCCATTTAAAAGAGAGATGAGGAGAAATTTCTTCTCCAGCGGGTTGTAAATCTGTGGAATTTGCTGCCTCAGAGAGCTGTGGAAGCTGGGACATTGAATAAATTTAAAATAGAAATAGACAGTTTCTTAAACAATAAGGGGATAAGGGGTTATAGGGAGCGGGCAGGGAAGTAGAGCTAAGTCCATGATCAGATCGGCCATGATCTTATTGAATGGCGGAGCAGACTCGAGGGGCCGTATGGCCTACTCCTGTTCCTATTTATTTTGTTCTTATGTTATTATGATATAGGAGGTTCTTTGCAGTAAAGACTGAGGAACTGGGATACTCAAAACTATGGCATTACAGTACCACTGTTGACTGGAGGGTGTAATTACAAGTTTACTCAGGCAGCTTGCATTATAAATGTGGACAATGGAAATTTTAATAGAAAAGCTGATACAAAAAAATGTGTCTAAAACATTACAACAGGAAGAAATGTTTAGTAGGCAATAAGAATGCACAGACAAGGGGCTCAATTTTCCCCGGTCATTTGCGCCGTTTTTTTGGCGCGTGACGTTTTTTCTGGCATATTAATTTTTTTCAAACTTTCCCCTACGATCTGCGCCGGCATAACTGACTTAGTAACGATTTTTCTCGGCCAGTTTTTTTTAACGTCATAGGTGGCGTTCCCTCATGTCTGCGCCGGTTTTTTCAATTGTTCGCAGTTTGGCCAACATTATTTTTTCTTAGTTTGGCATATCTGGCCACCCCTGAAAAACCTTCTGGTGAGTTAAGAAAACCAGCGCATATTCACAAATCTGTGCTGAAAGACGCCATTGTTTTTAAATCGAAGATTTTGGAGGGAGTCACAAACACTGTCAAATCAAAAATAAAGTTCAACTTTTTTTTAACCTGTCAATGTAAAAGTGTAAATTTGTTGAATTTCATAAGTTTTCTCCTTTTTTTACTCATTCACACGCCACCAGCGAACGTCTTAAGAAGGCCTGGAGGGTCGTAGGTTTGGCCGGCAGAATCGGCCTCGCGCTCGGCCACAGCGGCTCGGGGTTCAGCTACAAAACAAACGGTTTGGTTGGCGGGGGGCGGGGGGAGGAGAGAGAGCGAGGTGTGATTGGAAGGCTTGGAGACGGGGGAAGGGGAGAGAAAGAGGTCACAAACAATTCGTAAAGACTGGGGGAGGGGGGGAGGAGAGGAGAGAGAGAGAATTGTCAATTGGAAGGCTTGGAGGCTGGGGAGGGGAAGGGAGAGAGAGAAGTCACAAGACTCAAAGGGGGTTGGGGAGGGGGGGGCGGGGGACAGAGAGCAGACTCTGAGGGCTCAGCGACAACTATTCCACATGGACATATTTACTGTTTGGAGATGTTCTGTAATGTTGTGTTGTGTTAATGGAACATGATTCAGTTTTAATATAAAATATATTTTATTCAAATGTTTACAATAACTTAACTTTAATAAAATTATTCTTGTATCACACTTCACTTTAAGATCATTCTTTAAAATCACATAAACACTTTATGATCACTTCTAAACTTGTAAATTTACATAACTTACAAAAAACTTTTAATTTGAGAACAGTTACAACAGTAACAATAACAACAGCAACAAAGAAAGGCTGCACCCATCTCTCATCTCCCTTATTCTGCCCGCTGCTCTTGGTCTTGGATTCTTCACCACTCCTGCCCGGAGCCGTTGGCGCAATGTTTCTGGGCTTGATACCAAGCTTTATTCTTTCTAACATCCTGGGTACTGCGCACCTCTTGAGGGTGGGGGGCATCAGCATCAGGCAGCAAGTTGGAGGGCCCAGGTGGCAAGTTGGAGGGCCCAGCTTTGGGCTCTTCAGAGACTGGTGTGGGGATTGGAGTGGGAGTGACAGTTGATTCTGTCAATAGGCACCGGGTCTGGGCGTATTCCCTTATTGCAGCAGCTAACTTCAACATGCTGTCCCTCATGCATCCTGACAGTGTCTCAATGGTCTGTAACATTCCCTCCCTCATGGCCAGTGTCGTGCTTTGCACTACCTCTGACATTCCCTCCCTCATGGCCACTATTCCCTCACTGACGGTCCCGGATATCGTTCCCATTTCTCATGAGAGAGTTCTTACTTCTCCCGACAGTCCCGCTATCTCATCATTCACTTCACTGATGGTGTCCAGGAGTGATCGTGTAAGATCAATGCCCTCCGCACTCGATTATATCATCTGAATCACATCTGTTAGATCCTGCGTCTCAGGAGAGCGTGGTCAAGCTCTCCCACCCCTCCTCCCCATGGGTGTGGCTTGCACCACACCACTGGAACCTGCAGCCTGGGACGGTGGAGCCCTGGGTGTACCTCGCTGCACCACACCACTGGGACTCGCAATCTCAGAAGCTGCGGCCCTGGGTGTGCCTCGCTGCACCACACCACTGGGATCCGCCCTTTCCATGGGGTTCCATGGGTGTGAAACCATGGAATGTCCCACTAACACTCAAACCACGAGTCACGGAAGGAGCGGTCACCTCCATGAGTGGCACCTCCTCCAAACTCCATACAACATTGAGAGCTTCATCCAGCTCCATCCCCTCCCCGTCACCCCCATGGATGGATTGGAAGATGTTCTCCTCTTCTGGCTTGTCCGTGTCTGAATCTTCTTCTGCATCGTCAAGGTTGGCCTCAAGCTCTGCAAAATATAACAGAACAGTCAAATGGTTAACAGCAGAGGAGGGGCAGGATGGGTGCCATGAGTAGGCTCACACAGCACAGGCCAGGCAGCAGGTTGATTTGAAGGGCCACGATGAATTTGCAGGACTTACCCTCTCTCGAGTGTGGGCCCAGTTTGTGCAGTGGTGGTTGCTTTTCTCCAGGCAGAACCCATCAAAGCAGCGATCCTCTCTTCCAAGGGTATCAGTGGGTGCAGATTTGCTGGGCCTCCTCCTGTTCGAGTTCTTTCCCTTTTGTTGTGTGCCACTTTTTAGAGAGGGTGTCTTTCTGCTGGGTGTGACATATACAGATGGTCACATTTACAATTGCAATTCCATTGAAAAATGAAAATATTATTTACACTAACTACTTGAACAAGGTCCTGCCATTTCTTTTTACACTGGCTTCCAGATCTTGTGGTGTTCACCACTACACAGTAATTTTCTGCAACTTGGTTCCAGCATTTCTTAATTTCTTTTGGTGGAACTTTTATGTGACATCTGCTGGTGTCCAGCTCCTGCCATCTGTTCTCGATCACAGTAACTAGTGCCTCCACTTGTTCCTGTAAGAAATTCTTGGTCCTTGCACTGCGCTGCATCTTGTGTAGCTGCAGCTGAGATTTTTCCAATGCTCTCACGCAGCACTTGTAACACACACAACTGGCTCTTGAAAAATGGCCGATTGCTAAATCTGAGCTGTACTGAGCATGCGCGTCCATTGGAACGACGTCAAAAACGTAACCCTTTTTCCCGCGCATGCGCAGAAGGTGCGGCATTGTTTTTTGGCGCAGACAGCAGGCTCCACCCCCGAATTTGAATTATACATCAGGGAAAGTTTGGTAAAATATTTCTGGCCTAGAAAAACTGGCGTAACGGGCTTGGGGAAAATTGAGCTGAAGATTTTTAATATATCTCAAAAAATAACACACCCTGGAACACTTTCCAAGACAGTAATATATCATAAGAACATAAGAGCATAAGAAATGGGAGCAGGAGTAGGCCATTTGGTTTCTTGAGCCTGCTCCACCATTCAATAAGATCATGGCTGATCTGATCCTGGTCTCAACTCCATTTCCCTGCCCGTTCCCCATAACCCCCTATCATTCAAAAATCTGTTTATCTCCATCTTAAATATACTCAATGACCCAGCCTCCACAGCTCTCTGGGGGGGTAGAGAATTCCAAAGATTCATGACCCTCTGAGAAAAGAAATTCCTCCTCATTTCCATTTTGAATGGTCGACCCCCTTCTTCTGAAACTATGCCCCCTAGTTCTAGATTCCCCCACGAGGGGAAACATCCTCTCTGCATCTACCCTGTCAAGCCCCCTCAGAATCTTATACATTCCAATACGATCATCTTTCAGTCTTCTAAACTCCAATGTAGGCCCAACCTGCTCAACCTTTTTTCATTTGACAACCCCTTCATCTCAGAAATCAACCTCGTGAACCTTCTCTGAACTGCCTCTAATGTAATTATATCCTTCCTTAAATAAGGAGACCAAAACTGTATGCAGTACTCCAGGTGTGGTCTCACCAACACCCTACAGGACTTCCCTACTTTTATACTGCATCTCTCTTGCAAGAAAGGCCAATGTTCCATTTGCCTTCCTAATTACTTGCTATACCTGCATACTAACTTTTTGTGTTTCAAGCACAAGGATCGTGGGGTTGGATCACATGGATAGGCTTTACTCCTGCAGTTTATGATCTCTCAGCCCCTCGGCAGACTCCATGGTATCCTATGTATGTCATTAGGCTAGATTTTCCACTGGACAGGCAGTACAAACAATATTTGGTAGAAACTCAATTGTAAATCTGTTGAATTATTGAGATGCAATACTATACAAGGGTGATTCCATGAACCAGCACACACAGTGGGGAACCGTGCAGCCCATCATTTTCCATCAGCGATTTCCTAAGATACTCTTCATGTGAGCATTGCCTCCCCATCAGGAGTGCCGAATCATGGAATCACCCCTTTGCATCATTGGCCTGGGGTCAACCCATAGAATGTCACTTCAGTGATTTCATGAATTGGGTGTCTTGCATGTACACCTTTCTCCTGCTCCATGATATGGCTGGAGTTTTTACACAAAAGGACTAATTTTATGACAGCACAGAGAATTTTGCACTTTGGTATTCCTGATATACAGTCCCAGTGGGGACCCCCAGGATGGCTTACCAGTAAATTGTAGGCATGTCCCCACCATTGGCCACACAGTCATAGAATTGGCCCAAGAGCATCTGCTGCCTCAGTCTGAAATTGTTAAAACAAAGGACAAGAGGGCCACGAACATCAATAACTTTCTACTTCTGGAATATTCAGGACGACGTGATAATTCCGTGCATTTACTATCTTTTTCCCCCCATTTTCTTCTCTTCTCCAGTAACCTATGCTGGGGTACATTTCCCTGGGTGTTACAGGCCTCTATGTTGTACAAGTTGCCACATTTTTGTATTGGCCTGGGAAGTGAGCCAGCAGTTTGACACTGGGGACATCACAGCTGAGCTTGATCCTACCCTCAGCTGATGTCCATCCATGCAATTCCCAGCAGGGCTCACTGAATAACAATCAGAAATTTGGACCCGGCTATTTTTTTCTCTTCCCAAGCGGGATGTTGCTATCAATAGCAGGACCTCATCACCTATGCTACCTTCGCAGAGGTCGGGGATTGAATCTGGGACCTTCCTAACCTGTCTGAATGAGTACCACACACTGCATTTATCCTCAGAAAGCCAACACAGTTCTCTTTAATAAGGCTAAAGAGGCAAAAGACAAGCCCCTAGACTTTATAAACAAGTCTGGGAAAGGGGCTTTGATCTTGCTCTTTGTGGCAAGATTACAATGTGCTTCTTGAATAATTTTACCTGATGCCAACAGCTACTGTCAGGTGAAACAATACTATCCCTGATGGTGTGGGCAGTCGTCAGCTGCAGGTTTAGGAGAAGCTTCCTGCATTGGAACCGTGCTGGGGTGATTTCAACCAGACATGTTTGTGTTGGCAAATAACAATCTGAAATCTAAGACAAAGATAACTATCTTGGTCAAGGGTTAATCCTTTATTTCCAAAAGACTTAAAATTAGATGAAGGAAACAGGAAACTCTAGCTTAACGATGCCATGGGAGAAAAACAGTCGACTAGGAATGTATCGACTTTAAGTGTCAATGTGGCTAGAGTGTTCCACAACTCTGATGCAGACCCTGTCTGGGTTCCTGATTCTGGTTCCTTTATCTATAGCTTTGTACTAAATAGCACAGAGCTTTTGGCTTCAGCAGAGGAAACAGAATATACAAGGGCAAGTATTCCATAACAAAATAGAAAGTTAAAAAAAACATTTTCTTCCAATGTAAAGTAAATATCATGACTCAACTCATCCTGTTTTCCCCTAATGTTTCTGCATACAAAATCCAAAATAATAAGAGTAAACTTTAGTCTCGCAAGTGATAATCGGCTATGAAGCAATATATGGAATCGGTCATGGCTATTTGACCTGAAGAAGTATAAAGTGAACTGTGATGCCATTCAATGCAGTTTGTGATCCATTTTGGGGATTGTAATGTTGCTGAGAATTATCTATCTCCTACATAAGTAATGCTCTGAAAACAAAATTCCTGTGCCATGTGGGGACAGTAAAGATTTTATGTAGCGTGGAAATAAAGTTTACTGAAATGTTGCTCAGCCAAATGGTGCTTCACTGCAGCTGAGTACTGGATCAGGATCAGCAGGTTCATGTAGTGCCGCAACCATCGTATTGAGGTGCATCCTCTCTTTGGGAGGTCCCACCATGACCCGAGTGGCCCAGTTCGTGTCAGGTCAGGACAGATTCAGAAATTCCTTTGGATTTTAACTTGCTCTTTGTATGATTTTGACGAATGTACTGAATATTTGAAAATGCTGTGTCTCAGAGTCTTGTGCTGCTATTTACATGCATCAAGGTTTTGTCAACATATGCCGACTCTTTGGGTTTGCTAAAAAAAAACTCCGACATAAGGGATGACAACTATGTCAGTGCCAGAAGAGTGCTGGCAAAGTCTGTTGAAGAATTAATGACTGACATCAATGAGTCTAAAATAATGTGTATCACAGCATGCAAACCAAACTGATGTGTCATTATTTTTCTTGTTAATTCTTCTCCTCTTCTTCTGAATGTGCTGTCTCTTGTTGGGGTGGGAGCCCATGGGCACCAGCAGCCCTCCAGCATCTCATTGAAGTGGACGTTCTTCATGTGCCCTTCTGGGCGATGAATATCAGCAATCTATTCCACTGCAGAAGAAAACATCACAACCAAGACCAATTCTGTCCTCCAGCTGTCACGGACATGTGTGGGGGGGTGGGGGGGATTTAGGTGGGTTGGGCGTGTAGGAAGTTAAAGTGTTAAAAATCTGAATTCTGATCTAAACCCATCTCCAACCTGCCCACTTCCAGTTTTAACAGAGGCAGGATGGGGCCAGGCAGCCAATCCACTGCCAGTAGGCAGGTTGTCTATTTAAATATTATAATGAAGCTGGGAGCCTCTGCTTTAACATCCATTTTGAATTTAACTCTGGCTGTTCGGGTTTTGCAGGCCTTGTAAAACCCACCGGCTAATGCAAGGCAAGGACTGCTGCATCCAGGAGGTAAGTGCCTTTACACCTACCTCCTGGATCCAGCATCCCTACATAATCCACCCCGCCACCGCGATCGGAGACCGCCCCCACATGAGGACTCCGATTCCCCCACCCAGGCTTCTGATTTCCCCCGCCCACGAGACCTCCAATCCCACTCTCCCAGACCTACTTACCCACCCCCACCCCCCAGGCCTCTGATGCCCCACCACGAGGTCTCCAATCCGCCCCCATCCCCATGGACTCTGATTCCCCCTCACCCCCCCATTGGCCACTGATCCCACCCCTCGCGCCCCAGGCCTCCGATCCCCCCACAAGGCCTCCCCTCCCCACCCCCATCATGCTCCTCCGGCCACCGATCTTTGCTGACACCGCTGCCCCCAACCTCACTCCTCTAGCCCTCCCCTTGCCGCTCTCAGCCCCCCACCCCCACCCCGTGCTGCTCCTAGCCCATGATCTCTTCAGACCACCCCCCCCCCCCTCCTACCATGCTGCTGCCGGCCTACGATCCTTCAGTGACCCTACCCCACTGTGCTCCTCCAGCAGCCCCCTGACCCCCTATTGTCTGTGCAACTCCCCCCTCCCCCCCCCACCCGCCTGCCAGTCCTCTTTGGATCAGTCCTGAACCTCCTCCGGTAACCCCATCCCCTCCGGCCCCCGAGTCTCTTTGCACCCACCCGTACCCCCCAATCCTCCTCTGGCCAACCCCAGCCCCTCCCTCCTCTCTGTGGCCTAGTGCCACAGGCCTATCTGCCCGTAGCCAGTGAGCCTCTCAATCTGGTTGGCTGTGGGTGGGAAACAGAGGCTTCCCATGCAAACTGGGCCCTGCTGTTAAATTCGGCAAGGCCTGTGAGAAACCTGTTCTCCTGGCTTTCCTGACCGCTTCGGAGCCTCCCCTTTCCTAATCTGCCTTTTCCGTTAAAATTCAGCCCGCAATTTCCAGCAGCAATCACTGAATAGCCATCAGGACTGAGAATCTTTGCCAATTTTCCCTCTCCCTACCTCAGGGATACTGAGGCCAATTATAGTGCCCTCGTTGCTATCCCCCTTGAAATAAGCAAACTCAGCACAAACATGAATTTCTCCTGCTGGGACACTTACTTTTTGTCAAAATGATACTTGTACGGATTGGATGGATTTTCCAAACTGAGCCTGGAGTCAGCAGGAATCTTGTGGCAAGAGCATTGTGCCTGCCCATGTCGCGAACAGAGTCAAGCCCCATTACACATCCAGAGCAAGCTTCTGTTGTGTAATCCACCTGGGATTGGGATCTCGATGTGTTTGGGGGCAGGATATCTGGCACCATTGAAGGACATTTAAAGACCTGCAGCAGCCATATAAAGGGTGGTGAGTTTTTGGGGGCAACGAGTTTTACAATACCTGATGAGAGCTTCAAGTGTGAGAACGGAGCAGTGGCATGTCCAAACAACAATGTTTCCTGGAGGTGTTGTTAGAAGAAGTGGAGCACAGGGAGGTCCCCCATGTGAGGTACTCAAGGCACTCTCCCCACGTGACAGAAGTGCATAGTAGCTGGGAGAAGCTGTCTCTCCATGTCAATCCTGTGTACACCAATCAGAGGATCCGGCTCCAAATGTGAAAAGTTTACAGGCCTGACAATATCAAGCAAGGTAACATTTCCCATCATTACCTTATACCAAGTCGATGGACAACATACACGAGCCACCAGGATGTTTCCTTCCACTTAAACCATCTTACAGCCTTTTGAATGCTTACCATGCATATCAATTCTGCAGCAGGGCACAAGTTACAAATGCAACTTTACCTGAAACTGTTGGCACAGACATTTCAAAAGGGCTTCAGCTCCTAAAACCTTCCAACCAAATGCAGCTGCATGGATGTATCATGTACTCTGTTTCCAGAGGTATTGCCCAAGAACCAGCTACAGGTCCCAGTGACTCCCAAGAAACCGACACTTCACACATCCTCTCTCACTCACTCCAACACAGGTACACACCCTGGATTTAGATATAAATTTGAGGAGGTATGAGTGAGCTGGAGAAGATGGTGTTCAGAGATGGACTGACTCCCTCAAAAAGGATGTTGGATTCTTACAGCGAACGGGGACGTGTTAATAATACAACAATATGGACCCATTCGCAGGGGCACTTGCGAAGTCCCTTGATTTCCCACATGGCCAGTCCACCCTAATGGTGGTGGCAAGTCCTTGCTGGTCAGTGGGCCAGCTTATGTACTTCCTCAGCTGCCGAGCCCAGGTTTTGGGACCTCATTGGTTCTGCATATAATGGAGGCTCTGAAAGGAGGAGAGATATGTGGAAAAACAGATGTTTCCACAAAGTGAGACCTGTCAACTGAAAGCAACAATGATTGGGCAAAGAGTGTGTGATATACAAGAGCTAGAGTCAATGATAGGGAGAGGCTACAGAGATTGGGAAGAGTAAAAATTTAGACTGGACAATACATATTAATGTAATCTCCAATCCTGAAGCCTAATGATTAAAACAGTAAAAGAAATACTGTCGTTGCTAGAAATCTGAAAAAAGCAGAAAATGCTGGAAACACTCAGCAATTCAGGCATTGTTATAATTATTATTTTCTCCATCAAAAGTATTTAACATCAAACACTGATGTTTTAAAACCAATTCTGATAAAGGGCTATGCTTGGTTTAATATCTCATCCAAAAGAGAGCAACTTCAACAATGCAGCACTTCCTCAGTACCACACTGAAACATCAGCCAAGGTTATGCATTTAAGTTTCAGGAGTGGGACTTGAACCCACAACCTACTGACTCAGAAGCAAGAGTGGTACTCGCTGAGCCAAGGCTGAGGTTCAGATATAGTCTATCCAGACTTGAACATTAGTTGGCAGGATGTGGGTTGCTTCTATGAATTTGGAATTTTAGCTGGATCACAAAGTAACCTGAATTTTTTCATGTCAAGTAGAGTAACCAAGGCTGGTTAGCATTTACTGATGTTATCAGCAGAGAATGGAACTCTGGAAACCAGTTTTAAGTGCAGGTAAGTAGTGCAGAAGTTAATTAAACTGTCAGCTTTCCCCAATGCCTTAATTCAGACACAGACTTTATTTTGACACGTGTCTTGCCTGTGCAGTGCTAAGTCATTCACGTCATGCCTCTCCAGCCACAAGCTTGAGTCTGAGCAAAGATCAGCACTGCAGCTTGTCAACCATACGAGTCATGTCACTTCTCAGCTGGAGAACGTAGGAGCCCAGCATCTCCACAGCTGCCTTCAGGCTCATTCTTACTAACCCACAACACACCGTCCAATTTTCTGGTCAGGTTTTACACTGACACCTGCCAATTTTCAGTTAATTTTATTTAAGTTGGACCTCAATGACATTTGGGCAGAAATTCCGGCCTCCCGGGTCCATACTGAGTGTCTACGGACCCGGGAAGGCATCGCAAAAGCCGTTTTTTCAGCGCACAATGTGCATGCGCCGAAAACCGGCTTTTCCAAACTGTCAAGCTGGAGCTTGACAGATCCTCCATATCTCGGGAGCAAGGACATTTGCATGGGCAAGATTGCGGTATTTACCCATATATTGCCCAGCAAATGTCCTCAAAACACTTGCGCCTGATAAAAGCAGGTGAATAGCCTTCTTTTACAGGCGTAAGAGTTTTTAAAATACACAAAACCATTTTAAAGCAAAATGATAAAAGCACGTTATTGTTAAAAACCCTCTCCACTATGGTAAGTTTATTTTAAACCATAATTTAAAAAACTTTTTTAAAAATCGGAAAAATATATATTTTCTAAATACATAAATAACTTAAATTTATATTAATAAAAATATATGGTGAATTTATTCTATTTTTTATTGTTGGGTTTATGTGTTTTGCGGGGGGGGGAGTGGTGTTTTTCATTTATAATAATGGGAACTCCAACTTACGGAGTTCCCGTTATTATGAATGAGAACATACTTTACCTGATTGGCTGCCCAGAGCCATGTGACTCCAGCTCCAGGCCTGCGCATGTCCTGACGTGCAGTCAGAGGAGGCCTCAGGGCCGGGAACTCGCGTAGGTGCAGCAGGATAAGGTAAGTGCGCATTTTAAAACATTTTTATACCCGATCCACTGCGGGAAGCAGCCAACCGGGATTTCTGGGCCATTACTTAGATGTTCATGCAATTTCTTGGCTTTTACATCAATATAACACTCAAGTCATCTACCCATCCAAATAAACTAGAATCCCTCTGGCACACTCCTGGCCCCTGCTCCACTACTGGCAGGAGTCTGGCGGAATTTGGACGAAAAATTAGGGGGAGACCCAGGTCCATCAGGTCCGGCCTTTCCCGACAGTTTCCGTGGAGCCTGATTGGGGGCAGTTCCTCTGCCCGCTGCGAAAAAGATCACCATCGTAAGAGGGGGCATGACAAGGGGCAGAGTCTCCTAGACCAGAGTTCCTGTGTCACCAGCCTGGCAGAGCATCAGTATGCCGAGTGGAAGCAGTGAGCGGTCACTAAGGTAGAGCAGGTAAATGAGACTGTTGAAACCTCCCCACGGTAGAAGGAATATTTCGCTATTGACAAATTGTAAGCTTGACAACCAACTCAGTAGACTCTATCAATCTTCTGAATTAAAGAAGTGGATTGTTCTTAAGCTGTAGCTAGCTACCTGTTATTTTATAATAAATTGCCATTTTAAAACTGAATTTGTAAGGCATGTTGCTAATAAATATCTGTTACTTCAGAGATTCCAATAATTGTGGTGAGCTGATTTAAAAAGTGATCAAAGCAGCCGGAGAACGATAAAATGGCAGTGTAACTATACTTCTGTTATACAACTGGCACCAGTTCAGGCCACATTCCATCAATGTTAGCTGAATCTTACTGCTGCTGGTTACAGTGCTTTTGGATGCATCAAATCAACATCTGTCGACAACATTAAAGCTGCAATTCCCCACAAACTGCTTGATGTGGTTTTAAAGTCCAACATTAAAGACACTTACCAAAAATCACACCTCTGGCACATTCAGTAAGAATTCATTTCTATGGGTCTCTCACAGGTCAGTACCTCAGGATGCAGCCAGTTAACAAGCTGTAACTGTATCGATCCAGTGGGCTAGTTACTTCACAGCGAATAACTGGCATGATAAGATCAGTACTAGAATACTATGCATGTCCCAATTTATCAATCCCTGCAAGGGAACTCAAATATCTTTAATATCAAACACAGTCAAAGCATAATTTTCAGTAAAGTTTGTTGAAGAAGCTCTATGGGGCTAGAAACTCCACTTTTGTGCTTATTGCCCAAAAATGGGCGTTATTTCCAGCGTGGGCATTCAAAAAGAGTTTCCAGATCGCCAGCATCTCGCCCATTCTCAAAACCACTAGTTTACATTTTTGAAAATGGGCGTTACCGCGAGCGATATCAAATGGGTGGTAGCGTTAAAACTTTTTGACCGTCTGCCGTAAAGTGTGGCGGTCCTTAGCAATGGCATGGCAATGCTCGATTCCAGTGATTCAGGAGGTCAAGAGTCATCATGACATGAGCAGAAGAGGAGACAGAGAGAGAGGGAGCTCAGAGGGACTGAAAGTGTGTGTGGCTGTGGTGTGTGTTTGTTTGGCTGTTGTGGGAGGCACAATGGAAATTTAACAATGGCAAAAAGCCTAATCAACACCAAGAACATAGTTGGCACCAAGTTTTTGTCCAACAAATAAGAAATAACATAGAAGGGATGGAGGAAGCCCTGGAGCTGGTCGCCAGGAACACTGGTGGCAGAGGGCTCCCAGTGGTCCCGGAGCACTGCACTGCACCCCAAGATGCCGAGTCCCCATTGCCAACCACACACGAGAGCCAGGAGCAACATCTTGCTTCTGGCTTGGAGCACGTTCCCACTTCAGGACCATCCTCTCCTGTATCCATCCAAGCAGTGCCTCGGCCGTCAACCCACCCACCCAATGAAGCATTGCCTGAGGACCTCCTCAGCCAGGCGGCTTGGAGTCAGGAGAGGGTGGGGTAGAGGTGGGGAGGAGAAGCGGGGGAGAGGGGTGGGGTGGGAAGAAGGGTTGGTTTGTACAGAAATACTGATGATTTCAGACAAATGTTCGGTTTAAGTGTTTTATTTAACAAAACCTTGTTGCGCATTGGCTCAGATAGCTGCACCATTACACACTGGTGACTCCTTTACATCAAAGGGTATAATCACACTTGACTTCAATCAACTTAAACTTAACTGTCACCAAGGTGATGCCCATCATTGATGTGTGACCTGCACACCCAGCTGTATGTCAGCCTTGTAAATAACACCAACGTTCTTTCAGGCAAAGCGATCATTGATGAGCTCCTGATGTAAGGCTCTTGCAGCTATCATGCCACCACGGGCTCTTCATGCGGTCTACAGGGGGGCAGGGCATGGCTTCAGTGTCAGCCTGATTGTCTGGGCCGATGTCAGCATCCGCCTTCTCGTCCTCCTCTTCCTCTCTCTGGTGAGGTGGACTGTCAGACTCATCAGGCAATTCTTGTCCCCTCCTGGTAGCCAAGTTGCAGCATGGAGCACACCACCACGAATTGAGCTACCTGCTCAGGGTGGTATTGGAGCTTGCCTTCTGAGTGGTCCAGGCATCTAAATTGCTGCTTCACATTTCAGTGGTTTTATCCATGATATTACAAGTTACTCTGTGGCTTTCATTGTATCGCCTCTCGGCCTCGGTGTGGGTGTCACACAGTGGGGTCATCAGCCAGGTGGCGAGGCCATATCCTTTGTCACCAAGTATCCAGCATTGACCTGTGGCTCATTGTTAAACAAGTCAGTACAGTGCTCTCATACAGGATGTGAGCATCATGGATGCTGCCCGGAAATGGAGCAGTCACTGCCATTATAATTTGCTGGTGGTCGACAACCAGTTGGACATTCAGGGAATGGAATCCCTTGCGGTTCCTGAAAACCTCAGCATTCTGAAAAGGTGCCCACATCGTGATGTGCGTACAGTCTATTGCTCCCTGCACCTTGGAGAAATTTGTGATGTAAGCTGAGTGGATCTAGTGAAATACAAGGTCGAAACTTAGCCTTGATACCCCTCTGGATGGACTAAGTGAAATATAAAGTCGACGCCCCGACTAATAGAGATGACAGACTTCGATTGGAGGTTCAAAACGGTCTTTATTGACAGGCCTGGGGAGAACCTTCTGAGACCGCTCTCAGATCCAACTCCACCGAGATGTTAGCGAATTTCATATTTATACATTTAACAGTCCATCACTTCCGTAGCCTATCCCGCGTGACACCTTACGCTATTCCCTATATTCGCAGTTAATCTTGTTTCTTCTTGTAAGCTTATTTACAGCTCCTTCTGTCATGGGGGCCTTCCTCTTATCTATTCTTGCAACTTAGTTGCTGTAACAATCGCCCTTTGTTTTTGCCAGATGGTCTTGCCCGATAGCATGTTTTCTGAAGGAAAAAGCTCATGTTAATTCTGTAGGGCAAGCATATCGTGGTTAATTTTATCAGACTTCAGCTGTAAGCCATGTTGCTATCCACACAGTGCATCCTTTACCGTTTAATTGTGCCTTGCCCGAGCAAGTCCTCAAGTCCTCTTAATCATGGATCGATTCGCTAACTCTTGCCTCGTTTCACCAAGCACACTGGTGATATACTATAGCTCAACATATGTATACATAAATTCAAGCACTACATAAATTTGATTGTTTCAGTTTGCAATTCTGGAGAATCCTAGAGCCCACTCACTCTGTGCCTCCCTGGACATAGGGAAACTGATTATGTCCCTCCTGCGTACATATATGGCTTCAGTGACCTGTCTAATGCAGGGATGTGTGGCATGCTGAGAAAGTCTGCAAATGTCTCCAGCTGTGGCTTGAAAAGAACCCGAGGCGTAGAACGATAGTGACTTTGACCTTGACAGACAGTGCAGTACTGATGGTGCTGGCAGGCTGCAGGTCTCCCCTTAACAGCTGGCATACACCTCAGTGATAACCTTTTTGTGGAAGCGCAGTCTCCGAAGGCAGTTGGCATCAGGCAATTCAAGGTAAGAATGCTTCTCCTTGTACTTGTGGGGGTTGAACATCTGGTCCTCCTCATCTGTCTTTCACGTCTTACATTAAGCACATAATGCAGTGGACCGTTTCTTTGGCGATGTCGTGTCTGCTGCATGTATTTGGTGACCAAGAGAGGGTGAGAAAGGATTGGCCCCATTGCAGTAGCTCTCTGTTTTCCACCTATTCATCACAAGCAAGGAATGTCCCGACGAAGACACCTCTTCAATTCCAATCGGTCACAGTATGGTCAAGACGTTTTTACTGATGTTCACATCAACTCCACGAACTGTGATCTAGAACATGGCGTCCATAATGTTGTGATTCATTCCAGTAAGTTCCACTTTTTCTGGTCGTTTTTTTGGGCGAGCGATATTGTGGGTGATATGTGTGCGAGGTGGTTAAATTGACACTGGCCAATCTCATGGTCGCTAGTTTCGGTAAATATGCTCTTTACGACAAAAAAGAGTGGGCGGGCGTTAGTATTGAATCTCGGCGTTAAATCCGTGCGGAAAGTAACGCTGAGCAATTTAATGGACGTTGATTTTGCGCATTCTCATGATTCCGCCCCAAAAAAGTGGGCAGGCGGTAATATTTTTTCTCAGCATTAAACACATGGGGAAAGTATCGCTCGGCGATAAGTTTCCGAAAAATGCCTGCCAGTTTCCATTTTGTGCCAAAATGGGCGATATATGGGTGTTATACATCATTTCAGTAGTAAAATGGGTGTTAAGTGGTGTTAAGCATGCAAAAAAAGTGGAGGTTCTAGCCCATGGTCTTTATTCTTAGATTATTGACAGATCTGAGAAATTTATAGTCTCCCTGAGCTGGCCAAGTTTCTATGTTTTCAGCTCCTGCGTGCTGAAAAAGTGATGATATTACATTAACAAAACTATTCAGGGATCAGGTGTAGGCATATGTCTCTGCTTAAAAAGAAAGACTTTGCAACTATGGGCTCAATTTTTCCTAAGCCCGTATTCGGGTGTATTGCCAGAGTTACGCCAGGTTTTGTAATTGGCATCACGTAGACATGGCCCCAGGGTGACCAAGGCTGGGAACTCAACACCCAGGGATATTCAACATTTAGGAAGGATAGGCAGAGAGGAAAAGGAGGTGGGGTGGCGTTGTTGGTTAAAGAGGAAATTAATGCAATAGTAAGGAGGGACATTAGCCTGGATGATGTGGAATCGGTATAGGTCGAGCTGCAGAATAGCAAAGGGCAGAAAACGCTCGTGGGAGTTGTGTACAAACCACCAAACAGTAGTAGTGAGATTGGGGACAGCATTAATCAAGAAATAAGGGATGTGTGCAATAAAGATACAGCAGTTATCATGGGCGACTTTAATCTACATATTGATTGGGCTAACCAAACTGGTAGTAATGCGGTGGAGGAGGATTTCATGGAGTGTATTAGGGATGGTTTTCTCGACCAATATATCGAGGAACCAACTAGAGAGCTGGCCATCCTAGACTGGGTGATCTGTAATGAGAAGGGACTAATTAGCAATTTTGTTGTGCGAGGCCCCTTGGGAAAGAGTGACCATAATATGGTAGAATTCTTTATTAGGATGGAGAATGACACAGTTAATTCGGAAACTAGGGTCCTGAACTTAAGGAAAGGGAACTTTGAAAGTATGAGGCGTGAATTGGCTAGAATAGACTGGCAAAGGATACTTAAAGGGTTGACGGTGGATAAGCAATGGCAAACATTTAAAGTTCACATGGATGAACTTCAGCAATTGTACATCCCTGTCTGGAGTAAAAATAAAAAGGGGAAGGTGGTTCAACTGTGGCTAACAAGGGAAATTAAGGATAGTGTTAAAACCAAGTAAGAGGCATTTAAATTGGCTAGAAAAAGTAACAAACCTGAGGACTGGTAGAAATTTAGAATTTAACAGAGGAGGTCTAAGGGTTTAATTAGGAGCGGGAAAATAGAGTACGAGAGGAAACTTGCAGGGAACATAAAGACTGACTGCAAAAGCTTCCATAAATATGTGAAGAGAAAAAGATTAGTGAAGACAAATGTAGGTCCCTTGCAATCAGATTCAGGTGAATTTATAATGGGGAACAAGGAAATGGCAGACCAATTGAACAAATACTTTGGTTCTATCTTCACGACGGAAGACACGAATAACCTTCCGAATGTACTAGGGGACAGTGGGTCTAGTGAGAAGGAGGAACTGAAGGATATCCTTATTAGGAGGGAAATTGTGTTAGGGAAATTGATGGAATTGAAAGCTGATAAATCCCCGGGGCCTGATAGTCTGCATCCCAGAGTACTAAAGGAAGTGGCCCTAGAAATAGTGGATGCATTAGTGATCATTTTCCAACAGTCTATCGACTCTGGATCAGTTCCTATGGACTGGAGAGTAGCTAATATAACACCACTTTTAAAAAAAGGAGGGAGAGAGAAAATGGGTAATTTTTGACCGGCAAACCTGACATCAGTAGTGGGGAAAATGTTGGAATCAATCATTAAGGATGAAATAGCAGCGCATTTGGAAAGCAGTGACAGGATCGGTCCAAGTCAGCATGGATTTATGAAAAGGAAATCATGCTTGACGAATCTTCTGGAATTTTTTGAGGATGTAACTAGCAAAGTGGACAAGGGAGAACCAGTGGTTGTGGTGTATTTGGACTTTCAAAAGGCTTTTGACAAGGTCCCGCACAAGAGATTGGTGTGCAAAGTCAAAGCGCATGGTATGGCGGGTAATGTACTGATGTGGATAGAGAACTGGTTGGCAGACAGGAAGCAGAGAGTGGGGATAAACGGGTCCTTTTCAAAATGGCAGGCAGTGACTAGTGGAGTGCCACAGGGCTCAGTGCTGGGACCCCAGCTATTTACAATATACATTAACGATTTGGATGAAGGAATTGAGTGTAATATCTCCAAGTTTGCAGATGACACTAACCTGGGTGGCGGTGTAAGTTGTGAGAGGGACGCTAAGCGGCTGCAGAGTGACTTGGACAGATTAGGTGAGTGGGCAAATGCATGGCAGATGCAGTATAATGTGGATTAATGTGAGGTTATCCATTTTGGGGGCAAAAACACAAAGACAGAATATTATCTGAATGGCGGCAGATTACGAAAAAGGAGGTGCAACGAGACCTGGGGGTCATGGTTCATCAGTCATTGAAGGTTGGCATGCAGGTACAACAGGCGGTGAAGAAGGCAAATGGTATGTTGGCCTTCATAGCTAGAGGATTTGAGTATAGGAGCAGGGAGGTCTTACTGCAGTTGTACAGGGCCTTAGTGAGGCCTCACCTGGAATATTGTGTTCCGTTTTGGTCTCCTAATCTGAGGAAGGACGTTCTTGCTATTGAGGGAGTGCAGCGAAGATTCACCAGACAAATTCCAGGGATGGCTGGACTGTCATATGAGGAGAGATTGGATCAACTGGGCCTTTATTCACTGGTGTTTAGAAGAATGAGAGGGGATCTCCTAGAAACGTATAAGATTCTGCTGGGACAGGACAGGTTAGACGTGGGAAGAATGTTCCCGATGTTGGGGAAGTCCAGAATCAGGGGACATAATCTTAGGATAAGGGGTAGGCCATTTAGAACTGAGATGAGGAGAAACTTCTTCACTCAGAGAGTTGTTAACCTGTGGAATTCCCTATCGCAGAGAGTTGTTGATGCCAGTTCATTGGATATATTCAAGAGGGAGTTAGATATAGCCCTTACGGCTAAGGGGATCAAGGGATATGGAGAGAAAGCAGGAAACGGGTACTGAGGGAATGATCAGCCATGATCTTATTGAATGGCGGTGAAGGTTTGAAGGGTCAAATGGCCTACTCCTGCACCTATTTTCTATGATTCTATGTTTCTCGGCCAGAAATGCGCCAGAAATATTTAGGCAAACTTTCCCCGTTGTACAATTCGAATTTGGCGCCATGCAGCCCTCCAGTCTCCTCGGGGGTGGAGCTCTGTCTGCGCCAAAAAACAATTCTGCACCTTCTGCGCATGCGCAGAAAAATAAAATGTGTTTTGACGTCATTCCAATGGACGCGCATGCTCAGTACAGCTCAGATTGGGCAATCAGCCATTATTCAAGAGCCAGTTGTGTGTGTGTGAGAAGGAGTGCTCTGTGAAAGCATTGGAAAAATCACAGCTGGAGCAATACAAGATGCAACGGGGACCAAGGACCAAGAATTTCTTACTGGATGAAGTGAAGGCACTGGTTACTGTGATTGAGAACAGCTGGCAGGACCTGGATACCAGCAGAAGTCACATAAAAGGTCCACCAAAAGAAATTAAGAAACGTTGGAACCAAGTTGCAGAAGATTACTGCACAATGTGAGCAACACGAGATCTGGAAGCCAGTGTAAAAAGAAATGACAGGACCTTGGTTAAGTAGTGTAAGTAATATTTTCATTTATTCAATGCAATTGTAAATGTGACCAGCTGTATATGTCCCACCCAGCAGAAAGACACCCTCTCTAAAAAGTTGCATTTTCATCTTTGCAGAGGAAAGTGTCACACAACAAAAAAGAAAGAACTCAAACAGGAGGAGGCCTGGACAATCTACACCCACTGACACCCTTGGAAGAGAGGGTCACTGCTTTGATGGGTGTTGTGTAATGAGAGAGGATTAATTAGCAATCTGGTCGTGCGAGGCCCGTTGGGGAAGAGTGACCATGATATGGTAGAATTCTTCATTAAGATGGAGAGTGACACAGTTAATTCAGAGATAGAGTCCTGAACTTAAAGAAAGGTATCCTTGAAGGTATGAGATGTGAATTGGCTAGGATAGACTGGCGAATGATACTTAAAGGGTTGACGGTGGATAGGCAATGGCAGACATTTAAAGATCACATGGATGAACTTCAACAATTGTAATCCCTGTCTGGCATAAAAATAAAATGGGAAAGGTGGCTCAATCGTGGCTAACAAGGGAATTAGTGATAGTGTTAAATCCAAGGAAGAGGCAAATAAATTGGCCAAAAAAAGCAGTAAACCTGAGGACTGGGAGAAATTTAGAATTCAGCAGAGGAGGACAAAGGGTTTAATTAGGAGGGGGAAAATAGAATATGAGAGTAAGCTTGCAGGGAACATAACAACTGACTGTGAAAGCTTCTACAGATACATGAAGAGAAAAAGATTAATGAAGACAAATGTCAGTCCCTTACATTCAGAATCAGGTGAATTTATAATGGGGAACAAAGAAATGGCAGACCAATTGAACAAATACTTTGGTTCTGTCTTCACTAAGGAAGACACAAATAACCTTCCTGAAATGCTTGGGGACAAAGGGTCTAGCGAGAAGGAGGAACTAAAGGAAATCCTTATTAGTCAGAAACTTCAATGCAATTGGAAAATTGATGGGATTGAAGGCCGATCAATCTCCAGGGCTTGATAGTCTGCATCCCAGAGTACTTAAGAAAGTGGCCCAAGAAATAGTGGATGCATTGGTGGTCATTTTCCAACATTCTATACACTCTGGATCAGTTCCTATGAACTGGAGGGTAGCTAATGTAACACCACTTTGTAAAAAAGGAGGGAGAGAGAAAACAGGGAATTATAAACTGGTCAGCCTGACATCAGTGGTGGGGAAAATGTTGGAATCAATTATTCAAGATGTAATAGCAGCACATTTGGAAAGCAGAGACAGGATCGGTCCAAGTCAGAATGGATTTATGAAAGGGAAATCATGCTTGAAAAATCTTCTAGAGGATGCAACTAGTAGAGTGGACAAGGGGGAGCTCGTGGATGTGGTGTATTTAGATTTTCAAAAGGCTTTTGACAAGATCCCACACAAGAGATTAGTGTGCAAAATTAATGCACATAGTATTGGGGGTAATGTACTGACGTGCATGGAGAACTGGTTGGCAGACAGGAAGCAAAGAGTAGGAATAAACGGGTTCTTTTCAGAATGGCAGGCAGTGACTAGTGGGGTACCGCAAGGTTCAGTGCTGGGACCCCAGCTATTTACAATATACATTAATGATTTAGATGAAGGAATTGAATGTAATATCTCCAAGTTTGCAGATGACACTAAGCTGGGTGGCAGTGTGAGCTGTGAGGAGGATGCTAAGAGGCTGCAGGGTGACTTGGACAGGTTAGGTGAGTGGGCAAATACATGGCAGATGCGGTATAATGTAGATAAATATGAGGTTATCCACTTTGGTGGCAAAAACATGAAGGCAGATTATTATCTGAATGGTTGACAGATTAGGAAAAGGGGAGGTGCAGTGAGACCTGGGTGTCATGGTACATCAGTCATTGAAAGTTGGCATATAGGTACAGCAGGCGGTGAAGAAGACAAATGGCATGTTAGCCTTCATAGCGAGAGGATTTGAGTACAGGAGCAGGGAGGTCTTACTGCAGTTGTACAGGGCATTGCTGAGGCTACACCTTGAATATTGTGTACAGTTTTGGTCTCCTAATCTGAGGAGGGACATTCTTGCTATTGAGGGAGTGCAGCGAAGGTTCACCAGACTGATTCATGGGATGACAGGACTGACATATAAAGAAAGACTGGATCGACTAGGCTTACGCTCCCTGGAATTTAGAAAAATGAGAGGGGATCTCATAGAAACATAAAATTCTGATGGGATTGGACAGGTTAGATGCAGGAAGAATGTTCCTGATGTTGGGGAAGTCCAGAACCAGGGGTCACAGTCTAAGGATAGGGGGTAACCCATTTAGGACCGAGATGTTGAGAAACTTCTTCACTCAGAGAGTTGTGAGCATGTGGAATTCTCTACCTTAGAACGTTGTTGAGGCCAGTTCGTTAGATATATTCAAGAGGGAGTTAGATGTGGCCCTTACGGCTAAAGGGATCAAGGGGTATGGAGAGAAAGCAGGAATGGGGTACTGAAGCGCATGATTAGCCATGATCATACTGAATGGTGGTGCAGGCTCGACGGGTCAAATGGCCTACTCCTGCACTAATTTCTTTGTTTCTATATTTCTATATCCTGCCTGGAGAAAAACAATCAGTACTGCACAAGCTGGTCCCACACTCAAGAGAGAGGATATGTCCTGCAAATTCATCGTGGCCCTTCAAATCAACCCGTTGCCTGGTGAAAAGATGCAAAATTCACAAGAACCCCCCCAGTGTTTGGGCTCATTCGAAAGGACATTTAATTTGGGACTATCTAATGGAAAGTTTGAAATCCTAAAGTGCTTATGGATAAAATTACGAACTTTAATCGAATTTTGGATTTTAAAAGACAAATTCAAGGCTGTGGGCGGGCCTCAAGAACTAACAGGAGACAACTTGATTATTGAGGATCGTCTGGGTGTTGGGACGAAGTTAACTTGTCTGGAGAAATGGGTATTCGAGAATCCTTCTCCACAAGAGACATTAACATTACAACAAATAACCCAGAGATAGTTAAGCATCAACATGAATCTAGAAAACCATCTCAGCATATACATCACAGAGAGGCCCAATCTAGCCTGTATGCAAAAAACTAAGCACAAATGGACATTGCGATTACCAAGCTAATATTTTCCATCGGGAAACAGTTTTCGAAAATCAACCCACCCAAAACATATTAACTTTTAATGAGTCCGCCAAAATATTACAAAGAAGAATCAAGCCAAATTCAAACAAAGAATTCTGAACTGATTTGGCGCCAAGATTAGAACCACTCAAACCGTATAACTGGCCCCCTGTTTCAACACTACGCCTAGTACCATACTACGTTTGTGTCATCAAAACAAGGAGAGAAACCAACGCAACAGTTGTAAATAACTTCTCCAGCCTCGAAGTCCTGAAGTCCTGAAGGAAGGAAGAACATAACCATCACGGCAGCAACTGACCACAGCCAATGTGGTACTAACGAAAAACCACCGCGATCGACCAAACTCGAAACAAAACTCCAACAGGAAGAAACTGAAGAATCGAAAGTTTCCACTCTACAATCTAAGGCCTGACTACCAACAGGTGAAAACATTACCTAAAGAGACTTTGAACCTATTTCTAATGAAGAAAACCGGGTACTTACCCCATAGATCCAAAACGCACTTTACCGCATCAGCGGACTCAACCCAACTGAAGATTACGCAGTGAGAAGTCTTCTCCGACGTTCGGCGTACGGCAAGCAGAACCTACAGATTTCAACGAACCCCGAAATTTCAAACTACCGCTAACTGATCAGAAAGGATTGGTAAGCATCATCCTTGCCTGCCCTGGAGTCTAACCTAGCTAGAATTAGGTATTGGGAGGTGGGAGGTATAATTTTACTGTAACCTTCTTTGAATGTGTAATGTATGGTTCTTTATTAGAGTGATTATAAGTTTGACATTGTATTTTTCTTGTATTGTTCCTTATTTGAGTAATTATAAATTTGACATTGTGTTTTCTTGACTGTAATAAAATAAAAGTTCTTTTGCATCAAACCAGTTGTCCTTTGCACTTTATCACATCCCCCAAATAAATCCAGAGTCTAGAACCCAAGGGAGTGGGAGTGATTCGAACTGCTCAAGTAGGTCAGAAGTGAACCTGACCCCCGGGACCACCCCCCCTTACACTGGCCAGCGATGTATGAGCCTACTCATGCCACAACATCCTGCCCCTTCCTCTGCTGCTAACCATTTATCTGTTCTGTTATATTTTGCAGAACTGGAGGCCAAACCTGACGATGCAGAAAAAGATTCAGACGAGGATGAGCCTGAAGAGGAGAACATCTTCCAATCCAACCCTCCAGATCAAGAACATGGGGGGCAGGGGGAGTGGACTGAGCTGGATGAAGCTCCCGCTGTTGCACTGAATATGGAGGACATGCCGCTCATGGAGGTGCCAGTCCCTTCCGTGACTAGTGGTTTGAGTGTTGGTGGGGAATTCCATGGTTTCACACCTTCCGAGGTTGCGGGTCCCAGTAGTGGGGAGCAGCGAGGCACACCCAGGGCCTCACTGTCCCAGGCTGCGGGTCCCAGTGGGATGCAGCGAGCCACACTCAGGGTGGCGAAGGGAAGGTGAGCTCGACCACGCTCTCCTGAGACGCAGGATGTAACAGATGTGGTTCAGATGATGTCATTGAATGCGGAGAGCATTTACCTTACCCGATCACTCCTGGACACCATCAGTGGAGTGAGTAATGAGGTAACGGGACTGTCGGGAGAAGTAACAACACTCGCTGGGACCATCAGTGAGGAATAGTGGCCATGAGGGAGGGAATGTCAGAGGTAGTGCAAACCATGTGACTGGCCATGAGGGAGGGAATGTCAGAGGTAGTGCAAACCACGTGACTGGCCATGAGGGAGGGAATGTCAGAGGTAGTGCAAACCACATCACTGGCCATGAGGGAGAGAATGTCAGAGGTAGTGCAAACCACAACACTAGCATTGAGTGAGGGAATGTCAGAGGTAGTACTGGCCATGAGGGAGGGATTGTTGCAGTCCGCTGAGACACTGTCAGTGTGCATGGGGGATGGCATGTGTGAGCTAGCTGCTGTAATAAGGGAACATGACCAGACCCCGTGCCCATTGACAGAATCAACTGCCACTCCCACTGCAATCACCACACCAGCCTCTGAAGAGCCCCAAGACAGGCCCTCCAACTTGCAGCCTGATGCTGACGTCCCCCACCCCACCCTCAAGAGGTGTGCAGTACCCGAGATGTTAGAAGGAATAAGTTTGGTACCAAGCCCAAAAACACTGTGTCCACCGCCTGTGGGCAGGGTGGTGGGGAGCCCAAGACCAAGCACAGCGGGTGGTCTTAGACTAAGGGAGATAAGAGATGGGTGCAGCCTTTCTCAGCTGCTGTTGTTATTATTATTGTTACTGTTGTAACTGTTCTCAAATTAAAAGTTTTTTTAAGTTATGTAAATTTACAAGTTTATAAGTGATCTTAAAGAGTGATATTAAAGTAAAGTTTGATACAAGAATAATTTTATTAAAGTTAAGTTAAATACACTGTAAACTTTTGAATAAAATATATTTTACATTAAAACTGAATCATGTTTCATGACCACAACACAACATTTAGGAACAACTGCAAAAAATAAACATGTCCATGTGGAATAGTTGTCACTGAGCTCTCACGCATCAGTAAAGCATTCACGGATGAGCTGCTGGCACAAGGCTTGAGCAATCGTTAAAGGAGCACGATGGCCTGCCCTCCTCTGCCATCGTGCTCTGGCCTCAGGCACTTGCATGGCTTCCTCATCCTCGTCATCATCCTCCTCCTCCTCCTCCTCCTGCTCATCACCTGCATCTTCCACATCACAATCATTAGCCACTCTCACCACAGGTGGGTCTTCCACTATCAGGTGCTGCTGCCTCATGATTAAGTTATGCAGCATGCAGCACACAACAGTGAACTGACTGACAGTCTCAGGGGAGTATTGCAAGTAGCCTCTGAAATGGTCCAGGCATCATAAACGCTGTTTCAATATGCCAATGGTCCCCTCAATGATGCTGCATGTCGCAATGTGCGACATGTTGCATTGATGGTCAGCTTCCATCTGGGTATGGTAGGGGTGTCAGGAGCCAGGTGGCAAGGCCGTACCCTTTGTCTCCCAGTAGCCAGCTCTGCCCTTCTGGCTGCTGCTCAAACATGGCAGATATAATGCTGTCGCATAGGATGAATGCATCATGGGTGCTGCCAGAGTATCTTGCATCGACTGACATGATGCGATGCATGTTGTCACACATGAGCTGCACATTAATGCAATGGAAGCCTTTTCTATTCCTGTACATCTCAGAATCCTGCAAAGGTGTTCGCAAGGCGATGTAGGTGCAATCAATGCAGCCCTGTACCTTTGGGAAGCCAGCAAGTCCTGTCATGGATTGCTTGGGCTGTCATGGGGAACTTGATGAAGTCATTCCTCCACGCATACAGTGCAGCCGTGACCTGGCGAATGGAGACATGTGTTGCATGTTGAGAGATGGTGCACACATCCCCAGTTGTAGCTTGAAATATCTGGAGGCATAGAATGAAAGTGCAGCTGTAACCTTCACTGCAACTGACAAAGCAGTCCTCCTGACGCTTCTCAGCTGCAGGTTTGGTTTCACCAACTCACAGATCTCACGGACAACTTATTTGCAGAAACACAGCCTTCTGACACTGTCTGCATCACTCAAGTGCAGGTACGAACGCCTGTCTCGATATACCCGAGGTGGGTAAGGCCTCCTGCGCAGCACCCTAAGGGCTCTGATGTTCCTAATGCGATGATCTCTAATCAGTTGTCTCCTACATAGCACCATGATGCAGAAGGCTCGCACAAGGAATGGCATTGTCTGTATTGCCCCCATACTTCAAGTTAAACTTTCAAAGAAGCTCAAAATGGCTGGAAAGCAGGCAGCACACGTTCGCAGTTCTCTCTATCCCCAAGGTTTATATGGATGGACCACACACAAAGGTTTTGTGACCTCTCCTCCCTTTCTCGTCTCCCCCCACCCCCCCCCCCCCCCCTTGAGTCTTGTGACCTCTCTCCCTCCCGCTCCCTGGGCTACAAGCTGTAAGATTGGCTATCTCCCTCCCCGGGCTATATGCTGTAAGATCGGTTCTCTTTCCCATCTCTCCTCTCTTCCCCCTTCCCCCCCCCCCCCCACCCATGGCTTGTTTTGTAGCCGAATCCCGAGCCGCTGTGTCTAGACGCAAGGCCGATTCAGCCGGCCAAACCTACAACCCTCCAGGCCTTCTTCAAGATGTTCGCTGGTGGCGTGTGAGTGAGTTAAAAAATGAGAAAACTTGTGAAATCCAACAAATTTACACTTCAACGTTGACAGGTAAAACAAAGTTGAACTTTATTATTGATTTTGACAGTTTTCTTGACTCCCTCCAAAATCTTTGATTTAAAAACAATGGCGTGTTTTCAGCGCAGATTTGTGAACTCACCAGAAGGTTTTTTGGGATTGGCCAGATACGCCAACGTAATGGAGATAAATGTTGGCCAAACTGCAAACAATTGAAATACCGGTGCAGACATGAGGGAACGCCCCTCTAAGGTAAAAAATAACTTGCCTAGAAAAATCGTAACTAAGTCCGCTATGCCGGCGCAGATCGCAGGGGGAAAGTTTGAAAAAAAAATACGCCAAAAATTTAACTCAATTCGTCAAAAAAAACAGCCTACTCCAAAAAAACAGCGCAAATCACTGGGGAAAATTGAGCTCTATATTGTGCCTTTCACGACCTCAGGATCTCTCAAAGTGCTTCACAACCAATGAGGTACTTTTAAAGTGCCGTCGCTATTGTAATGTAGGCAACTGCGACAACCAAGTTGCGAACAGCAAGATGCCAGAAACAGCAGTTTAATAATGACTCCCTCTATTAACTTGAATTAATCCAAAACTCTGCTGCCTGTAACCTAAGTTGCACCAAGTCCTGTTCACCCATTATCACCATCATAGGCAGTCCCTCAGAATCGAGGAGGACTTGCTTCCACACTAAAAATGAGTCCTTAGGTGGTTGAACAGACCAATACGAGAACTACAGTCCCTGTCACAGGTGGGACAGATAGTCATTGAGGGAAAGGATGGGTGGGACTGGTTTGCCACATGCTCTTTCCACTGCCTGCACTTGTTTTCTGCATGCTCTCAGCGATGAGACTCGAGGTGCTCAGCGCCCTCCCGGATGCACTTCCTCCACTTAGGGCAGTCTTTGGCCAGGAACTCCCAGGTGTCAGTGGGGATGTTGCACTTTACCAGGGAGACTTTGAGGGTGTCCTTGTAACATTTCCTCTGTCCACCTTTGGCTCGTTTGCCGTAAAGGAGTTCCGAGTAGAGCGCTTGCTTTGAGAGGGCTGATCAAGTGTGGTCAGTGCTTCAATGCTGGGGATGTTAGCCTGGTCGAAGGCGCTAACGTTGGTGCGTCTGTCCTCCCAGGCACCTTTGTGCTCGCTGACCTACACTGGCTCCAGATCCAGTAACGCCTCAATTTTTGAATTTTCATTCTTGTTTTCTAATCCCTCCATAATCTGTAACCACCTCCAGCTCTACAACCCTCCAAGAGCTCTGCGCTCCCCCAATTCTGGTCTCCATATGCATCCAAAAGTTCCTTCATCCCACCATTGGAAGCCGTGCCTTCAGCTACCTGGGCCTTAAGCTCTGAAATTCGCTTCCTAAACCTTCTCTAACTCTACCTTAAAACCTATTCCTTTGACCAAGCCCTAATATCTGTCCACGTGACTCAGTGAAAAAATCTGGGAGTGAAATTCGGGTTCTTTGCACCTCCTATTAGTGCCCGTGGGGGGGTGGGGGGGCACTAATGGGGTGCAAAAAAGTCTTCACCCGGGCGTGGAGAGAACAGCGCCTCCTGCTAAATTGGGCGGGTGCTTTGGTAGCGCCCCACTCGGCTGCACCCGGCGATGATGACATCATCACCATGCGCAATGCCCCATTACCACCCTGGAAGCTAAATTCGCTTTCGCCCTCTGTATTCCCACCCAGCACTGACAACGACAGCTTCAGCTGTCGAGTTTCAGTCGGGAGTCAGCTTGAAAGCACTATTTAAAGGCGTCAGCTTTGGAAAAAATTTCAGTCGGCCATTACTGTTTGTAGCTTACTTCCACATAAGCTGACAGGCTTTTTAACAGTTTTCAGTGATTTTCAGTTGAAGGAGTATTTTGCCTCTTAAATATTCCTGTCTTTCATTGAGGACAAATTTGAAACGACAACAGTTATATTGTTTCATGGGGACTGTGCTGGCACTCGACCTCCTGCTCCGACGTCACTGTCAGAGGCAACTTATGTCGAGAGAAAGGCAGAGAGAATGACAGCAAAATGTGGCCAGAGGAAGGAGGCCCAACAGGGCTAACAACAGGAGACCTTACCCTTCCAGGGTATTCTGGCAGCAATTCTACTACATTAATTTCACTGAGGAACAGTGCGCTTGAAGGCTGCGCTTCAGCAAGGATGTGATCACACAGCTCTGCTATCTCCTGCAACCAGACTTCAAGACTCGGACCAGGGTGAGGACGGCCCTCTCAGTGGCAGTCAAGGTCACCATCGCACTTAATTTCTACGTCAGTGGATCCTTCCAGTGTGCAACAGGAGACATCTCCAACATCTCCCAGTTTGTCGTCCATTGTTCTGTACAGAAGGAGAAGGCAATACATTTCCTTCCCCATCACCAGAGAGAAGCATCTGGAGCATGCATGTGGCTTTGCCAGGATAGCGGGTTTCCCCATGGTGCAGGGTGTCATTGACTGCAACCACGTTGATTTACGGGCACTGCATCACAATCCTGAGGTATTCCGTAATCACAAAGGCTACCAGTCACTGAATGTGCAGTTGGTGTGTGACCACACACAATGAATCCTCCCCGTTGTGATGTCTGTAAGTGCTGTAAGCTTGTAATGCTTGTAGCATCATACTGTGGATGTGGACGTATTGTGTACTGTAGCTGCAGAGTTATAATAAACAGACAGGCAGCTTCCGGTGGCTTCTGGAACAAGCAGCCTCCATTATAGGAGCTGTGTGTGTGTGCTCTGTGAAGATATCACAGTTGACTACTGAGGATGGAGATTTTTCAGACGTTTAAAGCTTAATTTTTGTTGGTGAAGGATTCAGCCAGCCGACAGAAGACTTTAGAAGTTCTGTCTTTGAAAAGAAAGCTACAAAATCCAAGGTAAACTACAGCACATGGTGAGAACAGCCAGAGTTTAAACATGGCAGGTGTAATCGGATATTTGGGTGAATATAGACACGACCATATGTGGATCGGCTAGAAATGTATTTCACTGCAAATAACACAATTGAAGTTCCAGACAATGCAGTCCAAAACCACGATGTGTTGGAACGTAAGAAAGCGATTTTCTTATCCATGGCAGGTCCGACATTATATGAAACCCTTGTAAATCTGCTTGTGCCTGACGAGCCAAAGGACACAATGCTTAAAGAGATTTTAACAAAGCTGGAGCAGCACTATAACCCCAAACCGTTAGAAAGTGCTGAAAGCTATCGTTTCGGGATACGGAATCAAAAAGCTGATGAAAGTATCACTGATTACATCATAGCATTAAAAAAGCTATCGATGCACTGTAATTTTGGGAACTTTCAAAACCGAGCATTACAGGATTGTTTTGTTTGTGGGGTGAAAAATGATGCGATCAGAAGGAAGTTATTGACGACAGATGACTTATCTTTTGAGATTGCTTGTCAGACAGCGAGGTCGATGGGCATGGCCGAAGAATATTCCCGAGAATTAAATAATGATTACAGTCTTCAGTCAACCGAGGTAAATCACCTGCAGGTTCAAGGTAAAAGACAGCCAGGGCCGAAAGTCTCAGAAACTAGAAATTCTAACAGAGCGTCAAAGTCGTGCTATAGGTGCCTGGGACAACACATTGCTCAAAGTTGTCCATACGTGAAGGCAGAGTGTTTCTTCTGCAGAAAGACTGGGCATCTTGCGAAGGCATGCCGACTGAAGGGTAAACCAGCTTTTAAAGTTATGAGTCCAGCGTTCAAAGCTATGAGTAGTAATCCAAAGAGACTGCATGGCTTGGAAGAACAACAACAGGACGAGGAGATGTTAGAATTACACGTCATCAGGAGCACAAGGTTAATGGACAGTGATTCGGAAAGCATCAAAATCCACATAGATGTTGCGGGATTCAAGATAACAATGGAAAGTGACACAGGTGCATCCGGGAGTGTACTACCGGAGTCACTGTACCGCGACAAATTGCGTGATTTCGAACTGGAGAAATCCAAGCTAGAGCTGCGAGGCTACTCGGGAGAGAAAATTCCTGTAGTAGGCCGTATCACCGTACCGGTGAAATATAAAGATCAATTTCAGAACTTGCCTCTAATAGTAGTGAAAGGAGACAAGTCTGCCTTACTAGGAAGAAATTGGTTGAGCTCACTGAAGCTGGATTGGAGTAAGATTTTCTCTGTGGAAGCGAGATTTTCATCAACAGATGAGGTTATCAAGCAGTATCCGAAGGTGTTCTGCGAAACGGGCAGTCCGATCCAAGGCTGCAAGGTGAGTGTCAGGGTACAGAAGGATGCTAGATCGGTTTACTACAAGCCACGTTCCGTACCATATGCACTCAAAGAGAAAATTGAGCAAGAACTCAAAAGACTAGAGACTGAGAACATTATTTGTAAGATAGATCGATGTAATTGGGCTACACCCATTGTTGTTGTACCTAAGTCTGATGGTAAAGTAAGATTGTGTGGTGATTATAAGGTAACCGTAAACCAGGTTCTAGAGGGTAATGTCCCAAATACATTGCCAAATATAAAAGATTTGTTCACAACACTAACAGGTGGTCAGATCTTCTCAAAACTGGATCTTACGAATGCCTACTTACAGCTTGAACTAGATGAGGAGTCCAAGTCATGTTTGAGTGTAAACACTCATCTAGGCCTATATAAATTTAATAGGCTACCGTTTGGAGTGTCTTCTGCCCCTGCCATATTCCAAGGGGTGATGAACCAGATTTTGCAAGGTATTGAAGGGATAGTATGTTATTTGGATGACATACTAATTTCAGCACCAAATAGGCAAATTCATAATCAGATATTGAATGAAGTCCTCAAACGGCTAGAGAAGCACAGAGTACGAGTGTCTGCTCGTAAGTGTGAGTTACTTAAAAACTCAGTGGAGTACTTAGGGTACAGAGTAGACAAAGATGGTTTACATCCAACCATGGAAAAATTGGATGCAATTAGAAATGCACCCACTCCCAGGAATGTCACTGAATTTCGTTCATTCTTGGGTCTTTTGAACTATTATGGGATGTTCCTACCAAATTTGGCTACAGTATTACATCCACTGAATGAACTTTTGAAAAAACAGGTCCAGTGGAAGTGGTCAAAAGAATGCGAAACAGCATTCAAGGAGTGTAAAAACAAATTGGTAGAGAGCACCATGTTAGTTCACTCTGACATATCTAAGGAGATTAAACTAGCATGTGATGCCTCTCCGTATGGAGTTGGGGCAGTAATCTCTCATGTATTAAGTAGTGGGGAGGAGAGACCAATTGCTTTTGCTTCACGCACTCTCAGTGCCAGTGAGAGAAATTATGCGCAAATTGAAAGGGAAGCTTTGACATTAATTTTTGGGGTCAAGAAGTTTCACAAATACTCGCATGGTCGTAAATTTACCATCGTTACAGACCATAAGCCCCTAACAGCAATCCTCCATCCAAAGTCCCCAGTTCCACATTAGCTGCAGCCCGAATGCAGAGATGGGCTTTGATTTTGTCAGCATATACATATATTGAATATAGACGATCAGCTGATCACAGTAATGCTGATGCAATGTCTAGATTGCCTTCCCCATCACAGGGTACACCCGATAGGGAAGAAGTGTTTTATTTTTCATACATTGATGAACTGCCAGTCACAGCTGAAGAGATTGGTAGAGCAACCAAATGTGACCCCATGATATCAATGGTGTATGAGTATATTGCAACTGGATGGCCAAACCAGGTAACAGACAAAGATACATATCCATTCTTCATTCGTAAGAATGAATTATCAGTAGATAAAGATTGTATCATGTGGGGTGCAAGAGTGGTTATACCAAAGAAATTCAGGTCCAAATTATTAGGAGACTTCCATGACCAGCACCTGGGAATATGCTTGACCAAGAGTTTTGCACGCAGTTATTTATGGTGGCCAGGTCTTGATAAAGATATAGAGTACATTGTGAGTCAGTGTACGACATGTCAATCAGTAAGCAAGCAACCACCACCAGTACCATTACAGCCATGGAAATGGCCTCCCAGGGTGTGGCAAAGGCTTCATATTGATTTTGCTGAGTTAAATGGACAACAATTGTTCATTGTAATTGATAGCCATTCAAAGTGGGTTGAGGTGTTTCCAATGTGGAAACTAACAACAAAACATTGGACATTTTACGAAAATTATTTTCTGCATTTGGCCTCCCTGAAGAAACTGTTTTGGATAATGGACCACAATTTCATTCAGAAGTATTTGCACAATTCACAAGCAAAAATGGTGTGAAACATACCAAGGTTCCACCTTACCATCCTGCTTCGAATGGTGCAGCAGAGCGCACTGTACAAATTGTAAAACGTGCCCTCATAAAACAAATGTTAGATCCAAATCCAAGAAAATGACAGTTGTCATTAGATCACAAATTGGCTAATTTTTTGATTACATATCGAAATACTCCTCATACAACTACTGGTAGAATGCCAGCGGAGTTGTTTCTCAAACAATAACCACGAACCAGATTCTCATTGTTAAAGCCAAATTTGGCACAGTCTGTAGAAGAGACACAAATTAGACAAAAAGAGAATCATGATAAAGGGAGACTAAAAGAGAGAAGAGTGAAATTAAACCAGAAGGTGAGAGTGAAGAACCATCACCATAAATGGTTAAAGTGGTTACCCGGAAGAGTGGTGAAGATATGTGGTCCTCGCATATATTTGGTAAAGATGTTTGATAATGGACAGGTTAGGTTTGTCCATATTGATCATATTTTACCTATAGACATGGAAGGAGTTGAAGGTGGGAATGATTCAATTATTTCTGATTCTTCAGATAGTTTTGATATACCAGTAGCAAATCCTAAATCCAATGTACTGGAAACAAATCCAGGAGAGAATCAGAATGAAATTCTGAGCCCAAGTCAGGGAAACAAAGAGGCTGAAGTTAGAGTGAGTGCAAATGAAAATCAAGGAAATTCCATGGAGCAAAATGTTCCTCAGGATGAGCCTCAAATGAGTGAGAAATCAACACCATGTTTGGAAGGTTCTGTTCAAGAGCGAAGGTATTCTCTTCGAAACAGAAAACAAGTAGTAAAGTTAAATTTGTAAATATGTATAAAAATGAAGTTATTAATGATGTGTGTTATAATGGTTTTTTCATTAAGGAGGGAGAAGTGTGATGTCTGTAAGTGCTGTAAGCTTGTAATGCTTGTAGCTCCATACTGTGGATGTGGATTTTTTGTGTACTGCAGCTGCAGAATTATAATAAACAGACAAGCAGCTTCCGGTGGCTTTCAGACCAAGCAGCCTCCATGTTAGGAGCTGTGTGTGTGTGTGCTCTGTGAAGATATCACACCCGTCAATGCCCGCTATCCTGGCAGCAGCCACGATACATTCATCCTGCACCAGTGTGCCAGCTCTCTCCCAGCCACCATATTAAGCTGGTTGGTTGGAGACGAGGGCTATCTGCTCTCCACCTGGCTCATGACTCTTCTCTGCAACCCCAACACTCCTGACCAGCACTCATTATGAGAGTCATGCCACCACCAGGAACATCATTGAGCAGATCATCAGAACGCTCAAGCAACAGTTCCCCTGCCTTGACTGCTTGGGAGGAGTCCTCCAGTACTCGGTTGAGCGGGTGTCCCTTTTCATCATCGTCTTCTGCATGCTGCACAACCTTGCCATCATGAGAGCGGAACCATTGCCATCAGGCATAGCTACACCACCTCAGGAGAAAGTGGAGGATGAGAAGGAGCAGTAGGAGAAACAAGAGGAGGAGGAGGACATGGAGAAGGAGGAACAGCAACAGCAGTAACGGAGGAGGCAGCCACTCAATGGCTATTCTGCACGGGCGGTCCGCGACCGTCTCATCAGATTTTGGTTCCAGCTCACTTCCCGGTTCCTCTGCACGTTCCCATCAGCACATCCATTTCCTCTTCCATACCACAGCCCCAAAACTGAAATGAGAGACACCACCAAGGATGCAACATTCCAATAAAAATTATCTCATAACATTGAACAGTATCATAAACAACAATTATATTTTAGAATCACCCTTGTGCAATTCCTTATATGCCCTCTTAACACTCGGTTTAACTATTCTAGAGTTCCTTCACAGTGTGTTCCCTTTGGCTGCAGCAGGGCTGGTGGAAGGCTGCTGTGTGTCAGGGCTCGAGACTACATATGGCTTTGCAGGACACCCTCGACCAGCTCTGGGTCTGGAAGGCCTGGCTGTAGGCTGCACCACCTCAAGCTGGGCGG
This sequence comes from Pristiophorus japonicus, assembly GCF_044704955.1. NCBI lineage: Eukaryota > Metazoa > Chordata > Chondrichthyes > Pristiophoridae > Pristiophorus > Pristiophorus japonicus. Next base: position 54,626,731 of record NC_091983.1, read on the forward strand.
TGGTACTCTGGGCTGGCTGGGTGACAGGCAGCGACAAGTGCAATGGCGGAGTGGCAGTGGCAGGATCAGAAATGCTGTCATCCTGAGAGAGGACAGCATGCTCCTGCTCCACTGACCCACTGCCACATACTGGGGCAGCACCTCAATACCCCACCAATCGGCTGGAGCACAGATTGGTGGCCTGCTGCGACACTGTGAGATCCCCGGTCGACTGTGGTGGACCCAGCGGCGATGGCAGCAATCAGAGTTCGCATGGCATCCAGCTGGGACTGCATGAAAGGAGTCTGAGCTTCGATGCCACCAACCATTGTCTGCACTACAGCACTAAGACTGTGCTGCAATGGAAGCTGCTACGTTGCTCATGACATGCGTTATGAGGTCTAGATCCGCACAGTCTTTCTGGGAGTCCACCATCGTCTGCAGGCTGGAAATGATGGGCTCTGTGGTGTGCGCAGAGCTCTGTGCAATGCTGGAGGTGGACTCCTCCACGCTCCTTATCATTGGCGAGAGGCTCTCGGGCACCCTTTCCATTGAACCTATCATGTCAGAGTGCATGGCCATCACCCTTGTTGTGAACGCCTCCCCATCGAGGTCCTTATCTGAGTCCTGTGCAGCAGAACTCATGTGCGAACTCTTCCTTCAGGGACCTGGCCCCTAAGGTACCCTGTTCCCTTAGCCTTGCTGCAGCCTGCTAGGCCCCAGTGCGTCACCCAGTGCAGACTCTTCTGCTAAGATAACCTCTAAGGACCACGAAGTGCTAGTCTCTGAGCTGGTGCCTGCGGGTGAGAGATGCAATGATGCAGTACTCGGTTCCACCTCCTCCTGCTCTTCTCCCTCCTCAGCTGATTATCTATGAGCATAAATGACACAAGACTCGCATTAAGATGAAGGCAGGGCAGAGGAATGGAACAAGGAAGGCAGACAGTATCAGGAGCTGTAAAGTGATAAAGCCTTCTGGTGAGACGGAGAAGTGGAATGAGAAAAGGAGAGGGGATAAAGATACAATTGTTGCCCCTAGCGGGGTTGACGTTTCCGCCAGCCATGGCACCCACCACCTGCTGGCCAATGAACCGCAACACTCGCTCCTCCAGGTTGGACAGCTCCTGCAGTTGAGGTTCCTCCCCGTGAATCCTCTGCTACTCTCTTCGATTATGTGCCATCTTGGCCTGCAAAAGAAAGGAACTTGTGGGAGTAAGAGTCCAGCTATGTATGTGGGACATATGCCTGCTATTGTTGAAAAGCTGTGAATGTAGGCAAGGCATGAGATGAGGATGTGAGTTTGAGCAACTGCACATGTTTGGTGGTTGAGTGGTGTGGGAGTGGTGGTTTGCTCCGTATGACCAGATAGAGGTACAGAGGCTGGTATATAGGTGTGGAAGCATGTACCCACCTTGACCACCCGACTGAGGTAGGTGAACTTCTTCGGGCACTGTGTCAGGGTAAGATCAACTACAGTGTTGGCCGACACCTCCTTGGCCACTTCTCTCCTCAGAGCCCTGATGAATTGTGGCGATGGTTTCCTTCTAGATGCGGAGAACAGCGCATCCCTCAATCTCTCCACTGCTCCAACAATGCCTCCAATACCACATCGTGAATCGCCGTGCCCTCTCCCGTACAGCAGGATTTCTAGCAGCCATCCCAGAAAGTTGTTAACTAGCTCACAGCTCTCCGTCAAATGCAGCACTGGTGAAAATGAGCAGGTGCAGCTTTATATAACCTCCCCTTTAAGAGCTGGTATCAGCCAGTGTGAAAATTGAAGGTTGAATCCTGAATAGAAGTCACCTGAAATTGGGTTGCACTCAGCCATTAGCGCCCCTACAGCACCCCACTAAGGTCATTGGCACTTAATTTACTGATCCCCTTCCTTCCGGGGGTGGCAAAGTCCAAATTAGCAGAAGTTAGCAAGCATTTGTGCCTGGCACTAACTTTGCAAAATGTTAAAAGTTAACGCCCCAAATGGGGCGCTACCTTTGTATGATAACATTCCTGGGAAGCACCTTGTGATATTTTACTGCATTAAAAGTGCTATATAAATGTAAGTTGCTATTGTTGTTGTAGATAATCTGTTTTAGTGGTGTTGGTTGATGGATAAATCTTGGCCAGGACGTTGGGACCGCTCACCTGTTCTTCTTCAAAGAGAGCCATGGGATCATTTATATCCATGTGAGGGCAGACAGTGCCTTGCTTTAACATCCCACCTGAAAGACAGCACCTGTACCAATTCAGCGCTCCCTCATTACTGCATTGAAGTGTCAGTCTATATTATGTGCTTACGTCTGTGGAGTGGGACTTGAACGCAATACCCTTTGATTGAGAGACGACAGTGCAACCACCGAGCCAAGGCTAACACCAACCCAAATGCCCCAAAGATAATGACTGAAACTATAAATTTAATAAAACTGAAAGAATGTAAATGCTTTAATTCTACTCATCCTGTCTATCCCTTCCCTTATTCTCATTTCTCATGCATTTCTCTGCCATATGTTTATTTTTTCCGACTTTCATTTTACTTTTTTCTCGTCTAACCTCATCAATTCTTATTTTTCTCAAAAAACATAACTTTAAAAGTGCTTGACTGTTTTCCTTCTCATAGAGACAACCAAGTTAATTTCTGATGCAGCAAATCATGTCCAATCAGACAATCACGTCAATTTGTCAATGGCCCACAGAAGATGATCCAATGAACTGCTAGCACTGGGATCGCCACTAACTTTTTAACTGAGAAACCAAAGCGAAAGGCCAAAGTACAAAATGCAGGACAGCACCTAGATTGTCATGCACTTTAGATGATCAGTTTGGTGTAGATCAGAAAGTGAAGCCTAGTTTGGGTTTTAATAACCTGAAAAAAAAGGGAGATAAGGAGTTTCACAGATTTGAAGACCTAAGAAGTAATTAGTTAGATTAGGTGACTGTGTGCTGAGGCTTGATTTGAGCACAATGAGGAGGGAGAACCTGCTGGATGCCATCTTATCAGCTCAGAAGAAACCAAAAAGGATCATTCAGATGAGCACAAGTAGCATCCATAAAAGAGAGACGTGAAAGATTGTGATGAGCGAAGGATGATCAAAAGATTGGAGTGAGAGAGGGATTACCTGTCAGACAATAGTCTTTTTTCTTATATCTTTTTCAGGAGTATGAGAGAAATGCTTGAAGAACTTCCCCAAGTATAAAAGTAGTATTTCAGTCTTGGACAGGTTTGGGCTTTATAAAGAGTGAAGAGTTGCTGAGGAAAAAATAAGTATTTGACTCACTGGAGGAAATCATCTTTCTCGGAGGCAGCTTCACATTAACAACAATTTGTATTTTTGTGTAGCACCTTCAATGTAATGAATGTCCCAAGGTATTTTACAATGGAGAGATGGACACTGCACAGTTAGGGAACATTACCGATGGTGTGGTTGAAGAACTAAACTTCGAGGAGAGTTTAGAAGGCGGGAGGGAGAGGAAGCAAGATGGAAAGGTTTAAGGGGAGAGTTCTGAAGAGTAGGGCCAAGATGGTGGACAGTTACTCCAATGATGTTGAAGGGAAGGGACATGGACAGAAAAAAGAAACAATAACGTGCATTTAGGTAGCGCCTTTCTTGACCTCACAATGTCCCAAAGCACTTGACAGCTAATGAATACTTTTGAAGTGTTGTAAAGTAGGAAAGACAGCAATCAATTTGCACACAGCAAGGTCCCACAAATAGCAATGCGAAAAATGACCAGATAATCTGTTTTGTGATGTAGGCTGAAGAATAAATTTTGGCCAGAACACCGGGGAGAACTCCCCTCCTCTCAGAAGATCAATGACCATGTATTGAAACATAGAGATAGAGAAGGTTGCAGAGGTAGGATGGAGTGGTATCATGGATGGATAGGTAAACAAGAACAAGGACTTTGGATTCTGAAGGGTAATTTTCTGAACTCCTGCTTCCAATGGAGAGCCTCGCCCCTTCTGTCCTCCCCCTCCCCTGCCCTGACCCTCACCTGACAGTGTGTGTTATATATGTAGATTGTATTTACTCTGTACAGCCACCAGAGGGCTCTTCCCCCTGGAGTCCCAAGGGAGCCCATCATCCCTTGGGAGCACAGGTATTTAAGGAGGCTTCACAGGTTGGAGAGGCACTCTGAAGACCTGCAATAAAAGACTACGGTCACACTTTCCTTTTAGCTCACAGTGTTCAGTCTGACTCTTTCTCCATACCCAACAGTGTGGATCAGATATTTGGGCGGTTTTGCTGCTCCTGCTCAAAAAATCATGTGCAACATGATTTCCAATCATTTCCAATAAATTTCTGCAGCATGAAGCTGAAAAATTACCTCTTGGATCCACAAGTGGAAACCAGTTCCTGAACTAATATTACTCAACACGATCAGGAAAGAAAATTCAACACGATCAGGAAAGAAAATTCTTTAATTAGTCAATAACGAGAGGGTACAGATTTATCGTGATTAGCAAATGAACCAGAGGCGACATGAGGTAAAAAAAAATTCCGCAATGAGTAATTGGGATTTGGAATGCACTGCCTGATAGGGTGGTGGATACAGATTCAATAGTAGCCTTCAAAGGAGAATTGGATAAATACTTGAAGGAGAAAAAAATTGCAGGGATATGGGGAAAGAGCAGGGAGTGGGGCTAACTGGATTGCTCTTTGAAAGAGCTGGCACAGACTCGATGGGCTGAATGGCTTCCTTCTATGCTGTAATATTCTATGATTCTATTATTAATATTGAACTCATACTGATTCACTGAGTTCCATTTGAGGTACAGATGGTAGCTGTTAGTTGGATTGGTGATCAACAGTAAGAAACGAGCCCTGTAAACAACATCGAATTTTGAATTTGTTGTTTTGCCAATGACAACTTCTCATTGTGAATTTTATTGGCCCCAGTATCACTTCTGCCAGTTGCAGTACCTGGCAAGTTAGCATCACTCAAGCGTGCATTGCGGTGAAGGCACTTGAAGTGCGACTGGGGTGAACTCTGATGGAGGACCTCATCCTGCCTGTCTCGCTTCTTTCAGTGCCGTCTGTACACAAGAAGGTGGCAATTTAACACTCACAATGAAAGGGGTGAAGACCAACGCAGCCAAGTCCAGCCCCAAATTCCCCCCATACCACTCAAGTTGCGTGATTTATTGGCTCCAGAATGAAGATCGATTGCTTTGAGGCAGTGATGGTGCCGGGGCACTACCTTTAGCGGTGGATGATGTCTGCCGCCTCAAAGTGGGATATTCAGTTATATCGCCCCAAGATGAAAGTGGAACGCCAAGAGAAGCATTCCACACTCCTTTTAGGCCGCTAATGGAGCAATAGCACTGGAGGCCTACTCAATTTTTTGGCGCTAGATGCCAGCATCCTCGCACCTGAAGATGAAAAGAAAAATCCTGGTCAAACTTTCAGTAAACTTCACCCACACTTCCCCATTACTGCAACAAATAAATCAAAGTTTAAAAACTGAAATTACCGCACTTACCTTGCACTCCGGACGATATCGCTCTGGGGTGGATGCTGTACCGACTGCTTTCCCCTGCCGGTGTCAGCGCCAGGTGCTACCGCAGGTGATAGAGTCAATTTTGCAAACACGGGACTAGCTGGCGTTGCACACTTGGTGACGTCACCAAGTGGGCGGTGCTAGTGAGCGCAATGCAAACTGTCAGAGCCTCTGCTAAATCTTCCCTGAAGTTCACGGCAGGAGCTAACAGTGCGGCGCTCGGGCGGTAAGTGTTCAGCAGTCCTTTCGCGCCACTCTCTGGCGCTAATGTGGCGCTAAACAGCCGAATTTATCCCCCAAGTCTTTCATATTTTTTAAAACCTCTGCCGCAGTAGCCACCACAAACAACCAAACTTACTTTAATTACTGTGACCCCAGGAAATTGGCTGAGGTCAGAGATGGAAATGTGAGGCAGGCACAAGTGTTTCCCCATCAGAGGTATGCTGCTGGTGTTCCCACTACTGCTGCTGCAGCCAATAGGAAAATCTGTTCTAAATTCGTCTCACCCAAATCATTGAGATTAGAGATAAAGGAGAAAAGTAAGCCAATAGGGATGGTTTTCTCTGCAGGAGAGCAAGCAACTGCACCTCCGGGAGAAATTCGAGAAGTTACAAGTTGCGGATTTGGCAAGGGACCAGAAGGAATAGTTGCTTGTAGAGTAAGAAGACAGTGGTTGATGCTTCCTTTCAACAAAGATTGCATTTGGCAGCTCCGCTATTGGATTTACAGGGGATTCAGTTCAGAGATTAAGTTGGCTCAGGATTGACCAAGAAAACAGATGCGGGCAGGAATTTATTTTACAAGATGTGGAAGAATGACTGACCTGATTGAACCGAGATGCAATAGCAGATCTGCCGGAAGGAAGGGTTTGGTATGAAAAATTCCACACCACCAGGAATAGCACCAGGTATTTCAGTGGATCAGAAGAATAAAAGGAGCAGTTGATCCAGGGAAAAGCAAAAAAAAAGTGTTCTTGAAGAGTGCCTCAGTTGGGTGACTTACCACCAACAATCTGTCAATTGAAAACATAGGGGTTCATTTTTGTGTGGCGAGTGGGGAATAGCTGCCAGATGATGTCGGCAGTAGGACAGATCAATTTTGTTGGTCAGGCCTCATTTGACTGTGATTGTTGAGCTGCCAGCACTAATGACGCTGCTTATAGGCAGCTCGCCATGTGGGATGGCAGGACATCTGGTGGGCCTGATGCTTCTTAAAGACAGCCTGCACCTCATAATGACGATGGCGCATTTGTGAGGCAGCAGGCACAATGATGACAGCCGGGGCACCTCGATTAGTAGATACTGCTGTGGAACTGCTTGTGAAGCAAGTGAGGACCAAGGAGAAGATCCTCTTCCCTTCAGATGGTAGATGGTGGCCAAACCAAACTAGTCAACAGGCTTGAAGAGCGGTGGCTGAGCAGGTCACCAACATTGCTCCCAGGAACTACAGATAGTACAAGAAAAATAAAATAATGACCTTAACAGGCCAGCCAAGGCAAGACTCTTCTACACATCCCTCGATAGCACTGCAACACCATGCTTTACCCTTAACTCTACCAATTTCTTCCCTCCCCCACTGCACGAGACTCTCCTCCAACCACAAAGGGACACTTCACTACACTTTCTTATACTTACACTCAACACTTGCTGCTGCCCTCACAATGACTGGCCTATCTCTCAGCTGAGCTGCCTCACATATCCTCATAACCTTTCCACAGGGCACACACTAACCCAGTCCCAGCAGGAGAAGCTGGCGCACTATAAAAGGGAGAGTACAAGAATGGAGGAGGTGCAACTGCGTTGCGAACTCTCCCTCCAATGGAGAACGCCGCCGCAGACATCATTGCCTGAGGGAGGACACATTGCTTTGAAGTTGGCGAGGGTGGAGGCCGGACGCAGCAGAGTGTTTGGGTAGCTGCCCTTCTTTATCTATTCACTTAACTATCTCCCACACACTCTGCATGACAACCTGGTGCTGTATTGTGCTGTCGCTCATCTCTGACTGCTTACTCTTGCTATCACTTTCTAATTCTCCTCCCTCTTGCCTTTTTCTTGATCCTTCAGACGACTCGGGCCTGCAGCCATGCAGGGGGAGCGGGAGGGGGGCAAATCTCCCAAAGACTCACCACCACTTACTCACCCCTTTCTAAACGCCAGCCCAGAAACGCGCACCTCCCCCCTCCCCACCCTGTCCCTGATGGTATAGAGACTGAGTTAGAGTGGTCTGCACAGGGTCATTGGCTTAGCACAAGCAAGCGAGAGTAATGGGTTGCACGAGGTGACACACAGCTCTGTGGGTCATAGCCTCTATGGGGAAGCACAGCCTCCTTATGCACTGCCTGCTCAGAGAAATGCAGGCATGCTATCCTGGGTCTACAGACTCAGTTGGGAAGGTAAGGATTCATGTGAGCTCTCCTCCTTCGAGTTGCTTTCCCTGCAGGTACAGCTCGGTATGCTCCTCCCACCGGTTACTGCTGCTCCTCTTCCTCTAGCCAACACAGAATTGCTAGAGGAATGCTCATTTGGAAAAAAAAATGTCCATTGCTAGAACTCCCTTAAGCTTCCAGCTACTACAAGCACTAAAAAAGTGAATCAGTAGCCAAAAATAAGCTGACAGCAAGATAACAGGCACACCTTTGCAGCATTTTAAATGAGGGCAGGTGATGACCCCTTTAAGTAGTGCTGAAAAGGGCTGAACCCCGACCTTCACCACCCATGATTTGTGGGCAGGTTATGAAAGTAGCGGTGGCAGCTCACATTGACACATAAATGGCTTGGGGTCCTGACAACATCATTTGACCCTCACATTAATGAGGCTCCCGCCTGTTTCTGGCAGGAATGCTGTATACCTAAACCGAGGACCAGCCAAATATCAGAAGGGGCGAAGCTCCGGTGGTAACTCAAGGGAGTGGGCGGATATTGTTGTCCCGCTACTCTTACTCATGTCCAAAAAATTGGTGGTAGGCAGGCGAAAATCACTTCCATATTTTCTTTTTAAATAATTTTGAATTCGAGTATCATTTGTGTAACCTCAGCGGGCTCACCATTTAAAACATTGACAGCTTGACATGAGTCAGCTGCAGCTGCACATTTCCATCCTTATTCAGCATGGCCCTGCTTCACAGGAGCAGCTTGTGGCATAATGATAGGCCCGAACAACGGACCTGGCTGTCCACAATTCCTCCCACACCAAGGTCAATCCAGGAATGAGGTGAGCTGGTTAGGGTGTGCTACACTACGAATGCACAGATAAATCAATATAAGGGTAAATTCTACGAGCTAGCACTCCCAGATTGGAGCATCATGTGATGGGAGAGCAGTTTATATTCTGTGTTCTTTATATACTGTTTGATTGCCCTCCTTGGCGGTCTTGAAAGTTTTGAAGAGATAAATGGAACGAATTCCTTGCCAATTAGACACAAATCACTGGTAGAAATGTTGGGAGCGTCGCAAATTTCCAGTTGTTGAAATTAATAACCATAAAATTTGGCGGGCTGTGAATTGAGTGCACTGATCTCCAAGCCCGATGGTCCGATCTTAGTGAGCGAGGCTCCAAATCAGGAGCAGAAAGCCATTAAATTGACCCGTCATAACTTTTGAGTAAAGAGAACATTCCAGAAGGTTGGGTATATTTTAGTTTCATTTTTAAAGGATAAAATTGGAAACACCATGGGCTAGATTTTCAGCTTTTAAGATTTTGGGGAGTTTGCGCCCTCAGCTGCAAAATTCATCAGAAAGTGAGGTTCAATGATCAGGGGTGCAAAATCAGATGTTACACACCTGAAGTTTTCTGCCCCAGCCGAAAATCGCGGCGTTAGAAAAGCTCTACATTTTGCGCATGCGCAGACGCGTTCGAATCTTCCCGTGGCCCAGACGAAACTTTAGGGCGAGAGATTTCTTTGTGCGTGCGCAGATGCACCGGCCCACTTCGCTCACAGCAGGAGACATGGTGCAGCAGGAGGGAAGGCAGAGAGAACGCCACTCTTCTGCAACTGCCGCTGAGATGCTGGTTCAGGCCATTGAGAGCAGGTGACCAGCATTGCATCTGGTGGGGGGAAGGAGACCCGTGCCCAGCATCTTCAAGAGGATATGAAGGGAGATTGCCCAATGTCAGCGGCAGACATGGTGGCCAGAACTGGCACACAATGCCGCAAGAAGTTCAACGACCTCACAAAGGTTGTCAGGGTGAGAACCCTTTACATTTATGTAGGCCTGCCATGGTTCATCATAGGCAGTCCCGCAAAGCGAGGATGACTTGCTTCAACACCAAAAAGGGATGAGTTCACAGGTGTTTCAATGAAGGACCTAATATTCCAGATCCCGAATTACATCTTGGAGAGTGGGAGATGCCGGTGCTTGGATTTTTTTTAACGTGTGGTAGTCATTGTCCACCAGCCACCACACGGGCTTTACAGAACTAGGTCTTGGTCCAGTGGCAAGGATTACCTAAGACGACTGAAGATCAGCTCTGCTGCACGGACGGAGCGCGCGCACACAAGGCAATGTGGGCTGGCTCATGCTGCCCCTGGGCCCTCGCCTCTTCTGGGCCCCAGACTCACGCCTCTCCTTGGCCCCGGTCACATCCTTCTACAAACTCTTGCTGCTCCTTCGCCCCACCTGCTGTGCCTGCCCGCACTGCAATCAGCGATCTGACTTCGCAGCCGTTGCCCTCCTGCAGTGGTACACCGCCACACGCTGCTCCCACTGATGGCCCTGGCCTACTGATGGTCTTGCAGGCTGGGGCCATCAGTGGGAGCAGCGTGCAGCGTATGTAGGCCTGCCATGGTTGCAAGACCACTGTCTCACACTATGTTAAGTCTTTGACGGAGCTGCCCCTTTCTCTATGTGTTCCAAGCCATGATGTGGATTGTTGAAGCCACCTGAAAGCTGGAGGCTCACTTCTCCAGCCATGTCCTCTGCATTCAGGATGCATGGATCCTCTTGTCCCCTAATCATTGTCAACCCTCCTCACACTCCCTTTCCACTGTTGATATGCATTGGCCAAACGTCACCCTGAGCCGCTATGCTACCTGCCTCTCACCTCCTCCTAGTTTTTCCACATGGTCAGTCACCAGCCACACAGATTGTACTGAACACATTTGCACTGCCACACAGTGGCAGCTATTCGACTATGGAAGACACATGTGACACAAGAGGAGCTGCACGCTTATTCAACCCTTCTTATTACTCTTATTGCAGGCAAAGTTAGTGCAGAATCGGAGGGAGCAGCAACACACCTGGGGTGGACAGCCTGATCTGCAGGAGCTGACCAAGATGGAACAGAGAGTGTCAGCCCTCATGGGCACACCTAGGTCACACGGTGGCCGGCGGCGAGGCCAAGCCCCCTGTGACGGTATGTGAATGGTATTTGCGATTAATGTGACTTCCTTGAGCCCTAATATCAAGTGGCCTAGCCCCTTTACATATAGATGTCCAATTCCACCTTCCTCTTATTGGCCTGCCCCCTCCCCTGTTGCTAACCACATGTCTGTTGTTTTGTGCTTACAGAAAACCAGCCAGAAGCGCAGCAGTCTTCCTGTGAGCCATCGACATCGCAGGGGAGATGACAAGGATGGAGAGGACAGCATGCTCCCTGAGCATGAGACCCCATCAGTCCCACCATGTGGGGACACAACTTTGAGGGGTGATTTTGAGGGGTTTGATGACTCTGAGGCTCTTGGCCCCAGTGGCCGACAGCAATGCCCAGCGGAAGGGGAAGCTTGGAGACCAGCTTCCCGGAGGGTGAGTCAGCACAGTGGTCCTGCTCAGAGACAGGCAGACATGGAGCTGGACTTGGTGGTTATGTCCGGGGAGAATACGGGTGCATTGGGTAAGGTCTCGCAAAGGATAGATGCACTTGTTGTGAGTGTGGTGGAGGCTGCCTCATGCATTGTCCATGCATCTGAGGACTCCTGCCCACTCACAGATGGGCTCCAGCAGCAACAGTAGAGTCCGAGAGGGGATGGCGGGGCCACGGTGATGTGGCAGCAGCAATCGCATCGCAGGCACAAGCCACACTCCAGACACACCACAATCCAGTTTGGTGATTGTTGTATATGGAGAAAAAGTCAGACTGAACACTGTGAGCTCAAAGTAAAGTGTGACCTTAGTCTTTTATTGCAGGTCTCCAGAGTGCCTCTCCAACCTGTGAAGCCTCCTTAAATACCTGTGCTACCAAGCGATTATGGGATCCCTTGGGACTCCAGGGGATGAGCCCTCTGATGGTTCTACAGAGTAAATACAAGTTTACATATATAACAACAATCCCTCCCAAAGTCAATAGTGTAACTATTTACAATGTGAGTCGATCTGGGGCCCTTCTTGCCCTGGTTGATCATCTCGGTGTGAAAGTTGGTGTTGTTGAATCATTTGTTGGGCCCTCACTGGGCTGCTGTGCAGCTGGCTTTGCTGGGCTGCTTGGTGTGTCAGGCCCTGCTGGGCTGCTGTGGATGATGGGTTCTGCTTCATGGTCAACCGTGGTGCCGGTTGCCGCTGGTGTGTATGTTGGGGGATCAAAAAAGGTAGGGTCCAAGGTGGGTTGCTCAGTATAGACCGTGAATCTGAGTTTGATTTGGTCCAAGTGTTTCCGGTGAATGAGTCCATTTGAAAGTTTAACCCGAAAAACCCTGCTTCCGTCTTTGGCCACGACAGTGCTGGGAAGCCACTTGGGACCTTGTCCATAATTTAATACTAATGCAGGATCATTGATTTCAATCTCGCGTGACACATTCGTGTTTTCATGGTATGCACTCTGTTGAAGCCTCCTGCTCTCTACCTGTTCATGTAGATCAGGGTGAACTAACGAGAGCCTTGTCTTACGTGTTCTTTTCATGAGCAGTTCAGCAGGTGGGATCCCGGTGATTGAGTGGGGTCTCGTGCAAAGGATCACCAGACTGATTCCTGGGATGACAGGACTGACATATGAGGAGAGACTGGATCGACTAGGCCTGTATTTACTGGAGTTTAGAAGGAGGAGAGGGGATCTCATAGAAACATATAAAATTCTGACGGGACTGGACAGGTTAGATGCAGGAAGAATGTTCCCGATGTTGGGGAAGTCCAGAACCAGGGGACATTGTCTAAGGATAAGGGGTAAGCCATTTAGGACTGAGATGAGGAGAAACTTCTTCACTCAGAGAGTTGTTAACCTGTGGAATTCCCTACCGCAGAGAGTTGCTGATGCCAGTTCATTGGATATATTCAAGAGGGAGTTAGATATGGCCCTTATGGCTAAAGGGGTCAAGGGGTATGGAGAAAAAGCAGGAAAGGGGTACTGAGGTGAATGATCAGCCATGATCTTATTGAATGGTGGTGCAGGCTCGAAGGGCCGAATGGCCTACTCCTGCACCTATTTTCTATGTTTCTATGTTTCTAAGCAGGACTCGGGATAGGCAAGTCTGCAGTGAGCCTTCAGTTGCCCTCTTCAAACCTTGCTTGATGGTTTGCACTGCTCTCTCTGCCTGACCATTGGATGCTGGTTTAAACGGGGCAGATGTGACATGTTTGATCCCATTACAGGTCATGAATTCTTTGAACTCAACACTGGTAAAACATGGCCTGTTGTCGCTCACCAGGATATCGGGTAGGCTGTGTGTGGCAAACATGGCCCGCAGGCTTTCAGTAGTGGCAGCGGAAGTGCTAGCCGACATTATCTCACATTCAATCCACTTGGAGTACGCATCTACAACCACAAGGAACATTTTACCCAAGAACGGGCCTGCATAGTCGACGTGTACCCTAGACCACAGTTTGGAGGGCCAAGACCATAAACTTAGCGGCGCCTCACTGGGTACATTGCTTAATTGCGAGCATGTATTACATCTGTGAACGCAGGACTCTAAGTTCGCATTGATACCGGGCCACCACACGTGGGATCTGGCTATTGCTTTCATCATTATGATGTCTGGATGGGTACTGTGGAGGTCATTGATGAAGGTGTCTCTGCCCTTCTTGGGGACCACTACTCGATTGCCCCACAGAGGGGGCAGTCTGCCTGTATAGACATTTCATCTTTGCGCCGCTGGAACGGCTTTATCTCTTCCTGCATTTCCACTGGGACACTGGACCAGCTCCCGTGAAGCACACAGCTTTTGACTAGAGATAATAAGGGGTCCTGGCTTGTCCAGGTTTTGATCTGATGGGCAATGATGGGTGATTGCTCACTCTCAAATGCTTCCATAACCATGGCTAGATCTGCAGGCTATGCCATTTCCACCCCCGTGGTGGGCAATGACTGCCTACTGAGAGCATCGGCGCAGTTTTCTGTGCCTGGCCTGTGGCAGATGGCGTAGTTGTACGCGAACAATGTGAGTGCCCATCTCTGGATGCGGGCCGATGCGTTGATATTTATCCCTTTATTCTCGGAGAACAAGGATATAAGTGGCTTATGATCAGTTTCCAATTCGAATTGTAGCCCAAACAGGTATTGATGCATTTTCTTTACCGCATAGACACACGCTAACGCTTCTTTCCCAATCATCCTGTATGCTCTCTCAGCCTTAGACAGATTCCTGGATGCATAAGCAACCGGTTGCAGTTTCCCAAAATCATTAGCTTGTTGCAATACACACCCGACACCATATGATTATGCATCACATGCTAGTACCAAACACTTACATGGATCATACAACACAACTAATTTGTTTGAACATAACAATTTTCTCACTTTTACAAAGGCATTTTCTTGGCTTTTGCCCCAAACCCATTTGTTCCCTTTTCATAGTAAGACATGTAATGGTTCTAACAGTGAGCTGAGACCCGGTAAGAAGTTACCAAAGTAGTTCAGGAGTCCCAGAAACAACCACAGTTCCGTCACGTTCTGTGGCCTCGGTGCATTCTCGATTGCCTTCGTCTTCACGTTGGTTCACCTGATGCCGTCCGCCGCAATCCTCCTTCCCAGGAACTCCACTTCAGGCGCCAGGAAAACGCATTTCGAGCGTTTTAACTTGAGCTCCACGTGGTTGAGTCGACTAAGGAGGCGAGCTTCAAAGCCTGTTAAACCTGCAAACCACCATGTTGCAGAGAAGGACAGATCCACGGAGGATCAGGACGAACCAGAGCCTCAGATCGAGGAGACAGAGGTACATGGGGTGCACATTCACCACGAATTGTCCCCCGATAATGTTGAATGTTGAACTAAATGGAGTCCCAGTGTCAATGGAGCTAGACATGGGTGCGAGCCAGTCCATCATGGGCAAAAAGACTTTAGAAAGCTTGTGGTGCAACAAGGCCGCAAGGCCAGTCTTAACTCCAGTTCGCACGAAACTAAGAACTTACACGAAAGAACTGATTCCTGTAATCGGCAGTGCTACCATAAAGGTCTCCTACGATGGAGCAGTGCACAAGCTACCACTCTGGGTGGTACTGGGCGATGGTCCCACGCTGCTCGGCAGGAGCTGGCTGGGAAAGATTCGCTGGAACTGGGACAACGTCCAAGCGCTATCGCCCGCTGACGACACTTCGTGTGCCCAGGTCTTAAACAAATTTCCTTTGCTTTTCAAACTGGACATCGAGAAATTCCAAGGAGCAAAAGTGCAGATCCACCTAATTCCGGGGGCGCGACCCATCCATCACAAGGCGAGTGGCAGTACCGTACGTGATGAGAGAAAGGGTAGAGATCGAGCTAGACCAGCTGCAAAGAGAGGGCATCATGACCCCGATCGAGTTCAAAGAGTGGGCCAGTCCTATCATCCCAGTCTTCAAGGGAGACGGCACCATCAGAATCTGTGGCGATTACAAAGTAACTATCATTCGTTTCTCCCTGCAGGACCAATACCCACTACCAAAGGCCGACGACCTCTTTGCAACGCTGGCGAGAGGAGAGACGTTCACGAAGCTGGATCTGACTTCAGCCTACATGATGCAGGAACTGGAGGAATCATCGAAGTCCCTCACCTGCATCAACCCGCACAAAGGACTTTTTGATTATAACAGATGCCCGTTTGGAATCCGATCGGCGGTGGCGATATTCCAGAGAAACATGGAAAGCTTACTGAAGTTGGTCCCACACACCGTGGTCTTCCAGGACGACATCTTGGTCACAGGTCGGAACACAGTCGAGCAGCTGTAGAAACTGGAGAAGGTCGTCGGAGGTGTCCCATTGTTCCACAGCCCTTGCAAACGTACTCTTTGAATCGGCATGAATGGAAACAATGATCACCCCCGCAGCGCCAACAAGGTGTTAATGGCCTTGCATTCATCACCCTTGATGGTGGACTCTGAGACATCTGCGGACGTGTAACTGCAG
Source organism: Pristiophorus japonicus (assembly GCF_044704955.1). Classification (NCBI taxonomy): domain Eukaryota; kingdom Metazoa; phylum Chordata; class Chondrichthyes; family Pristiophoridae; genus Pristiophorus; species Pristiophorus japonicus. Next base: position 54,642,451 of record NC_091983.1, read on the forward strand.
ATATATGTTACCTGCCCTGTACGTTGCGATTCGAAAACATCATCATTTTGTTCACAGTACTTGAAGCAGCACTTGTGTGCTGAGAGATTTACTTCGTATTGTCACTGGTGGCAATGAAAGCCTGAGCTATCGCTATGGCCTTACTCAAGGTTGGGGCCTCTACATTCAAAAGTTTGTGAAGTATGGTTTCGTGGCCAATGCCAAGTACGAAAAAGTATCTGACATGTGCTCCAAATGTCCTTCAAATTTGCAATGTCCTGCAAGGCGTCTTAGCTCGGCAACATAACTCGCCACTTCCTGGCCTTCAGACCTTTTGTCAGTGTAGAACCGGCACCTCGCCATCAGAACGCTTTCCTTCAGGTTCAAATGCTCTCGGACCAGTGTGCACAAATTATCATACGATTTCTCTGTGGATTTCGCTGAAGTGAGCAGATTCTTCATGAGGCCATACGTTGATGCCCCATAGACGATGAGGAGGATCGCCCTTCGTTTGGCAGCGCTCTCTTCCCCATCTAGCTCGTTGGCCACGAAGTATTGATTGAGTCGCTCCACAAAAGTTTCCCAATCATCTCCCTCTACATCTTTGGGTTCGCTATCTGTATCTCGTCGCCAGTTGTTATGTATGGAGAAAGAGTCAGACTGAACACTGTGAGCGCAAAGTAAAGTTTGACCTTAGTCTTTTATTGCAGGTCTCCAGAGTGCCTCTCCAACCTGTGAAGCCTCCTAAAATACCTGTGTTCCCAAGAGATTATGGGATCCCTTGGGACTCCAGGGGATGAGCCCTCTGGTGGCTGTACAGAATAAATACAAGTATACATATATAACAGTGATGTCATGTGATCAATGACTGCTGCCATCCTCTCTGTGTTCCCCAATGTTCACTGGGGAAGTGACATTGCTGAATTACGCCCGCAAGTTGTGGTGACACATCGGGCTCCGGATGCTGAGGCCCAGCCCTGTGTGAGTGTCATTGGTCCCCAGGAAATGGAAGGTGCTGTCTTTCCTCATGATGACAGCATTCCGGCTCCCATCACTGACTCTCCGACCTAGCAGCTAACGCAGTCCACTCCCGATCCATCAGAGACGGCTGTCGCCGATGCTGAGGCTCAGAAGTCTGCAGCCGGGCCTTCCAGGCACAGAGCTGGTCCAGGGTGTGGTCCTAGGCCGTCTGCACTGTCTGATCCACCAACACAGCAGCCCTCAGCCTTGCTGTCGGCACTAAGGCCTCATTGAGGAGGAGGAGGAGCAGCAGGTATGGGAGGGGGATGAAGGGAAAGTCATGAAATCCAGTGCAGGTCTGATTGAGGTGTATGACAATGTTATGGAGATGCCCTGATTTTTTTTTATGATGCCTGTAAATAGTTAAGTTGAATTAATGCACTTCATCATTGTTGAGTGCCTTGCAACGGAATGATGTATACTGTATGGTTTTCTTTTGGTGGGGTGAGTGTTTGTTAGTTTGTTCCAGTAAAATGTCACTTTGACCCTTTGCCATTGGTGTCTTGTGTATCATTCCAAAGTTCACCAGAGATGTGCCTTTATGGTGGCACATAGCATGGTCAGTATTTGCTGCATCCCTCAGCTTCCTCCATTCAAGCAAACCGATCCATTATGAGGTGGCGACATGCAGCTCTTGGTTCAGCAGCATCTCCACGCGGCATTCCCCGTGAATGGGATGGCTGGCCAATCAGGGCATCACCAGGCGCCTCTTTGTCGTCTTCCTCCTCCTGAGGTGGGCCTGCAATCCCCACTGGCAATGCCTGGCCCCCCAAGTTGTGTAGCATGCAGCACAGCACAATGAATTTGGAGATCTGTTGCAGGGTATATTGAAGGCTGCCTCCAGAGCGGTCCAGGCATAGGAAACACTACTTGAGCATCCCAATTGTCTGCTCGATGATGTTGCGGGTGGCTGCATGGCTCTCATTGTAGCGATGCTCAGCTTCTGTGATGTGGTTGCGGGATGGGGCGGGGTGGGGGGCGGTGCATGAGCCAGGTGGCTAGGCCGCATCCTTTATCCCTGAGCAGCCAGTCGCGCCATTCCCTTTGTCGCTGAAACAATCGTGAGAAACTGCTCTCACGCAAGATTAAAGCACCATGTGCGCTCCCTGGATAGGGGGCATTAACTGCGAGGATACGCTGCGTGTGGTCGTACACAGCTGCACGTTTAGGGAGTGGTATCCCTTTCGGTTTCTGAATACCTCTGCATTGTGTAATGGTGCTCACAAGGCCACGTGTGTGCAGTCAATGGCTCCTTGAACACTCATACAGCCCACAATCCTGCCAAACCCACATGCCCACCCATACTGTCTCTCCCTGCTCATTGGAAACTTTATGAAGTCCATTCTGCGGGCGTACAGAGCCTTTGTGACATGGTGAATGCCGCGATGTGTAACGTATTGAGAGATGCTGCATATGTCCCCTGCTGCAGCCTGGAAGGAGCAGGAGGCATAGAAGGCCAGCAACACAGTGACCTTCACTGTGATGGGCAGCACTGTCGTGTTGACGCTGTAAGGCTGCAGGTCTGCCTGTGGGAGGTGGCATATCTCTGTCAGCACTTCCTTTCGGAAGCACAGCCTTCTCACACACTGCTCCTAAGATAGCTGGAGGTATGAGCATTGGTGGCTGTATACCCGTGGGAGGGGTTAAGCCCTCCTCCCCAGACATCTTCGGCCTCTCCTCATCTGTGGCCCGACAGCCCTTCTTCTATCCTGATGCCACCTAATGGCAGATAAACCTACCACTTTCAAGTCAGAGCTTCATGCAGTGTGCTGTGCGCAAACGCTGCAGTCAATGTGACCTGCAATTTCGGATCCCCCTCCCTCAATTTAAATACGCGGCAAATACCGCCCACTGGACCATGGGACCGCCTGTTTTTGCAGGCATCTCTTGGGACGAGCGTTTAATGCGGCATTAGGGCCTAATTTTGCAGCAGGGGTGCTAGCAGATCATTGCACGACGATTGACATTAGGATCTCATTGAAACGAGAGGGCGGGGCGGTACGATTTTGTACCGCCGCAAACCCTGAGTCAAATTTGCCAGCCGGGCGGTAAAAGCTGGCCGCCCATCTTTGCGCCTGCAAACACCCTTTACCGCCACTCCGGGGCACTACCAGAGGCGCAAGGGAGATGAAAATCCAGCCCATCTTCACTTTGTAACTGCACGGAGTGAATTTTGTATCGCTAGTTTCAGTTCTAAGGCCTGAAGAGCTCACATCATGTGTTAATGACTACTGCAGTATCATAACTAATAAGTGATAAACCACACTGGCTTCTACAAAATGCTCTATAAAGTGAGGAATTTAAATCCATAGTCCTGGGCTTTTTACAAGGTCACAAATACAATCACTTTTTTCCCGAATATCGTGTAGCTGGGATTAGGCGACAAATTTCCATCAAGGAGCTGTCGTTCGTTTTCCTTTTTTATATATGAAAAAAAGCTGACGTGCTTTTTGTTCTGTGATGTTTCTTTCATTTGTGGAAGCACAGCTCAGATTTATGAATTTGTCAAGCTGCTGTTGAAAGCAAAATCCAGCTTACCAGACACTATCAGTCGGCCTGACATTTTATTAGCTTCTGACAGGCATTCTGCTGCACGCCAGTTGTCAAATCTGAGTCCTGCAGCTGCTCTATGTATTCAGATGGCTGCATCAGATACTAAAGAACAGCTTGTAGGGAGCGGATTGTTTGGGGGGTGGAAGGGTGGGGGACGGCTGGGGCGGGGGAATTTAACAAGCGTTGCTGTTTATAAAGCAGACCAAAGCTCATCCCAGCCAGCAACACGACAGCCATGGCTAACTGGTAAAGCAGCGTGGTGGCTGTAGCTGCACGGTTGCAGACAAACATTACACGTCAGAAATGTCAGACTCCATCTGTCCTCCATTACACCATCTTGCGTTCACACAAGGCCCATTTTTCATTTTAAGTGTATGGTAGTCCAGTTGCCTGCTTGCTTTGATATCCCAGGCTCCTGCACATGATACTGCATTAACACTTCATCCATAAATCTGAATCCCTTTGCATGTTTTATGTTGAACTATTCCAGTTCGTGGGTCCCCAGTGGATGCGCTTTCCAACCACCTTAATGAATGCCCAACCGACGGAGGCTTTATTACCTTCCAGCTGGGGAGGGAAGTTACTGATATTCTGCAGTGTCCAGCTGGAAACACTAGAACATATTCAGGGAAAAACGTGCTTGAGATGAAGAGAAAGGAACGTGAAATCCCTTCAGCCTACTCGTCGGTTTAATGCAGCATCCCACTATGCTGTGGATTTCACTAAGTAGCAGGGTCTGGCATAGCTCTCTACCCATTGGCATGTGCTTTTCCCCACTGGTAAAATACTTCCAAATGCGGCTATCCTTTCATTGCAAAGTTCTGACCTTTTTGGCTGTTTTGTTTTGTTCCACTTTAAAAACACGGACGACCCACAGAAACACTTTGGAGGTGGATTTTGCAGGCGCACGCCGTTGGCACAGAGCTTCGCCTCGCCAATCACACCAAAGGGTAACTAAGTAAGATTAACGGAGGCAGTGCAGGTGGTATTTTCCAAAATCAGCAGTCGGGCGCATTTGTAAAATCTCCATTTCTTTTCAGGTGCAAAAACAATGTTTTTGTTTCTTTATATTCGGAAAAAAATGGTGCTGGGAATGAGAAGCAACCGAGAATCAGAGAGGCTAGTGATTTGGGTGTGTCCCTTGATTCCAAGGATGTTTCTGGGCTTATTTCAGATTTTCAGTGCTCACGGGGTTTCTTTTTATCTCTACATTCTCTTCTTTTTGTTGCATTGAGGGCTATGCACATGATTCACAGTGTTTAAAACATTTTCCTCAATTCTTGCCCTGAGTCATTCAAGAGTTCCAATCCAACGTGTTAAAACAGGAGCTGTGTACCTCATAGGAAAGAATTTGTCATCTTAAGGTGCCAGAATCAGAAAAATCATTGAAGGGCATGAAAGCACTCAAGGGGCCCAATTTAATATCTTGTTGTGTGCCAGTTAATTTTGGTTCTGAATCATCCGAGATTTTCTTGGCACACACAAAATGTCAACTGATAATGGCCACAGATTATGCACAATTATATGTACAGAACATATACACAACTAGAATGAAATTATAATGTACCCTGAACCCCCAATCACGATTATTGTTCAGGAGTGCAGGAAGTTTAAAATCTTTACAGGAGGGTTTCATCAACTAATCATATTCATGGGCCCCTACCATCTCCCAATACCATTGATATTAATGTGTAAATTTTTAACTGATGGCATTTAAGCATTCTTGCACTGAAAATGATGAGTAATATGTGGCACGTGCATTTTAACAGTGAAATGGAAGCTAAATGCAATATATTTTTGTTCCAGTTCTTTTCATCCCAAAAGTCATTCTGACTCATTCTGGGAACAGTTCCATAGGCATTTTCACCCAGTTAGCCAATCCTCATGTGCGATTCTAGATTATACATGTCAGCAGGGTAGTCAATCAAGAAAGGCATCATAGTGCAACCTAGCCCTCTTCTGATATCCATATGTGCACTTGCAATCGGGATAGTGGTCAGGAGAAATTCCTGATTTTTCCCTCCCATCGCCCAGGAGCGCCGAGGACAATTGTCACATCCTTACTGCTGCCCCAACTGCGATTAGCTAACTCAGCACATAGCGGGAATTGAACACAGCATCTTCCGGGTCTGTAGGACTCAGTATCGTACTTCCTGCTGCATTTTCCCACATGAGCTTGAGATGTTTGGAGGCCTTCACAATGCCTTTAAGAATAGAAGTGTAGCACACAGCGAAACAGGGACAGTGGGTAAAATAAACATTTACCCACTGGGGCTGATTTTGACTCTGGGCGATAGAGTATTACAGGCGTTATTGGATCAGCCGCCCGTTAAACAACTTTCCCGATTTTTCACTTCCATTTCACCCGTTTTACTCTGTCACCCAAAGTTAAAATTACCCCCAGTGAGTCTTATCACTTTTGTTTTCACCACTTATAGTACCAAAAAAATGCTTATACCAGTATTAAGTTCTGCTTAGACTACAGCCACCCCAGTTTCTGGTAAAACCTTTAGTGTGTCTGCAGACTATTAAAGGGTGTTTCACACATATGAAATAGCAATCCTGTGGCCAGTAAATTTACCAATCACGCCCACTGAATAAATCATTGTAATTAGCATGATGAAAACGGCAGGAAGACGGCTGCAAAAATGTGGCAGATCAATGACCCCATGCTGTGGTGAATCGCAGAACAACAGACTTCAGTAACAGCACAAGTAAAAACAGATTAAAGCTTCTTACAAAAAATTGCAGGAAATTCTTTGCAGTGAACTGAGTCCTCCTTTCTGTCTAATTTAGCCTAATGAGCAGCAAATGCCATGAGCAAACTTCAGCCCAAGCAGACATATGTTGTCGATCCCTCAACATCTTCAGTTTCTCATAACTTAAAACGTTGGTTTTCTGTTGACAGAACTTGCATTCATGGGCCCAAGTTTCCCCAGGAGTTGCTCCTTTTTTTTGGAGCAACTTGATTTTTCTGGACTATCTTTTTAGTTGAAATTCTGGCCATTTAATTTTCGCCAGTGTAAGTGAGTTAGTTAGTTTTTTTTTTCAGTTTTTTTTTCAAACGGGGGCGTTCCCAGCTACTTACCGCTATTTTAGGCGTTTGGCCAGCAAATAGTTGCTCCAAACTAACTTAGGCCAGCCAATTCTGTCCGCACAGAAAAACCTTACCTAGAGTTAAGGAATCGGCATAAATAACTACATTTAAAGCACCACCAAGAACCAAACATAGCACAAAAAGTAACAAGCATTCAATAAACAATAAAGAACTGAAGTAAATAATTAAATTAACAAGTAAAGAACGGAAGTAAATCTTACCTTGAACTAAAGTCGGCAACGGCTGTCCGTGCTGGAGTCCCTTCAGACTGGGATAGGGGAGGGAGAACGCGGCATCCTAACGGGGGGGTGGGGAGGGGGGGGGAGAATGCTCAATGTGGCAGGCTTGGGGTTGGATGGGGGCTGGGGGTGGTGGGTGCTGTTATGTATACAACCCTATGTAACCAGCATTCTACAGTCACCAGAGGGCATATTTGTTGGAGTCCCAAGGGATCCCAGCATCCCTTGGGAGCACTGTATATAAGCAGGTCTCCCATGCTGTACCAACATTCGAGTTAGAATAAAGAGACTAAGGTCACACTTACTCATGTCTGCAGTACTCAATCACATTACTTTATTCTGGATATAACAACTGGTGATGAGATAACGAACCATCACGTGAAAATGCAGACAACTGTTGGTATGCTGGAGAAATTCTCAGAAGGGGATGATTGGGAGGCTTTCATGAAGTGACTCGACCAATACTTCATAGCCAATGAGCTGGAAGGGAGTGTGAATGCTGCCAAACGAAGGGCGATCCTCATCACCGTCTGTGGGGCAACAACCTACGGCCTCATGAAGAATCTTCTTGCTCCGGTGAAACCAACAGCCAAATCATATGAAGAACTGTGTGCGCTGTTCCGGGAGCACCTAAATCCGAAGGAGAGCATTCTGATGGCAAGGTATTGATTTTACACATGTCAACGGTTTGAAGACCAGGAAGTGGCGAGCTACGTCGCCGAACCAAGGCGCCTTGCAGGACATTGCGAATTAGATAGATTCCTGGAGCAAATGCTAAGAGACTTTTTGGTGCTTGGCATTGGACATGAGGTTATCCTTCGCAAACTATTGACTGTTGTAACACCGAACCTGAGCAAAGCCATAATGATAGCCCAGCCATTTATGTTCACCAGCGATAACACAAAACAAATTTTGCAGCATAAAAATGTTTCAGCAAGTACTGTACACAAAGTAACGCCGCTTTCAGGCAGGAATGCATATGGCAGAATGTACACGCCTGCAGTTGCACAACCTCAGATGACTTAGAGTCTGCCATCAAGCGTTAATGTGAGGCAGTTAACATCTTGTTGGTGCTGCGGAGGTGATCATCGAGTCCATCAATGCTGCTTCAAACATTATGTATGCAAAGGCTGTGGAACAATGGGACACTTCCAGTGAATGTGCAGACCAACTGCAAACCCTGCAAACCATCATGTTGCAGAGGAAGACCGATCCATGGCGGATAAAACTGATCTAAAGACTCAAACCGTGGAGGCAGAACTGTACGGGAAACACACCTTCACCACAAAATGTCCACCGATCATGTTAAAAGTTGAACTGAATGGAATCCCAGTACCCATGGAATTGGACACGGGTGCGAGTCAGTCCATCATGACCAAAAAGGCCTTCGACAGGTTGTGGTGCAACAAGGCACACAGGCCAAAGCTTAGCCCCATTCACACCAAGCTGAGGACTTACACGAAAGAGCTGATCCCTGTAATTGGCAGCGCAGCAGTAAAAGTCTCCTATGACGGAGCAGTACACAGAGTACCACTATGGATAGTACCAGGAGATGGCACCACACTGTTCGGCAGAAGCTGGCTGGGAAAAATCCGCTGGAACTGGGACCACATCCGAGCACTTTCGTCCATCGACGATGCCTCATGTGCCCGTGTTCTGAGCAAGTTTCTGTCATTGTTTGAGCCAGGCATCGGAAGTTTCTCTGGGGCGAAGGTGCAGATCCACTTGATTCCCGGTACACGACCCATCCACCACAAGGCGTGGGCGGTGCCATATATGATACGAGAGAAAGTGGAGATCAAGCTGGACAGGCTGCAACGAGAGTGCATCATCGCTTCAGTGGAGTTCAACGAGTGGGCCAATCCGATTGTTCCGGTTCTCAAGCGCGATGGCACGGTCAGAATTTGCGAGGACTATAAAGTAACGATTAACCGTTTTTTGCTGCAGGACCAGGACCCGCTACCCAAGGCAGACGATCTATTTTTGACGCTGGCAGGAGGAAAGACATTTACCAAGTTGGACCTGACCTCGGCCTACATGACGTAGGAGCTGGCGGAATCTTTGAAAGGCCTCACCTGCATCAACACGCACAAAGGTCTGTTCATCTACAATAGACGCCCGTTTGGGATTAGATTGGCCACGGCAATTTTTCAAAGGAACATGGAGAGTCTGCTAAAGTCGGTTCCACGCACCGTGGTTTTCCAGGACGACATACTGGTCACAGGTCGGGACATCATCAAACACTTGCAGAACCTGGAAGAGGTTCTAAGTCGGCTAGATCATGTGGGACTCAGGTTGAAACGCTCAAAGTGTGTTTTCCTGGCACCAGAGGTTGAGTTCTTAGGGAGAAGAATCGAGGCAGACGGCATCAGACCCACCGACGCCAAGATGGAGGCCATCAAGAACGCGCCGAGACCACAGAACGTGACGGAGCTGCGGTCGTTCCTGGGACTCCTCAATTATTTTGGTAATTTCCTACCCGGGTTAAGCACCTTGCTAGAACCTCTACACGTGTTGCTACGCAAGGGAGGTGACTGGGTATGGGGGAAATCACAAGAGATTGCTTTTGAAAAAGCCTGAAATCTGTTATGTTCCAACAAACTGCTTGTCCTGTATAATCCTTGTAAATGTTTAGTGTTAGCTTGCGATGCATCTCGTACGGGGTCGGGTGTGTGTTACAACAAGCAAACGAATCGGGAACATTGCAACCAGTTGCTTATGCGTCCAGGAGCTTGTCCACGGCCAAAAGGACCGACAGCATGATTGAATAAGAAGCTCTTGCATGCGTTTACAGGGTAAAAAAAATGAAATGCCTCAGTATCTGTTTGGGCTTAAGTTCGAGTTAGAAACTGACCATAAGCCGTTTATATCACTATTCTCAGAGAGCAAAGGTATCAATACCAATGCCTCTGCTCACATCCAAAGATGGGCGCTCACGCTGTCTGTGTATAACTATGTAATTCACCACAGGCCAGGCACAAAGAACTGCGCTGATGCCCTCAGTCGGCTACCATTGCCTACCACCAGGGTGGAAATGGCACAGCGTGCTTAGAAACATAGAAAATAGGTGCAGGAGTAGGCCATTCGGCCCTTCGAGCCTGCACCGCCATTCAATAAGATCATGGATGATCTTTCACCTCAGTACCTCTTTCCAGCTTTCTCTCCATACCCCTTGATCCCTTTAGCCAAAAGGGCCACATTCCTCTTGAATATATCTTGAATATATCCAACGAACTGAAAGATTTGCTCTTGGTGATGGATGTATTTGAAAAAGAAAAGTCACCCGTTATGGCCTGCCAGATCAGGACCTGGACCAGCCAGGATCCTTTACTGTCCCTTGTAAAAAACTGTGTCCTCCATGGGAGCTGGTCCAGCGTTCCAGCGGAGATGCATGAAAAGATCAATCTGTTCCAGTGGCGGGGAAACATTCATACGCGACTAACACAGTACCCACCCAGGCATAGTAATGTTGAAAGCCATAGCCAGATCCCACATGTGGTGGCCCGGCATCGACTCAGATTTGGAGTCTTGCGTGCGCCAATGCAACACTTGCTCTCAACTGAGCAATGCACCCAGGGAGGCACCGCTAAGTTTGTGGTCATGGCCCTCCAAACCGTAGTCTAGGATCCACGTTGACTTCGCTGGCCCATTTCTAGGCAAAATGTTCTTGGTTGTTGTGGATGCTTATTCTATGTGGATTGAATGCGTAATAATGTCTGTAAGCATGTCCACCATCGAAAACCTACGAGCCATGTTTGCCACGCACGGCCTGTCTGATGTCCTCGTCAGCGACAACGGGCCGTGCTTCACCAGCGCTGAATTCAAGGAATTCATGACCCGCAATGGGATCAAGCACGTCCCATCTGTCCTGTTCAAGCCTGCATCCAACGGCCAGGCAGAACGGGCAGTTCAGACCATCAAGCAAAGCTTGAAATGCATGTCGGAAGGCTCCCTACAGACCCGCCTGTCCTGAGTCCTGCTCAGTTACCGCACAAGACCTCACTCGCTCACCGGGGTTCCCCCAGCCGAGCTGCTCATGAAAAGGGCGCTCAAAACAAGGCTCTCTCTCGTCCACCCCGATCTCCATGATCATATCGAGGGCAGGCGGCATCAACAAAGCATGTACCATGATCGCACAAATTTGTCACGCGATATTGAAGTCAATGACCCTGTATTTGTACTCAACTATGGACATGGTCCCAAATGGCTTGCTGGCACTGTCATAGCCAAAGAAGGGAGTCGGGTGTTTCAGGTCAAACTCGCAAATGGACTAACTTGCAGAAAGCATTTGGACCAAACCAAACTGCAATTCAAAGACAGCCACGAGCAACCTGAAGAGGACACCACCAACTTCGACACTCCGACACACACACAAGTGGCAACCGACATCACGGTTGACCACGAAGCTGAACTCATCATCCCCAACAGCCCAGCAAGGCCAGCTGCGCAGCAGCCCAGCGAACTCACCTGCACCTGCATTTGTACCGAGACAATCAACTAGGGAGCGAAAAGCCCCAGATCGTCTCATCCTGTAAATAAGTGTACTATTGACTTTGGAAGGGAGAGATGTTATGAATGCAACCCTATGTAAGAACATAATAAGAACATAAGAATTAGGAACAGGAGTAGGCCATCTAGCCCCTCGAGCCTGCTCCACCATTCAACAAGATCATGGCTGATCTGACCGTGGACTCAGCTCCATTCACCCGCCCGCTCCCCGTAACCCTTAATTCCCTTATTGGTTAAAAATCTATCTATCTGTGATTTGAATACATTCAATGAACTAGCCTCAACTGCTTCCTTGGGCAGAGAATTCCACAGATTCACAACCCTCTGGGAGAAGAAATTCCTTCTCAACTCAGTTTTAAATTGGCTCCCCCGTAACCAGCATTCTACCGCCACCAGAGGGCGTATCTGTTGGAGTCCCAAGAGATCGCAGCATCCCTTGGGAGCACTCGATATAAGCAGGTCTCCCATGCTGTACCAACACTCTGGAGTTAGAATAAAGAGACTAAGGTCACACTTACTCACGTCTACAATACTCAATCACATTACTTTATTCTGGACATAACAGGTGCTGGCATCTGATAGACCATTGCGCATGCGCGACCGCTCCATCGCGCATGCACAACGCTGCCGGCACTGAAATCGACGCTGGACCCTAGCTCCACCCCCCTGCCGGTTCTCTCCAGCCAGCACGTCTCTAGCTCCGCCCCTCTCTCACTCTTCTGCGCCACGCTGTGGCTGAAGATCGGTGAGAATTGCAGGTTATCTTTTCGGCGCATTTTTTCTCTCAGGAAATCAGCGGACCTCCGTGAGATGTGCCGTTTTTTAAGGGGTGGGGGGAAACTTCAGCCCAATGTCACTGGATTATGCCATTTGTTTGCTACAAGTTGCATAGTTCAGATTTCACATTTTGTATTGAAACTCCCAGCTGAATCAGAACATGTTCAAAATTATGAGGGGTTTTGATAGAATAAATAAGGATTGTTTTCGAATCGCAGGGGGGTCGGTAACCAAAGGACACAGATTTAACAGAATTGGCAAAGAACCAGAGGGGAGATGAGGAGAAATATTTTTACGTAGTGCGTTGTTATGATTTGCAATACGCTGCCTGAAAGGGCGGTGGAAGCATATTCAATTGTAACTTTCAGAAGGGAATTGGATATATACTTGAAAAGGAAAATTTCCACAGCTATGGGGAAACAGCAGGAGAGTGGGACTAATTGGATGGCTCATTCAAAAATCCAGCATTGGCATGATGGGCCAAATGGCCTCCTTCTAATCTGTATCATTCTATGCTTCTATGTTAGCAATACTCTAATCAGGTACTGAAATGAGAAATGTTAGCATTTACTTACATGTATGATTTTTTTTTAAAAGATAGTGGGTATAGGGGGAAGGGGGCTGGGGGGGTTATATTTTTGCACCTGGGCAATGCTGCATTCCCAGGTGCAGCAAAGTTGAAATTGGGATGCAGAGCATTGTGTCACGTCACTACCCTGACCCCTCACCCACCCACACCCACTCCCACACACCCCCATTGCTGTCCCAGGATTTCCAGAGCTCCCCCAGTTCAGCATTACTGGACCTGCACATGCCGTGGGTCCAGGGCCAGTGGAAGGAAATGGGAATGGCTTTTCGCGCCCTCCTCCCTCACTCTTTTGATTTCACCCATTGAGCACCCATACAGAGGGTGGCTGAAGATGCCTGGTAGTAGAGCTTGCGCTGGGTCCCTGAGGCTGCCCAAAGATAACAGAAGGCAAAAAGGTAGTTGACATTTTTACAGTATTCTCTGCAGCTGCCCGCTCCCCTCCACCAGCGCCCCCACCCCCTCCCCCCACAACCCCAGAATGGGTTTCAGTCCTCAGGGCATTTGCTGTCCTCCAATGGCAGCAATTTTTCCTTTTCAAACACTTTTTACTTTTCTTCTCCCTCCTCTCCCCATCCACCCCTTCCCTCTTCAGCAACTGACTGCAGAAAGACTCGGGCTGAGGGGGCTGGTGTGGTCTCTGCTATTGGTGTGAGTCTCTGCTCTTCAAGTGAATTGAAAACCCCAGAGACTGGAGGACATAGGCATCATCATCATAGGCAGTCCCTCGGAATCGAGGAAGACTTGCTTCCATTCTAAAAGTGAGTTCTCAAGTGGCTGTGCAGTCCAATGCAGGAATTACAGTCTCTGCCACAGGTAGGACAGACAGTGGTTGAAGGAAAGGGTGGGTGGTGAGCCTGGTTTGCCGCACGCTCCTTCCGCTGTCTGCGCTTGATTTCTGCATGCCCTTGGTGACGAGATTCAAGGTGCTCAGCGTCCTCTCGGATGCTCTTCCTCCACTTTGGGTGGTCTTGGGCCAGGGATTCCCAGGTGTCGGTGGGGATGTTACACTTTATCAAGGAGGCTTTGAGGGTGTCCTTGAAACATTTCCTCCGCCCACCTGGGGCTCGTTTGCCGTGTCGGAGTTCTCAGATGAGCACTCACTTTGGGAGTCTCGTGTTGGGCATGTGGATGATGTGGCCCACCCAACTGAGCTGGTCGAGCGTGGTTAGTGCTTCAATGCTGGGGATGTTGGCCTGAGCAGGAACTCTGACGTTGGTGCATCTAACCTCCCGGTGGATTTACAGGATCTTGCGGAGGCAGCAATGATGGTATTTCTCCAGCGCTTTGAGATGTCTGCTGTATATAGTCCACATCTCTGAACCATATAGGAGGGCGGGTATCACTACTGTCGAAATCTCGACCTCCAATAAACGACTCAGACACCTTCAGCTCCGGCGGAAGTTTCTTTAATTTACTTGCTAGCAAGGGAAAGGTCACACTCAGTCAATGGCTAAGTGAACACCTTCAAAATGGTACAGTTTCACGAGATATTTATACAGTAAAACCCAAGTTATGGCCTCTCCCTGTGTATTGGCTCTGTCTCGCAGTCAGTGAATACAGATAAAAAGTCAATTACTACATCCTTGTCCTGACGTGGTTTCCAGATATTTCCTTTTGTCAGGGTTATTAGTTGGCCAGCCGGCCATCACTCGATGAGAGTGTGGTAATGAGCTATTACCTGCATTGCATTGTCAGGATTGTCCAGTTTCCTGGTCAGTTATCTTTTTGCATCAAATGGATGAGGTCTGTACAAGAGATAATGGCTGGTGGTTTGAGTACTTCGAAAAGGGTGGGGTGGAGTGAAACTGGTGTCGTATAGACAATAGGAGAGCACCATGGGGGGGGGGGGGTACTTGCATCAGCAGGACTTGCCTCCCAGCTGTCTGGTGGCTATCAGCCATTTCAAGCCAGGTTTAGTTGTTTATGCAAACCGACTGCTTGTTGCCGAAATTCCTGGAAGGACCAGGATTCCATTTTGTTTTATATTAAAAAGGGCACAACAATACAGTGTGGTACAGCTTAGATAAAAATACATTTCCACACTACTGCCCTGTAGACCATAAGCTTGGTGCCAGATTTGATGTTGTGGTCTTCAAACACTCTCTTCCTCAGGTGACCGAAGGCTGTGCTGTACTGGAGGCGGTGTTGAATCTCGTCATCGAGGTCTGCCCTTGCTGATAATAGTACAGTACAGAGGGAGTGCTGCAATGTCGGAGGTGCCATCTATAGAATGAGACATTAAACCAAGGCCACATCTGCCCTCTTAGGATGAAATAAAACATCCCATAGTACTAGTTCAAAGTTTACAAATATTTATCCCACAACCAACATCACAAAACCAGATTACCTGGCCATTATCACATTGCTGTTTATGGGCCTTGCTGTGCACAAATTAGCTGCCATGTTTCCAACATTCCAACAGTGACTATACTTTAAAAGTACTTAATTTGCTGTAAAGCACTTTGTGGCATCCTGAGGTCATGAAAGGCACTATATAAATGCAAGTCTTTCTTCTTCATTCTTTCTGAATGTACCGGGTGTGAGCCTCATTAAGGATCATTTAGTGTATACTGGTCAAAGCATGCACACCATTTCACCTCGAATTATTGCCTATTGTAAAATTGGTACCGTGCACATCCACCAATGCAAGTGACATATGAGGCTGAGATAATGCCGATTGTACCAACTGTTGCAATTAGCGTTGTTGACATAAAGCAGCAGGAAGAGGAAATGATAATGTGTTGGAACCCGATTCACGGTACAATTGAATTACTTTTAAATTCTTATGCCAGAATCTCCTCGGGGGTTCTCTTAATCAACCGGCGGAGGGGCCGCGGGAATCCCAGAAAAACTTGACCCCCCCTATGTTTTACCATAGTTACACATTACAACAATGACTACACTTCAAAAGTAATTCATTGGCTGTAAAGTGCTTTGAGATGTCCGGCGGTTGTGAAAGGCGCTAGATAAATGCAAGTCTTTGTTTCTTTCATAGTTATTCAATGTAATCGGGGAGGAGCGGAGGTCGGGACTGGCGAGATCCAAGATCGGAAGCGGAGAGGAGAGGATGGATGAGGCACGGAGGAATGGAGAAGTCGTAGCCCAGAGGTGGAGCAGTGTGGACCAGACCAAGGGAAGGCGCAGTACGGGCCAATAGCAAGGCTGTGAGGTCGTGGGGCTCACATTGCAAACTATGAATTCCAGGTAGAGAGAAGTCCTGTGGGAAGGAGCAAGGAAGGAGGACAGTAGGAGTATGTTTGAGTTTGTGTGTCTGTATTGGCACAGACGGTGGAGCCTGGTCTCCAGTCATCTTGGATCCTCTTGCCGCTGGACCAAGACCTTGCTACGTCAAGCCCGTGTGGTGGCTGGTGTGCAACGGCCACCCCACGTTAAGAGAATTCACACGCAGGCATCTTCCACCATTTAAAATTAGTTCATCAGTCACCAGAGTACTCATTTTTAGTGTGGAAGCAAGTCATCCTCAACCCCGAGGGACTGCCTAAGATGATGATGGTGGGAAACACGGCAGCCAATTTGTGCACAGCAATTCCCACAAACAGCAATGTGATAATGACCAGATAATCTGTTTTTATTATGTTTATTGAGGGATAAATATTGGCCAGGACACCGGGGATAATTCGCCTGTTCTTCTTCAAAATAGTGCCATGGGATCTTTTGCATCCACCTGAGAGAGCAGACGGGGCCTCGGTTTAACGTCTCATCTGAAAGACAGCACCTCCGACAGTGCAGCACTCCCACAGCACTGCATTATAGTGTCAGCCTAGATTTATGTGCTCAACTCTTTAGAGTGGGACTTGAACCCACAACATGCTGACTCAGAGGCAAGTGTGCTACCCACTGAGCCACAGCTGACACTGTAGGCTAGATTTTCAGTTATCGGTGAAAACGGTAGTTTTACGCCAAAATTACCGTTTTCGCTGTGCTACCGTTTTTAGGCCTAACTTTCGGCCTTTATGGCATCGGTAAAGTCGGCATTGCATGAGGATTAACGGTGCAGACTGCGCATTTCAGCAATTTTAGTCCAGGGCCAGTAGTGCTGCGAGAGAAGTCTTGGGAGGGGGAGAAACAAAAAAAAAATTGCAAAAAACATTCAAAAAACATTCACAAAACATTCACAAAACCCTTACCTGCTAAATCGCTGAAAAAGAATTAAAAAATAAAAACTTTAACTCACCTTTTTGAAGATCTTCATACTTACCACTGCTGGCAGGGCTGTACTGACAGGTTTAACCCTGTCGGTATTCTGGGCGTGGCGGAGAGTGCCGAAAGTTTGATGGTAACAGTGTTGCACATCGGCGCATCTAGCATCTCTCCCCGGCAGTACTTGAAAGCACCGCCACAAAGAGGTACCAGAAGATCCCGCCGACTGGGTTTTCGCCGCAGAGGGTCAAATCGCGGTGAAAACCCGGTCACAAAGTCGGCGAAAATCCAGTACGCAATGACATGGCTTCCTGAATTAAATCTCACCTGCATATATGCTACATGCCCACTAAATTTGATGCAGTTTGAATGAAGCTTTAAAGGATATACTGTTCCACTGCCCAAGGTTGGAATGAACAGCCCGAGTCTTTATCTGATGCCTGATAGCTAGCAATGTATGAAAAAGCTGGAAAAGGTCAATAAAGGTGAAAGCAATGTGTTGTAAGTGACAACACCAGTGCTATGCCAAATAGTACATTTGTTAAAGGTGCTCATCGTACCTAGGGTGTTACCCGTACCCATGGAACCAAACCCCAGAACAAGTTTGTGCCTCGAGGAGAGGAGCGAGAAAAGGTCAAAGGTGGGACAAAATAAATATCAAAAGAATAAACTGATGATGAGTTTCCAATGTTCACCCATTGACCAGTCGGGTGATCGGTGAGCAAACAGGTTTGAATTTGGTTATTGTGGGTTTACTTCTCATGATTACTTGATTTTGAAATCTCAGGAATGCGGCAACCCTTTTTTATAGTAAGTTGTCCACCAACGTTTTTCTCCCCTTGTTGTCTACTTGGGTCACGTACCTTCTTTAGTCATAAGGGCAGGTGTGAGTGAGAGATATGGAACAGACTCTGTGATTATCTTTGACCTGAGGGAAGCTTATGGACTTTACTTGGTTCCCGCACAGTGCCATGGTGTAGATCAATAGCTCAGGAGGCTAGGGAAATAGAGTGCTCTGTCCCAGTCTCGTAATGGGAATGAGCATGTGGTGTGAAAGATCAGACTGAGGTGGGCACATACTTTCTGTCCATTTGATACACTGGGTACAGGAGGGTTAGTCCTTCCATGTTCCCTAACTGTCTCGGGAGGCTGACCTCCATCTCATCAAACCTGTGTCCTATCATTCCATGGCAATACGCATCGGTCCTTCAATCTTACCACCCTTGAACTTATCTTCTTGAAAGAACAGTGCTAAGACACATTTGTTGAAGTACCAGAAATCCAAGTATCCCCTCATGTATAAATATTGCTGTTTTCCACATCCTGCTAGAGTGGCTGATAGAATATACAATTAAGAGTAGATTTTACAAGTTCACAAAACTTCGCACCAGGGACACTAATTTGTTGGTGTCGTGTAAATAATGCAATCATTTTTACAGTTACTTCTTTTAAAATATTTAATATGCGATGATCAAATGAGGCTGGGAGACCCAGTGGACATTGTATGGTCTCTACCAGTCTCGTCATGGGAATGTGCATGTAGTGTGAAAGATCAGACTGAGCTGAGCGCACACTGTCTGTCCATTTGATATACTGGGTACAGAAGGGTTAGTCCTTCCATGTTCCCTAACTCTCTCGGGAGGCTGACTCCATCTCATCAGATCAGGTCATGACATCCCAAACATTCAACTGCCCGGACTTCTGAAACTGAAGCCTACACCTCAAGCAAGTGGAAATACTGAGCAGTGTTAAATATCAGCCCTCCATGGGCGCTGAGATTTCTGCTCCTGAAGAAAAGACGGCTTCAAGTTTGTATTATATGTTCACAACAGTCTGCTGCAAATATCCTACTTCAAAGCTCAAGTATAAGAGGTGGGAAAGCTTTTATATTTGGGCTCTGAACCACTGCTGGAGGGAGGGAAGTATAAAAGTGAAGAAACAAACTTTATTTACATATGACCATTTTGTGGCATGCAACAGCAAACGCGGATGAGGTAGAAATGCAGCATTAAGAGCTTCTCAGGCTCAGACCATCCTAAGAAAGAAAACAAACTTGTTGCTAGTAAGATGTCATTGTGATCACTTTGAATGTTATTTGCTCTGTGTGCCGAAGCCAATCACAAAGGAGTTGCCCACATATCTGTGACTCAGTGGTGTCACAACCATTTGCTGACACTGTCCCATCAAACTAATTTGTTGCGGCTTTCATTGACAGACACACAAAAAAATGTCTTTCATCGCCTCTTTCCTGCCATTGGGAATCACGCCATCAATTGTGTTCCCGGTGAGAGCTGAGGCTCTAATTAACATTTACCGTCACATTTACTCTGCATGCCAAGCTAGAAAACTGTTTTTCAAAAAAGCTGACTTAAATCCCAAAAAAGCAGAAAACTCAAAAATATCCCTGAACCATGGGCGATAACATTTAAAACATGTAACTATGATGAGAGTACAGTAGGACAGTGCTCTACTCGGAACTCCTACATGGCAAGCAAGTCCCAAGTGGGCAGAGGAAATGTTTCAAGGACACTTTCAAAGCTTCCTTGATATAGTGTAACATTCCCACCGGCACTTGGGAATCACTGGCCTAAGACGGCCCTAAGTGGAAGAAGAGAATCCGGGAGGGCGCTGAGCACCTCAAGTTTCATTGCCGAGAGCATGCAGAAACCAAGCGCAGACAGTGGAAGGAGCATGCAGCAAACCAGACTCCACAACCACCCTTTCCTTCAACCACTGTCTGTCCCACCTGTGACAGAGACTGTCATTCCCGCATTGGACTGTACAGCCACCTGAGAACTCATTTTTAGAATGGAAGCAAGTCTGCCTCGATTTCGAGGGACTGCCTATGATGATGACAGTAGGACACAGGCTTCTCATAGCTTATGTAGTAAAGCCAAGATCCCATCACTTGTAGTGCAGGGGCAAAAAGTATGTGAAAGTGCATAGTAATAGATTTCACCATTTCTGAAGCATATATGAAAACAGCAAGCAGGAGATGGGTTGGCTTTCCTGATGTGGTGGAAATTTAGCCGGACTGGTGGTCATCTCGGTGAGCACTTTCCCTGGTGGATCTTCCCGGACCATGCTCGCTGAACTATTTCTGCTGGGTTCCTGGCCTCCACAGGGAGAGAGGTGAGCAGCAACAAGCAATGCAGAGCACGGTTCACTGCCCCACTGAGCAAGTAGGAACTCCAACATTTCAACCTGTGTGAAGAAAATCTATGCTGCCGAGCATAGGAGCCAGGTAACCCAGCAACACATGCACAGATGGACTGTGTCACGCCAGTGTGTCCACAGAAAAACTGAGTCCTACTGGCTCTTGACTTGACCTCCGAGGAGTGCAGGAAGTTTAAAATCCTGCTGATCTTTACCACTATAACCAATTGTTTGTAGGACTTTGGCAATTTACCTACTGTTAACCCTGTATACCTACATGAGAACACCAGCAGCACGTCGGGGCCATAAAAGGAGCGGAGGTGCAGCAGCCCGGAAGTAGCGTGGAGGCATACCACTTCAGGGAGCAGCGCAAGCTGGTGCAGGAGGGCGACGGCAGCGAAGAGTGATGTCATCAAGGTCCAGGTCGGTGATTGGAGCATGGGCTGGTACAGCAGGAGCATCAAGGGACTGTGGAGGCATGTGATCGGGGCCCAGGAGAGGTGTGAGTTCGGGGCCAGGGCCCCAGGGGTAGCACGGGCCAGCCCATACTGCGATATGTGCGCGCACTAGGTCCGTGCAGCAGAGCAGGTCTCCAGGCATCTTGGTTAATCCTTGCCACTGGACCAAGACCTAGCTCTGTCAAGTCCGTGACTGATGTGCATCGGCTACCACACGTTAAAAAAGTCCACGCACAGGCAGCTTCCACCATTCAGGATGTAGTTCAGGACCTGGAATATTAAGTCCCTCATTGAAACATCTGTGAACTCATTTTTTTTTGGCATGGAAGCAAGTCATCCTCATTTCAAGGGACTGCCTATGATGATGCACCCTGGATTTACTGATCTAATCTACCTCTTAGTACCATTATACTGAGCTGAACTGAATCTAATCTATCAATTGTTAACACTCTGCGTCGAACTGAATAATCTATTATACGTACTATTGAACTACATCCAGTCTATTACATGTATTGTATCTAATACGCAGCTTCGAACTGAATCAAATCAGCCCATTAGTTACACTATAGCCGTTTTTATATTGCTCCAGTGCAGTGCTATTGTTGGCGATACCAAAGTAAAGGTGTTCGATTCACTAAGGAATATGGTCAGGGGAGCCTCGTTTTGCACCGGGATCCGGCAAGTTTATTTTGGAGCTGCGACTGGCTGCTTGAGGCCAGCACATCAGGAGCCAGAAGCAACAACACAGCACTAAACACAATATAAAATTGACTAGGTCCAATCTTCCCTACAATGAACAGTGCATAGAATTGAATCTGATCCAACTACCGTTTACATACTTGTAAATTGAATATCATGGGGGTCAGAATAGCTGCAGCTCCAGCATCCCAGTGTAAGTGCCGGGATGTGTTTGCCCATGTCTTCGGGCACTGACCTCACTAATGTTTGCAGGGTCAGCGGTAGGTCACTCAGGGAGCATCTCGGCCACCCGACTGGTCGCAGAGGACACAAACTGTGGAAGTGTGTCTGCTCCGAGGGGGTGAGGGGAGCTAGTGTTTATCCCTCTCGCCAAAAAGATACCGCATTTCCCCATCAGACCCTTTTATAAGTGGGCTAAAAAAAATGTCTTTGTTCCTCACTGCTTCAGAGATCCAGGCCACAAACCAAGCCTGAACCCTAAGGGGGCTCCACATCTGTCAATTGGCAGGCTGCCACAGCTGCTTTCATTTGGTGTACTGGCCTGCTGAGAACCCACACCTCCCAGTTATGCTCCATTCTACGCCGCTGACCTTGTTTGAGGTTGGCAGAGGCTCTAACCCTAGAAAAGACCCCAAGAAACTCCCAGAAAAGGCCGGGACCTAAATATATCTGGTCCCAGCCTAATTTTCAGCCCTTCTACTGAACTCAGACTGAAGTTAAGGTGGGGACATAGTGGAAGGATCTTTGGCCTCTCTTCTGCCAATTACTTAGTTTACTTAATTTACATGGTATTGAGCTGGATCTGATCTACTAACTGTTGAATCACAAACACTGATGCACTACAACCCACTGAAGTGAATCTACTTACTTTCCGGGTGCTTCCAACTTGTTGCTACCTTTGAAGAGCAGGAACCATCTAATGAGGCCATAAACACAGAGAACAGCTTTGCTGAAGTGTTTTCAGGGAAGCACAGGAAATTCTACTCCTCGCTGACATTTGGTAGCAAATGTGGACGCCTGGTGGGAAACACGGACTATCCATGTAAAAAATGGATGGTTAGCATACTTGCTTTACTAATCAGATTCAGACAATAGCTGCTGATTGGAACTATGCCTTGAACCAGAGCACTCACTTCGAACAGTAATGAATTACAGATCCAACAGATGCTAATCAAGCTCCTTCCGCTGGTTTTATTTTCAAATCCACTTCCTTTTAATCCAGTGTGTCTAGGTAGGAGTTGCTTTCTCAACAGGTCCCAAGTAACAGAATAAACTGTTGCTATACATGGCTTCCAATTGCCGAGCAGCTCTTTTACTAAAATGTTCCTGTGTAGCTTTGCATCTCTTCCTGTGTATTGTCAAAACTAAGCACAGCCATAACAACTTTAGAACCATTGCAATTTTGGTGCTACTGAGCTAATCAATTGTCTGTTGATAACTACCAGTTATCGTCACAGTTCGTTTCCTATTAAAAATGATCATCTTTCTGGATCATCCAGGGCCTGATGTACTGACCCTTGAGGTGGGGTCTCACATTTGCTAATGGAGGACTGACCTTGACCAGCAGCAGAAAGGAGGCTTTACCTGTGCATACAAGATCCCCTGTGGTATCTGGAATCACCATTATTGGTGTTTGAAGGTGCTTTTAACTGAAGGGGCCAGCGAGATAAAGAATGCGGAGTGTGATCACATGTGTCACCTTCCCACGTTTATACTTCTGAAGGAAAATAAGAACTTTAATACTAAGGAGTTTGGAACACAAAAAATATAAGAACTGACACTTTGGGCCCAAGTTTCGAGCCACTCCTAGAACGGCGCAGTCCCGACCTGGACGCCCGTTTTTCGCGCCACAAAGTGCGCCTAAAAAAATCCTCCAGATTCTCCAGCTCCCTGCAGGTCTTCTGGCCCTAGGCGCAGCGCAGCAGGAGCTGTAGGGGGCGGAGCCAGGTCCCTGCGCTGAAAACAGTGCCGGGACCTCTGCACATGCGCGCTACAGTGGGCACGCAAATGCAGTAGCTCCAGGCGCCCAAAACTGTGTGGGAGGGGCCCGAAGCACGCAGCCCCTGGCCCTGGCCGAATGGCCTCACTGGGGCTGCGTGAATAAGGCTCCTCCCACGGCCAGCTCCTGATTCCTCCCGACCCGACTCGATTCCCGCTTCCCGCCCCCCGCCTCCAGACCGGACCCGACACCGACCTGACTCCTGCTTCCCCCCCCGCACCCCGCCCTGGACCCGACACTGACCCAACTCATGCTTCCCCCCACCTCCCCCCCCGCCTCCGGACCCGACCCAACCCGACTCCCGCTCCCCCCCCACCCCCGCCCCCGCTCCCGGACCGGACCCCCGGACTGGATCCGACCTGACCTCCCTCCCCCCGACCTGACCTCCCTCTCCCTCCCTCCCCCCGACCCGACCCAAACCGACCTCCCTCCCACCACCCCCCCGACCCGCGCTCCCCCCGACCCGACCCAACGCCACCTACCTGTAAATCTGGTGCTGGGGATGCGCCCAGCCCGAAGTCTCGGGCCTGGCCCGTTCAGCCTCCCTCCCCCTTCTCCTTCCCCCCCCCCATCTCCTTCCCCCCATCTCCTTCCCCCCCATCTCCTTTCTCCCCTTCATCCCCTTCTCCCCCCTCCCCTTCTCCCCCTTCTCCCCCTTCTCCCCCATCCCTCCCCCTTCTCCCCCTTCCCTCCCTCTGGTCCCCCCCTCTCTCCCTCTACCCCCCCTCCTCCCCCTCCCCTTGCTGTCAGAAACACAGACACTGACAGACAGAGAGTGAGAGACACACACACACAGACAGACAGAGAGATAGAGACACTGACAGAGACATACTGGGGGGGGGGAGGGGCATCCCAGCATGCTGTTGGAGGGCTCCCGGTGCTGCAGTCGGTAAGTAGAAAATGTTTTATTTATTGATTTAAAAAAAATATATTTCTTATTAATTTTTTTTGATTTATTTATTGGTTGATTTATTGATGTATTTATCATTTATTATTGATGATGGCTCTTTATTTGTAAAACTGAAGTGTTTAATGTTTGTAAACTTCCCTTTAAACCCCCCCCCCCCCCATTCCCTACGCCTGATTTGTAACCTACGCCTGATTTTCTAAAGTGTAGACAAGGTTTTTTCGAACGTACAAAAATCTTCACTTACTCCATTCTAAGTTAGTTTGGAGTAAGTTTTCACTGACGAAACTTTGAAAACAGGCATAAGTGGCCGGACACGCCCCCTTTTGAAAAAAAATTTCTGTTCCAAAGTGAAACTTCTAACTGACTAGAACTGGAGCAAACTAAATGACGAGAATTCCGATTTCTAAGATACTCTGTTCTACACCAGTTGCTCCTAAAAATCAGGAGCAAATCATGTGGAAACTTGGGGCCTAATACCTCTACTGTTTTGCTGAAGTCATCCAGGATAAACAAATGCAGGCCTAACGAAGACAAAAATTCTCAAGATTTCAACAGACTTCAGGTGATCATCGGTTTGGCCACTGGGTACTTTAAAACTCCAGGACAGGTTAAATTAGGTTTTTAATTTAATCCGTGTGTTAGTGGTTAAATAAAAGATCTCTGTGAGAGATAGTGTATCTGTGCGGTTTTCTGTTAAGATAGTATATCTGTGTGGTTCTCTATGAACCCCACTTTAACACCTAATGTGGGAAGTGTGAAAGTCAACAAATAACCCTACACTTGTTCTGGTCTCTGTAGGTCTGTCATGACACAATTGCATGCAACAGGCGGGCCATGCCAGTTGATACTGAGCTAGTGATATGTGTCACTGGGCTCATGTCATGAACTTATTTTGCAATACAACAGAATCTGAAGTGGCTCAGCATCATTGAGCAAACCAACACGGGAGATGGCAAGTCCTGCGAAAAAGTGGTGGTCCCGGCTGTCTTCATCTTTGTGTAGGCTGGAGAATGCTGTCGATTGCCTGAGACCCATGGTCAGCAGTCTTTGGCACTTTAAAAGGGTAAAAATGACTTCAGTTCACAGCAATTTTAGACTTACATACTGTGAAAGGGTCAAACACTTTATGGACAATTCTATACACAACAAAAGCAACAACTTGCATTCATTTAGCGTCTTTAATTATAATAAAAACATCACAAGGCACTTCACCATAGAGTTCTAAAAGAGGTGGCTGCAGAGATAGTGGATGCATTAGTTGTGATCCTGCAAAATTCCCTAGATTCTAGAACGGTCCCAGCAGATTGGAAGGTAACAAATGTAACCCTGCTATTCAAAAAAGGAGAGAGAGAGAAAACAAGGAACTTCAGCCTAGTTAGTCACTGGGAAAATGCTAGAATCCATTATTAAGGAAGTGATAACAGGGCACTTAGAAAATCATAATATGATTAGGCAGAGTCAACATGGTTTTATGAAAAGGAAATCGTGTTTAACAAATTTATTAGAATTCTTTAAGGATGTAACTAGCAGGGTAGATAAAGGGGAACAAATGGATGTAGCATATTTGGATTTCCAAAAGGCATTCAATAAGGTGCTGCATAAAAGGTTGCTACGCAAGATAAGGACTCATGGGGTTGGAGGTAATATATTAGCATGGATAGACGATTGGTTAACGGACAGAAAACAGACAAATGGGTCATTTTCAGGTTGACAGGCTGTAATTAATGGGGTGCTGCAAGGATCAGTGCAGTTATTCACAATCTATATTAACTTAGAGGAGGGGACCAAATGCAATGCATTCAAGTTTGCTGACAATACAAAGCTAGGTGGAAAAGTAAACTGCGAGGAGAACACAGAGTCTGCAAAGGGATATAGACAGGTTAAGTGAGTGGGCAATAAGGTGGTAGATGGAGTATAATGTGTGGAAATGTAAGGTTATTCACTTTGGTAGGAAGAATAGAAAAACAGAATACTTTTAAAATGGTGAGAATCTATTAAATGTTGGCATTCAGAAAGATTTGCGTATCCTTGTGCAAAAAACACAGAAAGCTAGCATGCAGGTACAGCGACAATTAGGAAGGCAAATGGCATGTTGTCTTTTATTGCAAGGGGGTTGGAGTAGAAGAGTAAGGAAGTCTTACTACAATTGTACAGGGCTTAGTTGAGACCACATCTGGAGTACTGTGCAAAGTTTTGGTTTCCTTATCTGAGGAAGGACATACTTGCCTCAGAGGCAGTGCAAAACGGAATTGGATAAATACTTGAAGGAGCAAAAAATTGCAAGGATATGGGGAAAGAGCGGGGAAGTGGGACTAACTGGATTGCTCTTCGAAAGAGCTGATGCAGACTTGATGGGCTGCATGGCCTCCTTCTGTGCTGACTATTCCATGATTCGATGATTCTATGGGGCCGATTTTCAGCAGCCCACCAGCCGCTGCCGCCGACTGCCACCGACATTCCTCCTGCAGATCCGCCCGCTGCCACTTTCGAGGTGGCCTGGAGCGGGTGGGAGGGGAGAGCCACTGGGAACCACCAATGGATGGTCGAGTGGAGCAACTGAGCTCCCGCCCACCGAGCTCCCAGATTCCTGTGGGCGGGAGATGGCGGGACTCAGCGGCAGAACGGGGGTGGACCACTGGCTCGATGTTGGTCTGTCCCCAATGGTAAGTTTGAAGAACCTGAAAAAAAGGTAAATGAATATATCTTTTTAAAAATTTCAACAGCGACTTACCTGCATGGGGTCCCCTGAAGGTCTTCAGATAGTTTTTGTATTTTTTATTTGTGATTTTTATTTTCAGGTCTTCGACCCTCCGTGGGCCCAACTCCATCCTCGGCGGCATTTGGGCGGCAAGCTTCTCTGCTGCCGGGAATGCGGCCTCCCCCCAGCGGCTGTCCAGATTGGCGGCGTATATCTTCTATTTGCTGCCTGCCGACCTTCAAGGGACATTCTTCATGAATATCCCGCCCAAAGTACCGTCTGGTACCTTGGCAGCCATCGGCAGCACTTTGGGCGGCACTTGGGCAGGCGGAGGCCTTGCTGAAAATCGACCCCTATGTCACCAACATCCATGAACCGGGCCCAACATTTACATTGCTACAACAAGCTCCCTTATCCCCAAGGGCATACCTTCATGGGCTCAGGAAGCCAGCCTTTGCAATATAAATGCAAGAACACAGACATCGGAAATCATAGACGCTCCTTAAAAGTTGAACATTGGGCCTGCTAGGTAGCAGTGGACAAATTCATTATGAATTTAATACGTGTGCGACATGATTTGTTTTTACTGCAGCTCGTTGTCAACCGAGGAAGGAAAAACTGAAAGATGACTTGTTTTTAATTTTAAAAAAAAGAAATCAGCATGTCTAAACAACTTGGAATGTTCAGTGTCAATGTGGAGGGGGTGGGGGTGGGGAGAGAAATTTCCACTCGGAATGAAGAGCACTCCACAAAATGTGAAGCACTTGAGAAGTATGCCCAGGACATAGTTAAGAGTACATACTTAGCATTTACAGTACCTATCCCCAGTTATCATTAATGGCTGTTCTGGTAAATGTTTAAAGCCACAGAATTAGATGTCCATGTAACTTCAGACAACACTGAGCAGCATGACATCACGCTCTGGTGAGAAAAGGCTGCTAATGATCTCTCCGCAGCGATCGATGGCAGCCCTCAGTAAGTGGAAAACGTTCACTTTGAAACCTGTTTCAGCTTTACTGTGTAGATGAGTGGTTAAAATGAATTAGTGCTCGAAGCGAGCTGCCCGAGAGTGCTCTCTCTGCATTAAATGTTTGGGACCCCAGAGCTTGCCGTTAAATGGTTTATAAGAAGACTTCGAACTGCTCCATTGTAGTTATGCTATTCCATACACGGCTGGTCTTTTCATTGTCACTCAGTAACAAAGCCATACAGCCTGCAATATTTCACCGCTGTTAATTCAGGAGACTCAGGTTAAACACAGAGCCCACAGTTCATTGACTGCCATTTGCCATCAGGAATGGTTGTGATGGAAGTATTTATTCCGATGTCTGGATTGTGCCATTCTAAATAGGGCTGTGATCTTCTGGACCATGGGGGCGGGGCTGGGGCAGGGTGAAGGTGTCGAAGAAGGGCAAGGCAGGCAGTGCGACGATAAACTTGAGTCCTGATTCTTGATTTGCTGTCTGTGAAAATTCAGCACAGGCCACATCAAAACATATAGCAGCCAAGAGCCAAAACAAGAAAATGACTTTTGAGCTGAGAAATGACTGCTGCTGTTCTGGGGTGAATTTTACGAGACCCCCATGCCCCTGGTGGTGCTTTGCACACAGCTGGCAATGATCAGAAAATCACTGGCACGTACAAAATAAGGTAACTGTAGTAGAGCACGATCTCCGCCAGCAGAATGTACCCCTATCTGGGATAACACTTAAAGTTCTTCTGTCCACCATTTTAACGGCGACTTTAACCTCTTTATTTTAAATGGGTTATTGACTCCAGTAAAGTAGCAAACAGAGGAATGTCTGACAAAAGCACAAAACATTTTCCCGCTAATGTCGCCAACCATCATTTCTAACCTTTGGTGTCCAGTTTACTGTTTAGAAGTTCCCACTTACAAAAATGGTTACAACCCTCATTCTAAATGCAATCACTTGGATGATTAAATCCAAGATAGTTTATGGGATAGTTCCAGTGACACGGAATTTATACAATGAGTGCAGCTGACCCCATTACACATGAGGAGACAAGGTTACAAGTGTTTGGTCAAGCAGATTAGCAGTACAAGCATCACATCGCAGAGTTATAATTTGATAATAATATGATGAAAGTGCCGAAACATGGCAGCACTTCTATTTTATAAATTTATATGATTTTGGAGCTGTCCTGATGGCTCAGTTCATAAATCCACTGGTTAATATGAAACTCAACAATACAAACCTAGAAGGCCCACAATTTGATCCCTGGCCTGTGCTGAGTTGGCTGCAGCAGCAAGGGCATGGACACTACAATTGGTCTCAGCGGCCTTGGATTGGGGAAAACCAGCCCGACCCTGGTGTAGTGTCGTGACAGTGCACAAATGTCAGGTGAGAACAGGATCATGCTCAGCCGTGATGCCTGGCACAGTTCAACAGCTTGACAAGTTTGGGCTGGATTCTCCTTCTGTTAGCGGGTTAGAGGCCGGGCAGGACTTACGCTGATCCCCACCCCTTCCCATCTGACTGCTGCTAACCCAGTGCAATTTCTGCCAACTCATCACCAACTCTGTCCTGGCAGCTTACCTGCACAAGCACTGGCACACAGGAGGAAGCAATTAATGAGTCAGATGGGCTGATACTGAGTACTAAGAAGAATGAAGATCTGGGAGTGGAAGAGAGGGGCAGTTCTATTCTTCAGTACAGGAACTTAGGGACCCAAATCTCAAGGGTGATGATAAGGAAGCATTGATCTCACGTGCAGGCAGTGGATACAGTTTCCATGCATATAGTTGCAATGATGGACAAGTGGAGTGAGTCCACTATCCGCATCTGCAACACATTAAAGGAGGTTTCCTACGACCTGCAAAACACCATGGAGGCCAAGACAGCCTGGGAGATTCCTCTAGCATCAAGACAATAGGAACAGCTGGATTGACAGCCACCAATGGATGCTTTGAGGGTCAGGCTGAATACGACACTTGTACAGGTCCTCCAATCCTAGTAGAGAATTTCGGTCTGTAATCACAGTTGCATCTCAGTGCCCTGAGCCTGTGCCCTGCGCCAGTGTCCTTCAAGGAATGGACTTCGACATTGCTGTCTCTCTGGGGAGTGGCAATGAGCCTGCTTCCTTAAGCCTCCTCCAATGCCTACACATGAGCGAGCTTTAGACATGGGCCCAGCAACCCTCTGCCACTTCAGCAGAAAGGCTGCTTGAAGCTGGTTATTGTGGAACAGCAGCTTATAGAATTATAGAAACCTACAGCACAAAAGGCCCATCATGCATGTGCTGGCTCCAGTTTGTCCCACTCCCCTGCTCTTTCCCCATAGCCTTGCAATTTTCTCCCCTTTATGTATTTATCCAATTCCCTTTTGAATGTTACTATCGAATCTGTTTCCATCAGCCTTTCAGGCAGTGCATTCCAGATCATAACATGCTGCGGAAAAATAAATATCTTATAAATGAGTAGTTTCATCCTGCAAAACCAATTGTATATTATACTGGCTATTTCTGATTTGCTTCACTTTTGAGTTTTATTCATTCCTGAGATGAGAATCACCTCAGGCCTCTAAGACGCTGGGGAAACATCCCAGTCACTCATTCACTGTTCAACCTTCTTACTCAGCGAGTATCTTGTAGGAGTAGTAGGTTAGGAACTAGAGTAAGTAGGTTAGCTGGAAGATAGGGTAGACAGTGTTAGGAGTTGGTGTGGATAGGGTGATTGCAAGTTAAACATGCTTGGTGCACATAGAATTCTGACCATTTCCGTGTCTGCTTTCTGCTTTTGGGGGGTTGAATAATGACAGGGGAAAGATAGACTTCTTAAGACAGAACTTGGCAAAAGACAGTGAGGAACTTTGTGAAAGTGGGGTGGAGAGAGGAGGGGATAGGCAGGTGTGAAGTGCCTTTATTTGATGAGTCAATCTGTATTTGTTGAAAGTACTTGGTTATCAGATCTCTCCTTTGTCTGGCTGCTGACTGTCCTGCCCAGGTCCTCTCCTTCCTCTGTACCCTCCTCATGTTGGGGGAGAGAGGTCCTTCCACTCCCTCTTTATCGTCATTGCCTTTAGCTTCTATAAGCAGCAAGCCTTTCTTCATCGCAGTCATATGTAGCACGCAGCAAGCTGCAATGATTCTTGAGACTCTAACTGGACTATATTTTCAGGCTTGACGAGATTTATCCAGGCATCTAAAAGGTGATTTGAGAATTCCTATAGTCTGCTCTATGACACTTTGCGTAGTAGCATGGGCCTCATTGTATCTATTATCCCCCGCTCTCTGCAGAGGCCTCACTGGAGTCATCATAAGCCATGACTGCAAAGGGTAGACTTAATCATTAGCCATCCTGATCCATGAAGTTATGCGGACTGATATGGTGGATTACTGCTTGATGAAAGCATCCTGGCTGTTTCCTGGATATCTGCCATTGAGATGCAGGATAAGGCGAATGGTATCACACACTAGCTGAGGGGCTTTCATATGAATTTTTGAGCAGTACATGTGTTCCATCAGGTCTTCAAAAAGCAACTGACATATGTTCCCCATAGCCTCTGGAGGGAAGCACAACCTTCTGAGGCACTGAAGGTCAAAACAGTCCAAAGTAATATCGTCTTGGTCAGTGGAACCGGATCAGTGGGTATGACTGTGTAAGGAAGCAAGGCTTCTGTGATGTCTCACTCTAAGAGCCTCCGATCAAGTCTCTTCCCTGTCATCATCCTCCTCCTCTTCATAGCATATGAATAGAGGGATTCCCATTAGAAAATACTTGTCCCCAATGCAAAGCAATATTTTGAGCAGAGCTGAATAAAACTATCAGGAAACATCTTGACTGAACTGTCAAAAATATTAAAGAAATCAATATGCGGATAAAGTAATACCAACCTTCAGTAAAAGCATATAATGGCCTTCCCAGTGTGGCATTCACCGTGCAGATACCTTCATGCAGCTCCCACCATCAGTTATACAGTGGCAATATGGGACATATGGCTTCTTTCTGTGCTGTATTATTCTATGATTCTATGAAAAGCAAAATACTGCAGATGTTGAAAATCTGAAATAAAAATAGAAAATGCTGTTAAATATTCAGCAGGTCAGGCAGCATCTGTGGAGAGAGAAACAAAGTTAATGTTTTAGGTCAATGACCTTTCATCAGGTCATCGAGCTGAAACGTTGACCTTAATATTAACACCCCCATGACAGGCAGAAGGAGGTCAGGGAAGAGGGGGTTTAAATCCTAAAAATGGGGAATGCGTCCCCAATCCACCGCATACACAACAGCTGCCATTTTCACAGCGGTGGATAGCTTGTCGTGCGAGTGTCCCATCTTGGAAAGGCGGGGCACTCCATTAACATATTTAAATCAGGCTCCCACTGTGTAGTTGGGAGCAGACTTAAATTTTAATGCTGCTGCATGGGTTTCCCAGAAGTCGGGAAATCCAGCAATGAAAGGAAGGCCGGAGCTGTCAGCTCCAAAAGATATGTGCTTTTTATAGCACTCCTTGTGAGCTTGGAGGAGCAGGATTGCTCCCCGGCCCTTCAAGGAAGGCTTCGCCCAACCCCCCGACCTTCTGTCAATCACGGCCTGACTCTCCCTACGTCACGATCGTGGACCTTCCCCTCCAATCCCAATCTGCAGCCTGCCCCAGGATCAGGAATGCCAGCGACCATCCCATATCATTGTGCATCAGGCATGTGGATCCTACTGACAATCTGCATGGACAGTCCTCATCGACAGCATAAGGGTCCGCCTAAACAAGAATAGATCCCAGGGTGAGATTGCAAGGCTATAATGGCAACTTGGTGCTTTGGTTGGTTGTAAACTACTTGTGGTTCTCTATGCTGTTACTTGCAACCCTAGGCTAGACTACATGTTCATCATTAGACTGAATCTTGTAACTCACTTTCACATATGTGAACAGTGCATTCATGGTCAAGGCACTATTTCACATAGAACAGCACAGCACCAAAGGATGCCATTTGGCCCATTGAATCTGCACCAGAATGAGAAAAAGTAAAAACAAATCAATACCTCATATGCCAGCTGAATGTATCACAGAATTGTATTCTTTTCCTCTGAGGAGCAGACATGGCGAGATCTCACAGGGAATGGGAGGGGAATCAGCGGGTATGCAGGGGCACTCTCAGGTACCTCCTGGCAATCATCTCAGGATTGTCACTGTCAGAGGAGGAGAACTTAGTGCAATCACTCAGAGAATTGTGAGTATTGTGTTGAATCATTAAAAGAAAGCAAAAATAAAGTGGTCAAAAGTATTTGGTAATGGTTCACTGTTAACATACATCAATTGTTGTAACATTCCCTTCAAAGTAAACACTATTGATTGTATGGAGACCAACCAAAACATTTCTGAGCAACTAATCATTTTAAGCAGACAATCCCACTTACAGGATTGCTCACTAACCCTTCCATTGGACTGGTCGATCCACAGAAGCTCTCAGAGTGGGACGAAGCTGTAGTGGTCATTAATTCATCAATTCATTGCTGTTCATTTACTACTGGTAATTATGTTCTTCATTTTAATAAAGTACTTAATGTATTTTGCCACTTTCATATTTCACTAATGTCATGATTTAAACTGAAATTTATGTTGCAGAGCAAACAGAAAGTCAGATCAGCGCTCAGCACTATCCAAAATCTGTTTTGTTGAAATCTAAATAAAGGCGGTGAAAGGGTTAACACACCTACTGCAAACGCCTAATATACCAAAAAAGAGGCAGATGGCAACATTTTGTCATTTGAATAAATGTGATTTGGGGCAGCTTGCTGGCACATGCTAGAGAAAGTCTGCCTCCTAACCAGATGGCCGTGGGTTCGAGTCTCAGGATGGCCTTGAGCTCATCTGCTGCTGTTGAGAAGGCATATTCTCAGCACGTGGCTGGGTACTGGAGGGTGCATATCACTTTGGTTGAATATCAGCATCAGCAAAGGACAAAAACAAACTGGTATAGCTTCAAATTTCCTGCTTGCTAATCATGGGGCAGTTACTTGTTGTTTAGAGCAAAGTTGTTAACAATCCTGGAGGTGCCTGTTATATAGACTGTCCTCGAATGCTGCACTGTCCACAGTCACCCAGGAGTTCCTCTGTATAGACTGTCCTATGGTGCTGCATTTTCTACAGTCATGAAGAAGCCTGATTCCAGATGGTCCCATAGCTTTTGCCAATCATGGAGAAGGCTTTGATGTAGACTCTGCTATCATAGGCAGTCCCTCGGGATCGAGGAAGACTTGCTTCTACTCTTAGCATGGGTGGCTGTACAGTCCAATACGAGAACCACAGTCTCTGTCACAGGTGGGACAGATAGTCGTTGAGGGAAAGGGTGGGCAGGGAGCCTGGTTTGCCACACGCTCCTTCCGCTGCCTGCGCTTGATTTCTGCATGCTCTCGGCAGCGATACTCGAGGAGCTCAGCGCCCTCCAAATGCACTTCCTCCACTGAGGGCGGTCTATGGCCAGGGACTCCCAGGTGTCAGTGGGGATGTCGCACTTTATCAGGGAAGCTTTGAAGGTGTCCTTGTAACGTTTCCTCTGCCCGCCTTTGGCTCGTTTGCAGTGGACGAGTTCCAAGTAGAGCGCTTGCTTTTGGGAGTCTCGTGTCTGGCATGCGAACTATGTGGCCTGCCCAGTGGAGCTGATCAAGTGTGGTCAGTGCTTCAATGCTGGGGATGTTGGCCTGGATGAGGACGTTAATGTTTGTGCATCTGTCCTCCCAGGGGTTTTGCAGGATCTTGCGGAGACATCGCTGGTGGTATTTCTCCAGCGACTTGAGGTGTCTGCTGTACATGGTCCACGTCTCTGAGCCATACAGGAGGGCGGGTATTACTACAGCTCTGTAAATCATGAGCTTGGTGACAGTTTTGAGGGACTGATCTTCAAACACTCTTTTCCTCAGGTGGCCGAAGGCTGCACTGGCGCACTGGAGGCGGTGTTGGATCTCATCATCAATGCCTGCTCTTGTTGATACGAGGCTCCCAAGATAGGGGAAGTGGTCCACATTCCCCAGGGCCACGCCATGGATCTTGATGTTTGGGGGGCAGTGCTGTGTGGCGAGGACAGGCTGGTGTAGGATCTTTGTCTTACTAATGTTTAGCGTAAGGCCCATGCTTTCATACGCCTCGGTAAATACGTCGACTATGTCCTGGAGTTCAGCCTCTGTGTGTGCACAGACGCAGGCATCGTCCACGTACTGTAGCTCGACGACAGATGTTGGAGTGGTCTTAGACTTGGCCTGGAGATGGCAACGGTTGAACAGCTTCCCACTGGTTCTGTAGTTTAGCTCCACTCCAGCGGGGAGCTTATCAACTGTGAGGTGGAGCATGGCAGCGAGGATGATTGAGAAGAGGGTTGGGGCGATGACGCAGCCCTGCTTGACCCCGGTCCGGACATGAATTGGGTCTGTGATGGATCCGATGGTAAGGATCCACTGCTTGCATGTCGTCGTGGAGCAGGCGGAGTATGGTGACGTACTTTTGGGGGCATCCGAAACGGAGGAGGACGCTCCATAGACCCTCGCGGTTGACAGTGTCAAAGGCCTTTGTAAGGTTGAAGAAGGTCATGTATAAGGGCTGGTGCTGTTCCCTGCATTTTTCCTGCAGCTATCACACTGCAAAAAACATGTCCTTTGTGCCCTGGAGGGGACAAAATCCGCACTGTGACTCCAGGAGGAGCTCCTCTGCCATGGGGAGAAGATGATTGAGGAAGACTCTAGCGACGACTTTCCCAGTGGTTGATAGCAAGGAGATTCCTCTGTAGTTGCCGCAGTCGGACTTGTCCCCTTTTTTAAAGATGGTCACGATCACTGCATCTCTAAGATCTCTCGGCAAGATCTCTCGGCATGCTCTCCTCTCTCCAGATGAGAGAGATGAGGTCGTGTATTCACGCCAGCAGTGCCTCTACGCCATACTTGAGTGACTCAGCAGGGATTCCATCCGTTCCTGTAGCCTTGTTGTTTTTTAGCTGTCTTAAGGCCTTTTCTACCTCATGCAGTGTTGGGGTCTCACTGAGATGGTGGCGGGTAGCATGCTGCGGAATGGAGATGAGGATACTCGAGTCAAAAGCAGAGTCTCGGTTGAGGAGATCTTCAAAGTGTTACTTCCAGCGGGTCCTGACTGCCTCGGTGTCCTTGATGAGTGTTTCCCCGTTCTTGGCCAGGAGTGGGGTGGGGCCTTGGGAGTTTGGTCCGTATGTGGCCTTGACTGCGGTGAAGAATCTTCGCACATCATGGCTGTCGGCCAGCTGCTGTATCTCCTGTGCTTTCTCCATCCACCACCAGTTATTTAGGTCCCGGGTTTTTTGTTGGACCTTAGCCTTTAGCCGTTTGTAATGCTGCTTTGCTGCTCCCAAGTTGGGTAGCTGTTTAAGACTCAGAAATGCCCTGCACTTGCAGTCTATTAGTTCTTGAATCTCCTGATCATTCTCATCAAACCAGTCCTGGTGTTTCCTGGTTGAGTGACCGAGCGTCTCCTTGCATACACTGGTTATGGAGGCCTGGAGGGCAGACCAAGCGCTGTGGGCATTCTGTGTCTCGGGGTCATCAAGCCACGCCAGGTTAGCTGTGAGGCGCTGACTGTAAAGGGCTCTCTTAGCTGGGTCTTTAAGTGCCCGGCATTGACTTTTTTGCGACACTGCTTCTGCTGCCCCCTTCGCTTTGGGGCTATGTTGATGTCAATGATGGATCTGATTAGGCGGTGGTCCATCCAGCAGTCGTCAGCTCCTGTCATGGCACGGGTGATGCGCACATCCTTGCGATCCCTGGCTCGGACGATGACACAGTCGAGCAGGTGCCAGTGCTTGGAGCGAGGGTGTTGCCACAATGCCTTATATTTGTCCCTCTGGCAGATCAAGGTGTTGGTGATGACAAGTTCATGCTCTAGACATTTTGTCAGGAGTAGGGTACCGCTGGAGTTGGCTTTCCCTACCCCTTCTCTGCTAATCACGCCTCCCCAGAGGTCTGTGTCCCTGCCGACCCTGGCATTAACTGTGCTATAGTGTGGCACTGTCCAATCACAGCGGAGCTTGCTGTCTAGACCAAGCGTGTCCAAACTACAGCCCTGACCCATGGCAACCTGGCCCTCAAAGCCTACTTTTACTTCACTATATATTTTTTATTCATTAGTTTATCCGGTTTGAATTCTGTAGGACTGGAAGTTTGGAGGTGTCTATTTTAGCACAATTACCTCATTGGTGGATAAATCCTAAATCTGTTAGTATCAGCAGCTTGAGATATGATGCAGATTAATGAATAATTTACATGTGGGCCCAAAGTTCTTTGGTACAGACCTATGTAACCCACAAAGACGAAATGTTTGGATACCATTGGTTGAAGCTATTCCATAACACGACATTGACCACAGTCATGGGAATTGTGCTGTGTGACCAATGCCATAGTGCTGGACTGTCCACAGTCGTGGAGGAGTCTACAATCTAGAACTATTCAGCACGTGTCTCACCATGATATGAGTGGTGGATCTTATGATTTTGGTGGGCCATTTATCCAACTAATTATCTCTCAGCAGGGCAAAAAGCAAAACACCAGTTTATAAAAGGACATGTAGTATTACTGCATCCTGTACAACATCCCCATTTCATACCCAGCCAACCCCTGCTAGAAAACGCAGAACATAAGTGTTGTGTTCCTAACACAGATGAGATTGCACACAGGGAGGTTAAAGTAACAGTGACCTCAGTCTTTATTAAGACACTCCAGAGTGAGGAACAGGCCTTCGGGGCTGGCTTATATACAGTACTCCCAAGGGTTACTGGGATCCCTTGGGACTGCAGGGGATGCGCTCCCTGGTGGCGGAACATGGGAGTGCATGCTTACACGATATCACTCCCCACCAAAGTCAAAGTGAAAACTATTTACAAGGTGAGGTGGTCGGGAGCCTTTCTTTCCCTGGTGGACAGCCTCGGTAAAAATGTCTGTTCTGGTGTGTTGGCTGTGCCCTCGTTGGGCTGCTGTGTTGTTGGCCCTGCAGGGCTGCTGGGTTAGCCCTGGCCTTGCTGGGCTGTTGGGCGTGATGGGTTCGATTTCCTGGTCCGGGGTGGTGTCATTGATCCTTTGGGTGTGTGTTGTGGGCTCAAAAAAGGTGGTGTCTGCTGTGGGTTATTCAGGGCAGTCTGTGAACTGCAGCCTCGTTTGGTCCAGGTGCTTTCTGCAAATTTGTACATTGTCTAGTTTGACTACAAACACCCTACTCCCTTCTTTAGCTATCACCGTGCCCGCGATCCACTTGGGACCATGTCCATAGTTTAGCACATACACAGGGTCATTCAGATCAATTTCCCGAGACACAGTGTCACGACCATCGTTTACATTTTGTTGCTGCCACCTGCTCTCTACCTGATCATGCAGGTTGGGGTGAACCAGCAAGAGTCTTGTTTTAAGTGTCTTTTTCATGAGTAACTCAGCCGAGCGCTCCCCGTGAGTAAGTGGGGTCTCGTGCGGTAGCTGAGCAGTACTTGGAACAGGCGGGTTTGCAGTGAGCCTTCTGTGACTCGTTTGAGGCTCTGTTTGATAGTTTGTACTGCCCGCTCTGCCTGCCCATTGGAGGCTGGTTTAAACGGGGTCGAGGTGACAAGTTTGATCCCATTGCGGGTCGTGAATTCTTTAAATTCGGCACTGGTGAAACATGGCCCATTGTCACTGACCAGTATGTCAGGCAAGCCCTCAGGCTTTCAATGGTGGCAATGGCGGTGCTTCCCGACATTATTTTACCTTCAATCCATTTTGAAAAAGCATCCACCACCACCAGGAACATTTTACCGAGAAACGGGCCTGCACAGTCGACATGGATCCTCGACCATGGTCTGGAGGGCCAGGACCACAAACTTAATGGTGCCTCTCTGGGCGCGTTGCTCAACTGAGCCCACACGCTGCATTGCCGTACACTGGACTCTAAGTCAGAGTCGATACCGGGCCACCACACGTGGGATCTGGCTATCGCTTTCATCATTACTATACCTGGGTGTGTGCTGTGGAGATCTGAGATGAACGTCTCCCTGCCCTTTTTGGGTAGCACTACGCGGTTACCCCACAACAGGCAGTCTGCCTGAATGGACAGCTCGTCCTTTCGCCACTGGAACGGCTTGATTAGCTCTTGCATTTCAATGGGGATGCTGGCCCAGTTCCCATGCTGTACACAGTTTTTTACGAGGGAAAGCAGAGGATTTAAGTCCTAATCTGGCGGGCCATGACAGGTGATTTATCATTTTCAAACGCTTCCATGACCATCAACAAGTCTGCGGGCTGCGCCATTTCCACCCCCGTGGTGGGCAATGGTAGCCGACTGAGAGAATCCTCACAGTTCTCGGTGCCTGGCCTGTGGCGGATGGTATAGTTATACGCTGATAGCGCAAGTGCCCACCTTTGTATGCGGCTGAGGCATGAGTATTTATCCCCTTGTATTCAGCGAACGGGGATATGAGAGGCTTGTGATCGGTTTCCAGCTCAAATTTGGGGCCAAACAGATACTGATGCATTTTCTTTACCCCGAACACACACGCTAATGCCTCTTTCTCAATCATGTTGCAGGCCCTCTCGGCCTTAGGCAAGCTCCTGGAGGCATAGGCGACAGGTGGCAACTTCCCCGCAACGTTAGCTTGTTGTAATACATACCCGACTCCGTACGACGACGCATCACATGCTAGCACAAGTCTTTTACATGGGTTATACAATACAAGCAGCTTGTTGGAGCATAAAATGTTTCTGGCTTTCTCAAAAGCAATTACTTGGTTTTTTTCCCATACCCAGTTCTCACCTTTCCGCAATAACACATGTAAGGGCTCTAAGAGGGTGCTTAACCCTGGTAGGAAGTTACCAAAATAGTTGAGGAGTCCCAGGAACGACTGCAGCTCCGTGACGTTCTATGGCCTGGGCGCATTCCTGATAGCCTCTCTCTTGGTGTCTGTGAGCCGAATGCCATCCGCCGTGATCTTTCTCCCCAAAAACTCCACTTCTGTTGCCATGAAGACATATTTTGACCTCTTCAGCCGCAGCCCTACGCGATCCAGTCGCTGGAGGACCTCCTCCAGGTTTTGTAGGTGCTCAACAGTGTCCCGGCCCATAAGCAATATGTCGTCCTGAAAAACCACCGTGCATGGTACCGACTTCAGTAGTCTCTCCATGTTTCTCTGGAAGATCGCTGCAGCCGACCGAATTCCAAACGGGTATCTGTTGTAGATGAACAGTCCCTTGTGCATGTTGATGCAGGTGAGGCCCTTCGAAGACTCCTCCGGCTCTTGCGTCATGTAGGCCAAAGTCAGGTCGAGCTTGGTGAATGTCCTGCCTCCTGCCAGCGTCACAAATAGGTCGTCTGCCTTAGGTAGCGGGTATTGGTCCTGTAGCGAGAAACGATTAATAGTTCCTTTATAATCACCGCAAATCCTGACCGTGCCATCACTTTTGAGTATTGGAACAATCGGGCTGGCCCACTCACTGAATTCCACTGGGGAGATGATGCCCTCATGTTGCAGCCTGTCCAGCTCGATTTCCACTCTCTCCCTCATCATGTGAGGTACCGCTCGCGCCTTGTAGTGAATGGGTCGTGCCTCTGGGACCAAGTGGATCCGCACCTTCGTCCCAGAGAAGTTTCCAATGCCTGACTCAAAAAGGGCAGGAAATTTGTTCGTAACCTGGGTACATGAGGCCTCATCGACATGTGATAGCGCTCGGATGTCATCCCAGCTCCAGGGGATTTTGCCCAGCCAGCTCCTGCCAAGCAGTGTGGGGCCATCGCCTGGGACAATCTAGAGTGGCAGTTCATGCACCATGCCCTCGTAGGTGACCTTGACCATGGCGCTGCCCAGGACAGTGATGAGCTCTTTGGTGTATGTTCTCAGTTTCGTGTGGATGGGGCTCAGGGCTGGTCTGAGTGCCTTGTTGCACCACAGTCTCTCAAACATCTTTTTACTCATGATGGATTGGCTAGCGCCAGTGTCCAGTTCCATGGCTATAGGTAAGCCATTCAATTTTACATTTAGCATTATAGGTGGACATTTCATTGAAAATGTGTCACCCTGTGTACTTCAGCATCTGCCTCCTCTCTCTGAGGCTCGAAATTGCTTTGATCCACTATGGACCGATCTTCCTCTGCCACGTGGTGGTTAGCAGGTTTTGCAGAGCTTGCAGCTCGTCTGCAAACTCATTGGAAGTGCCCCATTGTTCCACAGCTCTTGCAAACATACCCTTTGAAGTGGCATGAATAGGCTGAATGGAAGCCTCCACAATGCCAACAATGCCTTGCATTCATCCTTTGTTGCAGACTCTGAGTCATCTGGGTCACCTGAGGCCTGCTGGCAGTTGCAGACTCATGGTTTCTGCCCTGTACATTTCTGCTCGCAAACACAGTTCCAGTTAATTTGTGAACATTGCTTGCACTTGAGTGCTGCGAGATTTGTTTGGTGTTATCACTGGTGGACATAAACACCTGTACTATCGCAATGGCCTTACTGAGGGTCGGTGTCTCTACAGTCAAAAGTTTTCATAAGATAGTCTCGTGGCCAATGCCCAGTATAAAAAAGTCTCTGAGCATCTGCTCCAGGTAGCCATCAAACTCACATTGTCCTGCAAGTCGCCTTAGCTCGGCGACGTAGCTCGCCACTTCCTGACCTTCAGATCGCTGGCACGTGTAGAACCGATACCTCGCCATCAGCACGCTCTTCCTCGGGTTAAGATGCTCCTGAACCAGTGTACACAGCTGCTCATATGACTTATCTGTGAGTTTCACCGGAGCCAGAAGATTCTTCATGAGGCTGTAGGTCGGTGCCCCGCAAACTGTGAGGAGGACCGCTCTCCTTTTTGCAGCGCTTCCTTCTCTGTCCAGCTCATTGGCTACAAAGTACTGGTTGAGCCATTCAACATAGGCTTACCAGTCCTCACCCTCCGAGAACTTCTCCAGGATGCCCACAGTTTTCTGCATCTTTGCGTTGGATTCGTATATTCGTCGCCAGTTATTGTGTTCCTAACACAGATGAGACTGCCCACAGGGAGGTTAAAATAACAGTGACCTCAGTCTTTATTAAGACATTCCAGAGTGAGGAACAGGCCTTCTGGGCCGCTTATATACAGTGCTCCCAAGGGATGCCGGGATCCCTTGGGACTTCAGGGGATGCGCTCCCTGGTGGCGGAACATGGGAGTGCATGCTTTACAGATACACAACAACAAGTGTTGCTACTTGAAGCAATCATTGGGAGTTAAAAAAAAATAATTTCATTTCTTTTGTCATATCAAGCCTCTACCTCTCATAACAGAGTGAGTCTGAGCCTTTAAATGGGCTAACTGTTTAGTTCTGCCCCTCACCTGCTTGGATCTCTGGGCTCCCTTTCTCTCTCCATCCATCAAATTCTCTGAAGTGTTTGCAACTGTGGTCTTCTATCTAAAGCACCCAATGGGTTTTCAATACAAAAAAATGTGTGTCGTAAATGGAGCGTGTGATATCAAGAAAACCAGTGAAACAGATTTGGACTTTTCCCACCGATATCTACATAAGTGTCTTACTGTTGCCAATGTCCCTAGTCCTGTGCTATTTGTGAATGTTGTAAGAACAATTGATTAATGCAATACCTGTCTAGTCAGGTGCAATGTTAAATAAATATAAATAGACGTCGACTATTATTTCAGATCAACTGCATCATTTAGAGTGTTTATTGCATGAATGCATAGACTAGACCATCTAGTACTAGCAGCCAAAAATGGAAATGGCAATCAAATACCATACATGTGAAAACCTGTACGTTCTCAGTTATCTCCACATTGCTGTTCGTGCAGTGGAATCCACCCCACAGGGTCAATGGTGCAGATTTCACTGGACTGGGAGCCCCAGTGCATTATGAAGCCACTTTTGCTGGAAGCAGCTCCGTGACGTATAGGAACATAGGCACACACGTGTCAGTATTTACAGTAGAGGAAGAGGAAAGCATGCCGGACATCCCAAAGAAACTAAGATTGAATCAGGGATGGAGACTCACCAAAATTAATGTAAGCAAAATAACAGTAATGAAGAAATTAATGGCATTAAAGAGTGGCAAATCCCCAGAACCAGATGTTTTCCATCCCAGGGTTTTAAAGGAAGAAGGTGAGAGCATTGCAGATACCTTAACTATAAATCTTCCAACGTTCTCTGATTCATGAACCATTCCTTTAGATTGGAAAATTACACATGTCAGTCCGCTATTTAAGAAAGGTGAGATAGGAACACCAGGGAATTATAGGCCTGTTAGCCTAACACCTGTTGTCAGGAAATTAGAGCCTATAATGAAGGATAGTTTGACTGAACGCCTTGAAAGGTTTCAGCTGATCAGAGAGGGCCAGCATGGATTTGTAAAGGGTAGGTCATGACTGACGAACCTGATTACATTTTTTGAAGAGGTGACTAAAGTAGTGGACAGGCCTATGGATGTTATTTATATGGACTTCCAGAAGGCATTTGATAAAATCCCTCTTAAGAGACTGTTAGCTAAAGTTGAAGCTCATGGAATTGAAGGCTAAAAGGGATAGATCGGAGTACTGTCTCAATGGTGAAAGGCTAGAAACAGTGGAAGTCCAAAAAGACTTAGGGTTCCACATAGATAGATCGTTAAAATGTCATGGACATGTACAGAAAATAATCAAAAAGTCTAAGGGAATGCCGGCCTTTATATCAAGAGATCTAGAATACAAGGAGGTAGAAGTTATGCTACAGCTATACAGAGCCCGAGTTAGACCGCATCTCGAGTACTGCATTCATTTCTGAGCACCGCACCTTTGGAAGGATATATTGGCCCTGGAGGGAGAGAAGCGTAGATTTAACCAAATGATACATGCACTGCAAGGGTTAAATTACGCGGAGAGATTGCAAAATCTAGGGTTGTATTCCCTGGAATTTAGAAGGTTAAGGGGTGATCTGATCGAAGTTTTCAAGATATTAAGGGGAACAGATAGGGTAGGTAGAGAAACTATTTCCGCTGGTTGTGGAGCCTTGGACTCGGGGACATAGACAAAAAATTAGAGTCAGACCTATCAGGAGTGAAACATAGAAACATGGAAACATAGAAAATAGGTGCAGGAGTAGGCCATTCGGCCCTTCTAGCCTGCACCACCATTCAATGAGTTCATGGCTGAACATTCAACTTCAGGACCCCATTCCTGCTTTCTCGCCATACCCCTTGATCCCCCGAGTAGTAAGGACCTCATCTAACTCCTTTTTGAATATATTTAGTGAATTGGCCTCA
Organism: Pristiophorus japonicus; assembly: GCF_044704955.1. NCBI lineage: Eukaryota > Metazoa > Chordata > Chondrichthyes > Pristiophoridae > Pristiophorus > Pristiophorus japonicus. The sequence goes on from NC_091983.1 coordinate 54,686,492, forward strand.
ACAACTTTCTGTGGTAGAGAATTCCACAGGTTCACCACTCTCTGGGTGAAGAAGTTCCTCCGCATCTCGGTCCTAAATGGCTTACCCCTTATCCTTAGACTGTGACCTCTGGTTCTGGACTTCCCCAACATTGGGAACATTCTTCCTGCATCTAACCTGTCTAACCCCGTCAGAATTTTAAATGTTTCTATGAGGTCCCCTCTCATTCTTCTGAACTCCAGTGAATACAAGCCCAGTTGATCCAGTCTTTCTTGATAGGTCAGTCCCGCCATCCCGGGAATCAGTCTGGTGAACCTTCGCTGCACTCCCTCAATAGCAAGAATGTCCTTCCTCAGGTTAGGAGACCAAAACTGTACACAATACTCCAGGTGTGGCCTCACCAATGCCCTGTACAACTGTAGCAACACCTCCCTGCCCCTGTACTCAAATCCCCTTGCTATGAAGGCCAACATGCCATTTGCTTTCTTAACCGCCTGCTGCGCCTGCATGCCAACCTTCAATGACTGATGTACCATGACACCCAGGTCTTTTTGCACCTCCCCTTTTCCTAATCTGTCACCATTCAGATAATAGTCTGTCTCTCTGTTTTTACCACCAAAGTGGATAACCTCACATTTATCCACATTATACTTCATCTGCCATGCATTTGCCCACTCACCTAACCTATCCAAGTCGCTCTGCAGCCTCACAGCATCTTCCTCGCAGCTCATACTGCCACCCAACTTAGTGTCATCCGCAAATTTGGAGATACTACATTTAATCCCCTCATCTAAATCATTAATGTACAGTGTAAGCAGCTGGGGCCCCAGCACAGAACCTTGCGGTACCCCACTAGTCACTGCCTGCCATTCTGAAAAGTACCCATTTACTCCTACTCTTTGCTTCCTGTCTGACAACCAGTTCTCAATCCATGTCAGCACACTACCCCCAAAGTGTGGTAGAAGTTTGGAACTCCCTTCCACAAATGGCAATTGATGTTAGCTCAATTGTTAATTTTAAATCTGAAATTGATAGATTTTTGTTAACCAAAGGTACTAAGGGATATGGGGCAAAGTTGGGTATATGGAGTTGGCTCACAGATCAGCCATGATCTCATTGAATGGGAGACCAGGCTCGAGGGGTTAAATGGCCTACGCCTGTTCCTATGAGGTCAAATGGAGGTGTTTTCTGTTGCTGGGGAGACGCCGCTGAAAGCAGCAGAGACTGGGCTGAAAATTGTGGTCAGAGGCTTCCTTCGCACGAACACCTCTGACCCGAAAAAAATCTACGGAACTACCTGTTGGTCCCGGAGGAATGTAGGATTCCGGTCTGAGGCCTTAATTCGCTGCACAGCGCATGGGGATCTGTTTTCCATGTATGGATGCATCTGCTGGAATCATGTGGGCCTGGACCACCAATCACAATGCTGTATTCTCCTTGATAAAAATGGGAACTCCGTTTGTACAAGTTCCCATTAGTATCAATGAGAATAAGCCCCTAAAACAAGAAACACAGCACAATAAATTTAAAAAAAACACCTCACATATTTAAAATTACTTGAAATTAAATGTATTTAAATGTTTTAGAAAAAAATATATTTTTTGGACTTTTTTTAACGTGTTTTAATAGGGTTAAAAATAAACATACCTTAATGGACAGGGTTTTAATATAAAAATGAATGATTAAATTTATTTTTTCTATGTTTTAAAAGTGTTACACTGGTAAAAAGTAAGCTATACACCTGCTTTTACCAGGCGTAAAAGTTTGATGAATATTCGCTGGTCATGAGTTGGGCAAATAGCACAATTTCTGCCGCGCAATTGTCCTTCTTCCAGGGATGCGTAGGATCTGTTTTGACAGATCAGGTAAGCTGGTTTTCGACGCATGCGTATCGCACTCCATAAACTGCCTTTTGCGAGGCCTCATCGGGGGTGTGCGTACTTCGCACGGACCCAGTGAGGCCGCAATTTTCGTCCCAATGACTGCCTTTCTTTTTCTATCCTTTTGCACTTAAAAAAAAAAGCGCCACTGAAATTTGCACACATAACAAAGTCTGATGCCCGAAACGTGATGGATGCATCTCAAAAGTAATATCTAGATTATTGCATGCCACCTGGTGACCATGTCGATTGCAATAAGGGGTTGATCTTGACTTTGTGCGATAGTATAAAACGGGTGATAGCGAGTTGTCAGCCCGTCTTGCATCTCTTCCAATTTTAATTTCCAATGCAGTCAATAAAAATGGGGAGAGATATAAAACGGACTGCCAGCTCACTGTCACCCGTTTTACACTATCCCACAAGTTTCTAATTTATGGTGATTTTCTTTTTGGTGCAATCCTGCATTTGTGGTCACTATGAGATCCTCAGAATGGGTCTGAAGCGACCGCACTACAGTCGAAGGGAATTCAAAAACGAGATTACAAATGTAAACAGTGTAAGAAATAGAGAACGCATTGAAAAGAGATCAAAATAATCCCAATTGTCCTGGTGCAACCTTCCAGAAAATCAAGCCCTCAAGCTCTTTTTCTACTGTAGCTGCAAATTGCCATTTGCACACGGTTGCAGCTGGTTTGCATTACACTTGCCAGTGCTCAGCACTTCATTCAGCTCAGAATGAAAACTTCTTAATCTCCTGGTGCCCATTTGAAACCAGCTGTGAATCATTGGCTCTGTTTCACAAGGACGTCCACATAGTTGGTGGCTTTAGGCAGCTGATGTCCCCTTTTGCATTACGGAACTAGTTCCAGTAGATGTGACTATATAATATGTTGGGTTCCCAGTGCTGTGAAATCTGTTCTATGTACAATGTTGGGCACACTCCACAGCACTGACAGCAAGCAAGGAAAAAAGTAAGCTAAAGTTTACAGATGAGGGTTTCACATGTATGACATTTGATATCAAGTGGCCAAAATTCGGTGGTTACCGCCAGCCGATAGCACCCCGGAGAGGCGGTACCATGGCACTAATGACTAGTGTTCGGCGATATCACCGCCTGCTGCAAATTTAAGTTGAGTTATTGCGGCAGGGCAAAGAAGTACCGCCTCGCCTTCTACCGCCAGGGAAATCATGATGTTAATACGCATGCAATGCCTCGCTAGCACCAGTGGCACGAACTTCAGATTTTGCGCCTCATTTATCAGCTGGCGGTGAACTCACCACAGAAAGCTAGCATTCAAAACTCACAGTTGCAATGCACAGAGGTCACGGTGAGTGCTATGTATTCTCCTAGCAGAGTGCGAAGGTGTTGGCGTGCTGTGGCTGCTGAGTACTTACCTGGATGAGTACCATTTCAGCTCCATTGACGAGTGCCATTGTGCTTTTACCTTCTGCAACTTGATCGGGGCAGCGCTGGCACACCACGTCTTGCTGCGGCGACTACTTCGAAGGCGCCGGCTACACAGATGGGATATGGCCAATGTGGGTCCACAGCTGAGAAGAGGCCGCAGACATCTGGCCAGGAGGCCTTACCACCCAATACCCCCACCCCGCCCCGGCCCCCGCAGGGTTTATTGTGCGCATTCTTCGTACCTTGATATGTCCGAGGAACAGTGCAAAAGAAGGCTGCGGTTCCACAAGGAGCACGCTGATGAGGACCCCGAGCTGGAGGTTGTCGCAAGACAATCATTGCGGATGCACAGCGATCTGTTGGGTGCATTGGCAAGGGTACCCAAGAGCCTCAATGCACTTATTATGAGGATTAAGGAATCCGCCTCAACATTTGCACTTGTGTCTTAGTTGCCCATCCTTGGTAGATACCAAAGGTGGTGGAAGCCTCAAGTGACCATTAGGTCCGAGACGTAATGGCGCAGGTCATGGATGACGTGGCAGTAGACATTGAACACCAGGCTGAAGCCACGCAAGGCCTGCATTCTGCCATGTCGTCAGTGCGTGGTGGCATCAATGCGCTGTCTGCTTTGATGCAGACTCACTGTGCTTTGATGCAGAGTCAAATTGCGCTGATGCAGAGTCAACTTGATGCCACGCAAGCACTGACTGCTGCCATCATGTCTGGGTCCCCATCAGTCCAACGGGGAGCTAATGGTGCCAAAGCAGGTCAGCAACTTGTGCTCCCCCAGATTGCTCCGGATGCTGAGGCTCTGCCCCGGGGGAGTGGCAGGCCATCGGTCAAAATGGAACGTGATGTCCTCTTTCAGGACGACATCATCTGCTTTCCACTGCTGCCACTTCGTCATTGCACCTGCCACTGTCTGCAACCCATCCAGCCGAGACTGAGGCCACAAATTCTGAGGTGGTGCAGTCCGCAGCCGGGCCTTCCAGGGCCCGAGCTAGTCGAGGACGTCCTGCTAGGCCATTAGTAGTGTCTGCGGCACCGACAGAGCAACTTTCATTCAGCCTTGCTGTGGGCACTGAGACCCCATTAAAGAGGAGAAATAGGCATGGGATGGGAGAAAAGGGAGGGACTGGGATGTTATGTATTAATGCATGGGGGTCACCAGACACTAGAGGGCACCACGGTCAGAGGTTATCGGGCTGTACGCATATGGCATGTGTGCTTGGTCACCTGTATATAAGCTGGGTGTCTTTGTCACGCTGGTACTCTTGGGCTGGAATAAAGATGGATCAGGTTGCACCTGAGTGAGTTTACAGTAACCAGACTTGAGTCATTACAATTGGCGACAAGGTAATTTAAGAACCTTCGTATGCACAATGGGCACTCTTGGAATCCTGGAGAGATTCGTGGAGGGCGAGGATTGGGCGTATTTTGTCGAACACCTGGATCAGTATTTTGTGGCCAACGGCATGGAGGCAGAAGCCTACGCAGTTAAGCGCAGGGCAGTTCTCCTCACCATTTGTGGTCCGAAAATTTACAGCCTCATGAAGAATCTTCTCTCACCTGTTTGTCCGGCGGAAAAAGGGTACAAGGAATTGCGTACGTTGGTGGGTAAACATCTGAAGCCAAAAGAGGGATCATCATATTATGCTACCGTTTCTACACGCATGTTCGTGTTGAGGGCCAAGACATGTCGGGATTTGTTACCGATCTGCGACGTCTTGCTGACCCGTGTAAGTTCGGGAATATGCTGGAAGACATGCTGCATAATATCTTTGTGATAGGCATCAGCCACGATGCGATCCTCAGGAAGCTGTTGGCTGCAGAGACGCTGGATTTGAAAAAGGCAATCACGACCGCCCAGGCATGCATGATGACGGATGATAATTTGAGGCAGATATCATCGACGAGTCGGAGTACCACGACAAGTACTGTAAACAAGATGGTGTCGTCTTTGGGCAGAGCTGCTTATGCGAAAGCTGCCGCTGCTAAGAGCCCACCAACTGGTTTGATCCAGACTTCACCCTGTTGGCATTGTGGGGGCAATCATTGGCCTCATCAGTGTCGGTTTAGACAATACTCATGCAATGGATGTTCGAAAGTGGGACATCTTCACAGGATGTGTCCACAATGGAGCAAGCATGATGCAGCTCACCATGTGGTTGATGAGGACCAGTTCAGTGATGGCCCGGATACGCAACCCGAGGAGGAAGTGAATGGACTGTATTTGTTCCTGAGCAAGAGCCAGCCGATAGTCGTTAATGTGAAGCTGAATGGCGGCCTGTATCAATGGAGCTGGACACGGGTGCAAGCCAGTTGATAATGAGCCAAAGAGCTACCATTATGGATCTTCTGTGCGGGACCACTGTGCGGGAAGTGTATCCGCCTCCAGCTCCTGACAGACCGCGTTGCGGAATTGGAGCTGAGGGTGGATTCACTCTGGAGCATCCACGATGCTGAGAATGACGTGAACAGCATGTTTAGTGAGTTGGTCTTACCGCAGGTGGAGGGTCCACAGCCAGCTAGGGAATGGAAGACCAGCAGGAAGAGCAGTGCAAGGAATGTAGTGCAGGGGTCCTCTGCGGTCATCCCCCTGCAAAACAGATACACCGTTTTGAGTACTGTTGAGGGGATGACTCATCAGGGGAGGGCAGCAGCAGCCAAGTTCATGGCACCGTGGCTGGCTCTGCTGCACAGGAGGGCAGGAAAATGAGTGGGAGAGCGATAGTGATAGGGGATTCGATTGTAAGGGGAATAGATAGGCGTTTCTGCGGCCGCAACCGAGACTCCAGGATGGTATGTTGCCTCCCTGGTGCAAGAGACAAGGATGTCTCGAAGTGGGTGCAGGACATTCTGAAAAGGGAGGGTGAACAGCCAGTTGTCGTGGTGCACATTGGTACCAACGATATAGGTAAAAAAAGGGATGAGGTCCTACGAGATGAATTTAAGGAGCTAGGAGCTAAATTAAAACGTAGGACCTCAAAAGTAGTAATCTCAGGATTGCTACCAGTGCCACGTGCTAGTCAGAGTAGGAATCGCAGGATGGCTCAGATGAATACGTGGCTTGAGCAGTGGTGCAGCAGGGAGGGATTCAAATTCCTGGGGCATTGGAACCGGTTCGGGGGAGGTGGGACCAGTACAAACCGGACGGTCTGCACCTAGGCAGGACCGGAACCAATGTCCTAGGGGGAGTGTTTGCTAGTGCTGTTGGGGAGAAGTTAAACTAATGTGGCAGGGGGATGGGAACCAATGCAGGGAGACAGAGGAAAACAAAAAGGAGACAAAAGCAAAAGACAGAAAGGAGATGAGTAAAAGTGGAGGGCAGAGAAACCCAAGGCAAAAAACAAAAAGGGCCACTGAATGTAAAGGGGCTACAGGAGGGGTCAAAACTAAAAATCATGGATTAAAAACTAGTATAAAAACACTCTACCTAAATGAATGCAGCATTCGAAATAAAGTAAATGAGTTGACGGCATAAATCATTACAAATGGGTATGATTTGGTGGCCATTATAGAAACATGGTTGCAGGGTGGCCAAGACTGGGAATTAAACATACAGGGGTATCTGATGATTCGTAAAGATAGACAAGAAGGGAAAGGAGGTGGGGTAGCTCTGTTAATAAAGGATGATATCAGGGCAGTTGTGAGAGACGATATTGGCTCTAATGAACAAAATGTTGAATCATTGTGGGTGGAGATTAGAGATAGTAAGGGGAAAAAGCAACTGGTGGGCATAGTTTATAGGCCCCCAAATAATAACTTCATGGTGGGGTGGGCAATAATCAAGGGAATAATGGAGGCATGTGAAAAAGGAACGGCAGTAATCATGGGGGATTTTAACCTACATATCGATTGGTCAAATCAAATCGCACGGGGTAGCCTGGAGGAGGAATTCATAGAATGCATTTGGGATTGTTTCTTAGAACAGTATGTTACAGAACCTACAAGGGAGCAAGCTATCCTAGATCTGGTCCTCTTTAATGAGACAGGAATAATAAACGATCTCCTAGTAAAAGATCCTCTCGGAATGAGTGATCATAGTATGGTTGAATTTGTAATACAGATTGAGGGTGAGGAAGTAGTGTCTCAAACGAGCATACTATGCTTAAACAAAGGGGACTACAGTGGGATGAGGGCAGAGTTGGCTAAAGTAGACTGGAAACACAGACTAAACGGTGGCACAATTGAGGAACAGTGGAGGACTTTTAAGGAGCTCTTTCATAGTGCTCAACAAAAATATATTCCAATGAAAAAGAAGGGCGGTAAGAGAAGGGATAACCAGCCGTGGATAACCAGGGAAATTAAGGAGAGTATCAAATTAAAAACCAATGCGTATAAGGTGGCCAAGGTTAGTGGGAAAATAGAAGATTGGGAAAATTTTAAACGACAGCAAAGAATGACTAAGAAAGCAATAAAGAAAGGAAAGATAGATTACGAAGGTAAACTTGCGCAAAACATAAAAAACGGATAGTAAAAGCTTTTACAGATATATAAAACAGAAAAGAGTGACTAAAGTAAATGTTGGTCCCTTAGAAGATGAGAAGGGGGATTTAATAATGGGAAATGTGGAAATGGCTGAGACCTTAAACAATTATTTTGCTTCGGTCTTCACAGTGGAAGGCACAGAAACCATACCAGAAATTGCAGCAGGTTATCAGGAAGGTGAATGGAATGTTGGCCTTCATTGCGAGAGGGATGGAGTACAAAAGCAGGGAGGTCCTGCTGCAACTGTATAGGGTATTGGTGAGGCTGCACCTAGAGTACTGCGTGCAGTTTTGGTCACCTTACTTAAGGAAGGATTTACTGTCTTTGGAGGGGGCACAGAGACGATTCATTAGGCTGATTCCGGAGATGAGGGGGTTACCTTATGGTGATAGATTGAGTAGACTGGGTCTTTACTCGTTGGAGTTCAGAAGGATGAGGGGTGATCTTATAGAAACATTTAAAATAATGAAAGGGATAGACAAGATAGAGGCAGAGAGGTTGTTTCCACTGGTCGGGGAGACTAGAACTAGGGGGCACAGCCTCAAAATACGGTGGAGCCAATTTAAAACCAAGTTGAGAAGGAATTTCTTCTCCCAGAGGGTTGTGAATCTGTGGAATTCTCTGCCCAAGGCTAGCTCATTGAATGTGTTCAAGTCACAGATAGATAGATTTTTAACCAATAAGGGAATTAAGGGTTATGGGGAGCGGGCGGGTAAGTGGAGCTGAGTCCATGGCCAGATCAGCCATGATCTTGTTGAATGGCGGAGCAGGCTCGAGGGGCTAGATGTCCTACTCCTGTTCCTAATTCTTATGTTCTTATGTTCCCAGGTAATGGTCCAACGCTGTTCGGCAGGAATTAGCTCGACAAAATCAAGCTGAACTAGAATGATGTCATGATGTCCTCAGTGGATGATACTTCATGTGCTCAAGTATTGAAAAAGCTTCCTTCTTTGTTTGAACCGGGCATTGGTAATTTTACAGGAGCCAAGGTGCAGATTCACCTGGACTCCAATGCAAGGCCTGTCTATCACAAAGCTCGGTCTGTTCCATACATGACGAGGGAGAAGGTTGAAATTGAGCTTGACAGACTCCAGAGTGAAGGGATCATATCACCAGTCGAGTTTAACGAGTGGGCTAGTCCCATTCTTCCTGTGTTGAAGAGTGATGTCACTGTCAGGATTTGTGAAGACTACAAGGTTCGATTAACCATTTTTCGAAACAGGATCAGTATCCGTTAATGATGAGCTGATGACCTGTTCGCCATGCTAGCTGGTGGAAAGTCGTTGACGAAACTGGATCTGACGTCAGCCTATATGACCCAGGAGCTTGTTGACAATTCAAAGAAACTCACCTGCATCAACACCCATAAAGGTCTGTTTGTCTACAACCGGTGTCCTTTTGGGATTCGTTCGGCTGCAGCCATATTTCAGAGTAATATGGAGAGTTTACTGAAGTCCATTCCTAGAACTGTTGTGTTTCAAGATGACATTCTGGTCCCAGGTCACGACACTGCTGAACATCTGAACAATCTTGAAGAAGTCCTACAACGTCTGGACAAAGTGGGACTCAGGCTGAAACACTTGAAGTATGTATTCATGGCACCTGAAGTCGAATTCCTCGGGAGGAAGATTGCTGCTGATGGCATCAGGCCCACTGATTCGAAAACTGAGGCCATCAAAAATGCACCCAGGCCTCAGAATGAGACAGAGCTGCATTCGTTCCTTGGGCTACTCAACTACTTTGGTAATTTCTTACCCAGATTGAGCACTTTACTAGAGCCACTGCATGTGTTACTAAGAAAAGGCGACAACTGGGTCTGGGGTGCGTCTCAAGATAGAGCCTTTGAGAAAGCCAAGAAACTGCTATGTTCAAACAAGTTGCTTGTTCATTATGATCCATGTAAGCATCTTGTATTGGCCTGTGATGCTCATCATATGGGGTTGGCTACGTACTCCAACAATCAAATGAATTGGGCAAGCTACAACCTGTTGCGTATGCTTCGAGAAGTCTGTCTGAAGCAGAAAGAGCTTACAGTATGGTACAGAAAGAAGCTTTGGCCTGTGTGTATGGGGTAAAAAAAATGCACCAGTACCTGTTTGGTCTTCGTTTTGAACTAGAAACGGATTACAAGCCACTCATTTCATTGTTTGTGGAAAACAAAGGTATTAATAACAATGCATCGTCCCGCATTCAAAAGTGGGCACTGGCATTGTCTGCCTATGATTACGTCATCCGTCATAGACCTGGTACTGAGAATTGTGCCGATGCACTGAGTCGTCTGCCCTTACCCACAACTGAGATGGAGACGCCTCAACCTGCAGATCTACTGTTAGTAATGGATGCTTTTGAGAGTGAAGGAACTCCTGTCACTGCTGAACAAGTTATGATCTGGACAAGCCATGACCCTATTTTATCAGTTGTGAAACAGTATGTACTCAGTGGTGATTGGTCTGCCATACCTATGGAGATGCGTGAGGAGACCAAACCTTACAACCGTTGCAAGGATGAGCTGTCCATTCAGTCAGACTGTTTACTGTGGGGTAATCGTGTAATCATGCCTAAGAAAGGTAGAGAAAAATTTGTACGTGAACTTCATAGCCCTTATCCTGCTATTGTCATGATGAAGTCCATTGCTAGTTCTCATGTGTGGTGGCCTGGAATTATGCGTATATCAATGCAATACTTGCATGCAGCTAAGTAAAGTACCAGTGGAATCTCCACTGAGTCTTTGGTTGTGGCCATCCAAATCATGGTCAAGGATCCACATTGATTTTGCGGGCCCGTTCCTAGGAAAGATGTTTTTTGTCGTAGTAGATGCATATTCTAAGTGGATAGAGTGTGTTATTATGTCATCCAGCACGTCTACAGCTACCATTGAGAGCCTTCGTATCATGTTTGCTACTCATGGTTTGCCTGACATTGTTGTGTGCGACAATGGATCTTGCTTCACAAGTCTTGAGTTCCAGGAGTTCATGAAACTCAATGGCATCAGACATGTGAGATCAGCTCCATTCAAGCCTGCTTCTAATGGTCAAGCAGAGCGTGCCGTTCAAACGATCAAGCACTGCAGAGACGGTTGTCATGTATATTGCTCAGTTACAGGTCAAGACCTCATACGCTTACTGAGGTTCCTCCTGCTGAACTACTGATGAAGAGAAATCTCAAGATCAGGCTTTCTCTTGTTCATCCTGATTTGAATGATCGTGTTGAAAACAAACGTCAAAGTCAGCAATGGTGTCATGATAGTGTTGCCGTGTCACATGACATCTTGGTCAACGATTTGGTTTATGTACTGAATTATGGTCAAGGTCCAAAGTAGATCACCGGCACTGTTACAGTCAAGGAGGGTAACAGAGTGTTTATTGTCGTGCTCAAGAATGGGCAAACATGCAGGAAACACCTTGACCAGGTTAAACTGCGGCACACGGATGAACTGAAACCGAGTGAGGAAGATGCAGTCAGTGACCAACCAACCATGGTTCACTCATCAGAGGACTCTGCTGACATTACTGACTCTGAACTTTCAATCTCTGATGTGGTCATGACCAATCCCATCAGATCGCTACTCAGCCCTCAGTCTCAACGGACTCAGAACGCTCGCCCAGAGACAAAGTTGAACTGAGACGATCAACTCGTGAGAGGAAAGCCCCAGACCATCTTAATTTGTAAAAAGACTGTTGTTAGGATTTTAAAAAGGGGACTTCTGGAATTCTTTGAGGATGTTTCCAGTAGAGTGGATAAGGGAGAACCAGTTGATGTGGTATATTTGGACTTTCAGAAGGCGTTCGACAAGGTCCCACACAAGAGATTGATGTGCAAAGTTAGAGCACATGGGATTGGGGGTAGTGTACTGACATGGATTGAGAACTGGTTGTCAGACAGGAAGCAAAGAGTAGGAGTAAATGGGTACTTTTCAGAATGGCAGGCAGTGACTAGTGGGGTACCGCAAGGTTCTGTGCTGGGGCCCCAGCTGTTTACACTGTACATTAATAATTTAGACGAGGGGATTAAATGTAATATCTCCAAATTTGCGGATGACACTAAGTTGGGTGGCAGTGTGAGCTGCGAGGAGGATGCTGTGAGGCTGCAGAGCGACTTGGATAGGTTAGGTGAGTGGGCAAATGCATGGCAGATGAAGTATAATGTGGATAAATGTGAGGTTATCCACTTTGGTGGTAAAAACAGAGAGACAGACTATTATCTGAATGGTGACAGATTAGGAAAAGGGGAGGTGCAAAGAGACCTGGGTGTCATGGTACATCAGTCATTGAAGGTTGGCATGCAGGTGCAGCAGGCGGTTAAGAAAGCAAAATGGCATGTTGGCCTTCATAGCAAGGGGATTTGAGTACAGGGGCAGGGAGGTGTTGCTACAGTTGTACAGGGCATTGGTGAGGCCACACCTGGAGTATTGTGTACAGTTTTGGTCTCCTAACCTGAGGAAGGACATTCTTGCTATTGAAGGAGTGCAGCGAAGGTTCACCAGACTGATTCCCGGGATGGCGGGACTGACCTATCAAGAAAGACTGGATCAACTGGGCTTGTATTCACTGGAGTTCAGAAGAATGAGAGGGGACCTCATAGAAACATTTAAAATTCTGACGGGGTTAGACAGGTTAGATGCAGGAAGAATGTTCCCAATGTTGGGGAAGTCCAGAACCAGAGGTCACAGTCTAAGGATAAGGGGTAAGCCATTTAGGACCGAGATGCGGAGGAACTCTCTACCACAGAAAGTTGTTGAGGCCAATTCACTAAATATATTCAAAAAGGAGTTAGATGAGGTCCTTATTACTAGGGGGATCAAGGGGTATGGCGAGAAAGCAGGAATGGGGTACTGAAGTTGAATGTTCAGCCATGAACTCATTGAATGGCGGTGCAGGCTAGAAGGGCCGAATGGCCTACTCCTGCACCTATTTTCTATGTTTCTATGTTTCTATGTACTAATGCTTGGGGGTCACCAAACACCAGAGGGCGCCACGGTCGGAGGTCCTCGGGCTGTACGCATGTGGCATGTGTACTTGGTCACCTGTATATAGGCTGGGTGTTTGTCATGCTGGCACTCTTGGGCTGGAATAAAGATGGATCAGGTTGCACCTGAGTGAGTTTACAATAACCAGACTCTTGAGCCATTACATGGGAAATCTTTGCGGAAGCCCCACTAAGGACTGATAGCATCATGGCCATATCTGGTGAACTTATTTGAATATTAAGGCATGTATATAGTTGCACTTGCCTCTGGGTGATTATGTTTGCAGGAGTATTGTTTCAATTATAATTTGCTGCTGCTTGTTGTGCTTGTTTACGGCATACTCTTGTTGATGTTCATAAAGGTGAATTTGCGACTTGGAATACCGCTGAATTATTGAGCTTTACATCATCCACACTATGAATGAAGTGTGGAGCCTTAAACAACAAATTTTGCTCTGGATCAGTGATGAGTTTAATTCCATTTGAGTCCTCACATAATATTGCTGTATGAATGTGCGCTGTCTTCCTGCATGATATTTCTATCCAAGCAAAACAGTTATGCCTTTTGTAAAACCTGTGAGTTGCACAGATGAAGCTTGGGGTGAAGTTCTATATTATCTTATTAGTTACATTTGGTATGGGATGCAGGAATCTGAGGTGTTAGTGAGCTTTTGAAATCAAAATTCATTAGTATTCCACCCATTTACCACCCATATACCGCCGGCGGTAAATTCGGCAGTCAATTATTGCCGGCGGTAAGCAAAACCGCCCGCCCATTTTTAAAATTTAAATATGATGTCATTGCTCATTGCACCGCCCAAAATGATATTAAAAGTGGAAATTACCATCCAAATTACTGCCGGGTGCTAAATTCGGCAATTCGCCCAAATGCAGCTCAAATTACCGCCTGCGTTAAAAACCGCCTAGAAAAGGCTGCACTCGCCTGACCTTATCCCAGCGGTATGGACACCCTGTTTTAAATTGGATGAACTTAATAAAAAGGCTGCTTCAAGTTGATGGGAGCATTAAAGTAATTTGTGAGTGGATTTTAAGGGTGTTTGAAAATCTTGAACATTATGTGACCACATTGTGGTCAATGTAGAGTACATTTGTGGTTGTTTAAGGACAATTGAAGAATTTTGAAGACAGTTTAGTACATTTAAAGGAATGGGGCCTGTAATTTCTCAGGCAATATTGCTGACTACTCACATGCTGCAGAATAGAGATAGAAGAAGGTTCATTGAAGAGCATTATATGCCCAACCAAAGAGGTGGCGGACTGCTGAGGAGGAGGAGGGGCCTTACCCCCAATGCATTTACAGGGAGCAGCAGTCATACCTGCACCTATCTGATACAGCGTGTGTTAGAAGGCTGCGATTCCGAAAAGAGGTCATCAGTGAGATACGCCAGTTGCTTAAGGGAGACCTGCAGCCTACCAGCACCATCAGGACCGCACTGCCCATTGAGGTTAAGGTGACTGCGGCACTTTCCTTCTATGCATCGGGCTCCTTTCAGGCATCAGCTGGCGACATTTGCTGCATCTCTCAGCACGCCACATATTGCTGCATCTGGCAGGTGACAGAAGTGCTTTATGGACGCAGGATGGATTTTATAAACTTCTCAATGATCAGGGAGGCACAGAGTGAGAGGCTTTGGGTTTCTCAAGGATAGCAAACTTTCCCAAGGTGCAATAGACTGTACGCACCGCATTGTGCGAGCACCTTTAGAGGATTCAGAGGTGTACCGGAACCGAAAGAGATTCCACTCCCTGAACATGCAGCTCGTTGTCGACCACAAGCCAATAATCATGACAGTAAATGCCAATTTTCCAGTGAGCATTCATGATGCGCACATCTTGTGTGAGAGCACTGTCTCAGACCTCTTTAAGAGTCAGCCACAAGGTCAATGCTGGATGCTGGGTGACAAAGGATATGGCCTCGCCCATCTCTGTGAGTCCCAGTTGGATGCCGAGCATCGCTACAATCAAAGCCATATAGACTCAGACAATATCGTCGAAAAGACAATTGGAGTGCTGAAGCAGCACTTCAAATGCCTGGACCAGTCTGGAGGCAGCCTGCAATACCATCCTGAGCAGGTCGCTGAGTTAATTGTGGTATGCTGCATGTTGCACAACTTAGCTATCAGAGGGGACAGAAATTGCAAGATGGGACTGCCGGAGAGGAGAGAGGAGAGGCAGAACAGGAGGAGGAAGACGAGGAGGACGAGAACGAGAACAAGGACCTTGAGGAGGATGAGCAGCCTGGCGATGAACACATGCCACCACCACCACCAACCCCGCCCCCCGCCCTGCCACACCACAGGAGAAGCCCCGTGGTAGTTACGCAACTGCAAGACATAGAAACATAGAAAATAGGTGCAGGAGAATGTCCTTCGAGCCTGCACCACCATTCAAATATGATCATAGCTGATCATTTTTGCAACTTCAGTACCCCATTCCTGCTTTCTCTCCATACCCCTTAATCCTTTTAGCCATAAGGGCCACATCTAACTCCCTTTTGAATATATCTAACAAACTGGCCTCAACAATTTTCTGTGGTAGAGAATTCCACAGGTTCACAATTCTCTGAGTGAAGAAGTTTCTCCTCATCTCATCCTAAATGGCTTACCCCTTACCCTTAGACTGTGACCCCTGACTCTGGACTTCCCCCTGCACCTGTTACGTCTGCATCTCATGAATGAATGCTTTGCTTGAACGGTGACAGTTACATTTCATCCTTGCCTGGCCATTGTTTGCAACTCTTGTATTGATTGTCAACCTTCAGTTTGTAAAAGTGAGTGAGACACTGCACAAGGATTGTTGTGTAAAAAAAAATTATAATTTAAGAAAATTGCAAAACCATTTTTTAAATAAATAATTAAATAATTGTTAAAGGGAAAAAAGCAACATAATTTTTTTTAACAACTAACCAATTAATAGCAACAAACATTGAAAACATTAAAATATTAAACATTAAAAACTAGAAACACCTACAACACCCCCCCCCTACAACAGTCAACAATTTTTGAATAACAATTAAAATAACAATAACACCCACAACCCCCCCACCCGGCAAAAATTCTACCTGCAGCCATCGTTCTCTCCGCCTTTACCCACCTTGACCTTTACACACCCTTTCCCCCTCCCGTTGCCCCTGCCCCTGGCCCTACCCGCGTTGCCACCAAGACGTCATGCAGCAGGGCACCTCGAGCACTGCTACTGTAGGGGAGTAACAATAGCAACGTCGTTTCTGGGGATTCCGGAGAAGAATCGGTTTCTGAAAACCCGTCTTCAGAGTCAGAGTGTTTCCTTCTGACTCTCAGGTGCTGCCAGCTTGGTGGTATGGCACCTTGGGGTGCAGTGCCATATACCGATTCCATTGTTTGCCACATGGCATTGACGAAATCGGCGGTTAGCCGCATCACCGCAATCAGCTGCGCCATGTCCTCCAAGTGATGTGCTGATAGCGTGGCGATGTTACCGGTTAACCCACCAACAGCCTAGAGGAGCTCTCAACCAACGTCGACGCTCTCCCTAGATAGTCCCACCACGTCCAGGTCGACATCTGCCTGTCGTCGAGCATGCCTGCCTCGTTGAATCAACCTCCGCGGATTCAGCGTAGGTGCTGGAACATTCGGCGTGCCCTGCTGCACACCGCTTGGTCCCGCTGCTTCCTCGGAACTGAATCCTGGAAAGTTTGATTAGGTTGAGGAAGAGGTGGCCACAGGCAGATTGGACACTTCAGTCCCTGACTCCCCCTCTTCCAGATGTTGTGCACTTGAGCTGCCTTGAGGCTTGCCACACGATCCTCCTCCCCCGTGGTCTCCCCTCCGGTGGTA
Organism: Pristiophorus japonicus; assembly: GCF_044704955.1. Taxonomy (NCBI): domain Eukaryota; kingdom Metazoa; phylum Chordata; class Chondrichthyes; family Pristiophoridae; genus Pristiophorus; species Pristiophorus japonicus. Next base: position 54,703,051 of record NC_091983.1, read on the forward strand.
AGTACCACTTGCAGCAGTAAGGGCAAAGCTCCAGGGGGCTCCTCAGGTCTCTGATACACCTGGGCAACTAGAAAACATAACATGAAAGGTTAGTAGAAGAGGAGGGGAGGGCCAGGGTGACAGGAGAACGCTTATGCTGTGAAGGCATATGTAAAGGAGCAACACTACTGCATTAGATATCACCGAGCGACGTTACATTTAATTAACATGAACAGAATGTACAGAAACTGCATGGCATTATAATGAGATTTCATGATCCTAGCATTACATTACATTTCATCATTCATACATGATACTCAAATAGCATTAAATTCATCATCATAGGCAGTCCCTCGAAATCAAGGAAGACTTGCTTCCACTCTAAAAGTAAGTTCTCAGGTGACTGAACAGTCCAATTCGGGAATTACAGTCTCTGTCGCAGGTGGGACAGACAGTCGTTGGAGGAAAGGGTGGGTGGGGAGTCTGGTTTGCCGCATGTTCCTTCTGCTGTCTGCGCTTTTTTTCTGCATGCTCTCGGTGACGAGACGCGAGGTGCTCAGCGCCCTCCCGGATGCTCTTCCTTCACTTCGGGCGGTCTTTGGCCAAGGACTCCCAGGTGCCGGTGGGGATGTTGCACTTTATCAAGGAGGCTTTGAGGATGTTCTTGAAAGATTTCCTCTGCCCACCTGGGGATCGGCTGACGTGTAGGAATTGTGAGTAGAGCACTTGCTTTGGGAGTCTCGTGTCGGGCATTAAATTACATGATCGACTGCTGCATGGCCCGGGGGTAATACATGACTTATCTGCCGCCACAACTGGATCTGCACCACCATGGGTGGCCGAGCGACTATGTGCCCCTACGAGGGCTGCGGCCCGCTCCTCCAGATCAGTCAATTCAACCAGCTCTGCCGGTCCTCCTCCCATGCACAGATGACAAGAGCATTGTATAAGATAATTGTCCAGGTACTAGTACGGAACAAACAAATAGACATCCACAATTAGCCATCCCCAATGCTTTTCATCAATGTCCCATTAATGTTATATGTTATATGTTAATACCGTTAGGATGCAATTGATGCATGATGAACACATCTAAGTTCAAAAAAGCAATGTAATAAGATTGTGGATAGGAAATAATACGTGACATCAAGCTTACCCAGTTTACCAAGCTTAATTGCAATCTGGCAGATTTACATTTTAATTAATGAGTCAGTGCATGATTAAAGTTATTAAAGTTAGTACTTACTCTCACAGATGCAACGAGGTTGTTCCAGTGCTTGCAGCACTGCTTGGCTCCGGAATGTCATGGGCAGCCGACGACACCACCTCTACAATCTCCGCCCACCCCAGGTTAATTTGGTCCACCGCGTCGCCACCTCGTGGACCAAGACAGCTTGGGCCTCATCCGAAAAATGTTTGACCCTCTTCCTCCTTCCCACCTCAGTTACCTTAGCTACCTCAGCCATGACTTGTATTCCTTCCTCCTCAATATCCATTGGGAATAGATTTCAAATTGTAAATAAACTATCAAATGTCAAATAACCTACTCAGACTGTCTCGTCTTGCACCCTTTGTCTGTCTCTCTCTCTCTCTCCCTCTCTCTTCCTCTTCTGCTCATGTGCAGGTGACCCCTGACCCCCTGAATCACGGGAAAAGTGAAGAGAAGAAAATAAAATATTGCGCATGCGCAGAACGGCTGTTGTTAGGGACGGCAGCCTTGCACGACGAAAAAGGCCGCTACAGCTCCCCAAAAAAGCCGAAACTAGCGATTTTGGAAATGGGCAGTATTCCAGCAGCTCTTAAAAGTGGAACATTGACTACCACCGGAAATACCACCCAGATATGGGCGATAGCGATAGAAGTGCAATTTCTAGCCCTATACATTTGTGCTTCAGTGCATGTCTGTGTAAATCAAACATTTTACCACAGATTACAAATGGACTCACAGAACCCTCAATTTTCTGCTTTTCTCACCAGTTTTACTCATCTCTGCAGAGTAGAAATGACGATCAGTTTTAACTTTATGTCTAATTCAGCATGGCTGATGACTTTTGGAAGTACGAGCATGCTACAAGCCAAAGAAAAAACATGCACCTGTTAATATCCACAGATTGTGCATTCGTTTTACTGACTGGTCTGACACCCACTGTTTTTGGAGAATTAGATTTTAGCAAGAAAATGCCATATGACATGTGTGACAAGTTGAAAAGAGGATTTGGAGACTAAATTACACCCTCCCAATGCCAGTGAAGGTAATTGCTGTCTTCACCCGACTCAGTGCCAGCTCTTTTCAGACTCTGCTGGAGCAGCTGTGGGCATCAGTCACTAATGTTTAAAGTAATTTCTGCTTTGCTCAGGAGAACACATCATTGCACCAGCTTTCCAATGTCCCTGTAGGAGTGACAGAATACCAAAGAGACATTCTTTTCCACTGCTGAGTTTCCACAGTTTTGGGTTCCACTGACTGCGTCAAGACAACCCATCTGTGCACCTGCTGACAAAACGCTAAACTGAAAGTCTAGGCACGGCTACAAGTCTGTTAATGTTCAGGTAGTGTACAATGCCAAGAATATCATCATGACCGTGTGCGTGGCAATTACCCCGGCAGCACCCACAACACATTTATGCTTGCCAGTTTTGGGACTAAGAACAAGCTTATTGCATAGTCGATTAATGGGTGGTTACTACATATGAAAAAAATAATTACCTTTTTTCCTTAATTAACAATTTCTCTCTCTCCCTAAGGAGACATAGACTATGAGCTGAAGCCGTGACTCGGGTGCCATATTTCCAAACTTGTGCACAAGGCAAACATAATGGTGGTCACATTACCACAGGAATACAAACAGATCAGGCCATTTCATACAGGTCAATCCCAGCACAGGCTTAAAAAGATTTGCGGATATTTTGCTGCTTCATACATCTTATACAACATAGGCATATACAACAGTAATACTGCCAATTTCTGAGAGGACAGTAGCAAGGGAAGAAAACAGCTGCCTTCTATAATTTGCATCATCACATTCACATCCCTCTTTACAGACTGCAAGGACATTCAGATCAGTGCAGATTGTACAATCATTCACATCAGTGCAGATGCTAATTTTAAGATCAGATACAACAGCAAGGTCGTAAATAGTCTGGTTCAGCCTCAAACTTTTGTCAGGGCGAGGAATGGAGTCAGTGGCTAGGGAATGAAATGTGTGGCTTCGTCGACAATGGCTTCGGTCTTCCCAATATTTAATTGGAGGAAATTTCTGCTCATGTCAGATAAGCAGTGTGACAATTCAGACAGTGGATGGGTCGAGAGAGATGGTGGTGAGGTAGAGCTGGGTGTCATCAGCATAAATGTGGAAACTGACGCTGTGTTTTTGGATGATGTCGGCAAGAGTCAGCTTGTAGATGAGAAATAGGAGGGGGCCAAGGATAGTTCCTTGGGGAACACCAGAGGTAACGATACAGGAGCAGGAAGTAAGGTCATTGCAGGTGTTTTTCTGGCTACGACTGGATAGATAAGAATGGAACCAGGCGAGTGCAGCCCCACCCAGCTGGACGATGGTGGCGTGGTGTTGGAGAGGATGGTATGGTTAACAGTGTCAAAGGCTGCAGACAGGTTGAGAAGGTCAAGGAGGAATAGTTTACCACGGTCACAGTCACATAGGATGTCATTTGTGACTTTGATAAAGGCTGTTTCAGTGCTGTGACGGGGCAGAAACCTGATTGGAGAGATTCAAACATTGAATTGCAGGAAAGGTGGGCATAGATTTGGGAGGCGACAACACATTCAAGGACTTTGGAGAGGAAAGTGAGGTAGTTTGCAACGACAGAGGCATGATGGTGGGTTTTTTGAGGAGAGGGGTGATGATGGCAGATTTGAAGGGGAGGAGGACAGTACCTGAGGAGAGGGAATCATTAGCAATATCAGCTAACATCGGGACCAGGAAGGGAAGTTGGGTGATCAGCAGTTTGATGGGAATAGGTTCAAGGGAACAGGAGATAGATCTCATTGATGAGATGAGCTGAGAGAGGGCATAAGGGGAGATGGGAGGTGTAATGTCTGTAAGCTTGTAATGTTTGTAGCTTCACACTGTGGATGTGGACGTATTGTGTACTGCAGCTGCATAGGTAATAATAAACAGAACCAAGCAGATTCCGGAGGCTTCCGAGAGAGCTGCCTGTCATGTTAGGAATTGTGTATGCTGTGCTCTGTGAAGATATCACATTTGGCGACGAGAATGGGATTTTTTTCCGGATGATTTAAAGCTTAAATTTTCTTGGTGAAGGATTCAGCCAGCCAACAGAGAGACTTTGGAAGTTTCTGTCTTTGGAAAAGCTACAAAAATCCGAGGTAAAATACAGCACACGGTGTGAAGAGCAAGAGATTAAAATGGCAGGTGTAATCGGACATTTGGGGGAATATAGACATGACTGGGAAAGTTTTAAAACGTGTGTGGATCGGCTAGAAATGTATTTCACTGCAAATAACATGATCGAAGTTCCAGACAATGCAGTCCAGAACCAGGCTGTGTTGGAACATAAAAAAGCGATTTTCTTATTGGTGGCGGGTCCAGCATTATACGAAACCCTTGTAAATCTGCTTGTGACTGACGAGCCAAAGGACATAATGCTTAAAGAGATTTTAATGAAGCTGGAGCAGCACTATAACCCCAAACCGTTAGAAATTGCTGAAAGCTATCGTTTTGGGATTCGGAATCAAAAGGCTGATTAAAGTATCAGTGATTACATCGTAGCATTAAAAAAGCTATCGATGCACTGTAATTTTGGAAACTTTCAAAACCGAGCATTATGGGATCGTTTTGTTGTGGGGTGAAAAATGATGCGATCAGAAGGAAGTTATTGATGACGGATGACTTGACTTTTGAGATTGCTTGTCAGACAGCGAGGTCGATCGGCATGGCCGAACAATATTCCCGAGAATTAAATAATGATTACGGTCGTTAGTCAACCGAGGTAAATCACCTGCAGGTTCAAAGTAAAAGATGGTGGGGGCCCAAAGTCTCAGAAACTGGAAATTCTAACAGAGCGTCGAAGTCGTGCTATAGGTGCCTGGGACAACGCATTACTCAAAGTTGTCCATACGTGAAGGCAGAGTGTTTCTTCTGCAGAAAGACAGGGCATCTTGCGAAGGCATACCGACTGAAGGGTAAACCAGCTTCCAAAGCTATGAGTCCAGCGTTCAAAGCGATGAGTAGAAATCCCAAGAGACTACATAGCATGGAAGAACAACAACAGGACGAGGAGATGTTAGAGTTACACATAATCAGGAGCACGAGACTAACGGACAGCGATTCGGAAAGCATCAAAATCCACATAGATGTTGCGGGATTCAAGATACCAATGGAAATTGACACGGGTGCATCCGTGAGCGTAGTACTGGAGTCGCTGTACCTCGACAAATTGCGTGATTTTCAACTGGAGAAATCCAAGCTAGAGCTGCGAGACTACTCGGGAGAGAAAATTCCTGTGGTAAGTCGTATCGCTGTACCGGTGAAATATAATGATCAGTTTCAGAACTTGCCTCTAATAGTAGTGAAAGGAGACAAGTCTGCCTTACTAGGAAGAAATTGGTTGAGCTCACTGAAGCTGGATTGGGGTAAGATTTTCTGTGTGGAAGTGATATTTTCATCAACGGCTGAGGTTATCAAGAAGTATCCGAAGGTGTTCTGTGAAACGGGCAGTCCGATTCAAGGCTTCAAGGCGAGTGTCAGGATACAGAAGGACGCTAGATCGGTTTACTACAAGCCACGTTCCGTACCATATGTACTCAAGGAGAAAGTTGAGCAAGAACTCAAAAGACTAGAGACTGAGAACATTATTTGTAAGATAGATCGATGTAATTGGGCTACACCCATTGTTGTTGTACCTAACTCCGATGGTAAGGTAAGATTATCTGGTGATTATAAAGTAACCGTAAACCAGGTTCTAGAGGGTAAAGTCCCCAATACATTGCCGAATATAGAAGATTTGTTCACAACACTGACAGGTGGTCAGATCTTCTCAAAACTAGATCTTACAAATGCCTACTTACAGCTTGAACTAGATGAAGATTCCAAGTCATGTTTGACTATAAATACTCATCTAGGCCTATATCAATTTAATAGGCGACCGTTTGGAGTGTCTTCCGCCCCTGCCATATTCCAAAGGGTGATGAACCAGATTTTGCAAGATATTGCAGGGGTAGTATGTTATTTGGATCACATACTAATTTCAGCACCAAATAGGCAAATTTATAATAACATGTTGAATGAAGTCCTCAAACGGCTAGAGAAACATAGAGTACGAGTGTCTGCTCTAAGTGTGAGTTATTTAAAAACTCAGTGGAGTACTTAGCGTACAGAGTAGACAAAGATGCTTTACATCCAACCATGGAAAAATTGGATGCAATTAGAAATGCACCCACTCCCAGGAATGTCACTGAATTTCGTTCATTCTTGGGTCTTTTGAACTATTATGGGAAGTTCCTCTCAAATTTGGCTACAGTATTACATCCACTGAATAAACTATTGAAAAATCAGGTCCATTGGAAGTGGTCAAAATAATGCAATACAGCATTCAAGGAGTGTAAAAGCAAATTGGTAGAGAGCACCATGTTAGTTCACTATGACATATCTAAGGAGATTAAACTAGCATGTGATGCCTCTCCATATGGAGTTGGGGCAGTGTTCTCTCATGTATCACGTAGTGAGGAGGAGAGACCAATTGCTTTTGCTTCACGCACTCTCAGTGCCAGTGAGAGTAATTATGCGCAAATTGAAAGGGAAGCTTTGGCATTAATTTTTGGGGTCAAGAAGTTTCACAAATACTTGTATGGTCGTAAGTTTACCATCGTTACGGACCATCAGCCCCGAACAGCAATCCTCCATCCAAAGTCCCCAGTTCCAACATTAGCTGCAACCCAAATGCAGAGATGGGCTTTGATTTTGTCAGCATATACATATGATATTGAATACAGATGATCAGCTGATCACAGTAATGCTGATGCAATGTCTAGATTGCCTTCCCCATCACAAGTTACACACGATAGGGAATAAGTGTTTTATTTCTCGTACATTGATGAACTGTCAGTCACAGCTGAAGAGATTGATAGAGCAACCAAATGTGACCCAGTGATGTCAAAGGTGTATGAGTATATTGCAAATGAATGGCCAAACCAGGTAACAGACAAAGATACACATCCATTCTTCATTCGAAGGAATAAATTATCAGTCGATAAAGATTGTATCATGTGGGGTGCAAGAGTGGTTATAGCAAATAAATTCAGGTCCAAATTATTAGGAGACCTCCATGACCAGCACCTGGGAATGTGCTTGACCAAGAGTTTTGCATGCAGTTATTTATGATAAAGATATAGAGTACATCGTGAGTCAGTGTACCACATGTCAATCGGTAAGCAAGCAACCACCACCAGTACCATTACAGCCATGGAAATGGCCTCCCAGGGTGTGGCAAAGGCTACATATTGATTTTGCTGAGTTAGAAGGACAGCAATTGTTCATTGTGATTGATAGCCATTCAAAGGGGGTTGAGGTGTTTCCAATGTGGAAAATAAGAACAAGTAAAACATTGGACATTTTGCGAAAATTATTTTCTTCATTTGGCCTCCCTGAAGAAATTGTTTTGGATAATGGACCACAATTTTGTTCAGAAGAATTTGCACAATTCAGGAGCAAAAATGGTGTGAAACATACCAAAGTTCCACCATACCATCCTGCTTCGAATGGTGCAGCAGAGCGCACTGTACAAATTGTAAAACATGCCCTCATAAAACAAATGTTAGATCCAAATCCAAGGAAACAACAGTTGTCAATGGATCACAAATTAGCTAATTTTTTGATTACATATCGAAATACTCCTCATACAACTACTGATAGAACACCAGCAGAGTTGTTTCTCAAATGACAGCCATGAACCAGATTCTCGTTGTTAAAACCAAATTTGGCACAGTCCGTAGAAGAGACACAATTAAGACAGAAAGAGAATCATGATAGAGGTAGAGTAAAAGAGAGAAGTGTGAAATTAAACCAGAAGGTGAGAGTGAAGAACCATCACCATAAATGGTTAAAGTGGTTACCAGGAAGAGTGTTGAAGATAGGTGGTCCTCGCACATATTTGGTAAAGATGTTTGATAATGGACAGGTTAGTTTGTTCATATTGATCATATTTTACCTACAGACATGGAAGGAGTTGAAGGTGGGAATGATTCAATTATTTCTGACTCATCAGATAGTTTTGATACACCAGTAGCAAATCCTAAATCCAATGTACTGGAAACAAATCCAGGAGAGAATCAGAATGAAAGTCTGAGTCCGAGTCAGGAAAACAAAGAGGCTGAAGTTAGAGTGAATTCAAATGAAAATCAAGGAAATTCCATGGAGGAAAATGAGCCTCGAATGAGTTTAGATTCGACACCATGTTTGGAAGGTTCTGTTCAAGAGTGAAGGAATCCTCTTCGAAACAGAAAACAAGTGGTAAAGTTAAATTTGTAAATATGGGAAAAAAATAAGTTTATATCCGGTGTTATGTATAAACATGAAAGTTATATATGATGTTTGTTATAATAACTTCTTCATTCAGGAGGGAGAAGTGTAATGTCTGTAAGCTTGTAATGTTTGTAGCTCCACACTGTGGATGTGGACGTATTGTGTACTGCAGCTGCATAGTTAATAATAAACAGAACCAGACAGATTCCGGAGGCTTCTGAGAGAGCTGCCTGCCATGTTAGGAGCTGTGTGTGCTGCGCTCTGTGAAGATATCACAGGAGAGAAACCAGAGAAAGGTGTGAGTTCAGGGCTAGGGTAGGGGGAAACCTTAGGCGAAGTTTGACCTGGTGGGTAAGGGGAAGGGGGGGGGGGAAGCGGCAGAGACATTTGAACAGATGGACTAAATCTTAGTGACAAAGAAGTCCATGAGCTTCTCGCATTTTTTTTTGGAGGTAAGAGTGGAGGAGGCAGGGAGAGAGGGGTTTAAGAAGATGGTTTTTAGTGGAGAAGAGAAGTCAGCGATTATCTTTGCATTCCAGGATGGTTCTGAGGATGATAGAGGTCTTTAAGATTATGAAAGGGTTTGATAGGTTAGATGTTGAGAAGATGTTTCCACTTATGGGCGAGACCAGATTAGGGGCCATAAATATAAGATAGTCAGTAATAAATCCAATAGGGAATTCAAGAGCAACTTCTTTACCCAGAGAATAGTTGGAATGTGGAACTCACTACCAGAAGGAGTAGTTGAGTTGAATACCAAAGATGCATTTGAGGAAGCTAGATAAACATATGAGGGAGAAAGGAAATGAAGGATATGCTGATGACATTAGAAGAAGAAGGGTGGGAGAAGGCTGGTGTGGAGTATAAACACCAGCAAAGACCCGTTGGGCTGAATAGCCTGTTTCTGTGCTATAAAGATTATGTACTACTATATAATCACAAGATAATTACAAGAGGAAGGTCGTTCAACCCATCTTAGTTCATCCATCCAGAAATACTCTCAAGTCCCCCCACTGCAGCATCTAGTTATTTCTGAAATGATTCTAGGTTTTTATCTCCAGTATCCTATCTGGGAGTCTCTTCAAAAGTGCACACTCCCAGTGTGAAGAAGAGCTTCCTGATATTAGTCCTGAATTTGCCTTTTATTAGGTTAAGGCCATATTCCCTCGTCTTACTCTTAAACATTTAATTTATTTTTCCAGATCTCTCTTTTCTATACAATTTGCAATCTTATATGATATCTATAATATAATTTCTTAAACATGACTTTTCAAAACTGAAAACCTGCTTCAGTCTTTCCTCATAATTCAGAACTCAGAATTAAGATTTTAAGATTCTGCCCTCTTGTTCTGGATTCCCCCACCAGATGAAATTGTTTCTCTATATCTACCCTTTTGATTTCCTCAATCATTTTAGATACAAGGGGGTGGATATTCTGGTCCCCCCTGCTCCGTTTTTCGCCTGGAGCGGTGGCAATGGCACGGTGAGGTCTCCTGGGCGGGCGGTCAGCCTCCAGCGCCCACCGGGGGTTTTCAGGGCCGGTTTTGCTGCGGCGCAGAAAAGCACCACCTGGAAGAGCTCCCTAGTTGTGACACGGGCGCGCTTTTTGACTCCCGCCCGGCCCGTACGCCCCGCAGCGCGCCCCGCATTGACCGTCTATAAATACGGGCGGTCCGACCTATACCGACTGCAGAGAGGTAAGTAATGCTATCCTAAGATAAGTGTGATTGCTTTTTCTTTTATTTTTTTTTTGCAATTTATGTTGTGGTGGCATGGGCTATGTATTCAGAATATTTTGTGGGGTTTTTTCAGATTTATTTTTTCTCCCCAGGCATTTCTCGGAGCTCTCCTGGCTCTTTAGCTCTGTATTCTCCCATCCTAGCACCCTAAGAGATGTGTACAATGCCTCCCTTAGTGCTGCGCCCCTTGATTCAGGGCCCAGCTGCCCAATTTTGATGACTGAGGCGCAAACTGTTCCTCGGTGCAAACTTTACCGCCCCACCCCGAAATCATCAAAGCCGAAAATCTAGCCCCTTCATTTGATCACTCCTCAACCTTCTAAAACTCAAGGGAATACAAACCAAGTTTATGCAACCTGCCCTCATAATTTAACCTTTTAAGCCCTGGCATTCTGGTGAATCTATGTTGCACCCACTCCAAGGCCAATATATCTTTCCTCCACACCTCCTGCTTGATTAGCTGAGTATTTCCAGCATTTACTGTTTTTCTTTCACATTTCCAGCATCTGCAGTGTTTTGCCTTTTCTATCTTTCCTGTGCTTTGGTGCCCAAAATTAAACATAATATTCTTGATTGGGTCTGATGGCACAAAGTAAGTGGCAGGAAGTTAAAATAGAATGGGCGAAATAACCAAGAGTGCTCCTCTGGGCCCCATAGGGTATGTGCAGGCCTCCCTTGCCCCAGACTCTCCCTTCTTGCAAACCACTGACTGTTCCAAAAGTCATTTTCTCACCCCCTTCCTCGGGCACTTCCACGCTTACCTTGGTCCAGGCAGGTAGCCCCTGGGCCACCCGACTTTAAGACTGTCTCTCCAATCTTGGGCGGTAAGTCAACCAGCGGCATGTTAATGAGGTCTGTGTCATCCATTTACTCTTTCCATGTGCAGCAGTTTAAACCTGTCCATATTACATTTTTTCTGACATTCTTCTGCCCACTTAGATATTTTTTCCAGCTCACTCTGTAATTTCTGAGCTACTTCCATTGGTACTACCACTCCTCTAGGTTTGATGTCATTTGCAATTTGCATTGAGTTTCTGAATCCAAGTCACTGACATAAATTAGAAACAGTAGCATTCCCAAAACCGAGCACAAAGCCATACCATACTAAGCCATAGTACTTCCTCACAGCTGGAATTAACTCCTCTAAAAGTTGTTAGCTAACTTTAGAACATAAGAACATAAGAAATAGGAGCCACCTGGCCCCTCGAGCCTGCTCTGCCATTCAATAAGATCATGGCTGATCTGATCATGGACTCAGCTCCACTTCCCTGCCCGCTCCCCATAACCATTTATTCCCCATCATTCAAAAATCTGTCTATCTCCGGCTTAAATATTTTCAATGACCGAGCCTCCACAACTCTCTGGGGCAGATAATTCCATAGATTTACAACCCTCTGAGACAAGAAATTCCTCCTTATCTCAGTTTTAAATGGGCGGCCCCTTATTCTGAGGCTATGTCCCCTCGTTTTAGTTTCCCCTATGAGTGGAAATATCCTCTCTGCATCCACCTTGTCTAGCTCCCTCATTATCTTATATGTTTCAATAAGATCACCTCTCATTCTTCTGAATTTCAATGAATATAGGCCCAACCTAATCAACCTATCTTCATAAGTCAACCCCCTCATCTCCGGAATCAACCTAGAGAACCTTCTCTGAACAGCCTTCAATGCAAGTATATCCTTCCTTAAATACAGAAACCAAAACTGTACGCAGTACTCTAGGTGTGGCCTCACCAATACCCTGTACAGTTGTAGCAGGACTTCTCTGCTTTTATACTTTATTCCCCTTGCAATGAAGGCCAACATTCCATTTGCCTTCCTGATTACTTGCTATACCTGCATACTCACTTTTTGTGTTTCATGCACAAGGACCCCCAGATCCCTCTGTACTGCAGCATTTTGCAATTTTTCTCCATTTAAATTATAATTTGCTTTTCTATTTTTTTCTGCCAAAGTGGATAACTTCACATTTTTCCACATTATAGTCCATCTGCCAAATTTTTGCCCACTCACTTAGCCTGTCTATATCCCTTTGCAGATTTCTTGGGTCCAAATTTGGTCAGGAGTTGCTCTATTTTTTTTGGAGCAACTTGATTTTTCTGGAGTATCTTAAAAATCCCCATTCTGCACATTTAATTTGCGCCAGTGCAAGTGAGTTAGTTAGGATCTTTTTTAGTTTTTTTTTTTCAAAAGGGGGCATTACCAGCCACCTACGCCTGTTTTGGCCATTTAAGCCAGTTTGGACAGCTAATAGTTGCTCCAAACTAACTTAGGCCAGCGTATGTGGCCGCTTGTGGCCCGCACAGAAAATCCTTGCGGAGAGTTAAGAAATCAGCGCAGGTAAGTACATTCTAAATCACCAAGCACCAAACAAAGCACAAAAATAAGCATTCAATAACAAATGAAAAATACAAGGAAGCTGAGAGGACCTGCACCGAGCACCAAGACTTACAAAGCACTAAACAAAGCATAAAAAGTAATAAGCAATTAATTAACAAATAAAAAGTAGAAGGAATCCTGCACCTAAAGCATCAAGACTTACAAAGCACAAAAAGTAATAAGCAATTCATTAACAAATAAAAAATAGAAGGAACCCTGCACCGAAAGCACCAAGACCAAAGTAATAAGCAATCAATCAATCGATAACAAATAAAAAATAGAAGTCCTACCAAAACATGGCCTGGGAAGGCCGCCAATGAGGGAGATCATTTGGCCAGGGATAGGGGGCGGCACACTTCGACCCCTCCCACACAGCCTGCAGCACACCTTCACAGATTCTGGGGGCGAGGAGCTACTGCGCATGCACGCACACTCTAGCGCGCATGTGCAGAGGTCTCGGCACTGTTTTCAGCGCTGGGACCTGGCTCCGCTCTCGAATCCAGTGGCCACACTACACCACCATTGAGGAGAGGCTGAGGAGTGGCCAAACTTGGCCCGAAGATTCTTGGAGCACTTCGAGTTGGACAAAAGTGGCGCACCTCTGATGAGTGTGCCAGAAATCTGTACTGGCCAAATTCTACCCCAATGTATCATCTGAAAATGTGGCTACATTACACTCAGTCCCTTCTTATATATTCCCAAAATTTGCCCTGAATCTCTACAAATTTGAACTTAATTCATAGAATTTTTTCAATTGATTTTTGGAAGCTTAGGTATAGCGTTTCATATGGGTTTTCACAGTTACGTGTGTTATGCTCATAATAAATGGTCAGACCAAGTACTATGTGCAATGAGCAAGTGTGACCTTAGCTCCTTTATTGTAGTTCCAGAGTGCAGGTACCTCATGGGTGGCCTGCTTATATACTGTGCTCCCAAGAAATGCTGGGATCCTTTGGGACTCCAGCAGGTAGGCTCTCTGGTGGACAGGTGTGATGCAGGTTACAAGGTTACAAGGAGTTAAATACATAACATCACTCCCCCATGAAGTCAACAATACACTTATTTACAAGATGAGACAATCTGGGGCTTTGCGCTCCCTTGTCGATCGTCTAGATACAAATGTTGGTGTGGTTGGGTTGGTCAGCTCTTCATTGGGCTGTTGAGCAGCCGGTCTTGCCGGGCTGCTGGGGTTGATGAGTTCTGTTTTGTGATCAACTGTGATGTCTTTTGCCACTTGTGTGTGTGTTGGAAGATCAAAGTTGGTGGTGTCCTCTTCAGGTTGTACGTAGCAGTTGGTGAACCGCAGTTTAATTTGGTCCAAGTGTTTTCTGTGCGTTTGTCGATTGGTCAATTTGACCTGAAACACCCTACTCCCCTCTTTTGCTGTGACCATGCCAGTGAGCCATTTGGGACCATGCCCATAATTGAGCACAAACACAGGATCATTGATTTCAATATCCCGTGACAAATTTGCGCAGTCATGGTACACACTCTGTTGATGCCGCTTGTCCTCCACGTGATCATGTAGATCAGGGTGGACCAGAGAGAGTCTTGTTTTAAGCGCCCTTTTCATGAGCAACTCAGCTGGGGGAATCCTTGTGAGTGAGCGGGGTCTGGTGCAGTAGCTGAGCAGTACTCGCGTCAACTGGGTCTGCAGGGAGCCTTCCGACACACGTTTCAAGCTTTGCTTGATGGTCTGGACTGCCCGTTCTGCCTGGCCATTGGATGCAGGCTTGACCGGCGCAGATGTGACATGTTTGATCCCGTTGCGGGTCATGAACTCTTTGAATTCGGCACTTGTGAAGCACGGCCCATTGTCGCTGACTAGGACATTGGGCAGGCCGTGCGTGGCAAACATAGCTCTTAGACTTTCAATGGTGGCCGTGGACGTGCTTCCAGACATTATTGCACATTCAATCCACTTTGAGTAAGCATTCACGACAACCAAAAACATTTTGCCTAGTCTACGTGGATCTTCGACCATGGTTTGGATGGCCAGGACCTTAAACTTAGCGGTGCCTCTCTGGGTACATTGCTCAACTGAGAGCAAGCATTGCACTGGCATACACATGACTCTAAATCTGAGTCGATGCCTGGCCACCTCACGTGGGATCTGGCTTTGGCTTTCATCATCACGATGCCTGGGTGGGTGCTGTGTAGTTCTCCAATAAATGTTTCTCTGCCTTTCTTGGGCAAGACCACACGATTGCCCCACAAAGGACAGTCTGCCTGCAGGGACAGCTCATCTTTGCGTCTGTGGCATGGTTTAATCACTTCCTGCATCTCCACTGAGACACTGGACCAGCTCCCATGGAGGACACAGTTTTTTTACCAGGGACAGTAAAGGACCCTGGCTGGTCCAGGTCCTGATCTGGCGGGCTGTAATGGGGGATTTCTCATTCTCAAATGCCTCCATGACCATAAGCAAGTCCGCTGGCTGTGCCATTTCCACCCCTGTGGTGGGCAATGGTAGCCGACTGAGAGCATCTGCGCAGTTCTCTGTGCCCGGTCTGTAGCGAATTACATAGTTGTATGCCGACAGCGTGAGCGCCCATCTTTGGATGCGGGCAGAGGCATTGGTATATTGATCCCGTTGCTTTCCGAGAATAGCGATATGAGTGGCTTGTGGTCTGTTTCAAGCTCGAACTTGAGGCCAAACAAGTACTGGTGCATTTTTTTTACCCCGTAAATGCAAGCCAGAGCCTCTTTTTCAACCATGCTGTAGGCCCTTTCGGTCTTGGACAAACTCCAACTGGTTGCAAAATTCCCGATTCATTAGCCTGATGTAACATACACCCAACCCCGTATGACGCACATCGTAAGCTAACACTAGTCGCTTAAAGGACAAACAGTTTGTTAGAACACAGTAAATTTCTGTCTTTCTTAAAGGCAGCCTCTTGTGAATTGCCCCATACCCAGTCATCTCCCTTGTGCAGTAGCGTGTGCAGAGGTTCTAGCAGGGTGCTTAACCCAGATAGGAAATTACCGAAGTAGTTAAGGACCGCAGCTCCGTCATGTTCTGTGGTCGCGGCGCGTTCTTGATGGCCTCCGTCTTGGCGTCGGTGGGTCTGATGCCATCTGCCGCGATTCTCCTTCCTAAGAATTCGATGTCCTGTGCCAGGAAAACACACTTCGAGCCTTTCAACCTGAGTCCCACGCAATCCAACCGATTAAGAACCTCCTCCAGGTTCTTCAAGTGCTCTACAGTGTCCCGACCTGTAACCAATATGTCGTCCTGTACAAGGAACCAACTTTAGCAGGCTTTCCATGTTTCGCTGGAAGATCGCTACAGCCGACTGAATCTCGAATGGGCACCGGTTATAAATAAATAGACCTTTGTGCGTGTTGATGCAGGTGAGGCCTTTCGAAGACTCCTCCAGCTCCTGCAGCATGTAGGCCGAGGTCAGGTCCAGCTTGGTGAACGTCTTCCCTCTAGCCAAGGTCACAAATAGGTCGTCTGCCTTGGGAAGCAGGTACTGGTCCCGCAGCGAAAAACGATTAATTGTTACTTTATTGTCCCCGCAAATTCTAACCGTACCGTCCTCCTTGTGCACCGGAACAATTGGACTGGCTCAGTCATTGTGCGATAATGCCTTCACGTTGCAGTCTGTCCAGCTCGATTTCCACTTTTTCACGCATCATGTACGATACTGCCCGAGCCTTGTGGTGGATGGGTCGCGTACCGGGAACCAAATGGATCTGCACTTTCGCCCGTGAGAAACTTCCAATGCCTGACTCGAATAACGATGGGAACTTGCTTAGAATGTCAGTACAGGCGGTGTCGTCAATTGACGAACGCGCTCGGATGTCATCCCATTTCCAGCGGATTTTCCCCAGCCAGCTTCTGCCAAATAACATGGGGCCATCCCCTGGCACAATCCACAGCGGGAGTTCATGTATTGCTCCATCATAGGAGACTTTGACTTTAGCACTGCCAATTATCGGGATTAATTTCTTTGTATAAGTCCTTAGCTTTGTGTGAATGGGGCTGAGCTTAGGCCTGTGTGCCTTCATTCCCCACAGCCTGTCGAAGGCCGGTTTACTCATTATGGACTGACTTGCCCCTGTGTCCAGCTCCATAGACACTGGAATACCATTCAGTTCAACTTTCAACATTATTGGTGGGCATTTTGTCGTGAACGTGTGTACCCCATACACCTCTGCCTCCTCCGTTCGAGTTTCCAATTCCGTCTGATCCACTGTGGACCGATCTTCCTCTGCAACATGGTGGTTTACAGGATTTGCGGGGTTTGCAGCTCACCTGCACATTCGTTGGAGGTGTCCCATTGTTCTGCAGCTATTGCACGCATAGTGCTTAAAGCGCCATTGATGGGGCCGATGATCACCCCCGCAGCGCCAACAGGATATTAACTGCCTCGTATTAACAGATGATGGCGGACTCTGGGTCAATTGAGGTCGGACCACAGCAGCCACCGTGTACATTCTGCCCTATACATTTCTGCTCAAAACCGACGTTACCTTATGCACAATACTGGCCGAAACTTCTTTGTTCTGTGAAATTTGCTTGGTGTTGTCGCTCGTGGACATAAATGCTTGGGCTATCGTTATGGCTTTACTCAGATTCGGATTTTCTACAGTCAAAAGTTTGCAAAGGATTGTCTCATGTCCGATGCCCAGTACAAAAAAGTCTCTGAGCATTTGTTCCAGGAATCCCTCAAACTCATACTGTCCTGCAAGGCGCCTTAGTTCGGTGTAGCTCGCCACTTCCTGGCCCTCTGATTGTTGACATGTGTAGAACCGGTATCTCGCCATCAAAATGCTTTCCTTAGGATTTAGGTGCTCCCGGACCAGCGTACACAGTTCTCCGTAGGATTTCTCTGTTGGTTTAGCTGGGGCCACGAGATTCATCATGAGGCCATAGGTTGTTGCCCCACAGACTGTTAGGAGGATCGCCCTTTGTTTGGTCATGTTCTCGTCCCCTTACAGCTTGTTGGCTATGAAGTATTGGTCGAGTCTCTCCACGAAGGCCTCCCAATCGTCCCCTTCTGAGAACTTCTCCAGGATGCCGACTGTTCTTTGCATTTTCGCGCGGTTCCTTAACTCGTCGCCAATTGTTATGCTCATAATAAATGGTCAGACCGAGTACTGTGTGTAATGAGCAAGTGTGACCTTAGCTCCTTTATTATAGTTCCAGAGTGCAGGTACCTCGTGGGTGGCCTGCTTATATACTGTGCTCCCAAGAGATGCTAGGATCCCTTGGGACTCCAATAGGTAGGCCCTCTGGTGGACAGGTGTGATGCAGGTTACAAGGTTACAAGGGGTTAAATACATAACAACATGGGATATCACTTCCTCAAAAGAATCAAGTGTCTTTATAAACACCCAGCAGTCATTGATTTGAGAGTAAACAAATTCTGAATTTATAGCTTTGTGGCATCTTAACTTAACAATGTTTGAATGTATTTATTTAATTTGTTAACTTACTTAGTTGTAGATTGGGCTATGTATGTCATATGAATGCAAACAATTTGAAACTGGGCAAATTGGGAAAAATCTGACAAGATTTGATTTAGTTCTATTTGATGTTTTGTGAAGAAAATCTATCGCTATCCTAAATCAGCTCGTCTTATCGGCAACTGAGAAGGGTCCTCACAAACAAAATAGGGACCCTTAAGATGTGCCTATCCTTTGGTACACAACCCCTTTTCACCCCTTCTTTCTTTTAGGCATCCCTATTCCAGTTATTATATCACAGCTTGATGACAGGCTTCAGTCTGTTCCCTTTAATGGATTCCAGGACAGACACAAGAGCAACATCAGTGACTCACTCTCAGATTGCCCCTCCCTGTCTGTGAGGATGCAGCTTGGCTCCAACCACAATTTATTAATGAAATATTTTTTTTTCCAGAGAAGCATGGAAGCAATAATAGAACCTTCAAGCACAGAGGGAGGCTATTTGGTCCATTATGCCGATCCCGGCTCTTTGAAAGACCTATCCAATCAGGGAACATTGCTACTACTCTTTTTATCTTGCTTCCATTTTCCCTTATTTAGGCAGTAAGCAATATCTTCCTGAAGTTATTAGAAACAAAAGCAGTATCTTAAACATATGACTTTTCCCTCCTTAGCGTTCAATCCAATTTTATCTTTTACCCCTCCTGTCCTAAAGGTTTCATCCAGTTCCATGGGTGGTGACACTCTGCATTGCCTCACCCAAGTGGATAGTCTTCATATATGAGACAAGGGGCTCATTGTCTGCATCTGGCTTCCCAGTGGGAGGCCGTGCCCAAGGGCTGCACATACTAGAAATCAGTGCACAATGTCAGAAAGTCGTGAGGTGTACGTGTCTGAATTTCCAATATATGCAGCCCAGCAGCAAAGACTCCCTGCTGGGAATGTGAACTCGGAAAATTACCCTGAGTACCAGCAAGCCAACTGATGATGGAGAACATCTTAGCGCAGCCTAATTCTGGCCTTGCCCGTACAACTTCCATATACATGCTACGATCATTCAACAGCATTCAGGGGTGGGAACTCAGGCGTAGTACTTTTTTCTCTATTTCCTCGTCAGGCAGCAGTAACGCCAACTATACAGCCTCACTGCCACCCCGGCAATGATTGGCTAACTCAGTGCATACCAGAGATCGGACCCGGAATAAATTTAGTCTTCATGGCACACTAGTTGGTGCATTTGTTGACTGAGCCACCAGGAGGGACAGAGAAAAATATAAATATATCTTACATTGGTTGTGTCAATTTTATTATTTGACAATATAATTTCTAGCACAACCCAACACTTAATGTAAAACTGTGCGAAGCTGAAGATTGAACATAATGGGGGAGATATTGGACATTGTTGCATCTGTTTTTGAGGCGTGGAATAGGAGAAATGGGGTCTAAGGGTACAATTTCCCACTCCCGATTAACCAAATGTGTGCATCAAGCAAAATTGAACCAAATGATTTTTAGTCACAGCATGCTGCCACCTGAAACAGACAGCAAGTTAATTTGGTTAATTAAATCAGGGTCCTATGCTGGTTATAGAACCCAGATGTGAAATTGGACAGCATCTAGGCAGAGGGTTGACCATGCAAGCTCCGCATAATTCTTCCGGGTCAAGAGAAGCTGAACCAACGGTGCTTAATGGGGCCGTTGGAGGCCGCTGAAAAAAAGGCCCCAGAACATTGAAAATTGATGATATTGTGATGTGGAAAGGAGCAGAAGTGGCCCCTCTGACTCCACAAAACAACTGCAGGCTGCTGCCAGCCTGGGCTCGCCCTCTTTCAGCATTGCCACCAAACCCTCCTCCTTGCAGGACGTACCTGACAACCGTTGCCGACATTGTAGCCAGCCCAAATTGCTGCTGCTGGTGCCGGTTGAGCTGCATCCGGATGCCCGATTGGTTTCCCGCAACTCACCAGTTAAATACTGACGAGACCCGGTGCCAAATTTGGTACAGGCTTTGCGCCAGCATGGACCAGCGCGAGGAGTTTTCGCTGAAAACCGAAATTCTAGCCCCAAGTATTCCTGTATCTGTTTGTAAATATTGGTGTAGAAATTGGATTTGCATCCAAAACAGGCGGCAAGTCAGTGGAACGATTACTCCTCGCGCTGGAGGAGGGTTTGGTGGCAATGCTGAAAGAGGGCGAGCCCAGGCTGGCAGCAGCCTGCAGTTGTTTTGTGGAGTCAGAGGGGCCACTTCTGCTCCTTTCCACATCACAATATCATCAATTTTGTTTTCTTTGGAACGGGGAGGCTGGGGACAGATTTAATTGAGGTGCATAAAATTATGAGGGGCCTAGATACAGTGCATAGGATGGATCTGTTTCCCTCAGCAGAGAGGTAAATAACCAGAGGCATAGATTTAAAGTAGTTGGTAGAAGGATTAGAGGGAGATGAGGAAATATTTTTTTAACCCAGTGGGTGGTGGAGGGCTGGAACTCATGGCCTGAAAGGATGGTAGAAGCAGAAACCCTCACCACCTTTAAAAAGTACTTGGATGTGCACTTAAAGAGCTGCGACCTACAGGGCTATGGACCTCGTGCTGGAAGGTGGGATTACTCTGAGTAGTTCTTTTTCGACCGACACGGACACGATGGGCCAAATGGCCTCCTTATTGTCATAATTTTCTATGATTCTATGATTGTTGGTAGTGCCTTCAGCTGCCTAGGCCCTAAGCTCTGGAATTCCCTCCCTAAAACTCTCTACCACATTCTCTTCCTTCAAGAGACCCCTTAAAACCTATCTCTTTGACCAAGCTTTTTGTCACCTTTCGTAATATCTCCTTCTTTGACTTAGAGTCAATTTTTTCTGATTACGCTCCTGTGAAGCACCTTGGGACGTTTTACTACATAAAAGGCACTATATAAATGCAAGTTGTTGTTGAAACTTTCAATTTAAAGAAAGAAGAAAGCGAAAACTTACATTCAGACAGCACCTTTCACATCTCCAAGACCTCCCAAAGCACTTCATAACTATTGAATTATTTTTGAAGTGAGGTCACTCGTCTTTTCTAGGTGAACAGGCAGTCAATTTGCAACACAGTAAGGTCCCACAAACAGCAAGGAGATGGATAACCAGTTTATCTGTTTTGCTGATGTTGGCTAAATGTTGGCTAGGACACTGGAAAAGCTACCCCACTCTTCTTCCAATAGTGCAATGGGAATCTTTTTTTCTGCCTGACAGGGCCTCAGTTTAATATCTTATCCAAAAGATGGCATCTCTGACAATATAGCACTTCCTTGGTTCTGCACTGAAGTGTCAGCCCAGATTATGTGCTCAACTCCAGAAATGGGATGTAAACCCACGGACTTTTGACTAAAAGGTAAGTGTGCAACCACTGAGCCAAGCTGGCATTTAAATCAGTGTTTTGGAGAATTCTACTTCAGGAACTTTGCGAAGACTTTCTCTCAATAAATGTTGAAGAACTGCATGGAAAATAGAGACATGATATTAACTCATTAAGGCATACAGACCAGGGATCAGGAGATTCACATTCACTTTGTGCTGAATTAGCTGATCTCAGCCAGGACACGACATTGGCTTCAGTGTTCCTATGTCAAAGAGAGACATGAAAACATAAGAACATAAGAAATAGGAGCAGGTGTAGGCCGTTCGGCCTCTCGAGCCTGCGCCGCCATTTAATAGGATCATGGCTGATCCAGTCATGGACTCAGGTCCACTTCTCTGCCCGCTCCCCATAGCCTTTATTCCCTTATCGGTTAAGAAACTGTCTATCTCGGTCTTAAATGTATTCAATGACCCAGCTTCCACAGCTCTCTGAGGCAGTGAATTCCACAGATTTACAATCCTTTGAGAGAAGAAATTCTTCCTCATCTCAGTTTTAAATGGTCGGCCCCTTATTCTAAGATTACGCCACCTAATTCTAGTCTCCCCTATCAGTGGAAACATCCTCTCTGCATCCACCCTGTCAAGCCCCCTCATAATTTTATACGTTTCGATAAAATCACCTCTATTTCTTCTGAATTCCAATGAGTAGAGGCCCAACCTACTCAACCTTTCCTTATAAGCCAACCCCCACAGAATCAACCTAGTGAACCTTCTCTATTCTGCCTCCAAAGCAAGTATAGCCTTTCGTAAATATGGAAACCAAAACTGTACGCAGTATTCCAGGTGTGGCCTCACCACTACCCTGTATAACTGTAGCAAGACTTCCCTGCTTTTATACTCCATCCCCTTTGCAATAAAGGCCAACATTCCATTGGTCTTCCCGATCACTTGCTGTACCTGCATACTAACCTTTTGTGTTTCACGCACCAGGACCCCCAGGTCTCGCTGTACTGCAACAGCTTGCAATGTTTCTCCATTTGAATAATAACTTGCTTTTCGATTTTTTCTGCGAAGTGCATAACCTCACACTTTCCAACATTATACTCCATCTGCCAAGTTTTTGCCCACTCACTTAGCCTGTCTAAGTCCTGTTGCAGGTTTTTTGTGTCCTCTCACACATTGCTTTTCCTCCCATCTTTGTATCGTCAGCAAACTTGGCTATGTTACACTCGGTCCCTTCATCCAAGTTGTTAATATAGATTGTAAATAGTTGGGGTCCCAGCGCTGATCCCTGCGGCACCCCACTA
This sequence comes from Pristiophorus japonicus, assembly GCF_044704955.1. Lineage (NCBI taxonomy): Eukaryota > Metazoa > Chordata > Chondrichthyes > Pristiophoridae > Pristiophorus > Pristiophorus japonicus. The sequence continues at coordinate 54,725,706 of NC_091983.1, forward strand.
GTTACCGATTGCCAATTCGAGAATGATCCATTTATCCCGGCTCTCTGTTTTCTGTTAGTTAGCCAATCCTCTTTCCTTGCTAATATATTACCCCCAACCCCGTGAACATTTATCTTGTGTAGTAACCTTTTATGTGGCACCTTGTCAAATGCCTTCTGGAAGTCCAAATACACCACATCCACTGGTTCCCCTTTATCCACCTTGTTCGTTACATTCTCAAAGAATTACAGCAAATTTGTCAAACACGACTTCCCCTTCATAAATCCATGCTGACTCTGCTTGATTGAATTATGCTTTTCAAAATGTCCTGCTGCTGCTTCTTTAATAATGGACTCCAACATTTTCCCAACAACAGATGTTAGGCTAACTGGTCTATAGTTTCCTGCTTTTTTGTTTGCCTCCTTTTTTAAATAGGGGTGTTACATTTGCAATTTTCCAATCTGCTGGGACCGCCCCAGAATCCAGGGAATTTTGGTAAATTACAACCAATGCATCCACTATCTCTGCCACTACTTATCTTAAGACCCTAGGATGGAAGCCATCAGATCCATCAGCAAGTGATTCAGCTGCTGATTACTATCTAGCAACCGCTACTGGAAGTGCACATTTATATAGGACCAATCTTGGCTCTGCTGTCCCACGTGCATGAATAGTCTGCTGAAACTTACTGGTTAGGCCGTTTGGGCAAGGAACCAGAGATTGATTAGTGCCCGAGAGCCTGTACTCCAGAAGAAGGTAGGAGAAGGTGGATACAACTTGGCGTAAGGAAGCAGATATCTAAAACACATAATCAGAGTGTCAAAGATGCTCTTTAACACAGACTGAGTGCAGCATAGTGCTTCATTACATCGGTGCTTTGCTGCAATTTGGGGAGGAGTCATTACGCCATATCTACTACTTCAGAAAGGAAAAAGAACCAGTCAGCTATTCAAGGAAGGCATCACAAAAGGAAAGTAAAATGGTCCCACAATTCCACCTCCATGTCTCCAATTCTGTCTCACATTACAAATCATCTTGACGTGCATTGTGTTGCAATTCACTGGGATATTCATCATCATCGCTCACTTCAAGGTGCGGTACTGAAATGAATGTACTGAAGGAGCAAGCAGTCATGCACAGAGTTATTTGCAACCAGAACATCTGTAAAGGTGGCAATTTATGAAAGTAATTCTGGGCTTGCTGTTGCTGCTGGGTGCTTCTGGGGAAATAGATATATTGGCCTATGTTTGGCCAGTGCAGCTGTTACTTGATTCAGTGATCTGACAATGAATGACTGACTAATGTTGGAGATGCTGTTAGGGTTCAAAAAGTGAGAGTAGCATTGACCTTGAAAGGCATAGGTGCAGCACAGCTTCTGGCTGCAACACACTCCAGATCTCCCTTTAAGAGCTCATGTAATAATGCAGCTATCCGATGTTATTGATAAAAGAAATGTCATGAAAACTAACTGTTAAGGGGAAGTCTGCATTTTCCTCTTCCACCTTTCTGTGTGTGCTGAGAATGTCTTTCTTATGGTTACATCCAGAGAGGACGGGTAGGGAACAATTTCACCTCTACGCAAACCGCAGGAAGAAAGGTATAAGGTATCATTTGTGTTGGAATGCCTCCAGCTAATGCTGGGAGACAAAACAGTGCAAAGTTTCTGCAAGTTCGAAAAATACGTTGTAGAAAAACATTGTGAATGCGGTGAACGTATCTGAGAAGCTAAAACCTCTATGAAGTGTGAGGAATGCAAAGCAAATTGAACAATCCTCCTATCCAGAACAAGATTTCTTGTCATTTGTTAAGTAAAAGTTAAAAACATATAATAAATAAGCAGTTTGTTTAATAACTGTGAATTATTGTGTGATGAGAAAGTTACCACAAGCCTGAGAGTGAGAACATTAAAATCAGGCTGACATTGTAAATATATATGTGAATTGGAAAGTTTGTTCCCACTTAAAATTTAAGCCTCGAAATTCCAGTTCCCAGACAAAACAGGGTGTTGTGAGTGTTCCCACTATCTCACTTCCTTGGGAGTTTATCCCTGATATGTAGGGCTTGCATATTTTGCCTGTTTAGTGCAACCACCCACAGAGTGGATTGCCTTGCTGGAACACATTTAAGGGCTCGAGGGCCTTTTATATGGCTGCATCCTTGAGAGAGAAAGAGAGAAAGAAAGAGAGAAAGAGAGAAAGAGAGAAAGAAAGAAAGAGAGAAAGAGAGAAAGAAAGAAAGAAAGAAAGAAAGAAAGAAAGAAAGAAAGAAAGAAAGAAAGACTTGCATTTATAAAGTACTTTTCACAACCACGGGACATCTCAAAGCGCTTTACATACAAGGGAAGAGGCGTTGAGCTACTAAATTCCTGGACCCAGAAGTTCCTTGACCACACACTACCAGACTGTCTCACTGGGCAATGTCACATCTGACCCATCTAGTGACAGTCGATGTACCAGAAAGCAGACAGGACCAGCCAGCAATGGGCAAGCTCATGAACTAGAACAAGGAGATACACCTGAATCGTAAATGGCTCCCGCTAGAACTCAGCATCTAGACTTCACACTTACACCTTCCATTGGGAAATCACTTAGAAGAAGTCACAACTTGGAAGTGACAGATTAGGAAAAGGGGAGGTGCAACGAGACCTGGGTGTCATGGTACATCAGTCATTGAAGGTTGGCATGCAGGTACAGCAGGCAGTTAAGAAAGCAAATGGCATGTTGGCCTTCATAGCGAGGGGATTTGAATACAGGGGCAGGGAGGTGTTACTACAGTTGTACAGGGCCTTGGTGAGGCCACACCTGGAGTATTGTGTACAGTTTTGGTCTCCTAACTTGAGGAAGGACATTCTTGCTATTGAGGGAGTGCAGGGAAGGTTCACCAGACTGATTCCCGGGATGGCAGGACTGACATATCAAGAAAGACTAGATCAACTGGGCTTGTATTCACTGGAATTCAGAAGAATGAGAGGGGATCTCATAGAAACGTTTAAAATTCTGATGGGTTTAGACAGGTTAGATGCAGGAAGAATGTTCCCAATGTTGGGGAAGTCCAGAACCAGAGGTCACAGTCTAAGGATAAAGGGTAAGCCATTTAGGACCGAGATGAGGAGAAACTTCTTCACCCAGAGAGTGGTGAACCTGTGGAATTCTCTACCACAGAAAGTTGTTGAGGCCAATTCACTAAATATATTCAAAAAGGAGTTAGATGTAGTCCTTACTACTCGGGGGTTCAAGGGGTATGGCGAGAAAGCAGGAATGGGGTACTGAAGTTGCATGTTCAGCCATGAACTCATTGAATGGCGGTGCAGGCTCGAAGGGCCGAATGGCCTACTCCTGCACCAATTTTCTATGCTTCTATGTTTCTATGTAATACAGTACCACTTAGAGGAAGCATTGTGGGATAAAATATATTAATGTCATTGACACATTACACAAAGTAGGTGAATAAATTAGTTGCACTATGTTTTAACTTTGTGTGCAAAGTTCCTTTCTGATTGTGGGGAATAAGGTAGCAGCACAAGAAAGGATGGCCATTGATGGTAGCTGAGGAAATGCAGAGAGCAGTGCCACAGAAGGTGGCTGGATCCATTTTCTTGGTGGCAGATGGGCAGGAGCGTTCCTTAATGAGGTACCACAACCACTGGACCAGATGTTTCTTAGATGATCAGATTACATACCAATCTTCCCGAATGCACAGGTGTTACTGCAGCATCATTCTCTTGGGGGTGAGTGTCTCTATCTTGGTCTGCCCTTGATTGTGGGTTGGCTTCTTACTCTTCTGTGGCTAGGCCTTTTTTGGTATTGCACAGGTTTGGAGTTTGCACAGCTTACAATGATCTTGGAGAATCAGATAGGGTTGTACTGGAGGCCACCCTCTGATCTGTTGTGATGTCTGAATTTATGCTTCAAGATGGCAATAGTATGTCCTATCGTGATCCTTTTAGCTGCATGGGCCTCATTGTATTTGCACACAGCTTCTGATCATTTCTGTCACAAGGGTGTTGTTAGCTACATTTGAAAAGGGTAGCCTTGGTCTCTGAGCAGTCATCCTCGAGTTTTCCTTCACCTTCACATGAGTCTGGCAGAAGTGAATGTGTTAAAATGAAAGCATTGTGACTGCTGCCTGGAAAGCATGCATTAACCTGCATGACAATGTTATTGGTCACTCACTACCTACATAGTGATGAAATACTTGTGTTCATATTGCATTGTATTTGAGATAGCAATACACATGCCCTCAATGAACCCCTGTTCTTTGGAAATTGGGCAAGCCTATCACATTGCTGTTCAGTGGACCAGCAGATGGCACTTCCACCCAATGCATCTATGAACAACAGATTGGCCGACACACAGCAGATATCCTCTGTGGTAACCTCAAAGGAGCCAGAGGCACAAAGATGAAAGCCATGATCACCTTGACTGCTCTGGAGGCACCATTCCTGAGATGGAGGTTATTTGCAGGTCTCCTTGAAGCAGATGATGCAGCTCAGTAACGGCCTCTCTGCTGAAGCTGAACCAGTACAGGTACTTTTCCTCTGCCATTGCTAGGGTCAATATGATATTGTTTGTGGGATATTAGTTGCAGCCAGGCCACCTCTGATACTATCTGACAACCTTGGAACCCCTTTTCTGTTTTTTTGAATCTCCTATTAAATCCAGTGGGTGGGAAGCACTAAATGTAAAGCTCATAGATCAGAAGTGTGTGCGAGCAAAAGGTAATGAAGAGTGCATCTTTAAAAACCTGACAGGCAAGAACGTGGCTTGTCTTTGACACCCATTTAAAATGAGTGAAATGTGTACATGTGGTGCATGAAAACAGGAAAAATCACATTTGAATGCAATTTATTAGGGGCTTTGCATAGTCTTGAACATTCTGTGTGAGCGAGTACATTGCCGACAAGGAACCAGGCCCAGGATTTCACGTGCGGCACTGAGCAGACAGACAGCTTGTGAGTCGAGAGACTTGTGATTTTTCCCATGCGTTTCCCGTCGGCTCAAGTACTTATGTCAACTAGAATTCCCAGGCTTTAATGTGCCAAGCTCAGAAATGGTTGTGAAATACATGCTGTCACTCAGAAAGGGAACGTGAAATTTTACTGCATCGCTGCCGCAGGAAACTAGTTCATTTTGGTCCCTTTGTACAATATTTGGATGTTCTTTTCACTCTTGCGATATTTGGACAGCTTGCTGTAGGTCTGCTGGGACCCCTTATTGATTGAGCCCCATTAAATGTCAATCTGTGAGTGTGTATACTATTGCATTCCCAGGCCCGATCCACAATATGTCCAAGCACTGCATTTCCTTCCCCATGAGAGCAATAGGACCAAGCCACTCGGAGGATGATGCAGCATTCAACCCTTGCACCTGTCACCAGACGCTGACATTTTCACAGTGGCTTAACAGTGATGGCTTCTGCAGGGGAGCACATTTTCATTGGCATGTCAAGAAAAGTAGTTATCATTTTCATGCTAAAATACAGGCCCTCAGTCCCACACCCAAGTGCTATCTTAAAACATGCCCGCCCTCAAGCTGATAAATGAACGGTGTCATCGATTAAGAGAGCCCCACATGCTGTGCCTACTGCATTGTTTTAAAGCCAATTCTGTCATTTTGCTAGGAACTAATGAAGAGTAAACATGGGCTACAGATAAACTGAGTGATAAACAGTCAGCAGAGCTGTGTGGACATCCTGACTCCTTCAATGTGCATCTCAGGAAGCTGTCAGCTTAACGACAGCACTGAAATAACAGTTTGAGCAGGGTGATTAATAATACTGCACGTTTGACTTTTGTTTCACCTTTTCTTTAGTATTCAAATCAGTTAAATCTAGAGTTGCAAACAGAGCTTCTGCACATGTGCACACACATGCATAAAAAGAATGCTTTGCCATTGATTTTCAAGTAAATTCGCCATTGATCTACTTCCCTGAAGTTATTTTCCTTTGTTTAAACCGCCCATTTAAATAAGCAGTTAGCCTCATACTGACAAAACCGACATGTGCCCAGTGTGTTTCTCTGTGTAGCTCCACTGAACTAGTTGGTTACTCAGTCCAAATGTTTTTTTTTATTACTCCTTTTTTGTGAAATCAACAAATTGGTTTACACTGAACATTTATTGTGGAGGTTAATGTATTTAAGTAGAGGTAAAAATGATTTGCAGTGTTATAAAATGTAAGGAAAAACCTGCCACCTAATTAGGAAACCCTACAGCTGATCGCTGTCAAACAACCTAGCTCTATGTTCTGACATGTTGAATCCTGCCCCTTCACTCCACATCTCACACCTAATTACCTTTTGTGTCCACACCTCTTCTCCCCCCTCTATTAAACCCACATTCACTCCACACGGAGTCAATTGTTTAAAGCTTACTGAACCCTTCTTAAAACACGTTAAGGTAGAAATTCCTATTGGCAATATTAGCGGATGAATGCTTCATGCCTTTGTAAGACATTCCTCTATCCATTCTTTTAATGGAGACATCGACCCATTTAAAAGAATAGCGGGCAGTGGAACAGTATGTGAATGTATTAAGCTTTCGTCCGCTAATTTCACCAGAAGAATTTTTCTGGCTTTAGTGACAAATGAATCAGTATTAATATATTAATTGTATGAGAAGTAGCTGAGCAATGCTATATGGTTTCATCTGAAACAAATCTTAACCGAGAGCTTTTACTTCAAAGGAGGCCAGATCCAGGCAGGGATGAGATTACCTAAACTATTAATCACATGCCAGGTTTGAGTAATATGTAGAAATAAATCAATTTATGAGCCAGAAAACATTCATAATTATACATTTAATAGTAGGTTGGGGATTTCTTATCAGCCACATTAATTAAGTTCACAGAAGGGAAAATTGTATGTGATCGAAATATGGAATATACACAAATAAGGATTAAGCATAGTATGTAATGGTTATGGGGACTGTATATGAACATGGGTTATACATAGTGTATATAATGGGGATCAACTATGAATGAAAAAGAAACAGAGGAACCAGGATGTTATGCCCTCCTCTGATTGTGGCGTATCAGCGGGCAACAGGGCTTCCAGCTAATATAGAGATGCACCCCTGACCCAAGTCAACCTTTCTGCCTTGGTGTAATTTTGGAGAAGGACATTAGCCCTGCTACAAGCCTCTCAGGTTTGCAGCATTGGCCATGTCCCCTCCCCTGATCAGGAGTGGCCGCATATTTCCAGTACCATTTCTGTACCTGGGTCAAGTCAAGGACATACTCATCAGCTCACCCCAAAATCCTGCTGCGCTACAATCGGCTATATTCAGGGAGCGATCACGAGCAGGAATCCTGACCGATTTTTTTCCTCCCGAATCCAAAGACACTCATACCAACTGTAACACCTATATCACCACGTTGGCTGGGATCAGCTAACTCAGCACAGATTGAGGATCGAACCTGGGGTTTTCCTGGTGTCGATGCCAACTGTGCTGACTTAACTCAGTTGGTAGCACTCTCATTTCTGGTTCAAAATATTGAGGGTGGGTTTAAGCTTCACACTAGAATTTGAGCTCATAATCTGGGGATGCAGTTATTTGCACTGTGAAAATGCTCTGATTTGCTTTGATTGACTCTCCATTATCACATGACCTGATTGCTGATTGGTCCCCTTGGAGGATAAGCCACACCCAGAAGTTTCTCTGGAATGTGTAATTGGAACCGCCCTGCCCAAGTTCTGAGTGACTTTGCAAAGTGTAGGTCGAGCCATTCTGACTTCAGAACTTGGACAGGATAGAGCTCCGCCAACCCAGCAAAAGCCTTCTAAGTTCCTGACCCCATCCCAGCCCAAGTGCATGCCTCCCCCAGCCGAAGTTCCTGACCTTACCCCCACTTCCACCCGTGCCCCCCACCCACCCCCCGCCATAGATGGAGCATTGTCTGTGGAGCATGGATTGTTAACAGGTTTATTGGGTATGAGGTGAATATTGATGGTGTCGTGACATCTGGATTTCATCCACTCCAATGATGTCCCTTGTAACACTTGCAACGAGCTTTCTGAGAAATCAGTGTGGGTGGAAAGGGGGGTGGAAAGGACGTGATACCTCCGATTCCCCCTCCCACTTCCACTCTCACTTTCCCCCATCTCTCGCTGTTCCACCCTCTCTCTCCCCCGTCACTCTCCCTTTCCCGTATCTCTCTCTCTCTCCACTCCCCCATATCTCTCTCTCTCCCATCCCCTCCCATGTCTCTCTCTCCCCCCCCGTATGTCTCTTTTCCCCCCCATATCTCTCTCCCCCATGTCTCTCTCTCCCCCCGTGTCTCTCTCTCCCTCCACCCCTAACTCTCTCTCCCTCCCCCCGTGTCTCTCTCTCCCTAACACCATGTCTCTCTCTCCCTCCCCCAGTCTCTCTCTCTCCCTCCCCCCATGTCTCTCTCTCCCTAACCCCATGTCTCTCTCTCCCTCCCCCCATCTCTCTCTCTCCCTCCCCCCATGTCTCTCTCTCCCTAACCCCATGTCTCTCTCTCCTTCCCCCCGTCTCTCTCTCTCTCCCTCCCCCCGTGTCTCTCTCTCCCCTTCCATGTGTCTCCCCCACCCCCCCCGCCACGTGTCTCTCTCCCTCCTCCCCCCGTGTCACTCTCTTCCCCCCCTCTGTGTGTCTCTCTTCCCCCCCTTGTCTATCTCTCTCTCTCCCGCCCTCCCCCTCATGTCTCTCTCTCTCCTCCCACCCCCCCACCCGTCCGCCTGCGGCCTCTCTCTCTCTCTCTCTCCTACTATCTCCAATGTTTTCTCTCCCACAGAACTCCGTGAATATGTTCCAATTAATGCAAAGGCTGGGAGCAAATTCAGCTCCAGGTTTCAGCAGCAGAAATTGTTTCAGCAACGGATCCCATGCGGACCCGTCGGAAGATCGGGGCCCTACTTCCGGTTTCAGGTCCGAGGATTTTGCGCATGCTGGAGAGGCATCGGGGGCGGAGTCTAGAGGATGCAGGCGCAGAAAAAACGCAGTGCAAATAGTCACTCTGTAATCTCAGTTGACACTAGAATTCTGAAAAAGTTATGGCATTGTTGGAGATTTCGTGATTTAGTCCAGGCTTTGTATTTACAGTGAACATTAAAGATCCCATGGCACTATTTAAAGAGCAGTGTTTTCCTGATGTCCTGGCCAACATTCCCCCCTCAAATAACATCATGTTAACTGATCATTTTCCTCACCGCTGTTAATGGGACATTGTTGGTGCAGATTGACTATCACGTTGGCAACCTAACAGTCATCACAATTCAAAAAATATGAATTAATTGTGTGAAATACTTTCAGATATTTTAATATGATAAGGAGATAAGTATTACTTATGGCTTAGCTCCCCACTAGGTAAACTCTCTGAGCCACCACAGAAGCTTAACTTTAATATTTTAACTTTTAACAATTGTAAAATGAAACCAGCATTTGGCTTTCAGTGAACACAGCTTTGTACACATGGATTTGGATAGGTGTACATCGGTTTGCATGCATGCACAGAGCTCCACAGTTCTTGACCATGGAGTGATGCAGATTTAGCATTACATGTTATTAGTTTGTGTTCCTGTGCAGAGTTTTAAGTGGCAAGTGCACATTATTTTTATTCATTTATGGAATGTGCACATCGCTGGCAAGGCCAGCATTTATTGCCTATCCATAATTGCCCTCGAGAAGAAGCCTTCTTGAACCGCTGCAGTACATGGGGTGAAGGTACTTCCTAAGTGCTGTTAGGGAGGGAGTTCCAGGATTTTGACGATGATGGGGTGGCAATATATTTCCAAGTCAGGATGGTGTATAACGTGAAGGGGAACTTACAGGTGCTGGTGTTCCCATGTGCCTGCTGCCCTTGTTCTTCTAGGTGGTAGGGTTCACAGGTCTGGGTCGCAGGTTTGGGAGGTGCTGCCGAAGAAGCCTTGGCAAGTTGCTGCAGTGCATCTTGTAGATGATATACACTGCAGCCATGGTGCACCGGTGGTGGAGGGAGTGGATGTTTGAGATGGTGGAAAAGGTTCCAATCAAATGGGCTGCTTTGTCCTGAATGGTGTCCAGCTTCTGAGTGTTGCTTGGGGTGCACTCATCCAGGCAAGTGGAGAGCATTCCATCACACTCATGACTTATGTATTGCAGGCGGTGGAAAGACTTTCGGGAGTCAAGAGGTAAGTCACTCACCACAGAATACCTAGCCTCTGATCTGTTCTTATTGCCACAGTATTTATGTGGTTGGTCCAGTTAAGTTTCTGGTCAATAGTGACCCCTAGGATGTTTATGGTGGGGAGTTCGGAAATGGTAAACCTGTTGAATGTCAAGGGTGCTAGACCTCTCTTGTTGGAGATGGTCATTGCATAGCACTTTAGTGGTGCGAATGTTACTTGCCACTTATCAGCCCAAGCCTGAATATTGTCCAGGTCTTGCTGGATGTGGGCAGGGACTGCTTAATAATCTGAGGAGTTGCGACTGCAACGGAACACTTTGCAATAATCAGTGAACATCCCCACTTCCGACCTTATGATGGAAGAAAGGTCATTGATGAATCAGCTGAGGATGGTTGGGTCAAGAACACTGCCCTGAGGAACTCCTGCAGTGCTGTCCTGGGGTTGAAATGATTGGCCTCCAGCAACCACAAACATCTTCCTTTGTGTTGGGTATGACTCCAGCCAGTGGAGAGTTTTCCCCCGATTCCCTTGACTTCAGTTTTACTAGGACTCCTTGATGCCACATTCAGTCAAATGCTGCCTTGAAGTTAGGGGCAGTCACTCTCACCTCACCTCTGGAATTCACTTCTTTTATCCATGTTTGGACCAAGGCTGTAATGAGGTCTGGAGCTGAGTGGTTCTGGCAGAACGCAAACAGAGCATCGGTGAGCAGGTTATTGGTGAGTAAGTGCCGCTTGATAGCACTGTCAACGAAAACTTCCATCACTTTGCTGATGATTGAGAGTAGACTGATGGGCAGTAATTGGCCAGATTGGATTTGTCTTGCTTTTTGTGGACAGAACATACCTGGGCAGTTATCCACATTGTTGGGTAGATGCCAGTGTTGCAGCTGTACTAGAAACATAGAAACATAGAAACATAGAAAATAGGTGCAGGAGTAGGCCATTCATCCCTTCTAGCCTGCACCGCCATTCAATGAGTTCATGGCTGAACATGCAACTTCAGTACTCCCTTCCTGCTTTCTCGCCATACCCCTTGATCCCCCGAGTAGTAAGGACTTCATCTAACTCCCTTTTGAATATATTTAGTGAATTGGCCTCAACTACTTTCTGTGGTAGAGAATTCCACAGGTTCACCACTCTCTGGGTGAAGAAGTTTCTCCTCATCTCGGTCCTAAATGGCTTACCCCTTATCCTTAGACTGTGACCCCTGGTTCTGGACTTCCCCAACATTGGGAACATTCTTCCTGCATCTAACCTGTCTAAACCCGTCAGAATTTTAAACGTTTCTATGAGGTCCCCTCTCATTCTTCTGAACTCCAGTGAATACAAGCCCAGTTGAGCAGTCTTTCTTGATAGGTCAGTCCCACCATCCCGGGAATCAGTCTGGTGAATCTTCGCTGCACTCCCTCAATAGCAAGAATGTCCTTCCTCAAGTTAGGAGACCAAAACTGTACACAATACTCCAGGTGTGGCCTCACCAAGGCCCTGTACAACTGTAGCAACACCTCCCTGCCCCTGTACTCAAATCCCCTCGCTATGAAGGCCAACATGCCATTTGCTTTCTTAACTGCCTGCTGTACCTGCATGCCAACCTTCAATGACTGATGTACCATGACACCCAGGTCTTGTTGCACCTCCCCTTTTCCTAATCTGTCACCATTCAGATAATAGTCTGTCTCTCTGTTTTTACCACCAAAGTGGATAACCTCACATTTATCCACATTATACTTCATCTACCATGCATTTGCCCACTCACCTAACCTATCCAAGTCACTCTGCAGCCTCACAGCATCCTCCTCGCAGCTCACACTGCCACCCAACTTAGTGTCATCCGCAAATTTGGAGATACTACATTTAATCCCCTCGTCTAAATCATTAATGTACAATGTAAACAGCTGGGGCCCCAGCACAGAACCTTGCGGTACCCCACTAGTCACTGCCTGCCATTCTGAAAAGTACCCATTTACTCCTACTCTTTGCTTCCTGTCTGACAACCAGTTCTCAATCCACGTCAGCACACTACCCCCAATCCCATGTGCTTTAACTTTGCACATTAATCTCTTGTGTGGGACCTTGTCGAAAGCCTTCTGAAAGTCCAAATATACCACATCAACTGGTTCTCCCTTATCCACTTTACTGGAAACATCGTCAAAAAATTCCAGAAGATTTGTCAAGCATGATTTCCCTTTCACAAATCCATGCTGACTTGGACCTATCATGTCACCATTTTCCAAATGCACTGCTATGATATCCTTAATAATTGATTCCATCATTTTACTCACTACTGAGGTCAGGCTGACCGGTGTATAATTCCCTGTTTTCTCTCTCCCTCCTTTTTTAAAAAGTGGGATTACATTGGCTACCCTCCACTCAATAGGAACTGATCCAGAGTCAATGGAATGTTGGAAAATGACTGTCAATGCATCCACTATTTCCAAGGCCACCTCCTTAAGTACTCTGGGATGCAGTCCATCAGGCCCTGGGGATTTATCGGCCTTCAATCCCATCAATTTCCCCAACACAATTTCCCGACTAATAAGGATTTCCCTCAGTTCCTCCTCCTTACTCGACCCTCTGACCCCTTTTATATCCGGAAGGTTGTTGGTGTCCTCCTTAGTGAATACCGAACCAAAGTACTTGTTCAATTGGTCTGCCATTTCTTTGTTCCCCGTTATGACTTCCCCTGATTCTGACTGCAGGGAACCTACGTTTGTCTTTACTAACCTTTTTCTCTTCACATACCTGTAGAAACTTTTGCAATCCGCCTTAATGTTCCCTGCAAGCTTCTTCTCGTACTCCATTTTCCCTGCTCTAATCAAACCCTTTGTCCTCCTCTGCTGAGTTCTAAATTTCTCCCAGTCCCCGGGTTCGCTGCTATTTCTGGCCAATTTGTATGCCACTTCCTTGGCTTTAATACTATCCCTGATTTCCCTTGATAGCCACGGTTGAGCCACCTTCCCTTTTTTATTTATACGCCAGACAGGAATGTACAATTGTTGTAGTTCATCCATGCGGTCTCTAAATGTCTGCCATTGCCCATCCACAGTCAACCCCTTAAGTATCATTCGCCAATCTATCCTAGCCAATTCATGCCTCATACCTTCAAAGTTACCTTTCTTTAAGTTCTGGACCATGGTCTCTGAATTAACTGTTTCATTCTCCATCCCAATGCAGAATTCCACCATATTATAGTCATTCTTCCCCAAGGGGCCTCGCACAATGAGATTGCTAATTAATCCTCTCTCATTACACAACACCCAGTCTAAGATGGCCTCCCCCCTAGTTGGTTCCTCGACATATTGGTCTAGAAAACCATCCCTTATGCACTCCAGGAAATCCTCCTCCACCGTATTGCTTCCAGTTTGGCTCGCCCAATCTATGTGCATATTAAAGTCACCCATTATAACTGCTGCACCTTTATTGCATGCACCCCTAATTTCCTGTTTGATACCCTCCCCAACATCACTACTACTGTTTGGAGGTCTGTACACAACTCCCACTAACGTTTTTTGCCCTTTGGTGTTCTGCAGCTCTACCCATATAGATTCCACATCATCCAAGCTAATGTCCTTCCTAACTATTGCATTAATCTCCTCTTTAACCAGCAATGCTACCCCACCTCCTTTTCCTTTTATTCTATCCTTCCTGAATGTTGAATACCCCTGGATGTTGAGTTCCCAGCCCTGATCATCCTGGAGCCACGTCTCCGTAATCCCAATCACATCATATTTGTTAACATCTATTTGCACAGTTAATTCATCCACCTTATTGCGGATACTCCTTGCATTAAGACACAAAGCCTTCAGCTTGGCTAGAAGCGCAGCTACTTCTCGAGCACAAGTCTTCAGCACAACAGCTGGGATGTTGTCAGGGCCCGTAGCCTTTGATATATCCAGTGTGCTCAGCCTTTTCTTGATATCACGTGGAGTGAATCAAATTGGCATCTATTATGGTGGAGCCCTCAGGAGGAGGCTGAGATTGATCATCCACTTGGCACCTCTTGCTGAAGATGGTTGCAAATGCTTCAGCCTTGTCTTTAGCACTTGCAGGCTGGGATCCGCCATCATGGAGGATGGGAATGTGCATGGAGTCTCCTCCTCCCATTGGTTGTTTAATGGTTCACCACCATTCACGACTGGATATGGCAAGACTGCAAAGCTTCGATCTGATCCATTGGTTGTGGGATTGCTTAACTCTATCTGTAGAATTTTGCTTCCATTGTTTAGCCTGCATGTAGTCCTGTATAGCAGCTTCCCCAGGTAGGCACCTCGTTTTTAGAGGCATACTCTTCTACACTCCTCAATGAACCAAGGGTCCACCAGCTTGATGGTAATGGTAGTGTGAGGGATATGCTGGGCCATGAGGTTACAGATTGTGGTGAAATATAGTTCTGCTGCTGCTGGAGGCCCACAATGCCTCATTGATGCCCAGTTTTGAGCAGCTAGATCTATTTTGAATCTATCCCATTTAGCACGGTGGTATTGCCACACAACACGATGGAGGGTGCCTTTAGTGTAAAGTCAGTACTTCGTCTCTACGAGGACTGCGCGGATGTCACTCCAACCAATGCTGTCATAGACAGATGCATCTGCGACAGGTAGATTGATGAGGACGAGGTCAAGTAGGTTTTTCCCTCGTATTGATTCTCTAACCAGTTGCCACAGGTCCAGTCTGTCAATAGTGGTACTACCGAGTCACTCTTGGTGATGGACATTGAAGTCCCCCACCCAGAGTACATTCTGTGCTATTGCTACTCTCAGAGCTTCTTCCAAGTGGTATTCAACATGGAGAAGTACTGATTCATCAACTGAGGGAGGGCAGTAGGTGGTTATCAGCAGGAGGTTTCCTTGTCCATGTTTGACCTAATGCCATGAGACGTCATGTGATCCGGAGTCAATGTTGAGGACTTCCAGGGTCACTCCTTCTCAACTATATCATTCATTCATTCATTCATAGGCAGTCCCTCGGAATTGAGGAAGACTTGCTTCCACTCCCAAAGTGAGTTCTTTGATGGCTGGACGGTCCGATACGAGAGCCACAGACCCTGTCAAAGGTGGGACAGACATTCGTCGAAGGAAGGGGTCAGTGGGGCTGGTTTGCTGCGCGCTCCTTCCGCTGCCTGTGCTTGGCCTCTTCACACTCTCTGCGTTGAGACATGAGGAGCTCAACACCCTCCCGGATGCACTTTCTCCACCTCGGGCGGTCTTCGGCCAGGGTCTCCCAGGTGTCAGTGGTGATGTCGCACTTTACCAGGGAGGCTTTGAGGGTGTCCTTATAATGTTTCCGCTGTCCTCCTTTGGCTCATTTACCATGAAGGAGCTCCGCACAAAGTATTTGCTTCGGGAGTCTCGTATCTGGCATGCGAACTATGTGGTCTGCCCAGAGAAGCTGATCAAGTGTGGTCAGTGCTTCAATACTGGGGATGTTAGCCTGGTCGAGGACACTGATGTTGGTGCGCCTGTCCTCCCAGGGGATTTGCAGGATCTTGCGGAGACATCGTTGGTGATAAATCTCCAGCGACTTGAAGTGCCTTCTATACATCGTCCATGCCTTAGATCCATACAGGAGGGTGGGTATTACTAGAGCCCTGTAGACCATGAGCTTGGTGGTAGATTTGAGGGCCACTGTGCTGTCACCTCGGGTGGGTCTGTCTTGTCGGTAATACAGGGATAGTGCTGGAGGAGTCTGGGATGTTGGCTGAAAATTATGATTCTGTGAGTATTGCCTGTCAGGCTGTTGCTTGAGTAGTCTGTGGGACAGCAATCCGAATTTTGGCACAAATCACCAGATGTTAGTGAGGAAGACTTTGCCTTTGTCGTATCCGAATCCGTTGCTCAAGTCGATGCTGGGTGGTCCATCCGGTTTTATTTTTATTGGCCCTGAATAGCGGTCGGCGGCGTAGCTAAGTGTGCGCCGCCAATCTCCAAAAATGTTAAGAGTCAACCACATTGCTGTGAGTCTGGAGTCATATGAAAGCCAGACCAGGTAAGGGAAGCAGATTTTCTTCCTTTAAGGGCATTAGTGAACCAGATGGGTTTTTACAACAATCCATAATCATTTCATTAACTGAATTTAAATTCCACAGCTGTCGTGGTGGGATTTGAGCTCATATCAAAAGAGTTTCATATCTCCAATCATTAGTCTAGGCCTCTGGGTTACTAATCCAGTATCATAAACCAGCATGCCACCATTCCCACCACCTCAGGAGTAATTCCATGAGTCCCATAGCATGCATTGGTGAATCACAGTGCTGTTTCACCTATGTCTAACATATACTCAAATGTAGTGACACTCAGCACGAGTCAGGGGATCGCAGAACAAAACTTAATGGCACATAATTGACATTCAGTAAATCGGACATGCTGATCTCCATGCCCCAGTTCCCGATCTGCACTCCTACATAACAGAAGAACATAAGAATTAGGAACAGGAGTAGGCCATTTAGCCCCTCGAGTCTGCTCCGCCATTCAAAAAGATTATGGCTGATCTGGCCG
Organism: Pristiophorus japonicus; assembly: GCF_044704955.1. Classification (NCBI taxonomy): domain Eukaryota; kingdom Metazoa; phylum Chordata; class Chondrichthyes; family Pristiophoridae; genus Pristiophorus; species Pristiophorus japonicus. Next base: position 54,742,307 of record NC_091983.1, read on the forward strand.
TGGACTCAGCTCCACTTACCCGCCCGCTCCCCGTAACCCTTAATTTCCTTATTGGTTAAAAATCTATCTATCTGTGATTTGAATACATTCAATGAGCTAGCCTGAACTGCTTCCTTGGACAGAGAATTCCACAGATTCACAACCCTCTGGGAGAAGAAATTCCTTCTCAACTCGGTTTTAAATTGGCTCCCCCGTATTTTGAGGCTGTGCCCCTAGTTCTAGTCTCCCCGACCAGTGGAAACAACCTCTCTGCCTCTATCTTGTCTATCCCTTTCATGATTTTAAATGTTTCTATAAGATCACCCCTCATCCTTCTGAACTCCAACGAGTAAAGACCCAGTCTACTCAATCTATCATCATAAGGTAACCTCCTCATCTCCGGAATCAGCCCAGTGAATCGTCTCTGTACCCCCTCCAAGGCTAGTATATCCTTCCTTAAGTAAGGTGACCAAAACTGCACGCACTACTCCAGGTGCGGCCTCACCAATACCCTATACAGTTGCAGCAGGACCTCCCTGCTTTTGTACTCCATCCCTCTCGCAATGAAGGCCAACATTCCATTCGCCTTCCTGACTACCTGCTGCACCTGCAAACTAACTTTTTGGGATTCATGCACAAGGGCCCCCAGGTCCCTCTGCACTGCAGCATGTTGTAATTTCTCCCCATTCAAATAATATTCCCTTTTACTGTTTTTTTCCCCAAGGTGGATGACCTCACACTTTCCGACATTGTATTCCATCTGCCAAACCTTAGCCCATTCGCTTAACCTATCTAAATCTCTTTGCAGCCCTCTGTGTCCTCTACACAACCCGCTTTCTCACTAATCTTTGTGTCATCTGCAAATTTTGTTGCACTACACTCCGTCCCCTCTTCAAGGTCATCTACGTATATTGCAAACAGTTGTGGTCCCAGCACCGATCCCTGTGGCACACCACTAACCACCGATTTCCAACCCGAAAAGGACCCATTTATCCAGACTCTCTGCTTTCTGTTAGCCAGCCAATTCTCTATCCATGCTAATACATTTCCTCTGACTCCGCGTACCTTTATCTTCTGCAGTAACCTTTTGTGTGGCACCTTATCGAATGCCTTTTGCAAATCTAAATACACCACATCCATCGGTACACCTCTATCCACCATGATCGTTATATCCTCAAAGAATTCCAGTAAATTAGTTAAATATGATTTCCCCTTCATGAATCCATGTTGCGTCTGCTTGATTGCACTATTCCTATCTAGATGTCCCGCTATTTCTTCCTCAATGATAGCTTCAAGCATTTTCCCCACTACAGATGTTAAACTAACCGGCCTATAGTTACCTGCCTTTTGTCTGCCCCCTTTTTTAAACAGAGGCGTTACATTAGCGGCTTTACAATCCACTGGTACCTCCCCAGAGTCCAGAGAATTTTTGTAGATTATAACGAATGCATCTGCTATAACTTCCGCCATCTCTTTTAATACCCTGGGATGCATTTCATCAGGACCAGGGGACTTGTCTACCTTGAGTCCCATTAGCCTGTCCAGCACTACCTCCCAAGTGATAGTGATTGTCTCAAGGTCCTCCCTTCCCACATTCCTGTGACCAGCAATTTTTGGCATGGTTTTTGTGTCTTCCACTGTGAAGACCGAAGCAAAATAATTATTTAAGGTCTCAGCCATTTCCACATTTCCCATTATTAAATCCCCCTTCTCATCTTCTAAGGGACCAACATTTACTTTAGTCACTCTTCCGTTTTATATATCGGTAAAAGCTTTTACTATCTGTTTTTATATTTTGCGCAAGTTTACTTTCGTAATCTATCTTTCCTTTCTTTATTGCTTTCTTAGTCATTCTTTGCTGTCGTTTAAAATTTTCCCAATCTTCTAGTTTCCCACTAACCTTGGCCACCTTATACACATTTTTAATTTGATACTCTCCTTTATTTCCTTGGTTATCCATGGCTGGTTATCCCTTCTCTTACCGCCCTTCTTTTTCACTGGAATATATTTTTGTTGAGCACTATGAAAGAGCTCCTTAAAAGTCCTCCACTGTTCCTCAATTGTGCCACCGTTTAGTCTGTGTTCCCAGTCTACTTTAGCTAACTCTGCCCTCATCCCACTGTAGTCCCCTTTGTTTAAGCATCGTACACTCGTTTGAGACACTACTTCCTCACCCTCAATCTGTATTACAAATTCAACCATACTGTGATCACTCATTCCGAGAGGATCTTTTACTAGGAGATCGTTTATTATTCCTGTCTCATTACACAGGACCAGATCTAAGATAGCTTGCTCCCTTGTAGGTTCTGTAACATACTGTTCTAAGAAACAATCCTGTATGCATTCTATGAATTCCTCCTCCAGGCTACCCTGTGCGATTTGATTTGACCAATCGATATGTAGGTTAAAATCGCCCATGATTACTGCCGTTCCTTTTTCACATGCCTCTATTATTCCCTTGATTATTGTCCGCCGCACCGTGAAGTTATTATTTGGGGGCCTATAAACTACGCCCACCAGTGACTTTTTCCCCTTACTATCTCTAATCTCCACCCACAATGATTCAACATTTTGTTCATTAGAGCCAACATCATCTCTCACAACTGCCCTGATATCATTCTTTATTAACAGAGCTACCCCACCTCCTTTCCCTTCTTGTCTATCCTTCCGAATTGTCAGATACCCCTGTATGTTTAATTCCCAGTCTTGGCCACCCTGCAACCATGTTTCTGTAATGGCCACCAAATCATACCCATTTGTAATAATTTGTGCCGTCAACTCATTTACTATATTTCGAATGCTGCGTTCGTTTAGGTAGAGTGTTTTAATACTAGTTTTTAAACCATGATTTTTAGTTTTGACCCCTCCTGCAGCCCCTTTATATTCATACATATTGTCCCTTCCTATCACCTTGTAGTTTACACTTACCCCAGTGCTACTCTGCTCTGTTGCCTCCTGCCTTTTGCATTCTTTCTTGGGGTCCTGTTCATCTGCGGTCTCACCCACTCTAACTGGGCCCTCTCCTGGGTTCCGAATACTCCTCGCATTGAGGCACCGAGCTTTCAGGCTTGCCTTTTTATTACACTTTGACCCTTTAGAATTTTGCTGTACATTGGCCCTTTTTGTTTTTTGCCTTGGGTTTCTCTGCCCTCCACTTTTACTCATCTCCTTTCTGTCTTTTGCTTTTGTCTCCATTTTGTTTCCCTCTGTCTCCCTGCATTGGTTCCCATCCCCCTGCCATATTAGTTTAACTCCTCCCCAACAGCACTAGCAAACACTCCCCCGAGGACATTGGTTTCGGTCCTGCCCAGGTGCAGACCGTCCAGTTTGTACTGGTCCCAACTCCCCTAGAACCGGTTCCAATGCCCCAGGAATTTGAATCCCTCCCTGCTGCACCACTGCTCAAGCCACGTATTCATCTGCGCTATCCTGCGATTCCTACTCTGACTAGCACGTGGCACTGTTAGCAATCCCGAGATTACTACTTTTGAGGTCCTACTTTTTAATTTAGCTCCAAGCTCCTTAAATTCGTCTCGTAGGACCTCATCCCTTTTTTTACCTATGTCATTGGTACCAATGTGCACCACAACAACTGGCTGTTCACCCTCCCTTTTCAGAATGTCCTGCACCCGCTCTGAGACATCCTTGACCCTTGCACCAGGGAGGCAACATACCATCCTGGAGTCTCGGTTGCGGCCACAGAAACACCTATCTATTCCCCTTACAATTGAATCCCCTATCACTATCACTCTCCCACTCTTTTTCCTGCCCTCCTGTGCAATAGAGCCGGCCGCGGTGCCATGAACTTGGCTGCTGCTGCCCTCCCCTGATGAGTCATCCCCCTCAACAGTACTCAAAGCGGTGTATCTGTTTTGCAGGGGATGACCGCAGGGGACCCCCTTGTACTGCTCTTCCTGCTGGTCTTCCATTCCCTGTCGCATTAAGCTCAGCAGCAGGAGTGCGAACTTTGAAAATTTACTCATAACACAGCACAGCCAGCCAGCCATTCCCCCCCGCCCCGCCCACGGCTCTGAAGCAGTCGAACACCACTGTTAAAAAAAAAACTGCCACGCAGTTTACTGCTAACTAGAGGGATACCACACAACATTGTACGACTAGTTCTGAATCCCACACTAATCGATCGTATCCTCTTCATAGAAGATAAAAAGATGCCAGTTGGTGTTAATCATGCATCCTTTTACCCTCTGTCTCATCGCAGGATAATTTGCCAATCAATGGAAAGAAGCATTCTGCAGCTGACCTTTAGCTGAACCCATCAATAATGACTCGGTAATAGTACTAATCACTGCTGGTAACCATTTGGTTATTGACAGCAGTTTGAAGATTGCGGTTAATTCTCTGAGGTGAAAGAGGGAATGTAATATATTTCAGGTAAGCAAGTGATTCAGGCAACCTAACCTCAATAATTAGATGCTTATTTTCTGTAATATTATTGCATTTTGTTACTCTGAAGTTTTCCTCTTAAATTTAAGTTACTATTCTAAAAAAAAACTTAAATATTGTTAATTGTGGGGCTAGGAAATAATTACATAGGGCTAAAACCTGCACTTTTTTTGCATGCTCAACGCGCACTTAATGCCCATTTTACCGCAGAAATTACGTATAACGGCCAGATATCGCCCATTTAGACAAAAAATGGAAACTGACGCCCATTTTTAGGAAACTTATCACCGAGTGTTACTTTCCCCATGTGCTTAACGCTGGGAAAAAATATCACCACCCGCCCACTTTTTTGGGGCGGAATCATCAGAATGGGTGAAATCAACGCCCATAATATCGCCCAGCGTTAATTTCCACACGGAATTAACGCCGAGATTTAAATAATACCGCCTGCCCACTTTTTTCTGTTGTGGAGCACATTTACCAAAACTAACACCCGGCAGATCGCCCAGCGTCAATTTCACCACCTCACACACATATCGCCCAGAATATCGCTCAACCAAAAAAACGCTCACAAAAAGTGGAACTGTTCAGAACGAACGCCAGCAGTGTGGCTGCCATTTTTAAATGCTACTCTTACGTGAGGAGCTGATACCTGAACAATTTGACTGAAAGAGCATTGATGTGAGTGACAATGCTGACACACTGCTGTGTGTGTGCAGCTCAGACATCAATGGTGCCCATCACCTTGGTGCCGGTTAAAGTTTATGTTGATTGATGTTAAGTTGTATTTAATCCTTTCATGTTAAGGAATCACCAGTGTGCAATGGTGCAGCTATCTGAGACAATGCGCAACAAGGTTATATTCAATCGCAAAAGTTTTATCCCAACATTGATCAGAAATCATAAGCATCACCGGCAATAACACCCAATCCCCACCCAACCCCCACTTTTTCCACCATTGACATAAATCACATGTCCAACATGTCCAGCAACACAGAATACAAAGACAAAGCAGGAGGGTGGTCCCCTCCCGCCATACATTGCAACAAATTGCATACACCCAGATAGAGATATAACACAACCATCACCTGCGCACATGCATCTCACTTTCCTTCCCCCTTCCTCTTCCCCCCTCCTCAGGCAGTGCCTCATTGGGCAGGATGAAGGCAGATGCGGTCGTTGGACGGGTACGGGAGTGGGGGGTACCGAGGAGGCAACATTCTCTGATGCAGAAGAAGGATCTTGGTCCTTCCTCTCAGCTGTCGTTCGCAGTGGTGGTGCGGAACCTAGGGGTGGAGTGCCGCGTTCAGAGACCACTGGGAGGGCTGTGGCAGCAGTGCTCCTGGCTATCGCATCCAGGAACTCTGCCATCCGTGGAATGCACTCGATCATGGTGCCGGAAATGGTGGCCAGCTGACGGGATATGCTCCCCAATGCTTTGATGAGCTGGTCACCAATGTCTACAGTCCTCCTAGACAACTGTACCATCTCTCCGCTGTCATGTCGCGCTCGTGAAACAGACCTGCCATGTCCACAAGGCCTTCGCGGGGTTGGCGCCATCCTGGGGACAAATGGGGTGCCCTGTGGCGAGGTGCTTGGGGCCGGTAACTCGCGAGTGGAGGCAGGAATGACCAGAGGACCACTAGATGGCCTTGGGGTGGAGTGGCTTCTGGAGCGTGGCGATGCAGGTTCCTCGAAGTCCGCACTCTCATCCGTCGAGAACAAACCCAGCGGATTGACGGACGAGAATTGGACCTCCTCAGCAGATGTAGGATTGTCCGCCGACTCCTGCCCGTGGCCCCACCTTCTGGCCTCTGTGGTCTTGCCTTGGGACGCGCTGCTGACTGAGTTGCAAAACACAAATTAGGTTATTAGAGAGAAGGGGGTGCTAGGGTGACAAGGTGAGTCTAGCGCTACACACAGCATATGCACGACAAAAGCACCACTGCTCTCAAAATCAGCACAAACATCACATTTCATGACCATCAACACATTTGCATTCCAATGATTTTCATTAGGCCAGCATTATTTCTATGACAATTTTAGAAATCATTGATCATATATGATTGTTCGGATCTGAGTGGGTGTGGCATCTATTGACATTACATCATGCAATGGTGTAAACTTCACTTCTTAATCTCCTCTTTAACCAGCAACGCTATCCCAACTCCTTTTCGTTTCTGTCTATCCTTCCTAAATATTGAATACCCTGGATGTTGAGTTCCCAGCCTTGGTCACCCCGGAGTCATATCTCTGTAATTCCAATTACATCATATCCGTTAACAGCTATCTGCGCAGTTAATTCATCCACCTTATTATGAATGCTCCTCGCATTGAGACACAGAGCCTTCAGGCTTATTTTTCTGACACTCTTAGGGAAGAGTGATCATAATATTGTAGAATTCTTCATTAAGATGAAGAGTAACACAGTTAATTCAGAGACTAGGATCCTGAACTTAAAGAAAGGTAACTTCGATGGTATGAGATGTGAATTGGCTAGGATAGACTGCCAAATGATACTTAAAGGTTTGACAGTGGATAGGCAATGGCAGACATTTAAAGATCACATGGATGAACTTCAACAATTTTACATCCCTGTCTGGCGTAAAAATAAAACAGGGAAGGTGGCTCAACTGTGGCTAACAAGGGAAAATAGGGATAGTGGTAAATCCAAGGAAGAGGCATATAAATTGGCCAGAAAAAGCAGCAAACCTGAGGACTGGGAGAAATTTAGAATTCAGCAGAGGAGGACAAAGGGTTTAATTAGGAGGGGGAAAATAGAGTATGAGAGTAAGCTTACAGGGAACATAACAACTGACTGCAAAAGCTTCTATAGATATGTGAAGAGAAAACAATTAGTGAAGAGAAACATAGGTCACTTGCAGTCAGAATCAGAATCTGAATTTATAATGGGGAACAAAGAAATGGCAGACCAATTGAACAAATACTTTGGTTCTGTCTTCACTAAGAAAGACACAAATAACCTTCCAGAAATATTAGGGGTCGGAGGGTCTAGCAAGAAGGAGGAACTGAAGGAAATCCTTATTAGTCAGGAAATCATGTTCGGGAAATTGATGGGATGGAAGACCGATAAATCCCCAGGGCTGATAGTCTGCATCCCAGAGTACTTAAGGAAGCGACTCTAGAAATAGTGGATGCATTGGTGATCATTTTCCAACAATCTAGTGACTCTGGATCAGTTCCTATGGATTGGAGGGTAGCTAACGTAACCCCACTTTTTAAAAAAGGAGGGAGAGAGAGAACAGGGAATTATAGACCGGTTAGCCTGACATCAGTAGTGGGGAAAATGTTGGAATCAATTATTAAAGACATATTAGCAGCACATTTGGAAAGCAGTGACAGGATCGGTCCAAGTCAGCATGGATTTATGAAAGGGAAATCATGCTTGACAAATCTTCTACAATTTTTTAAGGATGTAACTAGTAAAGTGGACAAGGGAGAAGCAGTGGATGTGGTGTATTTGGACTTTTAAAAGGCTTTTGACAAGGTCCCACACGAGAGATTAGTGTGCAAAATTAAAGCACATGGTATTGGGGGTAATGTATTGATGTAGATAGAGAACTGGTTGGCAGACAGGAAGCAAAGAGTAGGAATAAACGGGTCCTTTTCAGAATGGCAGGCAGTGACTAGTCGGGTACCTGAAAGTTCAATGCTGGGACCCCAGCTATTTACAACATACATTAATGATTTAGACAAAGGAATTGAATGTAATATCTCCAAGTTTGCAGATGACACTGAGCTGGGTGGCAGTGTGAGCTGTGAGGAGGATGCTAAGAGGCTGCAGGGTGACTTGGACTTATATGAGTGGGCAAATGCATGGCAGATGCGGTATAATGTGGATAAATGTGAGGTTATCCACTTTTGTGGCAAAAACATGAAGGCAGAATATTATCTGAATGGTGACAGATTAGGAAAAGGGGAGGTGCAACGAGACCTGGGTGTCATGGTACATCAGTCATTGAAAGTTGGCATGCAGGTACAGCAGATGTTGAAGAAGGCAAATGACATGTTGGCCTTCATAGTGAGAGGATTTGAGTATAGGAGCAGGGAGGTCTTGCTGCAGTTGTACAGGGTCTTGGTGAGGTCACACCTTGAATATTGTGTACAGTTTTGGTCTCCAAATCTGAGGAAGGACATTCTTGCTATTGAAGGAATGCAGCAAAGGTTCACCAGACTGATTTCCGGGATGGCAGGACTGGCATATGAAAAAAGACTGGATCGACTAGGCTTATATTCACTTGAATTTAGAAGAATGAGAGGGGATCTCATAGAAACATATAAAATTCTGATGGGATTGGACACGTTAGATGCAGGAAGAATGTTCCTGATGTTGGGGAAGTCCAGAACCAAGGGTCACAGTCTAAGGATAAGGGGTAAGCCATTTAGGACCGAGATGAGGAGAAACGTCTTCACTCAGAGAATTGTGAACCTGTGGAATTCTCTACCACAGAAAGTTGTTGAGGCCAGTTCGATAGATATACTCAAAAGGGAGTTAGATGTGGCTCTTACGGCTAAAGGGATCAAGGGATATGGAGAGAAAGCAGGAATGGGTTACTGAAGTTGCATGATCAGCCATGATCATATTGAATGGTGGTACAGGCTCGAAGGGCCAAATGGTCTGCTCCTGCACCTATTTTCTATGTTTCTATTTTTCAGGGTCTGCAGATGCATCCGTGGCTGTCCGGGTGTGCTTCCCCACGAGTGCGAGCACACACTCCTCCATGTCAGTGATATCGCTGGGGACTGGTGGCCCCCTCCCATTCGCCTCTGCACGGACCTCATCATCGATAGCTTCTTCTGTAAAAGGTACAGGACGACATAGCATGATATCATTGCGTGATATCATTGCTAGGTACTGTCACAGACACTGATACAACACATAACTGACAGATGTAATCATGATTATTTTGATAATGATTATTCTTTACCTAAAGACGTACACTGTGATCGCAGGCTTTGAGTAAAACATTCCCGGTAAAAGTGAAGACCTCACATCTGATGATAGTCACTCATGACGATTACAAATCAAATTATATAAATATATAAGTACATGTAAATCAATGTAATACTTACTTTTGCGGATCCCACAAGGTCGTTCCATTGTTTACGGCATTGGTTGCCCTCACGCACCTCGTTGGTTGCCGACGACACCACCTCTGCTATCTCGGTCCATATCTTCTGGTATGCCTTTGGGGTGGGATTCCCAGGCCCTCCCTGTGTCAAATCACCCCAGCGTAACTGCAGGAGGGAGGCATTTGCCTCGTCCAAGAACCTCCTTGCTCTTTTGCGCCCTCCAATGTGCTCCTCTCCCACCTCACTGCTCTCTCCAACGTCAGTCTCCACAGTGTGCTGCTCTCCTGCTCTCTCTCCATTATAGGTCAAATTTGGTCAAATATGTGGCTGGTAACAACTACTTTTTGTTTGCCTACTTGCTGTGAAACTCTAAGGTCTCCCTCCTTCCTCCCAAAGCAGCCACACCACACCCACACATGCCTTCAGTCCCTCTGAGCTCCCTCTCTCTGTCTCCTCTTCTGCACTTGTCATGATGACCCTTGACCTCCAGAATCTCAGGAATCGAGCGTTGCTATGCCGTTGCTAAGAATGGCCATATTTTATGGTAGAAGGTCAAAAAAATGTTATGCTATCTCCCATTTTATATCGCTCGTGGCAACGCCCATTTTCAAAAGTGAAAACTAGGTGCTTTGAGAATGGGCGAGAAGCCGGCAATCTGAAAACCCTTTTTTAATGCCCACGCCGGAAATATCGCCCATAACCACAAAAGTGCAGGTTCTAGCTCTTAGAATTTACAGCACAAAAACAGGCCATTCAGCCAACCAGTGTTTATGCTTCATACAAGCATCCTCTCATTCTACTTACTTCATCTCCCGCTATCAACATATCCTTCGATCCCTTTCTCTCTCATTTGCTTATCTAGCTTCCCCTTAAATGCATCTATGCTATTCACCTCAACCACTTCCTGTGGGAGCGAGTTCCCCATTCGCACTACTCTCTGATGTTTCTCCTGAATTCCTTATTGGATTTATTAGTGACTATGTTGTATTTAAGGCCCCTAGTTTTGGACTATCATAACTGGAAACATCTTCTCTATATCTACGCAATCAAACCCCCTCATAATTTTAAAGATCTCTATCAGGTCGCCTCTCAGTCTTCTCTTATCGAGAGAAAAGAGCCCCGGCCTGTTCAGTCCTTGCTGATAGTTGTACCCTCTCAGTTCTGGTCTCATCCTTGCAAATCTTTTGTGTTTCTATGTAATTTTTGTAATATGGAGACCAGAACTGTGCACAATACTCTAAGGGCTAGAACGTCCACTTTTTTTGCATGCTTAACACCCACTTAACACCCATTTTACCACTGAAATGACATATAACGCCCACATATTGCCATTTTGGCACAAAATGGAAACTGACGGGCATTTTTAGGAAACTTATTGCCGAGCGTTACTTTCTCCATGTGCTTAACGCCGGGAAAAAATATTACCGCCGGCCCACTTTTTTTGGGCGTAATCATCAGAATGGACGAAATCAACGGCCATAATATCACCCAGCGTTACTTTCCACACGGAATTAACGCCGAGATTCAATAATACCGCCCGCCCAATTTTTTTTGTCGTAAAGAGCACATTTGGTGAAACTAACGCCCAGGAGATCGCCCACCATCACTTTCACCATCTCGTGCACATATCGCCCACAATATCGCTCGTCCAAAAAACCACCCAGAAAAAGTGGAACTGTTCTGAACTAAAACCAGCGGTGTGGCTGCCATTGTTAAAATCGCAGGTTGCTTCATTCAAAAGGCTGCTGTGCTTCAACCTCGGTGGAGTTCGGATGTACTCTGCAGGTTGTTGCAGTTGATGTGAACATCTCTACAAACATCTTGGCCATACTGTGACCGATTGGAATTGGGATATTCCTTGTTTGTGACCAATCGGTGGAAAACAGGGAACTACTGCAATGGGGCCAGTCCTTACTCACCCTCTCTTGGTGACCTATTACAGGCAGCAGACTCGAGATCACCGAAGGTATGCTCCACTGCATTATGTGCCCAATGTAAGAAGTGACAGACTAATGAGGTGGACCAGACGTTACACCCCTGCAGGTACAAGGAGAAGCATTCTTACCTTGACTTCCCCAACATCACCTGCCTTTGGAGACTGCGCTTCCACAATGAGGCTATCACAGAGGTATGCCAGCTGATAAGGTCAGATCTTCAGCCTGCCAGCACCATCAGTACTGCAATGTCCGTCGAGGTCAAAGTCACGGCAGCACTTTTGTTCTATGCCTTGGGTTATTTTCAGACCACAGCTGGAGACATTTGCGGACTTTCTCAGCATGCCACACATCGCTGCATTAGACAGGTCACTGAAGCCCTGTACACATGCAGGAGGGACTTGATCAGATTCCCTATGACCAGGGATGCACAGAGTGAGAGGGCTCTAGGATTATCCAGAATTGCAAACTTCCCCAATGTGCAGGGAGTAATAGATTGTATGCACATCGTGATGTGGGCACCTTTTCAGAATGCTGAGGTTTTCAGGAACCGCAAGGGATTCCACTCCCTGAATATCCAACTGGTTGTTGACCACCAGCAAATTATACTGGCAGTGAATGCTCAATTTTCGGGCAGCATCCATGATGCTCACATCCTGCATGAGAGCACTGTATCTGACTTGTTTAACAATCAGCCACAAGGTCAATGCTGGATGCTTGGTGACAAAGGATATGGCATCACCACCTGGCTGATGACCCCCCTGTGTGATACCCACACCGAAGCTGAGAGGCAATACAACGAGAGCCACAGAGCAACTCGCAATATCATGGAGAAAACCATTGGAGTGCTTAAGCAGCACTTTAGATGCCTGGACCACTCAGGAGGCAACCTCAAATACCACCCTGAACAAGTAGCTCAATTCGTGGTGGTGTGCTGCATGCTGCACAACTTGGCTATCAGGAGGGGACAAGAATTGCCTGATGAGTCTGACAGTCCACCTCACCAGAGAGAGGAAGAGGAGGACGAGGAGGCAGATGCTGACATCGGCCCAGACAATCAGGCTGACACTGAAGCCATGCCCCGCCCCCCTGTAGACCGCATGAAGAGCCCGTGGTGGCATGATAGCTGCAAGAGCCTTACGTCAGGAGCTCATCAATGATGGCTTTGTCTGAAAGAACGTTGGTGTTATTTACAAAGGCTGACACAATGCTGGGTGTGCAGGTCATACATCAATGGTGGGCATCACCTTGGTGACAGTCAAAGTTTAAGATGATTGAAGTTAAGTGTCATTCTACCCTTTGATGTAAAGCAACCACCAGCGTGTAACGGTGCAGTTATTTGAGCCAATGTGCTGCAAGGTTTTGTTAAATAAAAAACATTTAAACCAAACATTAGTCTGAAATCGTCAGTATCTCTGTACAAACCAACCCTTCTCCTCCCTCGCACCCCCCCACCCCCGCCCCCGTTTCTCCTTGCCACCTCTACCCCTTCTCCTTCCCCTCCTGACTCCAAGCCGCCTGGCCGAGGAGCTCCTCAGGCGATGCTTCATTGCGGCGGGGAGAGGGGGGGGTGACAGCCGAAACGTTGCTTGGACAGATACGGGAGAGGACGGTCCCGAGGTGGGAACGTGTTCCGAGCCAGAAGCAAGATGTTGCTGCTGGCTCTCATGTTTGGTTGGCAATGGGGGTGCAGCACCTTGGGGTGCAGTGCCGCCCTCCAGGATCACTGGGAGCCCTCTGCCACCAGTGTTCCTGGCTACCAGCTTCAGGGCCTCCTCCATCCCTTCCATGTTATATCTTATTTATTGGACAGAAACTCGGTGCCAACTATGTTCTTGGTACTTAGTAGGCTTTTTGCTGCTGGTGAATCTCCCTCGAGCCTCCCACAACAACCAGACAAGCACAAACCACAGCCACACAGCCTTCAGTCCCTCTCAGCTCCCTCTCTCTCTGTCTCCTGTTCTGCGCATGTCATGATGACCCTTGACCTCCTGAATCGCGGGAATCGAGCGTTGCCATGTCGTTGCTAAGGACGGCGACACTTTGCGGCAGTAGGTCAAAAATATTTAACACTAACACCCATTTCATATCGCTCTCGGTAAAGCCCATTTTCAAAAATGGAGACTAGGTACTTTGAGAATGGACGAGAAGCCGGCGATCTGAAAACCCTTTTTTACCGTCCACGTCGGAAATATCGCCCATTTTCGGGCGATAAGCACAAAAGTGGAGGTTCTAGCACTAAGTGTGATCTAGCCACGGTTCTATATAAGTTTAACATAACTTCTCTGTTTTGAATTCTATTCCTCTAGAAATAAATGCGTTCTTTGCATCTTTTATGGCTTTGTTAACCTGTGTTTTAATCTTAAGGATTTGTGTATCTGTACATCGAGATCCCTTTGTACCTTTACGCCATTTAGAATTTTAGAGCAGAATTTTCCACGGATCAACAAGCACGGTCAGTAGCGAGTCAGGTGGGAAAGTGTTTTTCTTTGACAGGGGATCGGGACCCCGCTGTCATCCTGCCTTTCCCAAATGTCGGGTCTGCCAGCATTGAGCAGACCTGGCACACAGCGGCTGGAGGAGGCAGTTATTAGTGGCTTGTTTACAGCCACTTAACAATGCTTTTTTTCCCAGCTTTTTGATTTTGACAGGACACCCATCAGTTTCCCGCTTTGCCTAGACCTCGTCAGTGAAGCTGAGGCGGGAGGTCACTTGCCATTGTTTCAGATGATGAGTCGACAACTTTAAATAACAAGTCAACGCTCCCAGCTGATTCACATATCTTCCCTTAGCCACTAGCATCTCTTAGCTACATTTCCATTACAGATTCAGAATGCTGCATGTCTTTACAGAAGTCTCCATCCAGTCTCACCTCATTGCCTCTCCCACCATTGACAGATCGCTTCTGTCATCTCTACTGCACCTGCCATCTATTGCATCAGCATCGGTTCCCTTGAAACCCCACCACAATCAGCCCCCACACCAGCAACGGGAAACCCAGAAGGAATTGCAGCGCGTCTGTCTATGGCATCTTAACGTAGCTCGTTAACTTCTGGGTTTGGTGTTGAATGCACAGTATAGGGATTTATACTTGGGATTTCGGGGCCCTTTTCACTTCCATAAGTTTGGAACCCTAGATTTACAATCTTAATGAGATCATGGTGCAAATAGGTACCAACCATATAGGTAAAAAACGAGATGAGGCCCTACAAGACGAATTTAGGGAGCTAGGAGCTAAATTAAAAAGTAGGACCTCAAAGGTAGTAATCTCAGGATTACTACCAGTCCCCCGTGCTAGTCAGAGTAGGAATCGCAGGATAGCTCAGATGAATACGTGGCTTGAGGAGTGGTGCAGAAGGGAGGGCTTCAAATTTCTGGGACATTGGAACCGGTTCTGGTGGAGGTGGGACCAGTACAAACTGGACGGTCTGCACCTGGGCAGGACCGGAACCAATGTCCTAGGAGGAGTGTTTGCTAGTGTTGTTGGGGAGGGGTTAAACTAAAATGGCAGGGGGATGGGCACCTATGCAGGGCGACAGAGGGAAGTAGAATGGGGGCAGAAGCAAAAGATAGAAAGAAGAAAAGTAAAAGTGGAGGGCAGAGAAAACCAAGGCAAAAAGCAAAAAGGGCCACATTACAGCAAAATTCTAAAGGGGCAAAGTGTATTAAAAAGACAAGCGTGAAGGCTCTGTACCTCAATGCAAGGAGTATTCGTAATAAGGTGGATGAATTAACTGCACAGATAGCTGTTAACGGATCTGATGTAATTGGCATCACGGAGACATGGCTACAGGGTGACCAAGGCTGGGAACTCAACATCCAGGGTCTTCAACATTCAGGAAGGATAGACAGAAAGGAAAAGGAGGTGGGGTGGCTTTGCTGGTTAATGAGGAAATTAACGCAATAGTAAGGAAGGACATTAGCTTGGATGATGTGGAATCAGTATGGGTGGAGCTACAGAATACCAAAGGGCAGAAAACGCTAGTGGGAGTTGTGTACAGATCACCAAACAGTAGTAGTGAGGTTGGGGACAGCATCAAACAAGAAATTAGGGATGCGTGCGATAAAGATACAGTTATCATGGGCGACTTTAATCTACATATTGATTGGGCTCACCAAACTGGTAGCAATGCGTTGGAGGAGGATTTCCTGGAGTGTATTAGGGACGGTTTTTTAGGTCAATGTCGAGGAACCAACTAGACTGGGTGATGTGTAATGAGAAAGGACTAATTAGCAATCTTGTTGTGCGAGGCCCCTTGGGGAAGAGTGACCATAAAATGGTAGAATTCTTTATTAAGATGGAAAGTGGCACAGTTAATTCAGAAACTAGGGTCCTGAACCTAAGGAAAGGTAACTTCGATGGTATGAGACGTGAATTGGCTAGAATAGACTGGTGAGTAATACTTACAGGGTTGACGGTGGATAGGCAATGGCAAACATTTAAAGATCACATGGATGAACTTCAGCAATTGTACATCCCTGTTTGGCGTAAAAATAAAACAGGGAAGGTGGCTCAACCGTGGCTAACAAGGGAAATTAAGGATAGTGTTAAATCCAAGGAAGAGGCGGATAAGTTGGCCAGAAAAAGCAGCAAACCTGAGGACTGGGAGAATTTTAAAATTCAGCAGAGGAGGACAAAGGGTTTAATTAGGAGGGGAAAATAGAGTATGAGAGGAAGTTTGCTGGGAACATAAAAACTGACTGCAAAAGCTTCTATAGATATGTGAAGAGAAAAAGATTAGTGAAGACAAACATAGGTCCCTTGCAGTCAGATTCAGGTGAATTTATAATGGGAAATAAATTCTTTGGTTCTGTCTTCATGAAGGAAGACACAAATAACCTTCCGGAAATACTAGGGGACCGAGAGTCCAGTGAGAAGGAGGAACTGAAGGAAATCCTTATTAGGTGGGAAATTGTGTTAGTCAAATTGATGGGATTGAAGGCCGATAAATCCCCGGGGCCTGATAGTCTGCATTCCAGAGTACTTAAGGAAGTGGCTCTAGAAATAGTGGATGCATTGGTGATCATTTTCCAACAATCTAGTGACTCTGGATCAGTTCCTATAGACTGGAGGGTAGCTAATGTAACACCACTTTTGAAGAAAGGAGGAAGCGAGAAAACGGGTAATTATAGACCGGTTAGCCTAACATCAGTAGTGGGGAAAATGTTGGAATCAATTATTAAAGATGAAATAGCAGCACATTTGGAAAGGAGTGACAGGATTGGTCCAAGTCAGCATGGATTTATGAAAGGGAAGTCATGCTTGACAAATCTTGTACAATTTTTTGAGGATGTAACTGGTAGAGTGGACAAGGAAGAATCAGTGGATGTGGTGTATTTGGATTTTCAAAAGGCTTTTGACAAGATCCCACACTAGAGATTGGTGTGCAAAATTAAAGCACATGGTATTGGGGGTAATGTACTGATGTGGATAGACAACTGTTTGGCAGACAGGAAGCAGAGAGTCGGGATAAATGGATCCTTTTCAGAATGGCAGGCAGTGACTAGTGGGGTGCCGCAGGACTCAGTGCTGAGATCCCAGCTATTTACAATATACATTAATGATTTAAATGAAGGAATTAAGTGTAATATCTCCAAGTTTGCAGATGACACTAAGCTGGGTGGTGGTGTGAGCTGTGAGAAGGATGCTAAGAGGCTGCAGGGTGACTTGGACAGGTTAGGTGAGTGGGCAAATGCATGGCAGATGCAGTATAATGTGGATATATGTGAGGTTATCCACTTTGGTGGCAAAAACACGAAGGCAGAATATTATCTGAATGGTGGCAGATTAGGAAAAGGGGAGACCTGGGTGTCATGGTACATCAGTTATTGAAAGTTGGCATGCAGGTACAGCAGGCAGTGAAGAAGGCAAATGGCTAGGGGATTTGAGTATAGGAGCAGAGAGGTCTTACTGCAGTTGTGAGGCCTCACCTGGAATATTGTGTTCAGTTTTGGTCTCCTAATCTGAGGAAGGACATTCTTGCTATTGAGAGAGTGCAGCGAAGGTCACCAGACCGATTCCCCGGATGGCAGGACTGACATATGAGGAGAGACTGGATCAACTAGGCCTGCATTCATTGGAGTTTAGAAGGATGAGAGGGGATCTGATAGAAACATATAAAATTCTGATGGGACTGGACAGGTTAGATGCAGGAAGAATGTTCCCGATGTTGGGGAAGTCCAGAACCAGGGGACCATAGTCTAAGGATAAGGGGTAAGCCATTTAGGACTGAGATGAGGAGAAACTTCTTCACAGAGAGTTGTTAACCTGTGGAATTCCCTACCGCAGAGAGTTGTTGATACCAGTTCATTGGATATATCCAAGAGGGAGTTAGATATGGCCCTTACGGCTAAAGGGATCAAGGGGTATGGAGAGAAAGCAGGAAAGGGGTACTGAGGTGAATGATCAGCCATGATCTTATTGAATGGTGATGCAGGCTCGAAGGGCCGAATGACCTACTCCTGAACCTATTTTCTATGTTTCTATGTTTCTAAATCGTTGTTTCTGCCTGTCTGCCTATCAAAGCTTAACAGTGCGGTAGTTTATAACTTATAACTTATTCAAAGTTGCCTCTTAACAATGCGGCAACTTATACTTTGCAGCTTCTTCTTGAAGTTCCAAAATTTTGTAATGATACTCACTATCACCCGTACGGTTCGTCTTCCGTCAGTGAATAATGGTGGGTAAGGGACTGTTGGCACCTTCTGCTTCTCCTGTCTGTCTGGATCAGCCCCGCTGGCTGGGTGCTGACCACTTAAATACCCTTTTTGCCCTCAATAATCAGATGGCACCTGGGGAGTTTGTGCTGTTCTGCACGTCCGCAGTTTCGATCCGCACTCGCCCAGTTCCTGTTTTTCTTAACTTGTTTTTCTTGATTCTCTCCACAATCAGCACATTCTTGCGCTGTTATCTCAAAATAACCAGAAGGCAGTTTGTACTGCATCAGATATGTACTCCTTACAGAGTCAGTACCTTTCCATTGTCAATTGTCTTGACCGGTTTTCCCATCATACTTTGGTTGCAAGGCCTGCACCGAGTAAGCCCTCTTAACGGGGTCAGTTAGGATCACAGACAATTCACTACCTCTACGGTAGGACCAGAATCACAAGGTCCTTCCAATATATTCCTTCAACGGCAGAAGATATGGTGCCTGGATTCACTGCAGGAAGCACTTTAATGACCTAACAAGGTCAGAAAATGTAAGTACAGTTGCACATTTCCCAGAAATCCGTTGTGCACATCACCCTCAGTTGCATATCATCCCCACCCCCCACTCTGCCTTGTCAAGCCTACTCCATCAAATCACTCCTCAGATCCACTTACAGTGCAAACGCACCTATAATTCTCTATCTATGCACTTCCCCACTTCCCCATCTATCAATCCGCCACTGCCCGTCATCCTCATGCTTATGCAATATGATGCCTCTCCCTGATTGTCATTCTCAACAAATGCTCTGCATCCATCATGTGAACACATGCCATTATAGGCACTCATAGGTCTCTTCTTTCCTCTGTTGCAGAAGAGGGTGCCAAACACGAGGGAGAGGGAGAGAACCGGAGATGGTCCTCCACAGATCTCACAGCTGACAACTGCATAGAGGGAAGTGATATAGAGATCAGTGGCATCTCGGCAACCCTGGCCATCAGAGATGGGGAGTTACGAACCTCCCAACTACTTGATGACAGATTTAAATATCAGCGACCCGCATGTCATACAACGCTCAGTCATGTTGACTTGATTTCTGCAGCAAGCAAAATATGATCATCTTCATAATGCTAAGTTGAAACATTCTTACTATTGTGTTCCTAACACAGATGAGACTGCACACAGGGAGGTTAAAGTAACAGTGAGCTCAGTCTTTATTAAGGCACTCCAGAATGAGGAACAGGCCTTAGGGGCCGGCTTATATACAGTGCTCCCAAGGGATGCTGGGATCCCTTGGGACTTCAAGGGTTGCACTCCCTGGTGGTGGAACATGGGAGTGCATGCTTTACAGATACACAACCCTTACCTTGCCAGTACTAAACCACATGGGCTCCAAAACCCAGAGGTCGTCCGCCAAGAGCATCTCAGCATTTGTGTGCAGCCGACTGGAAGGTCCTGGATATATAACTCTGGCAGAGCCCTAGAAAGATCGGAGGTTAAAAAGTTGAGGGTGGTGGTCACTTTCACAGCCACTGGTAATGCGTGGCCATCAGGCCCAGCAGACAGCAAGTCTTCTTCTAGGAGACTGCACAATTCTGTTGTCATTTGTCGCAACAACCTCAGCCTTCGGAAGCACTGCTCTACCAAGAGATCAAGCAAACTGAGCCTCTTCCTGTATACCCGGATATTGCCTCCTGGGAGCTCGACCCCTCTATTGCTCCCCTCTCTGCTCAACACATGCAAGTCTCTCCACAGCAGATTATTGTTGCTGCTGATGGTCATCTTGCTCCTCATCTACGGCCCAGTCTTGTGCAGCCAAGGCGCCACCCATCCTGATCAGAGCCTCAATACCTCCAAAGTGCAGAAACTAATCTCTCACAAAAAGTACTCTGAACAAACCCTTTCCCAGTGGAAGGCAAGAAAGCTGTACTTGCCTGAATGAATTGTATGCTCACCTTGGTTTCAAGGGCCAGTTTCAGGAAGCCCGGGAAACTGAATGATTCACAGTTAAATTCAAATGTCTGTTGAAATATCACTGAGAATTGAGCGATTAACATATTAAAGTTGCTAACCTGCCTCTCTGGAGGGGTTTACACGCAACCAAACGAAGTCGCCCGAGTTAAACACAAAATCAGTGGATTGGAGCTGGCTTCTGGACGGGAAAGAATTTTTGGCCACGTTAACCCCCACCTGCACCTAAACACACATACCAAGTTAAATTTCCCCCTTATTTTCCAAGCAGTAGGTGGTCTCCTTATTCCTCCTACCTCACACTTATCTATATTGAAATTCATTTACATTTACATGCCCATTCTGCAAGTTTGTTAACGTCTTCTTGTATGTTGTTACAGTCCTCTCAGTACTAACTATATCTGCCAAATTAGTGTCGACCACAAATATTGATATTGTACTTCTGATTCCCGAGTTCAAATGATTTATGTAAATGGTGACCAAGAGTGCTCCCAGCACTGATCAATGTGGAACATCACTTCCCACCTTCCACCAGCCTGAGTAACTCTCTTTAACCTCTCTTTAACCTCGACTCCCTGTTTTCTGTTTTGTCGTGAGCTAACTTTCCTCACATGCTCTGACCTTAGTCTTGAGATCACTATGCGGGATGTTATCAAGGCCTTTTAAAAGCCCATGGATATCACATCCACTGCATTATCTTTGTCTCCTTCTTCACAGAATGATATAAGGTTGATCAAGCATGACCTTTATCACGTGCATCCCTTAATGGCTCCTTCCCTATTTACATTTTGTAGAAAACTTTACTATTTATTTTTATATTCTTTGAAAATTTCATTTTGTAATGCCTCTTTGCTTTCCTAATTGTTTTTTTTTATCTTCTTTTCTTTCCTAACCTCTTTGTATTCCCGCTTCTTTATTGTCTATCTACTTAATGTATGCCTTATTCTTTAGTTTCAATTTTACCCTTATCTCTTTATTCGTCAATGGTGCCTCATTATTGGCTAGTTATATAAGAGCAGTTTTGAACAACGTATCATTTAATCAATGGAAAGGGACATCATGCACAGTGTAAAACGAGCTGCCAATTCACTATTGCCATTTCGTGCTACTGGCGAAGACTAATTTCACCCCCACTGTTTCTTCAATGGGGGGTGGCGAGAAGCGGGCCTGCATGGGGCATGAACATCTGTGATGGTGGGGCTCAACAAAAAGGTTTGTGAGCCTCTGTCCTCGGGTTAATTGCCAATGGAAATCTTCTTCGCGGAGCTCATATTTGGCTCACAACTGCATTAACACCTGCTTTCTGTAGACATAGGTACTGCTGGGTCGACCTGGAGGTGTATCCGCCTGGATTCCCAGGGTAGCTTGCTGATGCCCCAGACAGGCCCCCAAACTGCTGTTGGGACATTTGGGAGTGGGCAGAAGAAGAGCCCAACTTACCCCGCTCCCAGTCAGATTTGCCGTTGGTGAGCCGCAGAGATGTAAACATGGAGGATCGGGGTTCTGTCCCCAAATTCCAATGCCTCCACTTCTCCTGGCCCGGAATTCTGCCTCAAGAAGGAGCAGTATATCCAAGCTTCTATACTGTTAATATTTCTGACTGGGGGTTTGTGCCTGGGCTCTACTGCTGTCATTTTAAATTAGCTACTGCACAGCAGAATGCAGCCAGTCCAGATGGAACATATGTATTATCTGGATCAGGACTCTCACAGTCTATGCCTCATCGCTGTGTCAATTGCGTGACTTGAGCCTCTATTCTTCTCTGATGTTTTCAATTATATTTGTGGAAAATATTCTTGGCTACAGACGAGCTTTGCGAGGTGGAAGTTTTTCGCCTTATTGTTTACAAAAGAATGCCGACTCTGTCATTTTTGCCCATTAAAACTTAACCCGTGCCCCCTTTTTAAAGGGGCACAACTAATAAAACCTGTAAATTAACCAAATTAAAAGAAACTTAACAAATTGAATTAAAATTTGGTTTCTGGGGGTGATGATGCACTTCAGACCCTCCGATGCCCACAGGTCGCGGAAGGCCTCGAGTGTGCCGGTGGACACCGTGTGCTCCATCTCCAGGGACACTCGGGCGCCAACATAGCCACGGAAGAGAGGCAGGCAGTCGGGCCGAACCAAAAGAATGCTGGAGACGAGTTGGTCTGCAATGAACAAGCAATTAATCAATTAAAAGGATAATGAACTAACAAGTTCATGCGCTCTCTGTCCAGAAAAATGTAATTGTTTCAAAACCTGATTGCCATGCTGCAAGAAGGAGACCGAGTTAATCATTTGGAACTGTTAACTCACCAGGAGGATGTGAGCCTGTTGTTGCAGCTATTACAGCCAGGGTGTTTGATACCAGTGCTAATGGACAACTCCATGCTCAGAACTGTCTAACAAACTACTGGAGCCTTCGCCCAGTCTGGCAAATCCCTTCTTGGAGGTTAACAATTGTGAAAGTTCAGCCTCATATACAAACTTTGCACCATGGATGTTGTCTTAAAGTGAAATGTTTAGTGAAATCTGTTGTTCTTTCTCTTGCTTTTGTATAATTTTACATCTGATTAAACCTGATTCGTAGTTTGTCGCCTGAGATATATGATCTGTCAAGTGTGTATTTTAATCCGGTAATCAGAGAGATTAGGAGCTTGCAGTAATTGTATTACAGGTGCAGCGTCCCGAACCCGGGACCTTCGGGACCGAGGCCGTTCCGGATTTTGCGTTTTGCCGGATTTTGGAACGTCTTTCAGACATCAGAA
The DNA here is from genome assembly GCF_044704955.1 of Pristiophorus japonicus. Taxonomy (NCBI): domain Eukaryota; kingdom Metazoa; phylum Chordata; class Chondrichthyes; family Pristiophoridae; genus Pristiophorus; species Pristiophorus japonicus. The sequence goes on from NC_091983.1 coordinate 54,765,089, forward strand.
ATCCGGAAACACCTGAGCCCAGGTTCGGGTATTTCCGGATTTCAGAACGTCAGAAAGGGGGAGGGTAGGGGGTGCTCGTTGATGAGTTGTTCAGGTCGTCGGGCGGGGCCCTGCCGCCGTGGAGTTGTTCAGGCGGGGCCCTGCCGCCGTGGAGTTATTCAGGCGGAGCTCTGCCGCCGTGGAGTTGTTCAGGCGGAGCCCTGCCGCCGTGGAGTTGTTCAGGCGGGGCCCTGCCGCCGTGGAGTTGTTCAGGCGGAGCCCTGCCGCCGTGGAGTTGTTCAGGCGGGGCCCTGCCGCCGTGGAGTTGTTCAGGCGGGGCCCTGCCGCCGTGGAGTTATTTAGGCGGAGCCCTGCCGCCGTGGAGTTGTTCAGGCGGGGCCCTGCCGCCGTGGAGTTGTTCAGGCGGAGCCCTGCCGCCGTGGAGTTATTCAGGCGGGGCCCTGCCGCCGTGGAGTTGTTCAGGCGGAGCCCTGCCGCCGTGGAGTTATTCAGGCGGAGCCCTGCCGCCGTGGAGTTGTTCAGGCGGAGCCCTGCCGCCGTGGAGTTGTTCAGGCGGAGCCCTGCCGCCGTGGAGTTGTTCAGGCGGGGCCCTGCCGCCGTGGAGTTGTTCAGGCGGAGCCCTGCCGCCGTGGAGTTGTTCAGGCGGGGCCCTGCCGCCGTGGAGTTGTTCAGGCGGGGCCCTGCCGCCGTGGAGTTGTTCAGGCGGGGCCCTGCCGCCGTGGAGTTGTTCAGGCGGAGCCCTGCCGCCGTGGAGTTGTTCAGGCGGAGCCCTGCCGCCGTGGAGTTGTTCAGGCGGGGCCCTGCCGCCGTGGAGTTGTTCAGGCGGGGCCCTGCCGCCGTGGAGTTGTTCAGGCGGGGCCCTGCCGCCGTGGAGTTGTTCAGGCGGGGCCCTGCCGCCGTGGAGTTGTTCAGGCGGAGCCCTGCCGCCGTGGAGTTGTTCAGGCGGAGCCCTGCTGCCGTGGAGTTGTTCAGGCGGGGCCCTGCCGCCGTGGAGTTGTTCAGGCGGAGCCCTGCCGCCGTGGAGTTGTTCAGGCGGGGCCCTGCCGCCGTGGAGTTGTTCAGGCGGGGCCCTGCCGCCGTGGAGTTGTTCAGGCGGGGCCCTGCCGCCGTGGAGTTGTTCGCGTGGGCCCCGCCGAAGAGGAGATGTTCGGGTGGGGCCCGCCGCCGTGGAGGAATTCCTTGTCTGGCCCGAGGTAGGTGGGGTCGGGCAGCCGAGATAAAGGGGAGGGAGGGGTGCCGGGCCGAAGTCGGGCCGAGATGAGGTCGGGCCGCGCGAAGTCGGGGCGGGCGGAGTCATGGCGAAGTCGGTTCGCCGAGGCGGGGGGAGTCCGGATATCGGAACATTTTCCGGTTTCCAGACGACCCCTCCACGGATCGGCCCGGTGTCCGGATTCCGGAACATTCTGGATTCCGGAACTCCGGATTTTGGAGGTCGAACCTATATTTCCAATATGTGTGTCATCAGTAAAAGGGTTAATTGTTTATTGCGGCTCAGTAGCCCACAATACTATACACATAAGGTAATATTTTGGTATGTAGGCAGAATGGGCGTGCCTGTAGAAGTGGAATTTTGTACTGGTTATGAAAAGAATGATCTGGAATGCATCTGATTTATAACAGGTCCCCTCGGTTCAGGTGTTTAATCTCTTCCCTACATTCGCATCTAGATGGTGGAAGTTATGTGAAGCTTGACATCTGCAGGGGAAGAATAGACTGGAGAAGCTGGGGCTGTTCTCCTTGGAGGAGAGAAGGCCAAGAGGAGATTTGATAGAGGTGTTTCAAATCATGAAGGGTTTAGATAGAGTAAATAAGGGCAACCTGTTTCCAATGGCTGAAGGGTCGATAACCAGAGGGCACAGGTTTAAGGTGATTGGCAAAAGAACCAGAGGCAACATGAGGAACATCTTTTTTACACAACAAGTGGTTATGATTTGGAATGCACTGCCTGATAGGGTGGTGGATACAGATTCAATAGTAGCCTTCAAAAGGGAATTGGATAAATACTTGAAGGAGAAAAAAATTGCAGGAATGTGGGGAAAGAGGAGGGAGTGGGACTAACAGCTCTTTGAAAAAGTCGGCACAGACTCGATGGGTCAAATGGCCTCCTTCTGTGCTGTACTATTCTGATTCTATAATGTAAAAAATTCCATCACAAGATGAAAATAAAACCTGTATAATATATATCATGTAGTGTATTCATTAAAAAACAATAACCATTCATAAGAAAATGATTCTTACAAAATTGTTCATCCTTACGATACTGGATCAATCCATTTACCCCACACTGTTTTTAATTCTAGTAAATCAGCTTTACTCTGTCCTGTGGTTCTTTAATGGCACTGGCTGCCTGCGGGTGTAAAACAATGCTCAACCATACTGTTCATACATAGTCACAAAGTTGAAACATGCCTGTAATCGTAACTGATTCCTTGATACATTACTGTAATTCTTATTTGTTTTGTTGCGCTATTTGTGTTCTCTGAGACAGGCTAAAAGGGCTCAAAACAAATTAATCCCCAGAGGTGGATAGTATTTAACACAGAGTACAAGGCTGACACTTAAACTAAATAGTCAGAACAACCGAAGATAAATCAGAGGAAATCATGTTCAATCTGTCCAGTTCTCTGGTCAAACCACAACTTGAGTACGACGGGTTGCCAAGACACAAGGGAGACATTCAACCACTGGAGACAGAGCCACAAGACTGATCACTTGTGTCAAATGTCTGAATTATGAGGAGTGAAAGGAGTGAAAGGAAAGAAAGACTTGCATTTATATAGCGGCTTTCACAACCTCAGGATGTCCCATTGCACTTTTCAGTCAATTAAGTGCTTTTGACGTGTGGTCACTGTTGTAATGTAGGAAATGTGGCAGCCAATTTGCACACAGCAAGGTCCCACAAACAGCAATGTGATAATGGTAAGATAATCTGTTTTTGTGATGTTGGTTAAGGAATAAATATTGGCCAGGACACCTGGGAAAACTCCCTGCTCTTCTTCAAATTGTGCCTTGAGATCTTTATTGTCCACTTGAGAGTGAAGCCAGGACCTCGGTTAAATGTCTCCACTGAAAGATGGTACCTCCAATAGTGCAGCACGCCCTCAGTACTGCACTTAAATGTTGAGACTGAGAGTCTCAACGTTTGAGCTTTTCAGCCTAGAAAGGAGGCTTTTGATAGAGATATAGAAGATAGTTAAACAGAATGGAAAAGTTAAATCCAGAACATTGCTTTAAATTGCAAGGGGACACAGCTTGAAACTATTATATGGAAAATTCTACTTCACACAAAGAATGATCAATGCACAGAATGAACTTCCAGATATGGTGGAGGTAAAAGCTCTGGAAGCCTTTATGAAACATTTGGCTGCTACTGGTAACTTGAAAGTCTTTCTGGATGGATGAGGTTAGATGACCTTTCCTCATCTATAATTATTTTATGATCTTTTGATTTGCCCATCATTTGTAATATTTTCTGACTATTTTATTTCTGGCTATGCTGTTATCAATCATCACTATTTTCATTTTGCCAAATGCAGCCAACTTGCGTGTATCATACTATTTCAAAAGGGGTTTGGCAATCGCAGTTAATGGCCTGCTTCAAAATAGGGCGGTCAATCTGGGTTTGATTACTCATCATCAGTGGCAAGGATGTTCTATTGACCACAGGAAGGCTTTTTCGATACAAGCCTACAAGCTTTTCAAAATATTGGCCCAGAATTTGCTGGAGCGGGGCATCTCGTGGCATGCCCATTAGTTAAACTTTTTCCCTCATCCTTCAGCTCGAAAATGTTTTCCCCTGCAGTGCAAGTATGGGACATCTGAGACCTTAGTGAATGACAGGACCAACAGTCTACCTGCTTAACCAATGCGATTTAAGGATTGATAAAGAAACAGAGGAATGACGGAGAAGGAAATAAGGGTGAATTAGCATCAAATCAGATACAGAAAGAGAAATCAAAAGAGGGAATGAAAGATTGGATTAAGAGAGAGAGAAAAAAGAGACAGAAAAGAAAAAAAAACATGTTACAATTATAAAATCTCTAACAACAATTTACTACTGCAAGAATGAGACTCCACAATTTAAACTTGCCTTTCTGGACCAGAAAGTTTGATTTGCATTGCAGGAACATAGATTTCCTCATTAAAAAGGTACTTACGTTGTTAAGTACCAGCCTTAACTATCCACGGTGAATTTAATTGGCAATTAATGTGTAAATTCAGCAACTCACGGGGAGGTTAATGGCGAGCTGCCATTTTGACGAGGCTAACAGTGGAGCGACCAAATTGTCCAGTAACTTGTGGCAATTCACAATACACGGGGAGTCTCTTGCTCATCATGAGTTGCTGGTCGAGTTACACACTAAAAATGACGACAAATTCTGGACCATATTTTATTTAATTTTCTTTTGCTTAAATATATTTTTTTACTTCTAGTTTTGATTCTCTTCTTGATGAAGAGGAGCAAACAAATTACTTGCTGGCCTTTAACAACACTTCTTTGTAACAATTTATTGGGAGGTGAAATAGAGTGACTTAGGATGACTCACCTTTCAATGTTCCCTCCCTGGCTGTGGAGAAGCACCTGGCTTCCTCTTGCCACCAGCACCAATGACCAGACTGTGATCAGACTGTGATCATTCTTCCACTCCATGGGACAGCATATAGAAGTGTAACTGGCTGAAATTAGACTTAAAATTTGAGTTAGAATTTTGTTATTCAGAAATCCATTTCTGGATTCAGACTTCTCAACACGGCACGTTAGCGTAGCACGAGTCTAGAGCCTAGAAATTCTGTGCATTTGCACCTCCCGCAAACCCAGATGCGGCACTGACAACAACTGCCACCATACTGGGTGGGAGTTTAGCGACGGTGTTATGGCGTTTTGCCCCGATGTCCTGCACTTGGAGATCGTGACGTCATCGTCATACGCATTTCCCCGTTAGTGCCCCGGCCCTGAAATTCACTTTTGCCCCCTGCAGCAGCACCAGGCGAAAACATGGGCAGCTACAGGAGGCGTGGATCAGGCGGCCGGACGCTACCGGGGCGAAAATTAAAGGCGAGGTGGCCGAGCTAAGTAAAAAAAAATTACCTTTGTTTTCGTTGTTTTGATCCATTTTCTTCACGGGGTCCTTACCACGATCACTCAGCCCAGCACTCTGCTTGAGTGCCGAGCTGATTGCACGGGTACCCTGCTCCCTAGGTGGTCCAGCTCGGTGAATCTTCATTTGCAGAGGCTGCAGCGATGGACTTTCCCTTTAAGGGAGGGAAGGGCCCTTTGTACACGGCAGCGTTGCACTGCCCAGTATGTAGCACAGCAGAAGTGTGCGCCCCGTTAGCGCTCCAAGAAGGAAGTGGAGCGCTTGATTTAGCACTCCACTTCCTTCTTGGAGCGCGAAAGCAAATTTTGGCGCTAAGTTTCCTGCCTCTCAAAAGGTACCGCCCCAAACAAGGCGATAATGAATTTCTCCCCCTCGGTCTCACCTGCAGTGACAGCTATTGCCGCACTTATATGAGAAAGCAAACGACGTATCTGGAACTCAAACATTGCCAATCAAAACATTCTGACTGAATGAGCATGACGCATTCTGGCCAGTTTGATTTGGGTGTATAAGTAAGGATAAAATACATTGAACCGGCTCCTTCCAACAAACCATGTACAATTTGCACTGTCATGAAGTCTACCCCAATAAATTTATGGGATATATTTTCATCTTCAGCACTCACAATGCAGAGCTATCCTTGCCCAGAGCATACCCGAGGAATTCAGGCATGAGCCTTTTGCAATTTTTCATTTATTAAAAAGCTCTGGAAAGGAAGGGGATGCAGTTTAACTATATGGAAAGTTAAATCCATTCTTTATCAAATATCCAATTCTTTCTTAAAATAGTTTTAATTAATCCAACATTAATTGCTTTTAATAGGAGTCTATTCCACCTATCTACCACTCTATTTGGGAAAAAATCCTTTGTATTTCCTTGAGGCTTGCCAATATTGCACTTATGTCCTCTACTTCTACAATCAAAGCTCATTGCTTGGAAGCAGCAATGCTCAGCTGGGCACTCATAAAAACTGATCCTTTGAGTATTCGGTGCTAATGAACCATTTGTGTTGCTGTCCAATTCGTGCAATAATTGTAAACATAATTTACCACTTCTCTCTTTGTGAACAAGCACAAACTTGCATTCAGGAACATAAGAACATAGAAACAGGAGTAGGCCATTGAGCCCCTCAGTGAGATCATGGCCTGACTCCATATACTGGTCTTTGGCCCATATTCCTTAATACTTTTGGTTAACAAAAAGCTTAACAATTCAGATTTAAAATTAACAATTGATCTAGCATCAAGTGTTGTTTGCGGAAGAGAGTTCCAAACTTCTACTACCCTTTGTATGTAGAAGTGCTTCCTAATTTCACTCCTTAGGATCTGGCTCTAATATTTAGACTATGCCCCCTATTCCTAGAATCCCCAACCAGCGGAAATAGTTTCTCGCCATCTATCCTATCTGTTCCCCTTAATATCTTAAAAGCTTCAATCAGATCAGCCCTTTACTTTCTAAATTCTAGGGAATACAAGCCTAATTTGTGTAATCTCTCTTTGTAACTTAACCCTTGAAGTCCAGGTATCATTCTGGTAAACCTGCTCTGCACTCCCTCCAAGGCCAATATATCCTTCCTATGGTGTGGTGCCCGGAACTGCTCACTGTACTCCAAGTGTGGGCTA